>NC_090440.1:804609544-805307669 GCF_031143425.1 Pleurodeles waltl
AATATTAGATTTGTAATTTTTAGGATCTATTGTAATTCATAATTAATACAATAAAATTATTATATCTCAACCACCATCCAGAGACACTAACTTGTCACAATATACTCAAACATTTCCATCAAGAGAAACCAAATGAACCTTAGTTCATCTGTCAACTTCTCCACAAAATAAATTAACACACTTGCAAAAAGCACAAAAGGCTGCAGCTGAGATGCAAAACACCTAACTACAATTGAAACCACAATAGTTAGACTAGTAGTCATTAACCTTTTGATTCCTGTGAACCCCCACTAAATCATTATTAGAGGCCAGGACCCCCTCTGAATCATTATTGAAGGCCAGGAACCCCTACTGATTCATTATTGCAGTAGGGAGACCCTCAATGTGTCTTCACAGGATGTGGGGACCTCAGTTGATTTGAGCTGGAAAATAATACACAAAAATACAAGATTGCATAAAACAAATGATTAAATATTATATTTAATTCACAAATATACAAAAAATCATGTACCTTTTAATGTGGGTGTCAGAACCTTTTAAATCTAAATCAATAGAGGTCACTTGCTGTTCATACAATATTCTGTTTGATGCAGTTGCATTGCTCCCACGAATCAATGTGAGAATAACGACTTACGTTTTAGCCTCCAATTTCAAATTCTTTCACATTACAGAAAGTTTTAAAATGTTCAACTTTACATTTAGCTTCTTTATTCAAATACACTTATTAATCTGTTATTATTATTTAATGTTCTAAGCAGTCATGTACCCCCTGCGTATATATTACAGACTCTCAGGGTTCCCAGGACTACAGGTTAAGAAATGCTGAATTTGACTAAAATCACACTACTGAAGTAAACCATTAACAGAAATTTCAAAGTAACCACTCAGGAGTATATAAAGACCCAAAAACCAAACCAGACTTAACAATCTATTTTGGAACTGACTTCAAGCAATAATTAACTTTATACTCCAAACTGCAAAAGGAAATCTACCCTAATAGTTCACATTGTCAAGGATACCATTACAAAAAAATACAACCACTTTCACGAGTAAACTTTATCCAGAGGCTTGATTTCAGCCACCCAGAAAATAAATGTTAGTCCACCTACGATACAACGCATTTGACCTACATTGCCTGCAGAAAAGCATGCAAAAATAAATGAGCATGCAAACTCTGACTCTATGATGTAGATGAAAATGCCATCAATTTTATTCAATTCATTTACTTCCAGTTTGTCTTCAGAAGCTATTTCTCTTTTCGTTGCCATTGTCAGGAACTGAAGTTTTCTTGTTTATCCAACAATTTAGTATTAACAATACTTCAGTCTGAAATGCAGCAACTATCAAAGAGGGAAGCTGCACTTTACGAGCCCTTCCATGATGACTTAAACCCTTTACGATACATCCTGACTGTCAGGTTTCTACACAGAAATTTGAACTAACCAGGCAAAAATGTGCACATATTCGTTGTGAGGAAGCACCTGTACTAACTAGGTTAGCAACCAGAAAGGATGGAAAACCCCTCACTTGAAAACTGTCCCACTCTCACAATTTGATTATTGCATGATGGTGTCAAAGTAGTTAAGAGTCCTTCTATGACACACCCAGGGGAAAGAAGAAATGGAGCTGAGGAAATAGTACAAGCGAAGGCAAGACCAATGGAAACCCTCGCCCCTTGTAAAGGAATATTGGTCCATGGACTCTGACATGACAAGAAAAGAGAAACAAGGTGATTTTGCACTGGATTTAAGACTACATGTGGGATCGCTAAATTTACCCCACTCAGAGTGGACTGCTCGGCTTCTGGTGCTAGATTTCCTCTACAAATTGACACCACAGAGGCAAACAAGATCTGAGGATTGCAAGTTAGTTCCTGAGGTGAAAAGAGCACATCAGCTTGGCAAAGCACACCGCAGGGAGGTGGAAATACATTGAGGCCTTATTATAACAAATACTGTATCTATCAAGGAAGGTTTAATGCTGTTTCATCCTTCACTGGGCTCTGTCCTTCACATTTAGAATTACATATGCCTAGATAACACAAAATATACTCCTTGTGAATTGCCCTATCTTGTTTCTTTCTTCATGAAGAGTTTATGAATATATTTTATGATCTTATATCTTAGTTAAATTACCTGGTAGTGATGCTCACTTATTTCCCTATCACTTTTGAGATATCTCACCAGTCAATTCTGGTTTCATTTTTTTGCAATAAATTTATGTTAGAAATTGGGTTAATGGTTGACTGAGGTGAGAGCCCTTAGAAATATTTCCCATTTTATCCCTCAACATGGGTGGTGCTTGGTGAAATTATCTGTGTATTTTCTGATGATATTGTTTGTATCAGGAACGTGCTTTCTGGTCAGCCTACATTACAAAACTTTTAACTCAGTCCAACTTGGAGCAGAGGTTGTGATACAGATCAATTTACATGAATTTGATGTTAAAGCACTTTAGGGAGAAAGAATATTCCTGGTTGTGTCGGGTGAAGCTTCGAATACACCCTTTGTTGAAATGCCTCTGCTGCATGGGGTGCACCTTGCAACACCGCTTTTGTTACTGTACCTCCACTGGAGATATCAAAGATGTTTACCCTGTTGCTCAAGGTCTAAGTGTGTGGGTGAGGCTATGCTGCAATGTGTGAGGGGTGCTAAAGTAAATCCTGTGTGTGCCATTGCACTCTTCTAACCCCTATTCGTAACTGTTTATGTGTGAATGGTATGGATAAAGGTTGCACTGTTGTTGCCTATTCAGTACCTATTGTGTATGTGCGTTTTTTTTTTTAATGAAGGAAGACTACACTGCTATTGTCCATAAATTATCTCTTCTTTAAGAAAGAAGAGCTTGTATTGTCGCATACTGGGATCATGTGTGTGCATCTGTTCATAAGGAAAGCCTGCCCACCAGCTGATGTTCTAGATCTTTCATGTGCAAATAGGAATACTTGTGCTACTTTTGTCCAAGCTGTATGTTTACTGTAACAGTGTTTCTATGGAAACTATTATGTCTAGGTTGTCTCTGACCTGTGGTCGAAAGAAGTCTTGTATTTCTTTTACTTACCTAGTTGTGTAATTATTCTGTATGTGTGAAGGAAACTTGTATTACTGCTGTTTGTACTGAGCCCGCACTGTGGGCCTGATTCACAAAGGTAAACTTACAATTTTGTTTAAGTTGTTTGCTATTCACAAAGAATTTTACAAGTAGCATTTTAGGAGTGTGGAGTGTCTGCTTCCTCTGCTCCTCCCTGCATGTTTCTGTTCCTTTCTCCTCTCCGATCTCAAATGTCTTAGGAACATAGTGTGTCTCTAATTTTCAAACTCTTCTCTGTCCTCTCTCCTTGTCCTCAATTAAATTTGTGTTGTCGTTGTGCTTTTCTGTGTTTGAGGTCTATGTACTGCTTGTGGTATAATTTCTGTTCATGTGTCAGATTCCTTAATTCACTGGACGTCGATCACCTAACAGCTTCTCTCCAGGTAATATCGACTACCATACCTCCACAATTGGCAACACCATCCAACACAGTGCAGCTTGGTAAGGGTGCCTAATCCCACAGCCTTGGCCATTGCATTTTCCCTTCTCTTCTGATTGGCATGACTCCATGTGTCCATGGAAAAATGTGTGTTTGCGTGTGCACACCTCTCACCCCAGCCGCCTTCCTCTGAGTTCATGCTGCTATGTCAGTTCAACACACCCATTTATGTGCTGCAGATCCCAGTGTGGAAAATATAGAGGTTCAGGCTAAGCCCAGATTACTGGTCACCAGATCTGCATCCAAAAGACCTAATTACAACCTGCGTGGAGGCTAACTGTCCACTCACTGTCCACACACACAAAAAAGGAAATTTGAGCACCATCGGCATGAGAGAATAGCAGACAAGGTGATGTGTATACCTACAGGACACACCTGTGGTGGAGGGAGGAGGGCAAGCATAACGGGTGGAGAGCTACAGGCAAGATGTAAGCAGGGATAGCAGTAGATATGGAGTGCAGACTTTGTGTAAAAGTTTAAGGTAAGCAATTGTGGATGGACACATAGGTTAGAGAATGGGTGTGTTGATTGAAGAATATGTGAATTCACAAGTGATTTACAAGGATTCATCAGTCAATATACTCATCCATCCTTTCATCTCTTCATTGACACATTTTCCTAATCAGCTACTTAACAATCTATACAACTGTACATACAAAATCGTCAGTCAATGAAGAAGCGCTTTCACTTTTTAATAAATAGTGGTAAAAAATAATAGTGGGTTTTCCAGTGTTTATTTGTTTGTGCGTGTGTGTGTGTGTGTTTTCTCGAAGAGTGCCCTGCTGCTGATCACGCCGTCCCTGTTTCGTGTGCAATGATGTCACTTGAGAAAAACAGTTTATTTACAGAAAACCGTTGAAAAAGCATTTCCATATCCACCAGAAATTGGCTTTGTAAATGCTTCTTTCTATATGCCACACTACGTTTGGATTCTCGTCAACATTTTCCCAGAGACCATTTCAAGAACAGCAGCCTTCATCCTTGCAGTGTTGCCATTGGGCTCCTCTTTGCATTTTCCCGTAACTGTCTATTGAAAAGAGGCTGCAGAGAATTACTGTAGTATATTATACATTTTCTTTCTAATTAAATCTAGCTTGATGGACTACAGCGGGGTCAGAAGACTGGGCAAGACAGTGAATAATAACTCTATATGCTAATTCAATTTCATAAAGTATGTTATTCTGCTTAAAATGTCAAGCCTTTAAACACTTTTTGCATAGAAATTATTTATCGAATTCTGATGCAGTGTCTTGCGCGTCTCTTGATATTTCTCTCTACAAAGGACATAACATTGAACTCATCACAGCAAAGATGTGAAATAATCAAGATTTCTTTTATTTCAATACTCGAGAGCATGTCTAAAATTAAATTTAATGTACATCCCATCCAGCTGTCATTCGAGTGACTCAAATATCTATGTTTAATTTTGTCTATGGATTGGAAAAAGTTAATTTCAAGCCTTGTTTCTCTTGCTAGCAGCAACAACCTTTCAAACTGTATATTATTGTTGAACCATACAGAGCTGGTTAAAAATGCTTTTCAGTTCCACCATGCAGTTGTTCGGACGACAATTATGGCAGCTGAAGTTTAATCATACTGTTTGATAGCTCATTTTCTCAATGTCAACATGAGGCACTGTAAAAAAAACGAATTCTTTCATTTCATACGCTGGCTCATTCAGGAGAAAAACCCTTTCAGAGGGCTGCAGCTTGCATCCTCTTTTTTCAAAAAGCCACCCAAGAAGAGATTAATCACGAGGGGAAAACTCAGCTTCACCCTCTAGCTGCAGGTCGCAATTTTTATTTGTATGGAATTGGCTTTCGGAGAGCTGAAGGCTGCCTGAGGGCAGGGACCTGATATGAGAGGGACCTGAGAACGGAGCAGCAGGGATTGATCAGCGCACTTCATATCCCACACTCCATAAGCACACTCCAACCGCAATCTAACACGCCGCTGAGCTGAAAAGGCAAGAGAAATTGGATGCCTTCCTAATATTTAACCTTCAAGTCAGCTCTAACAGTTGTTGATGTGTTGTTCTACTCGCAAGTTACAGCGCATTTCTCTGATACATGCCGTGCTGTTTAACACTACTGGGCACATTCGCATGTTTGTATGTGCTTGGGACTATGTACTTACTAAGAATATACATCATATATGTCTGCATGTGGTGGCCATGGAAAGCGACGTGAATCATTAAATAATACAAACCCTCTCTCTTTAGTCAAAAATTATCTATGAAATAGATGCGATGTAAATAACTGATAACTTGGTTTCTGTTAAATGAATAAAGTGTCCCCTGTCTGTAACTTCTCTCCTTTTTCAATATATCTACATAGCTCTGCCTCAATAGCTTCGTGTCTCATGCTATCTATGGCTCTGTGGCTCCCAGGACGTAGTACTGTTTTTGGCACTCTGAAGTGAGGGAGCATTTGCTGGGGAAGCCCAGCCTGGTAGTCTGTCTTGGTCTACAGTAGCTGGCAAATTTTACTACTGAGGAGGCTGCCCTTACAGTTACATGAAATAATCGTCTCTGCCTTTCCAAACAATACTACAACAGCGCATGGGCAGAAGTCAAATGGTAAATTATTCAAAGCGTTCCTATAACTTTGTAGCTATGTTCCAAAGTACTCGACGTGTCACCTCGATAATCAGGCCCTAGATTGGCTAAGGCCAAAATGCCTATTCTAATATGTGCAAATCCAGAATTAGCAGTAGTCCAGCACTTCACTCCAACAGCCCCAGATTAATGTACATCATCAAATTCTATGTTTACTCCAGGACTTTCATAGGATCCAAAGATTTTACCATACACTACCTTCTCTCTTTTATCACCCTGGCCTCCAAGAAGTCCACTTTCAGAAAGAAAATAAACGGGTTGCCTGATAAAACAAACACATTTTCGAGATGGGGATAAGAGTGTCCGTAAAACCATAGTGGTTTTATATAGCACATGGCTACTCAAACGGGCCTCCCAGTGCTAGTTGCAACAACCTCACCAGGATATAGTGATAAAACCAATTACTTCAAGACCGAAATAAGAATAAGTGAGTTTTTAGCAGTTTTCTGAAGCAGGCTTCAGACTGCTGATTTCTAAGGGAGGCAGGAAGGGCATTCCAAAGCCAGTGGGTAAGAAAAGCGAAGGCGTGGCTGCCACTCCTAGCTCTTCTGATCTTCGGAACCACCAGGAGTCCCTAATTACTTGAACGAAGAACCTTCTGTGGAACATGGGTGGTGAGTAAGGACCGAATGATAAGTGGGCCTTTCCCCAGGAAGGTTCGATGTGCAATGAAAAAGAGCTTTGAAATAGATTCGTTTTTGAACTTGGAGCCAGTGGAGAGCTGAAAGGGCTGATCTGGCTGACTGATGCTTGGGTATTTTTAGGATTCTGACGGCAGCATTTTGTAAGACTTGGAGCCTGTTGATCACATATTTCATACTCCTAAATACAGGGAGTTGCTGTAGTCTTAGTGAGAGTTTATTAGACTTTGTACCACGACCCGTCTTGTAGGAATTTCCTAAAGGAATCCCAACATGTCAAAGAAATGACTTGCCAATTTTGTGGCCTGTGTCTCCATTGTGGGCTTGTCGCCTATCCTGATGCCTAGGCTTTTTTCTGCTTGGGCTAGCTTTGGATGTTTGCATAGGTGTTCTGGCCATGAAAGGTCCTGCCATCTACAGCTGTTATTGCCTACTACCTGCACTTCTATTTTACTCCCATTAGTCTCTGCTTACTACCAGACATCCAGTCTATAACATCTCTGAGGTATGACTTCAGTTGGGTAGAGGTCTGACAGGTGTTAGGTGTAAGGGCCAAGATGATCTGGGTGTCTTCTGCATATGATACTAAGGTAAGCCCATGTGAGGATAAGATTTCTGACAGGGGGCATACATATAAATTAAAAAGTGTGGAGCTGATTGAGGAGCCCTGTGGGACACCACACTGTAGAGAGTAGCGTTCTGCTTTACTTCACACTGAGACGAAATTAAACGAATGCCAAGAATGCAGCACTCTTAGTTTGAGTAATGAATTTATTAAGACACTTCTCAAGGCTTATGCACAGACAAAAATAATCTGCGCTTTTATTTCAGATGCAGAAACACGTGCAACTTTGAAAATGATCACAACAATGATTATAATATATAGATAGGTTACGCATTCATGCATGCACAATGCAAAGCTAAAAATAAGAATTCAGAATGCATCACCATGGGGCTTGACGACACCATCCCTTTGTTTGCCAGCATCAGGCTGAGGAACCCTTACAACCGAGACATAGGGAGTTTTTCCAAACACATGGGATTCTGAGCAAGGCGTCCCCCCTCTGAATGAGTTCCTTCTAACCCTGTTGTCAAGCTTACTCCCCTTATATACTTTAAACAAAATGGAGAGGAGACTTCTAGAAACCACCACTCCCATCGGGTCAAACGTAGGCCGCACCAGGTCGGTGTTGGAAAGAGGCACGTGCGAGACTGGCCAACTCTCACTGTGTTTTTTCAAGACCGAGCTGTTCCATGCCTTACCTTAAACATTCTCAGCCTGGTACATCTCATCATCCGTGTTCCTCACTTCCCCATGTTATGTACCCATCCTTCAGTGAGAAAGAGCGAAAATACGTTGCACAAGCTGTGCGCGGAAAAATACCTGATGGTGTGTGAAGCTAATCTAAGTACAAAATTGAGTCATTGGTCAAGATGGACCTGGGGGTTAAATACAAATAGCATTGCAAGTGGATTGGCAAAGAGAATGAATCTTTGCATACTCAGAAGCTTCTATGAGCTAAGAAAGCTTCCAGCCATTTGATGGTGACCACTGACATGCCAACGTCTAACATCCTCTGAATGAGGATGGAATGCGACACAGTATCGAAGGCTGCACTAAGGTCCAACATGATCACATCGGCTGAGCTACCTTGATCTAAAATGGAACGAAGTTCCTTGGTGGCTACCAATATGGCAGTTTCTGTATCACAGCCAGATCTCACAGCCAGATCTAAAGCCAGTCAGAGTGTGGTGGAAAACATCATGTGAGTCCAGAAAGCTAGACAGATATTTGTTGACATGCTTTTCCAGACGTTTACTCAGTTGCGGGAGCAGGGAGATTGGTCTATACCTGTCTGCCAGATCAGGAATAGCCGTCGGGTTCTTCAAGAGCAGCTTCACAATTGCACGTTTCCAAGTTTAATAAATGTGCCTTGTTTTGAGTGAGTGGTTAAGGATGCTCATGATGGTGTCTAATAAAGAAGCGCTGCCTAGGCCCAAGATTGCAGGAGGGGCAGGGACTGGGGGTGGGGAACCTGATTTGATAGACTCAAGAGTAGATTCCAAGATTTCACTGATCAAAGGGGGGAAAGCTCAGACAGTAGGACCTGAGTATTGCCTAGCACAAGTGTCAGCACTGTTGTATTAGCTGACAGAAGAAGATTTAATATGTATTTATTGATAAAAAAAGTTAGCAACCATATTACAGTGATAAGTAGAGGGCAGGGGGCCACTAGAACATGACAGAAAGGTCATACAATTATTGACAGTCTTAAATAATTCCTTTGAAGAATTTGGGGCGGTCTCTATTTTTGTTCTTGGTACAAAGTTCTGGCCTGTTCATACCTGTTAGTGGCTATTCTGTAATCTCTTTTACTGATGTCACTATAAGCCTTCCCCCACTCTCTTTCCTTCTTCCTAGCTTCTCCTTTTAGCCGGGTTAGCTCTGGTGCACTCAACCACACACTTGTCCACACCAATCCATTAATATACCTAAAAGGACATGTTTAGTTTTCTTACACATGGAAAAGGTGAAGGCATAATCCAATCTCAAAAATAATGACTTGTAAGTAGACGTTCAGTTTAAGATCCTACACATTTGGATTGTCTCCCTTGTGAATATCCTCTGATTGTTGTTTTAACTTTAGAAAGACTTGAAAATCCCTATTTCCTCAACCTGGACATACTGAGGCTCCCTTCATGAAGATTACACAAATATTAATGTTTAGCTAACAAATAAAGACACTAACACTAGAACCCTTTTTTTTCAAGTACAATCAACAGATTATTTGCCATTTCACTAGCACACTTTTTTGTGTAATAATAACTGATCCCTACCCACCAACATTACAAACATGAGTAACCATATCATATATCAAGTACAAGCAGCACTGCATGTGTGACATTTAGAGGAGCCAAATCAGGCTTTCAACCACTGCAACATATATTTAAGCAGTGTTTCTGTTTCCTGTAGGCTGATTTCCTCAATGTGATCCCAATTTTCACAGGGCATCAGATGTTTTCTATGGCAGCCTGTTAACACATTGAACAGTAGTTTGAATGCTTTTTCAACCCCAAGCAGACAGTGGAGTTCTTTTGCACCAGTGGTACATACACATTGAAACTATCCAGGCATTTGATCTTTATTCCTTTTTTTCATTTCAATATAGTAGTTCATCTTGTAGTATTAGAGGAATATTTACGAGCATGATGAGGTAGATACTTGTTTTCTTTATGACTGTTGTGAGATGGTCTTTTAGGGAAAGGCCCTCATTTTATTAGGATTGAGATAATTTCCTCTCTAGACTTGTGATTGCTCCCAAATTTTAGTGTCCAAACAAATAGTAAGTGAGTCTCTTTTTTGGAAGATTGTTATCTATGTTTTGGTAATTGCTTGCATAGCACGTTTCCCTGCATGGTGTTCAGTCATGTCTCTTCCTCTGTGTGCCCAACTGTGAGACTTCTGGTATCTCAGATGCCAGTCTAGTTTGTATACAAAAGCTTAGGCAAGCATTTGAACTGATTTGGTCATGGGCCTGTCGTGGATGTGGAGGAATGCATAAAGCGTACCCCCAATAGTAGTAGAGAAGTACTGCCCCTGTCATGGGTTGATGTGAGTACTGTAGTTGCATCATACCATGTTTTGTAGTGATCTTACCATTACTTCCCTTTTTATCTTTCTCACAAGAGTGTGAGCCTGTTGGCCAACTTGTAGAAGTTGTCACTGGTAACAAAGGGTCCAGAACTAGCACTGAGATCCCAGGTGCATGGATGAATTCAAATTCAATAAGGGCCTTCCTGATACAAAGTGTTGCTAACTAACCTTTCATAGACAGCTAGTTGGTAGATGTTACAACTAACATCCTTGGTGTGGTATTCCTTCAAACTTTTTTACCTTCACTCCCTAACTTTGCTGAGCTCCTTTGTGTTGGCATTAGGAATCTGTTCTCTTTACTCCCGATAAGCAATGCTAAATTGCTTGTGCTCTCTCCTTAAAACATGGTACAATTGGCCTATACATAATTGGCATATTTCATTTATTTGTAAGTCCCAGACAATATTACTACTTGTACCCAGGGCCTGTAAATGAAATGTTACTAGTGGGCAGCAGCATTTATTGTGCACCCACTAAACTAGCACTGTAAACCATGTCTCTGCCCTGCTAATGCAGCCTGGAGTCTAGTTTCAAACTGCCATTTCGACCTGGCAAAATAAACATTTTGCCAGGTCTAAACTTTTTTTAATGGCAATAAGTCACCCCTAAGATATGCCCTAACCACTCCTAGGGTAGAGTTCATGGTTTTTAAAAAGTAGGACAAGCATATTCAAGTTTTTTGTGTCCTGACGATGAAAAACTCATAAAGTTGTTTTTCACTGTCAGACCTCCCTCTCACATAGACTGGGTTACCTAATTACACTCAATATGTGCTAACTTCAGATTGGGAGCAGACAGAGAAAGGTGCTTACACTCAAATTAATTGTAATTTAAAATCTTCCTTATTGGTAAAGTTGGATTGTAATGTTACAATTTTGAAAATGTCACTTTTAGAAAGTTGGCAGGTTGCTGCCCCAAAACAATTGTGCATTGCTGCCAGTTTCCTGAGTCCCATGACTGTGAATGGCTATACTGTTATGGGGTGTGTTTTGCTTCCAGACAGCAAGACAAAGGCAGCTCAGCTGTGAGGAAGAAGGTAATCCGGACAAGATGTGTGGTTCGGCAATGCCCCCTCTCCTGATTACACTTTTAATGACTGTTTGAAATGGGGTCTTTGGTTTGAATGTCAGACTATTCCTTGTCCAAGCAAGTACCCTCACTCTAGTCAGGGTAAGTCACACACAATTCAAATTATCCTGTGCCCACCCTCTGGTAGCTTGGCACTGAGCATCAGGCTTAACTTAGAAGGCAATGTGTAAAGTATTTGTGCAATAAATCATACAAAACCACAATATAGCACCACAAAAATACACCACACAGTGTTTAGAAAAATATATAATATGTATCTGGATAAATGCAGGTCAAAACGATCAAAGATGCAATAAGTAAATGTAGAGATATCACTGAAAAGTAATATAAAGGCCCTCATTATGACCCTGGCGGTGTTGCACCGCCAGGGCCAACGGGGGCGGGAGCACCGCCGACAGGCCGGCGGTGCTCCCTTGGGCATTCTGACCGCGGCGCTTTGGCCGCGGTCAGAAATGGAAAACCGACGGTGTCCCGCCGGTTTTCCGTTGCCCATTTGAATCCCCCATGGCGGCGCAGCTCGCTGCGCCGCCATGGGGGATTCTGACACCCCCTACCGCCATCCTGTTCCTGGCGGTTCGCCCGCCAGGAACAGGATGGCGGTAGGGGGTGTCGCGGGGCCCCTGGGGGCCCCTGCAGTGCCCATGCCAATGGCATGGGCACTGCAGGGGCCCCCGTAAGAGGGCCCCGCTAGTATTTCACTGTCTGCATAGCAGACAGTGAAATACGCGACGGGTGCAGTAGCACCCGTCGCACCTTCCCACTCCGCCGGCTCGATTACGAGCCGGCTTCATGGTGGGAAGGTCGTTTTCCCCTGGGCTGGCGGGCGGCCGCCCGTCAGCCCAGGGGAAAAGTCAAAATACCCGCCACGGTCTTGCGACCGCGGTACGGTATTTTGACGGCGGGACTTTGGCGGGCGGCCTCCGCCGCCCGCCAAGGTCCGAATGAGGGCCAAAGTGTCTTAAGTCTTTTAAAAGCAAACAAATTCTCTTTCAAGCACAAAGTACCTGGTTGGCATGAAAAATCTCTGCAAAGGGCCGCAGAGGAGGAGAGGCGTGGAAACAAAGGGGTGTGCGTCGATTTCTCGGGCCGCACACTACGATGCATCATTTAGTTTCCAAGCAGGGACGGCTGTGTGTCGATTTCCGGCGCTTGGTCGTGGATCCTCTTCGGGTTGCAGGGTTTTTAGACGCCCCGGGGATGGTGCGTGGATTTCCTGTGCTGGCAGGATGAAGTCACAGGAGCTGCGTTGATCCGTTGGGCGCTGCGTAAAATTTTCTACTGCACAGCAGACGCTGCGTCAATTCCTCCCCGGAAGACGGGCTGTGTCATTCCGGCTTGGCTATGCGTTGATCCAGTGGGTCGTGCGTCGAATTTCCGGTCGCTACGCATGCGCTGCATCGATCTTCTCGTTGCGAAGTCAGGTTGCGTAGTTCCGGTTCGGCGTGCGGTAAAAGTTTCACCGCGGTGCAGGCTGTGCGTCGTTTCTGGCAGGCTGTGCATCGAATTTCGCCGCACAAGGAGTCCTTCTTGAAGAGATGATGTTTTTTTGGTCCTGAGACTTCAGGGAACAGGAGGCAAGCTCTATCCAAGCCCTTGGAGAGCACTTCTTTACCTCAGCCAGAGAGCAGCAGGGCAACAGTAAGGCAGCAGTCTTTCACAGAAAGCAGTCAGGTGAGTCCTTTTGGCAGCCAGGCAGTTCTTCTTGGCAGGATGCAGGTTCTGGTTACAAGTTTCTTCTCCAGGAAGTGTCTGTTTTGGAAGGGGTAGAGGCCCTGTTTATATACCTAAATGTGCCTTTGAAGTGGGGGAGACTTCAAAGAGTGGCTTAGAAGTGCACCAGTTCCCCTTTCAGTTCAATCCCGTCTGCCAGGGTCCCACTAGGGGGTGTGACAGTCCTTTGTGTGAGAGCATGCCCTCCACCCTCCCACCCCAGGAAGACCCATTAAAATGCAGATGTATGCAAGTGAGGTTGAGTATCCTGTGTTTGGGGTGTGTCTGAGTGAATGCACAAGGAGCTGTCAACTAAGCCCAGCCAGACGTGGATTGTAAGGCACAGAAAGATTTAAGTGCAGAGTAAGGCTCCCTTTCTCAAAGTGTCATTTCTAAAATAGTAACATTAAATCCAACTTCACCAGTCAGCAGGATTTTATATCACCATTCTGGCCATACTAAATATGACCTTCCTACTCCTTTCAAATCAGCAGCTACCACTCAAACAATGTATTGAGGGCAGCCTCAATGTTAGCCTATGAAGGGAGCAGGCCTCACAGCAGTGTAAAAACAAATTTAGGAGTTTAACACTACCAGGACATGTAAACTACATAGGTACATGTCCTGTCTTTTGCCTACACAGCACCCTGCCCTATGCTTTACGTAGGTCCTACCTTAGGGGTGTCATATGTAGAAAAAGGGGAGTTTTAGGCTTGGTAAGTACTTTTAAATGCCAAGTCGAATTGGCACTGAAACTGCACACACACAGGCCTTGCAATGGCAGGCCTGAGACAAGGTTACGGGGCTACTTATGTGGGTTGCACAATCAGTGCTGCCGGCCCACTAGTAGCATTTAATCTACAGGCCCTGGGCACATATAGTGCACTCTACTAGGGACGTATAAGTAAATTAAATAGTCCATTTGGGTATGATCCAATGTTACCATGTTTAAAGGGAGAGAGCATATGCACTTTAGCACTGGTTAGCAGTGGAAACGTGCACAGAGTCTAAAAACCAGCAAAACCAGCGACCAAAAAGTGGAGGGAGGCAGGCAAGAAGTTAAGGGTGACCACCCTAAAGGTGTAAGGTCTAACTATGACCCTACCAGCAGCACACACAAAACAGCCTAACACCAGACCTGCTCTTGCCTTGGTCACTCTAGACAGGACCAGGGGAAGGGGAAGAACTGAACAGAACCAGATTTGGGGAATGTCAAGGAATTCCCTCACACAAAGGCTGGCACAGGTATACAGATGGGACCTTCATAACCTCTCATCAGAACCCTCCTGGACCTGTGGAAGATTTAGAAGAAAGACTACCCTGCTGCCAGGAGGACTGCCTTGCTGACTGAAGAAGGAATATTGGGCCTGCTTACCTTAATCCAATTCAACCCAGAGTGGCTTTAGGGTCCACTGGTCTGCCTCCTGTGTAAGCTATAGGGACACAACAAGCTTCCAGACGCTCCCTCAACTGCTCAGCTGACCAGCACCATCTGGACCTGCCTGGATGTTTCTGAGCCTCGCTGCTGGCCTCTGCTGAAGTGAGTCCTGATCCTCAAGAGGTGCCCCAGGTCCTGGACCCTTGGCTGGCATCAGTGAGAGCTTCTCCTGAAGAAAAGATGAAAATTCTGAAGTTTAGACTTCCCCACTGTGAAGTGACCTCTTTGCACTGAGAATCGGCTGTCCGCTTGACCACCAATCTAAAGCTCCAGTGGGATCTGCTCTTCATGCTGACAGTAATCATGTGAGACAACAGCAGCACAAGTTTGCCTAACTGTGGCACCAGTTCCTGCTGCCCAGAGAAGAAAAATCCTACAAACTGTTTGCCAACCCCACTTGATTGCTCGAGTGGCTAGCCTGTCACTGACCCCGCATGTGCCAAATTGATTATGCCACTTCAAAGACGAAACCTGCTTCGTCAAGATCTCAAAGATTTTAAGTTGCTGCCACAGCCTTGCAACTGGAATGAGGACTGTGACACCACTGTATCCCAGGGAGGCCCAGTAAAACTTGTATTTAGACTCACCATATCAGAGGCACCATGCCCCGCTGCTGAGATACATGTGTGCAGACAATGAAACATCCCAGGAGAAGGCCAACATCAGAAGCTAGAACAGAAGACTCTAAGAGATGCCAAGGTTACAATGGGAGGGGCAACGTTGAAGCTTCTTAGACTAACACCTGTACTTTGAGTATCTGATATTGTTAGACCATGATTGAATGCACCAATACTTTACACATTGCCTACTAAGTTAAGCCTGACTGCTCAGTGCCAAGCTACCTGAGGTTGGGCACAGGTTAACTTGAATTGTGTGTGATTTACCCTGACTAGAGTGAGGGTCCTTGCTTCGACAGGGGGTAACCTGACTGCCAACCAAAGACTCCCATTTCTAACAGATACGTTGTTGTGTTTTGTGTAGTGTTGTGCCTTACTGGTAAATAAAGAACTTCTCTAAAGAGAAACACTGGGTTGAATAATCATGGTATTGCACTGTTGGGTGCATTGTTGAGTTCTGAGTCTATTTTATCCCACACACACTAATCTCCCTGAAAAACCTGTGACAGCTCTCCATCGCTACTACTGAGAATCAACTACTGCAGGGGTTGTACTTGGCCCAGTTATGCATAGGCATAGTAGGATGGAGCCTGTGGCACAGAGGCAGATGACCCCAGCCCTCATGACTGTAGCCAAGAAGTCCCTGATTGCCCTGTGCCCCCCCAAAAAGGGTCAGGCAATTGGCACCAAAGTGGTGTAATATCCTACAGAGAGCAATTTCCACTTGCAACAATAGATCAATAATTCCAACCTTAATACTTTAAGGCTCACACAATAACAACATGTCAGATATGAGACTGAGGGAAAAAGACATTGACACCCTATACTTAGATCAGTTGAGGGATCTGTGCATGGGTAGAGTGTGGAGGGCTCTGAGAAGCAAGGAGAGTGAGCTGCTTGTGAGCTGTGTGAATACTCAGAGAAATTGGATGGGATAGAAGAAGCCAAGATGAATTCTGAGGAAAATACCACAGTAGAAGCCCAAGGAGGGATTGTGTTAGAGCCAGAACCATAAAGCTGAGTTCACCTGATGACACACCATGTGTTTTGTTCCAAAATGTACTTTCCAGTAATTTTCCAAGACAACCACTTCCACCAATTTGTAGAGTATTATTGTACCCAAGTCCAGGAGGTTTGTGTCTAGCTAAGACTCTGAGACTTTCTTGGTAGAGGTGCGGAAAGTAAAGGTTGAGAAGAAGGCCAGGAAGACTGAGAAGCTATTTTAGCTCACCAGGTACAAAATGAAAGAAGTGAAGACAGAGAGGAAGAATAGGCCCTTGAGGAATGGAAACAGAGTGTCAGGAGCCAGAAAGAAGAACAGAAAGGCACAGTAAATAGAAGTGGGCGAGTGAGGCTAGCTCTAGAAAAAGAGAAGCTCAAGATGGCAGATGAGACATTTGCATCTGGGAAGAGTGATTCCACTTCTGACTCCTAAATGCTTCTTTCCAAGGTTCCAAAAAAGCGTGTGCACACGTCTGTAGAAGTACATGATATTGTAGAATAGTTTGTTAGTTTTAACATTGCCAGTAATGCTCAGGCTTTGCATAATATGCCCTAAGTAGCCACTCCCATTAATCAGTTGCCTATTTAAGGTGAGCATTCATTATAATGATGCTTGTTGCTGAGAAGATGGTTCTTAAGTGAATGAAAGAAACTCTGATTAGGTTTGGGCTGAAGTCAGCTCGGTACCTGACAGGTTTATGGATGACAAGTGAACAGAAAGAATACAACTGTCCCACTATGATTGGAAAAGGTGGGTGAGAATGATGGAGGTCAATGATTATCATGCCCTGAACCAGTAGATGGTCTGAGAGAAACTTGTGGGGGAGTAGTCTACCACACAACGAGGGATCCAGAGGAGCGTACAGTGTTGGCTGAGAAGTGGTTAGCTAACAAGGTCAATAAAGGGGCAACGTGGTTCTAAGTCAAAGGGGCAGAGAAATTCTCCAGCAGCAAGATGATTGCGGTTGACATAGAGGTGAGAGAGGAGCAAGGTGTTGGATGTCTCTTAGGCAATGGTTTGACTGCCCATGATATAGTACCAGGAGCAGAAACAATATGGTTTGGGCACCATCTGGGTTACAAAGAGTAAAAGCTGCATATCAGTCTCAGGGTGAGTCTGGAAACATTCCTGATTTACAGTGACTAGGACAAGGTAGTCAAACCACCAGGCAGACTCTGAGAGGGCATTGGCCGTACCATTCACTGCCATTGCTTCAGACGGAGAGGAAAGTAAGACCAGGTATAGGAGCCTGGATTACTGCCAGTGCTGAAGCGGCTGTTAGCAGCTGGAGGACCTACCCTGGAGGAATTCCACCACATTTTGATTGACAGCCGTATACTAGTTGAGAGCCATGCACTAATGGGACTTCTGTGCTGGTTGGGAGGATGGCCTACTGGGTAGTAAGCTGGAGAATCTTCAGCCAGGTACTGTGAAGAGGTTAATGGTTCCATTTTTGCAGTGTAACTTCATACTTCTTAAGAACTCTGGCTTGGTCCTTTTCACCTCCTGAACAGCCTATGTGTATTTAACACATTACTAGAACCTTACACTCCCACTTCAGTCTAACTTGCTCACATACCTTACATAATCATGTTATCAAACTTAACAGTTGTTTCTAGATTGGATTATTCTCTCCTGGATTTCCCAAAAGGATTCTCCAAACTGTATTCTAGTTTCCAATAGGTCTTTTGATTTTTATTCTTGTAGCGGTGGCAGCGTTGGTAAGAAGAACCACCTCCAAGGAGACCCACTCATCAATTAAGTATGGTCTCTTTCTCTTTGGCTGTTAGGGCTTGCTCAGATTCAAGCACGAGAGGCCACAAAAGCAAAGGCTCCATCGCAAATTCAACAAAGCCAAGCAAGGTCTTATGTTAGGGAAGAAGCGTAGGTGTGCACTATTTATACTCATAACCCTACAGTAATCGCTTGAACATGTGGGTAGCAAAGATCTAGTGAGATTTTGAGTTTAGCCTTCAAAAAGGTAATGAAAGAGTTATGGATCCCTCTGAATTAATTTTGGGTTCAAATGATGGGGATTATTCATAGGGCAAGAACAAAGATACCAATCCATTATGTGCTCAGAGTAAGGTACAGCTAGGCTACCGTAACCTAAGGTGCAAGGGTGGGGGCTGAAAACATGTGTGGGGAACCAGGGGACCCCTAAAACAAGATTTAGTGCTCTGCAACTACACTGTGTTCTGGCAGTAGTTGCAACAGCACACCAGAAAAACCCAGGATAGGTGAGATCATCTGATTTATTAGCCAGGAATGTGCATAAGCACGGATAGATTATGTGGGGTCTGTTCTACTTGCCAGCTGAGTAATAAATCAGGAGGTAAATACAAGTCACCATTAGTGCCTCTACCAGTTGAAGTGGATATGAATAGACATAGTCAATTTGATTCACCCTCAGCATCAGGCAACAAGTATATCTTAGTGGTTGTGGATCATGCCACCAAGTAGCCAAGGTGGTTGCCTCTGTGAAACACAACTGCAACAGTGGCAGCCAGAGCTTCCTTGTATCTATCCCTCCCTAGGACGCGGTGATGAGCTTCTCTGGGGAGCGTTTTTAGAGCTGAATTTCTTAAAACTGGTATTTCTGATCAGAGAACTGTGATGCTATTAATTTTGTTTGACCAATGACTTTGTGTTTCACCACTGCGCATATTAGTTGCTCAATGTTCACCAGTAGCACGTTATGTGTTTTGTCAGTTTAGCCGCCTATTGGCTTTGACATGGCATTAGCCATTACTTTCTGTATTCAGTTTAGCCGCCTATTGGCTTTGACATTGCATTGGCCATTACATTCTGTATTCTGCCTATTGGCTTTGACATGCTGTATTCAGTTCACGTTCCTATTGGCTTTGACATGATATTAGATATTACATTTTGTATTCAGCTCAGCTGCCTATTGGCTTTGACATGACATTAGACATTACATTTGATATTTAGGTTAGCTGCCTATTGGCTTTGACATGACATTAGACATTACATTTGATATTTAGGTTAGCTGCCTATTGCCTTTAACGTGGAGTTAGACATTGCAGTTGAGAATCCAAGCTGTATTTTTCCAAGCTGTGTTTTTTCCACAAGATGAACCAAGCTGTTTTCTTCTCACACTAGACTAGACCTGATAAGAGAGAGTACATTTGGTGTTTTCCTTTCTGCTCAGGCTTGGGAAGAGGAGCAGTCTAGGAGATCGGGCCAGTCTCCAAAGGCTTGCGTAGTTTTCCCGAGTCTGAGAGGAGGGGGCACGCTTTTGAAAGGATGGCTCGGGGCTTCAGAGAATTAGATTGAAATCTGCTGGACTTCGGGCTGGAACTTGGTGCCAGTTGCCAGTCTCCCGTGTGGGTAGATAATCTCTTTCTCGCAGTTGACCGGAGTCATCAACTTGCAGACCCCAGAAAGATGAAGCTGTAGATAGGCCTTACACGGTGAAGTATTTGATTGTATATGCTTTGCATTATATATATAACCTGCTGTGTACATTGCAACTGAGAAGTACTGTGATATATTTTGTTTTCATTGCTGCGACGTGTGCTTGAAATCTATTAATTCGTCTCTCACAAACTTGTGGGTGGGGAGGAATTAACAACAATAAAGGTCTTCTTTGAACTCAGAAGTGCATTCTTGATATGTTCTGTAAGCTCTGATACGAGATAAGAAGGAAAGCAGAACAAGAACTAATTTTATCTCTTACATGAGATAGATGTAGGAACAAGCTAGGGTAGCATACTGTCGGACCTGTCAGCAATAGGGTGGTCCTCCCCCAAACATTTTGCCTTTTCCCCTCCTGATTTGTTAAATTTGTTGAACTGGCTTACACCTGATTGTGAAATGTAATTTACTTATGAATCTCTAGGAAGGTGATATATCATATACCCCGTGCCAGTAAATTAAACGGTACTAGTGGGCATGCAGCACATATGAAGTATCCCTTCAAAACATGGCTTAGGCCTACCATTGCAACCTGTGTGCAGGTTTAAATTGCCAATTCGACCTGGCAAAATAAACCTCCTGCCAGGCCTAAAACTCAATTTGTAGTACATATGTCACCACTAAGGTAAGCCCTAAGAACCCCATACAGCTGTGTGCATGGTATTCAAAAGGTAGGACCTGTACATTTATGTTTTATATATTCTGGTAATTTTTCACTACTGTGAGGCCTACCCCTCCTGTAGGAAAACATTGGGTTATCTTATTATATTTCGTAAGTGATAACATTTGTTTGTGAGGAGGTAGCTATGTCTTGTTTGTTGTTTAAAGACCTCTTTAATGGTAACGTTTGATTTTAAGTCACAATTCTAAAAATGCCGCTTTTAGAAAGTTGTTATTTTCATGTCCTGTTTATTTGGTGTCAGCAGCCTGTTCCTGGGTCACATGAATAGGTGCAGTTGGCCTTTGTGTATTCCTCACGACAGCCAAACAATAGAGGGACTGCAAGTTGGCAGGATGGGCTACCCTGGCATGATGAGGGGGCGGGGCTGCAAACAGCCCTACTTCAACTTCAAAGACACTGCCTCAGCACACATACAAAGAATTTCACACTAGTCTTTTGTGATTTTAGACATCTTGGGACAAGGGCAGAGAGGCAAGAAACTCCAGACACTTCTGTGGGGGAAACTCCAGAAGTTCCTTTCCCTGCAAGGCTGGCCCTACGTATAAAAGTAGGACCCTCAAATCCACTCTTCAATTCACTTCTTGACCTGCAGAATGATTCTCAGAGGACTACCCTGCTGCCTTTGGCCAGCTGTGTAATTCAGAGCACTGACTTGTTGCACCAAGAGGTCTGCCCTGCTGCCTACCAAGTACCTCAGAAAACTGCCCTGCTACTTGAGACCTGCTTTTCTGCTTCCAGAGTGACTCCGAGGGCTAGTTGTCTGGCCTCTTGATCAGAGCCTCAGGGAAGGGACGAAAGAGGCTCCAACCATCTTGAACCTTCACCTGGACCCAGCCTCAGTGAGTCCTGACCCTCCAAAGTGGTGCTGTCGTAGTTTGGACTCTTGCTCTGAGCAAGACTGCTGATTTAAGGATGACATTACTTTTGTTTGTAGGCGACTGAGTCTTTCCTACAACAAGTCGCAACTGTTGTCCCAACCTTACCGGCTCACTAGCAGTACCTCACCAGAAAAAACACAATAGTAAAAGGTGATTTATGGCAGTCGCTTACGCATGGACTCAAAGTAAGATATCTCAGGGTATGTCGTGGTTAAACGGAGATTACCCTTTTCTCACATATATATTATGTCTCATACAAACACAGGCAATGACACAGATGCAGTAAAGTTATAATAGCTTTTTATTTAACATAACTGCAATTTGCGATAAGTTGCATGGACTGCAATGATTAGGATAATGAATATAGCAAGTAACAGTATTGTGAAGAAGAGAGTCATTTTTATGAAGACCCCCACCATTTTGCAATACATGAAAAAGATATATAAGATGGAATATGCCCTATTACCCTCATGTGAATAGGCCTAACCTCCTACCTAAAGGAGAGCTGGGTTCGCTAAACCTAATCTGCCAAAGCCGTAGGTGTATTCCAAAACAATAGATAACAGGCATGCTTGGGACGGCAATTAATATCAAAAATCCCTCGAAAGTATAGAGAGGGAAAATCCCTAAGTGTGAACACCTACTGTTTGTTTGTCTTTGGTGCTTGATCTTGACGCCTTGGCACGGTGACACTAATAATGTAACTCATAACAAGTGGCCTAACTATAAACAAGGCAGCCATCTTAGAAGAAATAAATAATTAAATGGGCTAAGACAGAGCAAGCTAAGTAATTTAAAAGTCACTAGGTGACGGGGGCACGAGTCTACAAGCCAGCGGCTAAGCTAACTCATGCTATCCCATTAAAACGAACTAGGATTCGCTACACCCTCCCCATTGCCGTAACAGGTATGATGAAAGTACAGGAACCCAAAAAGCTAAAAAAATTGCTCCTGAACTAAAAGCTAAATGCTAAAACAAGGCAAAAAAGTATTCGCATGTGTTAAAACAAATCTGTCTAAAAATACATACAGAGATGTTAATATCAACCATGACAAGTACAGCGTGCAACAGCAAATGTCTATTTAATTGCATAATTTGGAATCGGGAATGGCAAGTCAATTCATCAAATTATGTGTTATACGCATGATCTTGAAGAATGTCATCGAAGACACCAGTCAAGGATCTAAAAAATGAGTCAACATTGTCCGAAGTTAAGTCTCGTGCCGGGCAGACAAACGGATCCACAGAGCAGAAGTGAGCCGTATTTCCTGGTGCATCGACACCTGCTGCATTGTCCTCATCCATGGTAGATCTCATAACGGAAGGCTCATAGGTGGCCTTGCGGAGCAACCTCAGTCTCAAGGGGCATGACCGTATATGAACCCTCATCGGGGACATCAGCAGTTCGTGGTCCACAGGAGATGGCGCAACAGCAAGACAGACCATAGGCAGATGTTCAAAGAGACACCATATGCAGCGGAAGACTGGTTGTACACACCAGAGAAGTGGCCGAAATGACAACGACCAGTCAAGCTCCAGTTCCACCAGCGGAGGTGCACCGAAGATCCGAACCCTGCGCTCACGGCACAGCGGGGTTGGCGGGAGCGGCTCCATTGCTCTGCGTTGCTGGAAAGAAACAATCACCTCGAATCATAAGGAATAGCAGTAGTAGTCTGCCAATCAAAGCCAAAATAATTGGAAAGCCACCAAACACACTTGAAAAGAGAGAATGGATGGCTGATGGGATGACTCCGAAGACAGTCTGGAAGATGGACACGAAACCAGACCCGACAGCCTCAAAGAAATGAACAATCCCAGTGGTGCTTGAAGCATTGAATATTCTTGATACCAGCTCTCCAAAGTGGTTGCGGAAATCGGTATTTAAAAGGGATTGTATCTCTGCTGATGATCTCGCAATCTGGAGAGCATACGTCTTTTTTGCGGATGTCAAGGCAACCTGTTTCTGAAACAATAGCGCCTTTAGCCTACTCAACTTGTCATAGTTCACACTAATAGTATCTATGTGGGGCCACATGTCAGATACTTTTATCTCTCGTGTGGGGGGAAACAAAACATGTCCACAACACGTAACGACCTTCGTGACCGAGATTGCTTAGGCAATTCCAGGTCGCAGGCCGCAACAGCTTTGATCATTCAGTACCACATAACTACCATTGGAAAGTACATGAAATACTGGACGAATCAAGGGGACGGGAGTACCCTTCAGAAAACAGGCCAAATTCGCGTCCCCTGCATTGCAAAGACCGTGAAGAGACACCTGTTTGCATATCATAGAATGACGAACAGCAGTCTCACATTCACTTCCGCTAAGAAAGACCTCCTGTTCACCGTTCAGACATCTATAGTCAAAGGGCAACTCCCACTCTTCTTTAATAAAGCTATTTCCTAGCTGCTCATATCGTCCCACTGCAAGATGTTTCAGGCAGCCCGAGAAACGAAATGTTGAAATCGGTAAATTAATAATGCCGTGCAAGAGCCAACTAGTTGAAGGACTCTCTGCTACCGTGAAGGGCAACTTATCTAATTTCTCTACTTGAAGCAGGGTGAAACTAGCCTCCCTTTTAGCCATTGTCTCTTGTTCCCTGGAGAAATTAAAAGCAGTCAATAATTCACTCCCATTAATGTACCTCCAAGGAATGTGGCCACTTTTCAGCGTCTGTAATGTCCAACCAAGCTGCATGATGGAACACAGCTGTGTTTGCCCATGATATAACCGGGACAAGTCTGTCTGAGTGATATCAATAGCAGACCACACTATATTTGATAGTGAATAAATCCTGTTGGACAGCATGTTCATGCCATTGTCGACAACAGCTAATGTCTTTTCCAAATTTTCCCTATCTTGTTGCCGTAAACGTGCTGCAGCCTCAATCTGGGAAAGTTTCCAAATTTCATTGGACATAGCATATAAAAACCGTTTCAAGCGCTGTTTCCTAGGACCTAACAGGAAATCCTGTAAGTCTATACTGTCAGAAAGAGTGTTGAGGTGTTTTTTAACCGCTGTTAACGTGTCTGTCTGAACCCATTGCTGGCACACCTTACCCACACTGTATGTTGTAATTATACCTGTATGTTGACCTGATAGAAAGCGAGGGTCAGGCCTGTTATTTGAAAAAAAACCCGAAGAGTTCAAGAAACGCTTTTGACACTCATCAGTGTCGGAGGGCCAAACCAACCACCCACCGGGACGGGAAAGTGAAGAATTATAGGTACCAGCCTTAACCACTGCATCTAGCCTGTCTTCTGAGACGTTAAGAAAGTGTTGCCAATCTCTAAATTCCGTCAGAGTAGGGATACTGGGCGTGTTCAGGTCGTTAATTTTGGCTAACCCCAGACAGGATGTCTGCTCAATAGTGTCATTTAAGAAAATCATTTGCACAGGAATCAGGCATGCCCGAAACAAAGCTTCCTTACCTTGTATCTGCCAATCTTGTGTTCCCCATACACTTTTCAAATCAATAGTGTTTTTCCAATATTCGTAACCCTCAAGCGAGAGCCGGGAAACTAAGGGATCTGAATAAATCAGTTTTGTATCTATTAGCAAAAGTTTTCTAATTTGTGCCAAGGGTATTTTAAAATAATACGACTCTGCTTTTCTTGTATCATGCCCGGAAAAGTATGTAAATTTATCGCTGTAGTACCTTGGACTCCCCACCTGTGGTGTCGAACAGTGTTCCCACTGTGTATAGTTCAAGAGAGTCACAAACAGTTAGGAGCACACCTGCCTATAATCCCAGCAAATAATCTGCCCCATTGCATCATGATAAATGTAGTTTCCTCAAAAAACGAACTCAGTTACTTTTAAATATTTCACCTCTAAATAGGTGCAGCCTTTGCTGTGCATCTCTGGACACATGTGTTTCTGGGTTAATCCCTTCTTCAGCAGAGAACAAGTTTGCGGGGTGCTGGAAATGCTGCCATTAATCATCCGGTTTCAATACCTCTTCATTGGCATGCTCCAGAGCTCGTCAGCCCAGTGGCTCAAGGGAGCCTTTTTAAAGTCACAAACAGTTAGGAGCACACCTGCCTAACATCCCAGCAAATAATCTGCCCCATTGCATCATGATAAATGTAGTTTCCTCAAAAAACGAACTCAGTTACTTTTAAATATTTCACCTCTAAATAGGTGCAGCCTTTGCTGTGCATCTCTGGACACATGTGTTTCTGGGTTAATCCCTTCTTCAGCAGAGAACAAGTTTGCGGGGTGCTGGAAATGCTGCCATTAGTCATCCGGTTTCAATACCTCTTCACTGGCATGCTCCAGAGCTCGTCAGCCCAGTGGCTCAAGGGAGCCTTTTTAAAGTCACAAACAGTTAGGAGCACACCTGCCTAACATCCCAGCAAATAATCTGCCCCATTGCATCATGATAAATGTAGTTTCCTCAAAAAACGAACTCAGTTACTTTTAAATATTTCACCTCTAAATAGGTGCAGCCTTTGCTGTGCATCTCTGGACACATGTCCCATCAGTAATTGGTATAGCTGTAATATTGACAGGGGACAAATCTCGTCGGACCTTATGTGAAGAATGATGTGGTGTTAAAATTTCATCAACAGGCTCCACAGGGGAGCGATCAGGAATATAGTGACCATTAATCAGCAAAAAGAAAACAGTCACAAAACCAATCCATAAAAATAATGCAATAAATGTCAGACAGAATCATAGATAGTTCCATGGGTAGATCAAATAGTTCTTTTTAAGCCATCGATACAGCTTACTACTATTTGAAAGTTTGTCAGACACAGTTGAGGAGGAATCCGAAGAAAAATCATCAATGTCAATGAAATAGCCAGAGGAAGTCTCTGCAAACACAGGACCCGCTGAATTCTGATCCACCACTCGTGGAGGTTACTGATAACCAACGTCATTAGTCGTGGAAGTGTTTGTGTAAAATACAGCCAAATCTTGAAGCGGGGTGGTCACCGAAGATATGACTGGAACCAACAAAAGTTCATTTTCCGCCCTCCCCATGGTCGAGGAAGTGTCTGGAACAGCAGTTGACATAGTTGCATAGTCAGTAGCAGTGATGTTCATCCTACTATGTAGATGGATGTCCTGTTGGGTAGTGAGAGGGGATCGGGAACCACCCAAGGGACCTCCTGGTCTACTGTGGAGAATCGGCCACATGGTGTAATTTGATGTCATCAATGGAGATGAATCTATTCGATTTAGAACCAGACAATGGTGGTAGGATAACAGTCCTGGTTCCTTTTATTCCCAAGACTGGTACAGGTGCTCTGTATGAGGGACCGAACTCCTTTTTCACAGCGATCTTCTCACGAACCAGATCCCCAACGTTAGGAATCCAGCCAGTCGAAATTTTCGCCAATTTCCTTATTCCTAAGGTGGCAGCACTTACAGATGATTTATCATCACAAAATTGTTGAAGCTCCTGTAAAACAGTGAGACGTTCATTTATGTCAAATGGCGTTTCTGCTGCCACCATACCAGGGGCATCAAGATCGGGGACATACATAGGTATCCCAAAGAGAACCTCATATGGAGACTTACCCCCCAAGGACCGTCTTGGCAGATTATTCAGTGCTCTCTGGACCCCATATAGGTGGTGTAACCAACTGCGGCCTGAACCTAATACTCGAGCTGTTAAGGACTGCTTTAGATCACGATTCCGCCTCTCCACGACCGAATTTCCCTCGGGATGGTATGGTGAGGAGTAATGGAGTTCAACACCCATCGTCCCCATGGTGTCCCTGAATGCTTTAGAGGCAAATGCAGGGCCCTGGTCCGAATGGAATGCTGCAACCACATATGTACAGATAAAGATCAGCAAATCTTTTATAACAGTCCGGGCGTCAGCCGACCGCTGTGGCCATACCCACAGGAATCTAGAACAGGAATCCACAGCCACTAAAACGTATTTGTATGCACCATCAGGCTGTAAGGGACCACAATGGTCTAGGTACACACACTGGAGTGGCTTGTCTGACACTAAGAGGGATGTCTGCGGAGGGCGTTTGATATTAGAGACCTTAAGCTGCTGGCAAACGTCACAGCAAAGGACATACTATTTAGTCCGTCTGCATAGACCAGGCCACCAGTATCGTTGCTGTAGAATTGTTATCGTGGCCTGTATACCAGCATGTGCAGAAGCGACACCCTCATGTGCAGCTGTAATCAGCTCTAATCTCTGGTCCTCATTGGGGATCACTCGATCACCAACCCCAGGAATTGTTGTATAAGCAACATTCTGTGCACTGATATGGTAAGTATAGTTTGTAGGGTAACCTTTCGGAAGGGTCTTGCCTGCAGCCGAAGCTTTAATGGCAATCAGTATTTCATTATCCAATCTTGTCCGAGAACGAGTCACTGTAGCCACAGAAGCCGTAGCTACTGATGCTTTGGCCGCTTCATCAGCCAATGTATTGCTGGCAACGTGTATTCCTAGACGTTGGTGTCCTAATGTATGAACTACATGGACACATGGTAGCTTATCCTTAAGATCAGCCACCCTTCCCCACAACATTTTGGGCCTCATTCCGAGGCCGCCAGCCTGGCGGGAACCGCCATATGGCCGTTCCGCGGTCGAAAGACAGCGGAGGCCATTCTGGCTTTCCCGCTGGGCTGGCGGGCAACCGCCAGAAGGCCGTCCGCCAGCCCAACGGGAAACCCCTTCCCACGAGGAAGCCGGCTCCGAATGGAGCCGGCGGAGTGGGAAGGTGCGACGGGTGCAGTTGCACCCGTCGCAAATTTCAGTGTCTGCTAAGCAGACACTGAAATTCTTTGTGGGGCCCTCTTACGGGGGCCCCTGCAGTGCCCATGCCATTGGCATGGGCACTGCAGGGGCCCCCAGGGGCCCCACGACACCCCATACCGCCATCCTGTTCCTGGCGGGCGAACCGCCAGGAACAGGATGGCGGTATGGGGTGTCGGAATCCCCATGGTGGCGCAGCAAGCTGCTCCGCCATGGAGGATTCCTGAGGGCAGCGGAAAACCGGCAGGAGACCGCCGGTTTTCCCTTTCTGACCGCGGCCAAACCGCCGTGGTCAGAATGCCCTTGAGAGCACCGCCAGCCTGTTGGCGGTGCTCTCGTGGTCGTTGACCGCCAGGGTCAGAATGACCCCCTTTGTGTTTAATGGTGTTCCCTTTAGAATCCCTAAACCCGTTCAGTTTCCAATGATTGAGATATTAATTGTATGACTGGACGCAGTAATATGAATCACAGACTATCAAAGTCTGGCTTCCTGCCTCAGTATGTTTGAGTGCTAGAAGAAGAGCCTTAAGCTCAGCCAACTGTGCTGTGCAGTCCCCTAAGGTCTGCGTGTAGGTATTGCGAGGGTGGAAAACTCCATCTTACATCACTCCACACACGGCTGCGCAACCTGCCGAGTATTGATGTTTAGTACCTACTGCCGGTTGTGCTGATCCGTCAGTATAAATGATAGTATTATAACTGTCTAGTGGCAAGATATTTAGAGGAGCGGGGTACTCCTGTTCATACTGGAGAAATTTGTGTGTCTGAAGTCTTGGGTCAAATACATAATCAACATCAGTGGCGGTCAGAGACGTGGCCCATTGAATTCAGCCTGGATGTAATGCCTTAGCGTTCGGAACGCTCGCTTTAGTGACAGCCTCTTTCATGACGGCCATCTGAACCGCTGTCAGAATCTTTTCTGTAGGTGCAAAACGTTTTTCAGCATTTGAATATAAATGTGATTTATATGCTATCGGCACTGTGTCATCCTCATTAAAGGTGACATAAGTAAATCCAAGGGCACCAGCAATTATTCTGATGACCAAATTTGTTTTATTGTCACGTGTGTGTAAGTATTTCGCTTCTAGCATGTCCCGTTGCATATCTCTAAGGATGTGTGTGTGTTCAATCGTCCATCGCCTGCTAGAAAAATTGGGCTGAATTAAGTCATAAAGTGGCTTGATGCGTTCTGCATAATCTGTAATGTATGTTCTGCCAAAATTGAAGAAACCCAGTAATGACTGTAATTTCTTAAGTGTGTTCGGAGGCTGTAGTCGAGCACACTTTTCTAGGAAGTGCGGGGCCAGGCTCTTCCCCTCGTTCGATAGCTCATACACTATACAAAGGCTATCTTGCTTTTCTTAAAATTAAATTTAAAACCGAGGTCTGCAAATCCCAAAATTATCCGATCGACCCTCGCAAGATGAATGTCGAGTGCGTCGTCAGTGAGATAGATATCATCCACATAGGACAATGCATCGGAATCAAGCTCGTGCAAAATTGATGTTACACGGGCTGAAAACAGGCCTGGGCTATTTTATAGCCTTGAGGTAAACGACAAAAGCGTTTCTGAGAGCCAAATGAAAATGCACTTATGTCCCTACTTTCATGCGCTAAATTCTGGCAGAAAAATCCATTAGATATATCCAATGTAGTTTTATATTTTTTACGCACTATATTGGTGATCAGTGCTGTGCTGTGTGAATTTTGTAGAGCATAAGTGTCTATAATCAACCACTATTCTATATGAATGATCTGGCTTTGCAAAGGGGAATAGTGGATTATTCATTGCCGATGTACAGGGCTCAATTACTCCCTGGTACTCAGTTGTGATAGTATCTCCTTCACCAGAGCTTTTGCTTCATGTTTAACAGGGTATTGTGGCTGCGGTTGGGGTGTAGACCTAACGGGAATAACATGACAAGGGGACTCCTTATCCCAACCGACATGATTGCGATATAGCGCAGGTGCTTGCGCTAAAGCCCATTCAGCAGCATAGGCTTCTTTCGCTGCTTCTGGAACAAGATCGGAGAAAGAAGGCAAAATGACATCTTCCCCATGCGGGAGCTTGCGGACGTGTTCAGGTGGCCAGTCTCTCTCGGCCAATAGGATATCACTAGTAAGTTCATCCCAAAATATTACACTAATAGTGCGTTTCACGTCTCCCTCTATCTGAATTGTCAAATCATAAACCCTATCGGGGGGAAGAAGGCGACCATCCGCTGTCTCAACCGCAATGTAATCGGTAGTTGCTGTCGCATCCAGATGATCTTTCAGACTCTGGCGACATATTGTGACCTCTGCCGCGCTGTCCAACAGAGTCACGGCCCACTTCTTGTTCCTCAACAGTGCTCTCAATACCACTGGCATTTTTAACTGTCAGTGCTGCCACTTTCTTCTTTTTAAACTGCGGCTTTTGCTGAGGAGTCTTTTCTTCTTTTTTAATGGCAGACTGTGGTGAGTCTTTCTTTTCTTTCACGTATTCCGGACATCGATCTTGACGGCCCCCTCTCTCACTACGTTTATCCGGTGCGTCCTGAAAGGAACGAGAGGGACGTGAATCAGTATATCTGTCTGGAGTTCTAATGTGCTCCCGACTTCTGAGATTATACCTCCTTTCGGAGTACTCCGGATGTGGAGAATCAGCTCTCTTATTTCTTTTTTCTTTGAAATCTTTTTGTTTGTCCCAGCACTTTTTAGAGCCCTCTTGTGCCTGCTTTGTACCTTCCTTATGGGTGGTACATGGTAATTCCATTTTTTTAGGTTTGGCTCCCAAACTATCCCGTCCTATATTAGTATAGGTATCGGAAATTATTTTCGGTAGCTGTCTCTCTTGTTCCAGATTTGGAGTCTCCCGGAGACGCTGGTGTATTGCCAGTGCCACCGCTTCCCCTTTAGTATTACTCAGTATTATCGAGGAGACGGCGTCAAAGTTACGCATCAATTTCATCCCCAGATCCAGGGCCGGTGCAGCCCCATGTTCATTTTGTATTTGTTTTAACACTTCCGGTAAATTGGCAAGTGTCGGGGTACCATGTGTGGTAGTATAAACGGCAGCGAAGACTGTACCCCATGTGGCACAGTCATCTACCGAGGGAACCATCCCAAACGGCAAGCACATAGTGAGCAATCTATGTTTTTCCTGTGGTCCCGTATGGGGAAACACAGCTTCCAGCTGATTAGTTTTCTGGGCTATCCAGAACAGTATTTTTTCCCGTTCCGTGGGCACTTAACCCATAATAGTATGCACTGTTTGTGGATTAATCCCAGTAGCCAATTGATAACCACCAGCTACTGGCGGTGCTGGACATGCTGGTGTAGTGTTCAACGTTCGCATTACGAACTGAACCAATCGTCTATATAATGCCACTAATTCATTATGTAATACTCGTAAATCTGCGATCGGCATGGTCTGTATGCCCGGGTGAGGTGTATATGTGGCAAACAAAGGCCATGTAGGTCCCTTATTACTTAAGGGACCTAGCCTCACTCTTCGTAGTACATGTGGTAGGGCGCCTTCAAACCAGTTCTGATGCTCTTGATACGTGAGCGATATCTCATGATACTGGTATGCTTCGTACCGTACAGGTACGTTTGCAATTTCATATGTATGAAATGTGTGCGTTCTTTGGTCAGCCTCAGGAAAGGTGACCCAACAGTAAAACGTTTCTGTTTGGTATGCTCCAGTTGCCTCTATTATCATCGTAACATCCCCGCCCTCTTCTGTAAGGCCATGCGCTAATAAATGTTGTGTAAGTGCATGTCTAGCATTCGCAGGAATGTCTTTGGTATTAGCCATAGTTGTTTAGAGAAACGGAACACCAAATAGGGGACGTTTGTTCCTTTTTATGAGTTCGAGCTCGAACAACCTACAGCTTAATTAGGTGTTACCTGTTCAGCTGAGGAGGATTCTCCCAAAGTCCACGGACGTCTCCGTATAACGGTACTTAGGATACCTGTTGTCTGTGAGACAGTGATAGTCAGGGTATCCGTAAATTAGTGCTTAAACACCATTGTGGCGCCATGTCGTAGTTTGGACTCTTGCTCTGAGCAAGACTGCTGGTTTAAGGATGACAGTACTTTTGTTTGTAGGTGACTGAGTCTTTCCTACAACAAGTCGCAACTGTTGTCCCAACCTTACCGGCTCACTAGCAGTACCTCACCAGAAACACAATAGTAAAAGGTGATTTATGGCAGTCGCTTACGCATGGACTCAAAGTAAGATATCTCAGGGTATGTCGTGGTTAAACGGAGATTACCCTTTTCTCCCAGATATATTATGTCTCATACAAACACAGGCAATGACACAGATGCAGTAAAGTTATAATAGCTTTTTATTTAACATAACTGCAATTTGTGATAAGTTGCATGGACTGCAATGATTAGGATAATGAATATAGCAAGTAACAGTATTGTGAAGAAGAGAGTCATTGTTATGAAGACCCCCACCATTTTGCAATACATGAAAAAGATATATAAGATGGAATATGCCCTATTACCCTCATGTGAATAGTCCTAACCTCCTACCTAAAGGAGAGCTGGGTTCGCTAAACCTAATCTGCCAAAGCCGTGTCCATGAGAGGAGCCCCCAACCCTCGTTACCTTGGAATGAGGTCTCTATCTCAGACTCCGTAGGGACACGAAGACTGGGTCAGCGCCAAGACGACTGCAGCATCAGTATCTGGTCGGAATCCCTCTGATTATCTGTCTAAAGTGTGATGTATTTATACAGATCTACAAGGTCCCCTGACGTAGGTGTATTCCAAAATAATAGATAACAGGCATGCTTGGGACGGCAATTAATATCAACAATCCCTCGAAAGTATAGAGAGGGAAAATCCCTAAGTGTGAACACCTACTGTTTGTTTGTCTTTGGTGCTTGATCTTGACGCCTTGGCACGGTGACACTGATAATGTAACTCATAACAAGTGGCCTAACTATAAACAAGGCAGCCATCTTAGAAGAAATAAATAATTAAATGGGCTAAGACAGAGCAAGCTAAGTAGGTTAAAAGTCACTAGGTGACGGGGGCACGAGTCTACAAGCCAGCGGCTAAGCTAACTCATGCTATCCCGTTAAAACGAACTAGGATTCACTACAGTGCCCTTTGGTTCTTGGACCCTTGGAAGTGCTGGTAAAGGTACTCAGATAGCTCAAATACAAAACTTGGGACTAAAAACATATTCAGCCAAAAAGTGCTCTAAGAACTGAGAGGAGATCGGAACCTACCTGCTCGGTGATCTGCGCAAGATGCATCGTCGGTTGGCCTGACTTTGAGGTAGCTTCTGCAACATCTTTTTTGCTGCAGCAAACCCTAATCAGTCATTCCTTGTAAAAATGATATCTGGTCTCATGGAGCCCTCGTCGGCTAGAGCCTGCAGGTTCATCCTGCTGGAGATTTTCAACATCCATATAATAGGCTAAGTCTAAATGAGGAAATCTTCACTGCAGCTTCGTCTAGCAGCTCCACAGTGAGGGCGTCTCCTCCTCGGACACCGCCGGCTGCCATGCCTCACTGAAATGTATCTCCTTAGACATTTTTCTTTAAAATTATTAAGTCAGAAAGTAAACAGAGACCAGCCCCAATCCACCTTCTGTAACCATACTGCACTCCATTGAGGTTGGCCATAACTTTCGAGTTCACCACAGTCTCACACCTCTAGGTTTACAAGGTTGGCACTTTGATCGTTTAGGTGCTATTCTTTACTTAAACTTCAAAAATTCATAACTCCGGTTCTACTGATTGGACTGTACCATTTTTTATGTGAAATATGTTATTAAAATTTACTATTTTTATAAATTAGTGTGGAGTTTTTCTTCTGTTGTGTTTCCACTTTATTACTGATTTAGTGATGCATAAATACTTTAATATTGCTTCTAAGTTAAACCTGACTGTTTTTGTGATAAGCTACCAGTGGGTTAGGCACAGGTTAATTCAGTGACTTTTTGTTGTTCACACTGAAAAGGATTATGACTTCTGCTTGAGAAGGGCTCACTGTCCTGTCAACCAACAACTCACTTTCTCACACATACAATGTCTTCAAGATGTACCACCCGCACACCAGTGGGTTAGTGGAAAATTTTATTAAGACTTTTGAGAGCATACAAGACTCTTAAGAGGATAATTGGGACAATTGGAAACTCTACCAGAGGACCTCAAGAGGAGGTGGGCTCTTCTCTGACCATGCTCTTATTCACTTGCCAGTATTAACATTTTAATCTGCACTCTGGTTTCCGAACATATGACAGTCAGGCCAACCACAGTAAAAATAGTGGTTTGGGCCTTTGTCACTGTAAGGACATGCTAACATTAATTTTCTACACACCCCACTTTTAAATACAATGTACTCGACTTTTGGACTACAAGATCTGCTATGGGATGGTTTACTAATATTTAAAAGGGAGGAGTGTGCCTGTTAAAAAGGGTTAGTTTAACAGGTTGCACTGAAGGTTTAATCCATAGTCAGGCTACAATGGTAGCCTAAATCCATGTTTTCCTTGTCACACTAGTGGACAGCACAAAAAGTGCTGCAGTCCACAATTGACATTGAAGATGTGTTGTGCGGCCGATGCAATGTGTTGGTTCTGAGAGATGGCGAGGCTGAGGTGCAAGGTCCTATTGAGTCAACATTGAGGATCCCCAGTGACGGGGTTTGTAATGTGAAGGCTGGTGTTGGAAACGCATTGTGCAGCCGAGGTGATGCATCATTTCCAATGAGTAGTAAAGCTGCGATGCGGGGCTTTGGCATCATTATCGAGGCTGCTGTCAGTGAGGGATGCAAGGACCTGCTGCAGATGCATCAAAACCGGATCTGGGGTGCAGCGGCAATATGAGTCTTCTGTGCTGGGTCCAATCCATGCAGCAGCAGCGATGTGTCAGTTCTGCTCAAGGATGTACTGCTCAGCCGAGGAGATGCGTCAGTTCCACTGGGAAGCACCTTAGGCCTACTTCCAAAGGTCCAGGACTGGGCTGCTCCACGTGACAGGTGGAGACGCACAGAAGGTAGGGTCCATGTGCAGAAGCAGGGTAGTTGGAAGTCTTTTATGTCCCTGAAACTGCAGATCAGCCAACTAGCCCTTGGAATCACTGTGGGTTCTGTGTTGGAGAGATGCAGGTCCAGTCCTTCACACTCCCAGGTAAGAGGGCAGCAGCCAGCAATTCAGCACAGCAAACCAGGAGTTTGATAGTGTATAGCCTAGCAGAGTGGCAGTCCTTCAACAGCACTGCAGTACTTTTTCCTGGCAGAGTATCCACAGGTCCAGAGGTATGCTGAAGTGGTGGTGTCCAAGGTCCATTATTTAAATCTTGGTATTCTGACTCTGAAAGGTGGGGTAAACTTAAGATGAAGTTTTGAAGTACATCCCCTACTTCCCTGCCCTGGCTCCAAGCTGGCGGGAGTGACAATACAGGGTTGTTAAGCCCTTGTGTTCAAACAGGACACAGACAATTCAGGTTTAAGTGAGGCTGTGTCCAGCTCCTCTCTCCCCTTTTTTCCAGAATGGTCCATTAAGGCACAACTAAACTCCCACTGTGTGTGGCTATCTTGGAGGAATACACAAAGCCCAACTGCCAACTATACATTGTCAAGTGACCAGAGACAGGCTGAAGGCACCAAATTGCTAAGGCAAGCTTTCTAAAAAGTGGCATTTTCATAATTGCAATTTAAAATCTGACTTTTCCATAAATTAGGATTTTAAATTGTGTTTCCAGAGACACCAAACATGAAGGGGTCAGCTCTTCCCATTTGGAAATCACACTTATTAGATGTCATAAGTCAGCACGAATGTTAGCCTATTGCAGAGATAGGCCTTGCAGTGGTGACAAATTAATTTAAGAGTTTTGACCACCAGGACATCTACAACTAAAATGTACATGTTCTGCTTTTTAAATATGGTCCATCCTGCCCTCTGGGCTATCCCAGGTCAACCCTATATGATTATATGTATAACAAATGAAGGTGTGGAGGGATGTAGCCTGGCCAGGCATGGCGAGAGACATGCAGTGAGGTGCTCCCCTTGAACACGGGGCTCCAGGGGCAAGAATGCTTGTTCTAAAGTTCATGACCTCGCTGCAATTGCAGGGTGGGTGCACCCTCAATCATTGGGGGCTGCCCTGGAAGCAAAGCCGGCCCTGTGATGATCCAGCAACCCAAATTCTGGCTGGGGGACCCACTGCTGTGAAGTGACAAAATGGAGGCCTGAAACATTTCCCCTAATCCAGAGAGTGTCTGAGGGGAGGCAAAGGCCCGGGCCGTGTCTGTCATGACAAGAAGGAGAGTGGCAGGTGCTGGGCGGCAACATGGGTGGCTGCCGCCGGGAATCCACTAAGTAGTGAAGTGAAGCTGCTCTCATAAACAAGGGGCCAGCCTAGAGAAGACGTCGTCCTCGGGACCACATCAGACAGCTGCAGCTGCATTGCAAACTGGCAGTGACTGGCGCATTCATCCATTAGATCGGCAGTGCGAGTGGATCAGTGCTTTGAACACCCCAACTGAGGTGGTGAGCCTAGTGAGTGAGAGGCCTACATAAAGACATTAGCCATGAGTGGTTGTATGCAGTGAAGGCAATGGGTCCCGGTGCATAAGGGGGAACCGGGCCTTGCTTGTGCTTGGCCTCAGAAGCATCTCGAGGAGGCAGTGAGTACACAGGGTTGGAGATACTGCTGCAGAAAGACCACAAATTGGAGTGCTCAGAGGCCACATATTACAGTGAGGGGAGCTGGATTGAAAACACCCTAAAAACAGACCCTGTGAGCCAACAGATGAAGGTGAGGCACCCCTCCCCACCCCACCCCCACTGAACTGGGGACACTACTAGATGTACAATAACTGCTCGAGGTATGTGATTCAGCCACACTCTGATGGGTGAGGACATCTAGGGTGACTCCCTCTTGACTAGGGCAACAGTGTAGGTCAGTGTAATTGGTGGCTGGAACCTCCAGAAGTAATGGGATGGACCATGCAGCAGACTGCAAGGTGGAATGGCAGATCTTGAGACTACCACACAAGACCAAATGGGGAGCTCAGGGGACTCCTTGGGCAAACATAAAGCAATGATCCTAAAGTCCATCAAGGAGACAAAACTTTCATTAGTGGGCCAGATTGCCACAGTGGTCATGGAGGTGGGACTTCTGAGACAGGATCATAAAAAATTAACTGAGTGAGTGCAAGAGATGGAATCACAACTTATCACCCTCCACTCGAATGTCAAAGACCTCATGATAAGATGCGCACACATGGAGAGGGAGATGAAGACGCTAACAGAACGGGTGGAGAACGCAGAATGCCGGTCGCTACAACTCAATGTACGGCTTGTAGGAGTAACAGAGGGGACAGAGGGCCCAAGTGTGGAAATATTTGTTGAAAGGTGGTGGCAGAGGCTATACTAAAGGGGCTGACATCGAGATTTTTAATGGTTGAGAGGGCACACAACATGCCGGGGATGGACCCGCACCCTATAATAGTACGCCTTATGAACTTCCGAGATGGGGTGTAATCCTGCAGGCTGCTAGGAAACATGGCCCCTGGTAGGTTGAGAAGTCAATCTCTACCCAGATTACACCACACTGGTCCAGCAGCAGAGAGGAGCATTTGTGCCACTCAGAATGGTCATCCGTCAATTGAATTGAAATACTTGGGCATATTTCCTGTGAAGAAAAGAGTTTTCCATTGGGAATAAGGCTCATTTCTTCTAATCTGTTCAGAAGCCATGAACATGACTGGAACAGATGAGTTTATGGTCGGTCCGCCGCCTAACACTCAGAAAGATCGTGGGTGGCAACCAGCACCCTCCAGATGACTGAAGACCTGAAAAACAAAGTCACTCCTGACCAAGGAACAGGTGAGAGCAGACCAGAAGAAAACCCTAAAGGAGCTCAAGAACAGCAAGTCTGCCCTTGCCAATAACACATGGAGAACACTGGCTTCAGAAAAGGAGAGTAGTGGCTATGCATTCACAGAAACCGATACCAATACAGAGGAAGAGAGACTGCCAAAGCTCACTCCAATGTCTGCTGTGGATCTTGGATAGTAAAAGCTGACAAGACTGGAAGATGGACCATAGTGTGATTTTTGGTCTTTGCCAAACTGCGCGAAACCAAACCCACAGAGGGAGAACCTTTTGTGCACTACGGTGAGATACTATATAGAACCTGGGCAGGAAGGTCTTTGTGCAAGTAAGTTGACATGGTCTTTACAGTTTGTGGTTATACATACCATGAATTGGGGGGATGATCAGTTGCAAGATCGTGGCACAGTAAGGTAGGATGCTTGGAGAGGAGGTTTACAGAGAATAGAAGTTTGATTATACCAAGGCAAAAAATGGGTAGGATCAACTCTATGATGGGACAAAATGGGAGGTGGGGGAACTGAACACAGCAGTTGACGTTGCTAACATGGAATATCACAAGTTGGGCAATAAAATGAAAAGAGGGTTGGTCACTAAAGCACTCGACAGGTACAAAACTGGCATAGTGTTTTTGCATGATACACACCTATTGGATAATCATCACTGTATCCTAGGGAGGGGGAGATACAAGGTAGCATGCTCCATGCAATACACCTCCTGTTCTAGGGGGGTGGTGAGTCTTCTTAAAAGATTAGTTCTGTTTCATGTGTCCTGTTCATGGATGAATTTGAACTCCTTCTACGCTGTCCTGATGGGAGAATGGGAAGGAAAAACCATACTGCAGCTGAATGTGTACACCCTACTGGGACTGCAGATGGCAACACTAGGTAAGACAGGACAAATCCTACCAAAAACATCACAGACTCTCACAATCTTAGGAGAGGATTCCAACCTTGATCTTGACACTCATCTGGACAGGGAGAGTTTGAGAAGCAATGGAGAGGCAACAGAAGGGAAGCTGACAGGCTTTGCGCAGGCACTGGGATTGTGTGATACGTGCAAGGCACTCAGGGAGGCACGAGAGGGCATACGCTTTTAATTCACATGCACATGACATGCAATTTCGATTGGGCTATTTCTTCACCTCGGGGACACATTACACAACTTCTCAGAGACACAATACCTAGCACCGTGGTTAAGTGATCATTCCCCCCTGAGGTTCATCTACTCCACTGGTTGTCTGAGTGCAACTAGAGAATGGAGGATAGTAGCCTAGCGCCTCACCCACAAACAGGAATTTCGAAGACTAGACAAGGTTACCATGTTTTATGTTAAAGAAACAAAACAACTATACATATTCTGGTCACACTATGGGAGGCTTACAAGGCCACGATAAAGGGAGTTATTGCAGAAGAAATAGTAGATAGAAGGGAATGTTTTAGAAGAATGGCAAACTTGGAAAAGCTGTTAATGCATCTTGAGATTGACTGTGCAACCAGTCCTTTGCCCCACTTGAAAGGGATATAGACCTGCTCCTCGATGAGTACCAAATGGTTGCCAGAAACAAGGTTAAGAGAGACCACCTTGCCAGGGAAAAGTGCATTGACGAGGTAGGAAACAAGGCAGGCAAACTGTTGGCATGGTCAGCAAATAAGGAAAGATAGGGCCTATATGTGAGGGAGGTCATGGTGGACTCTGGGGAACGAGTGACAAACAGTGGTCGAGTGGCAACAGTGTATGCTGATTATATAGAATCCTTTTATAATGCTTAACCTCAGGCCTCAGATGAGGATGTATTGCATTTTGTTAGTAAGTGCCCTGTACAATGCTTATAGCTGGAACAGAGAAGAGCCCTGAAGGCTGATATAACAGTGGGGAAGATAGCATTGGAAATGGGACACATGCAGACAGGGAAGGCCCTGGGACCCAAAGGGTTACCTATAGAGCTACTTCTTGAACTGTTATGACAAACTGCTGGCATGTTACATGCTTCATATACAGTATAGAGGCATTCAAAGTGGGGGATCTGTCAAAGGATCAGAGAACAGCAACAGTAGTTCTCTTACCCAAAACCGGGAAACCCCAAGATAGATGTGAGTCACACAGGCCCATATAGTTGTTGAATGCTGATACTAAAATATTGGCAAAAGCGTTAGCTATTAGGCTGCAAGAGGTGATCAATGACAGTGCATCTGGATGAAAATGGTTTTATGTCTGGTTGGTCGACTAAGCTAAATCTACAAAGACTACCTGTTAGGAATGGGGTCTTTGGTTGGCAGTCAGGTTACCCCTGTCCAAGCAAGGATCCCATTTATAACACTGGTGATCAGCGGTGAGGATAAGACTTGTATTTGTGCAGTGACATACAGTAGCTAAGTATTTCACTACCTACCCACAGTTGAAGGTCAACTTGATTTTTATCTCTTTTTGCAATTTGTTTTTCCTGACAATTTTCTAAACTTAAATCCTCACTCAACATGTCTCAGGCTGGGTCTCAAGCAGGAGATTTTGACCTAGCCCTGATGGAGACATAAACTGTCAAACAACTAAAGGGGTTCTGCAAGGAGATGAGTGTACCCACCCAAGGGACCTCCAGAAAGGAGGACTTTCAAGTGGCGCTGATGGCCTGGGCAGAAGCCCATTTAGAGAATGATGCTGAGGATGAGGAGCCAGAAGATGGCCCCTCAGTGGATGAAGTTACCACTGCAATTTTTCCCCCTGCCAGACCAGGGAGCAGTGTCTCTCATCAAGGCCTGACCGCAGAGGAAAGGAGAGAGGAGAGGGAGTTCAAATTGCAAATGGCAAGACTGAAAATTGGGGCTCAACAGGAAGAAAGGAGAGCAGAGAGAGCTTTGGCTGAAAATAAACTTTTGTTGGCTCATGAACTGAGTCTCAAGGAGCTGGATCTTAAGGCTAAGCCCTCTGAGTCCAGCAGTAATGTTGGCAGGATACAGGCAGGAGCTGCTGGAGAAAAGAAGGTTCGTAAACCTAAAACTGTGGTGCCCAGTTTTATCGTGGGAGATGACATAGATAAATGGCTAGCTGCTCATGAAGTTGCACGAAGGGCTCATGAAGTTCCTGAAAGGGAATGGGGTACAGCTATGTGGAGTTATGTGCCAGCACGGGGAGGGACACACTTCTCACATTGGACCCAAAGGATCAAAACACATACTCGCTTATGAAAGCCATTTTACTTGTCCAGTTTGGTCTGACCCCTGAGAAATACCGTCAGAGGTTCAGGGACAGCACCAAACAGTCCACACAAACATGGGTAGATTTATTTGACTTTTCCAGTAGGGCACTGAATGGATGGGTGTGGGGCTGAAAAGTAGATGATTACACAGGATTGTATAATTTGATTCTGAGAGAGCATATGCTCAGTATTTGTTTTACAGAGTTGCACCAGCACCTAGTAGACAGTGATCTGACTGATCCCAGGAAGCTTGCTGAGGAGGCAGACCTTTGGACTAACATCAGAGTGTCCAGAAAGGTATCTGGGGGGGACACCCACAAAGGTGGTCAGAGTTCCCATCAGAGGAAAGAGGGGGGAGAAAAACTTTAAAACAAGGGGTTCTCAAAAGGCCCCAAAATAGTTCCCAAGGGAGTAGTGGTAACCAGTCCTAGTCTGATTCCAAAAGGAGAGGTTTTACTGACCATAAGACAGGGAGCTTTGTACCCCAATGTGCAGAGTGCAATAAGTATGGGCAATCTGAGGGTGACTCCAAGTGTCCCAAGAAGGGCACAGCCCCCCAAAGGAGAACAGACACCTGGGTTGGCTAGCGTAGCGCTCAGGGAGGAGCTGGTCCCAGACAGTTTTGGGAAGCAGACAGAGGTAACCCTAGTGTCCCTGGGGATGCAGAGATGGTGCCAAAAACCCACATGCCTGCCAATACTTCCAAGTATAGGCAGTGGGTCACCATCAATGGGCAAAGGGTGGAGGCTCTGCGTGACACAGGAGCCAGCATGACTACTGTCAAGGGTCAGCTGGTGTCAGCAGAGCAGGTCTTCCCAAATACATTCCACGAAGTCATAGTCGCCAACAATCGTGAGAGCCACCTACCAGTAGCTCTGGTTCCCTCTGAGTGGGGGGGTCTCTGGTACTCTAAAAGTAGCTGTGAGTCATGCCATGCCTGTAGATTGTCTGTTAGGCAACGATCTTGAGCACACTACCTGGAAGGAGGTAGAGCTTGGAGATGTTAGGATTGCCTGAGTGGGTTTGCATGACCACACGGTTCATGGCTGCCTGGGAGGGAAGTCAAGGGCGTCTGGAGCCTGGAACAATGGCCCAGACTTCTGCCAAGAGGAGGGGCAAGGGGCACGGGAAACCGGTCCCAGAAGTTCCCGCAGTGGTTGACGGGGTTCCTGAGGATGAGGCCGCCGAGCCAGCTGAGGAAGACATTGCCACCCTAGGTGAACTACCTGAGCTTGCTGGCTCGCAAGTTGAGGGTGGGCCCACCAGGGAGGAACTCTGCAAGGCAGAAAGAATGTCCCACTCAAGAGGGCATGAGGAAGCAAGCCTCAGTCCAGGCAGCAGGTGAAGCCTCTGGCGATCACCACATATATTGGGAGAATGATCTCCTCTACAGTGAGCCTAAGGTTCCGGCCATTGGGGCAGCACGAGCGCTGGTGGTCCCCCAGTGTTACCGGACCTTCCTACTGCGATTGGCTTACGACATTCCCCTGGCAGGACATTTGGGGCAAGAAAAGACCTTTGCCAGGCTTGTCACCCACTTCTATTGGCCCCGAATGAGGACAAACTCACATACGTTCTGTAGGTCCTGTCCTACCTGCCAGCCCAGTGGTAAAACAGGAAAAAGGGTCAAGTTCCCCCTGATACCACTCACTGTTGTTGGCCCCCCTTTGAAAGGGTGGGCATCGATGTTGTTGGTCCATTGGACAGATTCATCCTGGTTTTGGTGGACTATGCCACCCGTTACCCAGAGGCAATCCTTCTGAGGACCGTAACTGCACCGGTGGTGACCAGAACTCTAATGGGGATATTTACCCGTGTGGGATTCCCAAAGGAGATAGTGTTTGACAGAGGCACTAACTTCATGTCTGCATACATGGGATGCGTGTGGTGTAACCTACAAATTCACCACACCCTATCACCCCCAATCTAATGGTCTTGTGGAGAGATTCAACAAAACCTTGAAAGACATGATCACAGGCCTCCCTGAGGCGTAAGTGGGACATCCTCTTACCATGCCTTCTCTTGCCTTACAGAGAGGTACCCCGGAAGGGGGTGGGGTTCAGTCCCTTTGAGCTTCTCTATGGGTACGCTGTCAGGGGACCCTTAAGCATTGTCAAAGAGGGGTTGGAGAAAAATCCAAAGGCACCCCCTCAGCATGTGGTCAGCTACATGCTGGCCCTCCGCAACCAGATGCACCGCTTCTGGAAAACGGCCAAAAGTAACCTTGAGGCCAGTCATGAGGTAATGAAACGCTGGTATGACCAGAACGCCACCCTGGTAGAGTGTCAACCTGGAGACAAAGTGTGTGTAATGGAGCCAGTAGAGCCTAGAGCTCTCCAGGACCGCAGGTCTGGCCCATTTGAAGTAAAGGAGCGGAAAGGGGAGGCCGCTTGCCTAGTGGACCTCCAATCCCCTATGAACCCCATAAGAGTGCTCCATGTCAACCGACTGAAGCCTCACTTTGAGAGGACTGAAGTCAACATGCTTCTGGTGACAGATGAGGGTATGGAGTAGGAGAGTGAACCTCTCCCCGACCTCCTCACTGCCAAGGAAGGTGATAGGTCAGTGGAGGGTGTCATTCTCTCTGACTCCCTAGCCCTAGACAAGAGAGAGGGCTGCTACCAGTTACTGGAACAGTACTCCTCCCTGTTTTCTCTCACCCCTGGACTCAAACACTTGTGTGTCCATGACATTGACACAGGAGACAGTCCCCCTGTAAAGAACAAAATGTACACGTTGTCAGACAAGATGAAGGCCAGCATCAAAGAGGAAGTCTGCAAAATGTTGGCTTTAGGGGTTATTGAGAAGTCTATTAGTCCCTGGGCCAGCCCTGTGCTACTGGTACCCCTTCTGCTGCACCCGGTGCCAGGCCAGAACTTCGGTTCTGCATGGACTACCGGGGTCTCAATTCAGTCACACAGTCTGACGCTCACCCCATCCCCCATCCCCCGAGCTGATGAGCTCGTAGACAGACTAGGCGCAGCCAAATTCCTCAGTACTTTTGATCTCACATCAGGGTACTTTGCAGATTGACTTGACTGAGGGGGCTAAAGAGAGATCGGCATTTTCCACACCTGAGGGCCATTAAAAATTCCGGGTGATGCCCCGGGTGGTTGAAAAATGCCCCTGCTACCTTTCAACGGTTGCTTAGCGGGGTCCTAGCTGGCAAGGATGCCTTCTGCGCAGCCTACCTAGACGACATTGCCGTCTACAGTGACAGCTGGGAGGAACACCTGCTCCACCTCAAGGAGGTGCTTCAGGCTCTGCAACAGGCAGGCCTGACCATCAAGGCCAGTAAGTGCCAGATTGGGCAGGGTTCCGTGGTGTACCTGGGACTCCTAGGAGGTGGTGGCAAGGTGCAGCCCCTCCAGGCCAAGAGTGAAACTATCAAAGGCCTGGCAACCACCTAGAACCCAAAATGAGGTGAGAGCCTTCTTAGGGCTCACTGGATATTACCACAGATTTGTCAAGGGCTATGGAACCCTGGTGACACCCTTTACAGAACTCACATCCAAAAAGCAACCTAGGTTGGTGAATTGGACAGAGGCTTATCAGAAAGCCTTTGACTCCCTGAAGGAAGCCATGTGCACGGACCCCGTGCTCAACGCTCCTGACTACTACAAGGAATTTATTGTGCTGACAGACGCTTCAGAGCATGGCATAGGGGCGGACCCAGCACAGCTAAATGGGGAGGGCCTAGACCAACCAATAGTCTTTATTAGCAGAAGACTATTACCACGGGAACAGAGGTGGAGTGCTATTGAAAGAGAAGCATTTGCCGTGGTCTGGGCACTGAAGAAGCTGAGACCGTACCTGTTTGGGACTCACTTCTGGGTTCAAACAGACCACAGGCCCCTCAGATGGCTCATGCAGATGAGGGGTGAGAATCCTAAACTCTTGAGGTGGTCAATTTCCCTACAGGCGATGGACTTTACGGTGGAGCATTGCCCGGGGATTGACCACGCCAACATTGATGGTCTCTCCAGATACTTCCCCTTTAGCGATGAGCGCTCCCAGGAGGTTGGGTAGCTCTCCCCACTTTCAGCTGGGGGGTACACATGTTAGACCTGACAGCCTTAGAGTGGTCACCTCTAACTTTTTGCCTGCCTCCCTCCACTTTTGAGATACTGTTTTTGCTGTTTTTTAGACTCTGCACACTTTACCACTGCTAACCAGTGCTAAAGTGCATATTCGCTCTCCCTTTAAACATGGTAACATTGGATCACACCCAATTGGGCTATTCAATTTACTTGTAAGTCCCTAGTAGAGTGCACTATATGTGCCCAGGTCCTCTAGATTAAAAGCTACTAGTGGGCCTGCAGCACTGATTGTAAGTCAGTTGTAAGTAGCCCCTTAACCTTGTCTCAGGCCTGCCATTGCAAGGTCTGTGTGTGCAGTTTCACTGCCAATTCGACTTGGCACTTAATAGTACTTGCCAAGCCCAAAACTCCCCTTTTTCTATATATAAGTCACCCCTCAGGTGTGCCCTAGGTAACCCATAGGGCAGGGTGCTGTGTAGGTAAAAGGCAGGACATGTACCTGTGTAGTTTACATGTCCTGGTAGTGTAAAACTCATATATTTGATTTTACACTGCTGTGAGGCCTGCTCCCTTCATAGGCTAACATTGGGGCTGCCTTCATACATTGTTTCAGTGGTAGCTGCTGATCTGAAAGGAGTAGGAAGGTCATATTTAGTATTGCCAGAATGGTAATACAACATCCTGCTGACTGGTGAAGTTGGATATAATATTACTATTTTAGAAATGCCACTTTTAGAAAGTGAGCATTTCTCTGCACTTAAATCTTTCTATGCCTTACAATCCCCGACTGGCTGGGTTTAGTTGACAGCTCCTTGTGCATTCACTCAGACACACCCCAAATACAGGATACTCAGACTCACTTGCATACATCTGCATTTTGAATGGGTCTTCCTGGGCTGGGAGGGTGGAGGGCCTGCTCTCACACAAAGGACTGCCACACCCGCTGCCGGGACCCTGCAGACAGGATTGAACTGAAAGGGGACCTGGTGCACTTCTAAGTCACTCTTTGAAGTCTCCCCCACTTCAAAGGCACATTTGGGTATAAAAACAGGGCCTCTGGCCTACCACCTCAGACACTTCTTGGAGAATAAATTTTAACCAGAACCTGCACCCTGACAAGAAGAACTGCCTGGCTGCCTAAAGGACTCACCTGACTGCTCTCTGAAGAGGACTGCTGCCTTGCTGTTGCTCTGCTGTCTTGCTGTTCTCTTGCTTTGCTGCAGAAGTGCTCTCCAAGGGCTTGGATAGAGATTGCCTCCTGTTCCCTGAAGTCTCAGGACCAAAAAGACTTCTCTCCTGCAGCTGAAATCCCCGTGTGGCGAAAATGTGACGCACCGCCTGCCAAGAATGACGCACAGCCTGCTTGCGGTGAAAATTTCACCTCACGCTGAGTCCGGAACGATGCAGCCCGACTTCACGACAGAAGATTGAAGCAGCGGCAGCGACGCAACCGGAACTTCGATGCACGGCCCTACTGGATCGATGCAAGCTGACTCAGAACGACGACGTCCGACTTCTTGAGAGGAATCGACGCAGCGCCTGCCATGTGGAAGAAAATTCCATGCATCACCTACAGGAATCAACGCAGCCCCTGTGACTTTGTTCCGCAAGCCCAGGATTCGAGGCATCATCCCCGGGACGTCTGAAAATCCTGCAACCCAAAGAGGATCCAAGTCCGCGTGCTGGATGCAACGTCTTCCCAGCGTGAAAAATAATGACGCAAGTCTGTGTGGAAAGGGGTGAAACCAATGCACAGTCACTGTTTTCCACGCATCTCCTCTTCTGCGGTCCCTTGTGAGGATTTTTCAACGCAAACCAGGTACTTTGCCCTGAAAGAGACACTTGTTGTTTCTAAGAGAACTTAAGACACTTTTTATTGCTTTTACAGTAAAACTTTATCTTTAAAGACACTTGATATCACTTTCAGTGATATCCCTACATTTGCTTACTTTATCTTTAATCGTTTTGACCTGCATTTATCCAGATGAATATTATATATTTTTCTAAACACTGTGTGGTGTATTTCTGTGGTGTTATATCATGTTATTCTATGATTTATTGCACAAATACTTTACACATTGCCTTCTAAGTTAAGCCTGACTGCTCAGTGCCAAGCTACCAGAAGGTGGGCACAGGATAATTTGGATTGTGTGTGACTTACCCTGATTAGAGTGTGGGTCCTTGCTTGGACAGGGGGTAACCTGACTACCAACCAAAGACCCCATTTCTAACACTACATAATAATATTACAGAGGTGAAAAGATTGAGAGACCCAAGGATGATTGTGTTATGATATTTGACTCAGTGGGGTGGCCCTACTGTAGGAGGCTGGCCTGGCTTGTAGTGGGTACCAAGGGGTACTTACACTCTGTACCAGGTCCAGTTATCCCTTATTAGTGTAGAAGAGGTGTTTCTAGCAGCTTAGGCTGATAGAAGGTAGCTATAGCAGAGCAGCTTAGGCTGAAGTAGGAGACATGCAAAGCTCCTACTATACCACTGGTGTCATATGCACAATATCATAAGAAAACACAATACACAGATATACTAAAAATGAGGGTACTTTATTTTTATGACAATATGCCAAAAGTATCTCAGTGAGTACCCTCAGTATGAGGATGCCAAATATACACAAGATATATGTACACAATACCAAAAATATGCAGTAATAGCAAAAGGAAGTAATGCAAGCAGTGTAAAGTTACAATAGATTGCAATATGAGCACAGAGGTATAGGGGCAACACAAACCATATACTTCAAAAGTGGAATGCGAACCACGAATGGACCCCAAACCTATGTGAGCTTGTAGAGAGTCACTGGGACTGTAAGAAAACAGTGAGGGTTAGAAAAATAGCCCACCCCAAGACCCTGTAAGGTAGGTGTAAAGTGCACAAACAACCCCCAGAGAGCACAGAAGTAGTGATAGGGGGATTCTGCAAGGAAAACCAACACCAGCAAAGCAACAACAGTGGATTTCTGGACCTGAATACCTGTGAAACAAGGGGACCAAGTCCAAGATTCGCAACAGTGTCGAGAGTGGGCAGATGCCCAGGAAATGCCAGCTGAGGATGCAAAGGAGCTGCCACTGGGTGGAAGAAGCTTGGTGTTTTGCAAGAACGAAGAGGACTAGGAACTTCCCCTTTGGAGGATGGATGTCCCACGTCGTGAAGAAGCTTGCAGAGGTATTCCCATGCAGAAAGACTGCAAACAAGCCTTGCTAGCTGCAAGGGTTGCGGTTAGGGTTTTTGGATGCTGCTGTGGCCCAGGAGGGACCAGGATGTCGCCACTTGGATGAGGAGACAGAGGGGGCGCCCAGCAAGTCAGGGAGCCCTCACAGAAGCAGGTAGCACCCACAGAAGTACCAGATCAGGCACTTAGAAGAGGAGTGAACTGGAGTCCACCCGAAGTCAGAAAAGGGAGTCCCATGACGCCGGAGGACAACTCAGAAGGTTGTGCACTGCAGGTTAGAGTGTTGGGGACCCAGGCTTGGCTGTGCACGAAGGAAATCCTGGAAGAGTGCACAGGAGCCGGAGCCGCTGCAAATCACATGGTACCCAGCAATGCAGTCTAGCGTGGGGAGGCAAGGACTTACCTCCACCAGACTTGGACTGAAGAGTCACTGGACTGTGGGACTCACTTGGACAGAGTTGCTGAGTTCCAGGGACCACGCTCGTCATGCTGAGAGGGGACCCAGAGGACCGGTGATGCAGTCTTTTGTTGCCTGCGGTTGCAGGGGGAAGATTCCATCGACCCACTGGAGATTTCTTCAGAGCTCCTGGTGCAGAAAGGAGGCAGGCTACCCCCAGAGCATGCACCATCAGGAAACAATCGAGAAAGCCAGCAGGATGAAGCGATACAAGGTTGCAGTAGTCGTCTTTGCTACTTTGTTGCAGTTTTGCAGGCGTCCTGAGCAGTCAGCGGTTGATCCTTTGGCAGAAGGTGAAGAGGGAGATGCAGAGGAACTCTGATGAGCTCTTGCATTCGGTATCTGAAGAATTCCCCAAAGCAGAGACCCTAAATAGCCAGAAAAGGAGGTTTGGCTACTTAGGAAGGAAGATAGGCTAGTAACACAGGTAAGAGCCTATCAGAAGGAGTCTCTGACGTCACCTGCTGGCCCTGGCCACTCAGAGCAGTCCAGCGTGCCAGCACACCTCTGAATCCAAGATGGCAGAGATCTGGGGCACGCTGGAGGAGCTCTGGGCACCTCCCCTGAGAGGTGCAGGTCAGGGGAGTGGTCACTCCCCTTTCCTTTGTCCAGTTTTGCGCCAGAGCAGAGCTGGGGGATCCCTGAACCGATGTAGACTGGCTTATGCAGAGATGGGCACCATCTGTGCCCATCAAAGCATTTCCAGAGGCTGGGGGAGGCTACTCCTCCCCAGCCCTGACACCTTTTTCCAAAGGGAGAGGGTGTAACACCCTCTCTCTGAGGAAGTCCTTTGTTCTGCCTTCCTGGGCCAGGCCTGGCTGGACCCCAGGAGGGCAGAAACCTGTCTGAGGGGTTGGCAGCAGCAGCAGCTGCAGTGAAACCCCGGGGAAAGGCAGTTTGGCAGTACCCGGGTCTGTGCTAGAGACTCGGGGGATCATGGAATTGTCTCCCCAATGCCAGAATGGCATTGGGGTGACAATTCCATGATCTTAGACATGTTATATGGCCATGTTCGGAGTTACCATTGTGACGCTATTCATAGGTAGTGACCTATGTATAGTGCATGCGTGAAATGGTGTCCTCGCACTCACAAAGTCAGGGGAATTTGCCCTGAACAATGTGGGGGCACCCTGGCTAGTGCCAGGGTGCCCACACACTAAGTAACTTTGCACCCAACCTTCACCAGGTGAAGGTTAGACATATAGGTGACTTATAAGTTGCTTAAGTGCAGTGGTAAATGGCTGTGAAATAACGTGGACGTTATTTCACTCAGGCTGCACTGGCAGGCCTGTGTAAGAATTGTCAGAGCTCCCTATCGGTTGTAAAAGAAATGCTGCAGCCCATAGGGATCTCCTGGAACCCCAATACCCTGGGTACCTCAGTACCATATACTAGGGAATTATAAGGGTGTTCCAGTATGCCAATGTGAATTGGTGAAATTGGTCACTAGCCTGTTAGTGACAATTTGGAAAGCAGAGAGAGCATAACCACTGAGGTTCTGGTTAGCAGAGCCTCAGTGAGACAGTTCGTCATCACACAGGGAACACATACAGGGCACACTTATGAGCACTGGGGCCCTGGCTGGCAGGGTCCCAGTGACACATACACTAAAACAACATATATACAGTGAAATATGGGGGTAACATGCCAGGCAAGATGGTACTTTCCTACACAACCCCCCCCAAACGAAGGACAATAATACTAGCCATGACCTGATAAGTCTTCATTGTCTAAGTGGAAATATCTGGATAGTCCATCTGCATTGGAGTGGGTACTCCCAGGTCTATGTTCCACTGTATAGTCCATTCCCTGTAGAGATATGGACCACCTCAACAATTTAGGGTTTTCACCTTTCATTTGTTTTAGCCAAAGCAGAGGTTTGTGGTCTATCTGAACAATGAAGTGAGTGCCAAACAGGTATGGCCTCAACTTCTTCAGTGCCCAGACCACAGCAAAGGCCTCCCTCTCTATGGCAGACCAACGCTTTTCTCTAGGGGTCAACCTCCTGCTGATAAAAGTAACAGGTTGATCCTGGCCCTCAGAATTGAGTTGTGATAAGACTGCCCCTACCCCTAATTCAGATGCATCAGTTTGAACAATGCATTTCTTGGAGTAACATGGGCTTTTTAGGACAGGTGCAGTGCACATGGCCTGTTTGAGCTCCTCAAAAGCTTTCTGACAGCTAGCTGTCCACAATACCTTTTTAGGCATCTTCTTGGAAGTGAGATCATTAAGTGGGGCTGCAATGGAGCCATAGTTATTAATGAATCTCCTGTAATACCCAGAGAGGCCTAAGAAGGCTCTCACCTGGGTCTGAGTTGTAGGGGAACCCAATCCATGATTGTCTGGATTTTTCCCTGAAGTGGTGCAATCTGTTCTCCACCTACCAGGTGTCCCAGATAAACCACTTTCCCCTGCCCTATCTGGCACTTTGAAGCCTTGATAGTGAGGCCTGCCTTCTGCAGGGCCTCCAAAACTTTCCACAGGTGGACCAGGTGATCATCCCAGGTGGAGCTAAAGACAGCTATATCGTCCAGATATGCTGCACTAAAAGCCTCCAACCCTTGCAGGACTGTATTCACCAACCTCTGAAAAGTGGCAGGTGCATTATTCAAACCAAAGGGCATTACTGTGAATTGGTAGTGCCCTCCAATAGTCGAAAATGCAGTTTTTGCTTTAGCATCCTCTGATAACTTGATCTGCCAATACCCTGCAGTCAAATCAAAGGTGCTTAGATACTTGGCAGATGCCAGTGTATCTATGAGCTCATCTGCCCTGGGTATAGGGTGAGCATCAGTTTTTGTTACCTGGTTGAGACCTCTGTAATCTACACAAAACCTCATCTCCCTTTTTCCATCTTTGGAGTGTGGCTTTGGTACAAGCACCACAGGAGAGGCCCATGGGCTTTCAGAATGTTCAACCACTCCTAGTTCAAGCATTTTCTGAACTTCTTGTTTTATGCAGTCCCTGACATGGTCAGGCTGCCTATAGATTTTACTTTTGACTGGCATGCTGTCTCCAGTATCTATTGTGTGCTCACACCAAAATGTGGTGCCTGGCACAGTTGAAAAGAGTTCAGAAAACTTACCTAGGAGATTTATGCAGTTGTCTTTCTGCTCAGCAGTAAGACAGTCTGCCAAAACTACACCTTCCACTAGAGCATCCTGTTCTGTGGAAGAGAAGAGATCAGGGAGAGGGCCACTCTCTTCTTCCTGTCCCTCATCTGTTGCCATGAGCAGGGTGAGATCAGCCCTGTCATAGTAGGGTTTTAGGCGATTGACATTGAGCACCCTAAGGGGACTCCTGGCAGTGCCCAGGTCAACCAAGTAGGTGACCTCTCCCTTCTTTTCAACAATGAGGTGGGGTCCACTCCATTTGTCTTGGAGTGCTCTTGGGGCCGCAGGCTCCAATACCCACACCTTCTGTCCTGGTTGGTACTGAATCAGAACTGCCTTCTGGTCATGCCATTGCTTTTGGAGCTCTTGGCTGGCCTGAAGGTTTTTACTGGCCTTTTTCATGTACTCAGCCATTCTGGATCTTAGGCCGAGTACATAGTCCACTATGTCTTGCTTGGGAGCTTTTAAAGGTTGTTCCTAACCCTCCTTCACAAGTGTTAGGGGACCTCTTACAGGGTGTCCAAATAGGAGTTCAAGGGGGCTGAAGCCCACTCCTTATTGGGGTACCTCCATGTAAGCAAAAAGGAGGCAAGGTAACAGGACATCCCATCTCCTCCTGAGTTTTTCAGGGAGTCCCATTATCATTCCTTTGAGAGTTTTATTAAACCTCTCTACCAGTCCATTTGTTTTTGGATGATAAGCTGTGGTGAATTTGTATGTTACACCACATTCCTTCCACATGGCCTTCAAGTATGCAGACATAAAGTTGCTACCCCTGTCTGATACAACCTCTTTTGGGAAACCCACCCTGGAAAAGATTCCCAGGAGGGCTTTTGCCACTGCAGGTGCTGTAGTGGTCCTTAGAGGAATAGCTTCAGGATATCTTGTGGCATGGTCCACTACCACCAAGGTAAACCTATTGCCTGAAGCAGTAGGAGGGTCAAGGGGGCCAACTATGTCAACCCCTACCCTTTCAAAGGGAACCCCAACCACAGGTAGTGGAATAAGGGGAGCCTTTGGTGTGCCACCAGTCTTGCCACTGGCTTGGCAGGTCACGCAGGACTTACAAAAGTCTTTTGTGTCCTCTGACATCCTAGGCCAGTGAAACAGGGGGACAAGCCTTTCCCATGTTTTAATCTGACCCAAATGTCCAGCCAAAGGAATGTCATGTGCCAGGGGGAATGACCAATCTCCTGGCTGCTCCAGGTTTTGGGTCCCTTGCCTCTGTGTACGAGAGGTTGTCCTCCCAGTAAACTCTATGTGAGTCACTGACATCCCCATTTTGCTGTTTGACAGCTTGCTGTCTGAGACCCTCTAATGTGGGACAGGATTGCTGTGCCACACTCAGCTCCTCCCTTGCAGGCCCCCCTCCACCCAAAAGCTCAGCAGTGTCTGCTGCCAGCTCCTCTGGTGACGGTTCTGCACAGGGGGGGAATTCTTCTTCCTCAGAAGTTGAATCATCTGTAGAGGGAGGGATAGTGGGTAGGGATTTACCCTTACTAACCCTAGCTTTAGGGAGCACTTGGTCCATTGTTCCAGGTTCCAAGTCACCCTGTCCTTTTTGATTTTTGGCCTGAGCCCTTGTCAAAGCAAAAATATGCCCAGGAATGCCCAGCATTGCTGCATGAGCCTCCAACTCCACTTCTGCCCAAGCTGATGTCTCTAAATCATTTCCTAGTAGACAGTCTACAGGTAAATCTGAGGCAACCGCAACTTTCTTTGGACCAGTAATCCCCCCACCCCCCAGTTGAGATTCACAACAGCCATGGGGTGGCTAAGAGTGTTGTTATGAGCGTCTGTCACTTGGTACTGGTGACCAAGTATGTGTTGTTCAGGGTGTACCAATTTCTCTATTACCATGGTAACACTGGCACCTGTGTCCCTGTAGGCCTGAACCTCAACACCATTGATTAGGGGAAGTTGCTTGTACTTATCCATATTAAGGGGACAAGCAACCAAGGTGGCCATATCAATGGCACCTTCAGAGACTAGCACAGCCTCTGTGGTCTCCCTAACAAGACCAACCCCAACTAAATTACCAAAAGTGAGCCCAGCTACTCCCTTGGATTGGCTATTAGTAGGTTTGCTCCCACCACCACTGCTATTACTAGGGGCACTAGAGGTTGCAGTAGGGGTTGTGGTAGTGGGAGGCTTGGTGCTTTTCTTTGGGCAACTGGCATCAGTTGTCCAATGGCCTTTTACTTTACAAAAATAGCACCATGGTTTTTTTACTTGATTAGAAGAGGATTTGGACCTACCACCCCCACCAGAGTGTTTTTGTGGGCCTGATGAAGACTCATTTTTAGATTTCTCCCCACCCTTGTCTGAAGACTTACCATCCTTCTTCTTGCCATCCTTGTCACCCCCTGTATGAACTTTTCTGTTCACTCTTGCTCTGACCCATTTGTCTGCCTTCTTTCCCAATTCTTGGGGAGAGGTCAGATCTGAGTCCACTAGATATTGGTGTAACAAATCAGACACACAGTTATTCAGCATATGCTCTCTCAGGATTAGACTGTACAGGCTTTCATTGTCAGAAACTTTACTGCCATGTAACCACCCCTCCAAGGCCTTCACTGAATAGTCAACAAAGTCTACCCAGTCTTGAGAGGACTCTTTTCCGGTTTCTCTGAACTTAATCCTGTATTGTTCAGTGGTTAAGCCAAATCCATCCAAGAGTGCATTCTTCAAAACTGTAAAATTATTGGTATCACTTTCTCTAACAGTAAGGAGCCTATCCCTACCCTTTCCACTGAAAGCTAGCCATAGGATAGCAGCCCACTGCCTTTGAGGGACCCCCTGTACCATACAGGCCCTCTCAAGTGCAGCAAACCACTTGTTAATGTCATCCCCCTCCTTGTAAGGGGGAAGTATCTTGTGCAGATTCCTGGAATCATGCTCTCTAACAGGATTACTATCAGGAATACTGCTGCTGCCACCATGGGGTCCAAACCCCAACCTCTGTCTCTCCTTCTCTAAGTCTAGGGATTCCCTGTCTAGAGCCAGCTGTTGCTGTTTAAGCTTCAGCCTGGTCTCTTCCACTCTCAACTTATTGAGTTCCCTTTCTAACATTTTGTCATCAGGGTGGGTGGGTTGGGAATGTTTTGACACAGAAGAAAGATTGGAATGAGCAGAGGGAGACCTGTCCCTAACAGTTGACACTCTAACAACTTGGCCTTCAGGAACAAAAACATCCCTACTATGATGGGAGCTTCTATTACTACCAGTAATGCTAGGGGGTCTGCTAAGGGGCAGATTAGGAAGTGAACCCTGTTCCACCCTCTCAAGGGGCTCCCCTGAGTCAAAGTGTGAGCTATCTCCTAACTTCTCAATTGAACTGACAGCTAAGGCCTTATCATTCTCAATGAGCATGTTAGACAGTAATTCTCTAGAAGGGTTTTTTCCTACCACTAAACCTCTATCAATGCAGAGACTCCTTAGGCTCTTAAAGTTAAGGTGGTCATAAGTTGTATTGACAAAATTAAGAGAAGTTCCTACACCAGACATGATAGAAGAAGGTTTAGAGACAGATAAAAGAGAGAAAAAGTTTCAGGACTTTTTAAAGAACAGAAAAAACTTTTTCAACTTTTTGAAACTTTTAGAAAGTTTTGAATTACTTTTCAGCACTTAGCAAATAGTGTAAGAGAAGAAAAGCAAAACGTTTTGGTTAGGTGTACATACACTGAACTTGTTTTGTATATTATTATCTTATGAAAAGTACAAAATGACAAAGTGGTAAGTAGTTACAAGTACTTATCCCACCACTGCACAATTCTGGCATTGGGGAGACAATTCCATGATCCCACCGCTGCCACCAATGTAGGAGGCTGGCCTGGCTTGTAGTGGGTACCAAGGGGTACTTACACTCTGTACCAGGTCCAGTTATCCCTTATTAGTGTAGAAGAGGTGTTTCTAGCAGCTTCGGCTGATAGAAGGTAGCTATAGCAGAGCAGCTTAGGCTGAACTAGGAGACATGCAAAGCTCCTACTATACCACTGGTGTCATATGCACAATATCATAAGAAAACACAATACACAGATATACTAAAAATAAGGGTACTTTATTTTTATGACAATATGCCAAAAGTATCTCAGTGAGTACCCTCGGTATGAGGATGCCAAATATACACAAGATATATGTACACAATACCAAAAATATGCAGTAATAGCAAAAGGAACTAATGCAAGCAGTGTAAAGTTACAATAGGTTGCCATAGGAGCACATAGGTATAGGGGCAACACAAACTATATACACCAAAAGTGGAATGCAAACCACGAATGGACCCCAAACCTATGTGAGCTTGTAGAGGGTCGCTGGGACTGTAAGAAAACAGTGAGTTAGAAAAATAGCCCACCCCAAGACCCTGTAAGGTAGGTGTAAAGTGCACCTACAACCCCCAGAGAGCACAGAAGTCGTGATAGGGGGATTCTGCAAGGAAAACCAACGCCAGCAAAGCAACAACAGTGGATTTCCGGACCTGAGTACCTGTGAAACAAGGGGACCAAGTCCAAGAGTCGCGACAGTGTCAAGAGTGGGCAGATGCCCAGGAAATGCCAGCTGCGGGGGTGCAAAGTTGCTGCCACCGGATGGAAGAAGCTTGGTGTTTTGCAAGAACGAAGAGGACTAGGAACTTCCCCTTTGGAGGATGGATGTCCCACGTCGTGAAGAAGCTTGCAGACGTGTTCCCATGCAGAAAGACCGCAAACAAGCCTTGCTAGCTGCAAGGGTCGCGGTTACGGTTTTTGGATGCTGCTGTGGCCCAGGAGGGACCAGGATGTCGCCACTTGGATGAGGAGACAGAGGGGGTGCACAGCAAGTCAGGGAGCCCTCACAGAAGCAGACAGCACCCGCAGAAGTACCGGATCAGGCACTTAGAAGAGGAGTGAACCGGAGTCCACCCGAAGTCAGAAAAGGGAGTCCCACTACGCCGGAGGACAACTCAGAAGGTTGTGCACTGCAGGTTAAAGTGTAAGGGACCCAGGCTTGGCTGTGCACAAAGGAAATCCTGGAAGAGTGCACAGGAGCTGGTGCAGCTGCAAATCACGCGGTACCCAGCAATGCAGTCTAGCGTGGGGAGGCAAGGACTTACCTCCACCAAACTTGGACTGAAGAGTCACTGGACTGTGGGAGTCACTTGGACAGAGTTGCTGAGTTCCAGGGACCATGCTCATCATGCTGAGAGGGGACCCAGAGGACCGGTGATGCAGTCTTTTGTTGCCTGCGGTTGCAGGGGGAAGATTCCGTCGACCCACAGGAGATTTATTCAGAGCTCCTGGTGCAGAAAGGAGGCAGGCTACCCCCAGAGCATGCACCACCAGGAAACAGTCGAGAAAGCCAGCAGGATGAAGCGATACAAGGTTGCAGTAGTCGTCTTTGCTACTTTGTTGCAGTTTTGCAGGCGTCCTGAGCAGTCAGCGGTTGATCCTTTGGCAGAAGGTGAAGAGGGAGATGCAGAGGAACTCTGATGAGCTCTTGCATTCGGTATCTGAAGAATTCCCCAAAGCAGAGACCCTAAATAGCCAGAAAAGGAGGTTTGGCTACTTAGGAAGGAGGATAGGCTAGTTAACACAGGTGAGAGCCTATCAGAAGGAGTCTCTGACGTCACCTGCTGGCCCTGGCCACTCAGAGCAGTCCAGTGTGCCAGCACACCTCTGAATCCAAGATGGCAGAGGTCTGGGGCACGCTGGAGGAGCTCTGGGCACCTCCCCTGGGAGGTGCAGGTCAGGGGAGTGGTCACTCCCCTTTCCTTTGTCCAGTTTCGCGCCAAAGCAGGGCTGGGGGATCACTGAACCGGTGTAGACTGGCTTATGCAGAGATGGGCACCATCTGTGCCCATCAAAGCATTTCCAGAGGCTGGGGGAGGCTACTCCTCCCCAGCCCTGACACCTTTTTCCAAAGGGAGAGGGTGTAACACCCTCTCTCTGAAGAAGTCCTTTGTTCTGCCTTCCTGGGCCAGCCCTGGCTGGACCCCAGGAGGGCAGAAACCTGTCTGAGGGGTTGACAGCAGCAGCAGCAGCAGCAGCTGCAGTGAAACCCCGGGAAAGGCAGTTTGGCAGTACCCGGGTCTGTGCTAGAGACTCGGGGGATCATGGAATTGTCTCCCCAATGCCAGAATGGCATTGGGGTGACAATTCCATGATCTTAGACATGTTACATGGCCATGTTCGGAGTTACCATTGTGACGCTATACATAGGTAGTGACCTATGTATAGTGCACACGTGAAATGGTGTCCCCACACTCACAAAGTCAGGGGAATTTGCCCTGAACAATGGGGGGGCACCTTGGCTAGTGCCAGGGTGCCCACATACTAAGTAACTTTGCACCCAACCTTCACCAGGTGAAGGTTAGACATATAGGTGACTTATAAGTTACTTAATGCAGTGGTAAATGGCTGTGAAATAACGTGGATGTTATTTCACTCAGGCTGCACTGGCAGGCCTGTGTAAGAATTGTCCGAGCTCCCTATGGGTGGCAAAAGAAATGCTGCAGCCCATAGGGATCTCCTGGAACCCCAATACCCTGGGTACCTCAGTACCATATACTAGGGAATTATAAGGGTGTTCCAGTATGCCAATGTGAATTGGTGAAATTGGTCACTAGCCTGTTAGTGACAATTTGGAAAGCAGAGAGAGCATAACCACTGAGGTTCTGGTTAGCAGAGCCTCAGTGAGACAGTTAGTCATCACAAAGGGAACACATACAGGGCACACTTATGAGCACTGGGGCCCTGGCTGGCAGGATCCCAGTGACACATACACTAAAACAACATATATACAGTGAAATATGGGGGTAACATGCCAGGCAAGATGGTACTTTCCTACACCTACTTGTTTGGAATTTTAGCTAAAATGGTGTATGGACTCAAAACACACATCCCAGAGCTAGGGGACAGCTTAATGGCTGGGTATCCCAGGTATTTCCGGTGAAGAAGGGAAGCACACTGTGGTGCCTGCTATCGCCGATGTTATTCGCACTGGCAATAGAGGTGCTGGAGGCATGGGTGCCCTTAGAGACCCAGGTATGGGATGACTAGGTGGTACAGGCTGGGAGAAGCGTATTTCTGTATATGCAGATGAAATCTTACTGTACTTGACACAGCTGTAGCAATTGCTGGCGCAATTGGGAGACATCTGAAGGATCTTAGATAAATACTCTGGCTCCGGGCGGCGACTGGGAACAGGGAAGGACATTGCCTCTTCCTGAGTGTGAAGTTTTGGAAATTCAAATACTTGGGGATCTCGATCACTAGGACTACGGCTGTCCATCTGCTGTCCATGGTCCAATCTGCTGCCCATGGTCCAGAGACTGGAGAAGGATGTGTGACAATGGCGCACGCTGTCGTTGTCCATTATGGAACGGACGGCCATGTTTAAAATGATAGCAATAACTCGGCTGCTCTATGTTCTTCAAAATTGTCTGCACATGATCCCAGATGTTTTCTTCACCAGAGTGGATGAACTGGTCAGAAGGCTGTTGTTACTGCAATAAATATCCTCCCGCATAACAAATATGAGGGTGGTAATACACTTCTGAACATACTGAAGTACTAGGAGGTGGAACAAGTTGGAGTGGTTAATGATTGGGCCTACTCAGAATGGATGACCTGGGATTCCGTCTGGATAGGAGGTGATTGGAAGACAAGAGGTACCTGCATGCACTATATAGGGGGACAGTTGAGCCACAGGTGGGACCAGCAACAAGGAAGGTAACAGATACTTGGTGCAAATTACATAGAGAAATGAAGTGGGACAAATGGTTGACCCCTACAACACCATTGTGGGAAGGTCCTAAGCTACAAATAGTATCCATCCCAGGGTGTTCTCAAGGATGGGACCCCATTGGCCTTTCCACATTGACGGATGTCTCTGACACGAATGGCATAGTACTGTTTGAATATCTACAGAAGGAATATGAGATGCCAGCACCACAGTGGTTGAGATATAGAAAGCGTAGACATGCACTTTAGTAGCACATACCTAGAGAAGAGGATAAAGAGGAAGACAGCCCCCTTGAGGGGAGTTTGCTGGATGGCTGCATAGGGAAAAATACTAGTCTCACCCATATACTGCACTCTTATGAGTAAGGCTTTCAGTTTTTACTGTTTTTTGTACACATAAATACAGTCAGAAAACCATTTGTTTCATATCATGTTTTTTTAAAGCAGAAAAGTAGTGAAAATGGTGCTTCTTTTGTGAGCCTTTTCACGCTGTCTTTCATGAATTCAAGGCAAAAGCTGAGCAAACAGACAACATGGGAGTTAAAAAAAACAGTAGGAGATTTCCTTAAATACAGGCACATTTTAACTTATATTTGTAGTGTAAGGCTAATATGTACCTGTGGGCTTAGTGTTTTGTTATATGTGGATGCTTAATATGCTAAAACGCGACATGCGCTCACAAATGAGTGCACATCTAACAGTTAAATAAATGAGGAAATATAAAAATTTTGCTACTCCATTTATTCTTCGGACACAAAATAAATATGGATAAATACCAATAAGAAGGTGAAAAAATAAATATGGATAAATACCAATTGGATGGCTAAAAATGAATATGGATAAATAGAGACAGAATTGTCAAACACAGAAATACCATAAAACCAGGAGGCCTACCTATGAGGAACACACAGGGCCCCTTTACACGACTGCAGGGATGCTGGGATCAAGATGTAGGGGAGATGGATAAACAGGACTAGCAGGTGGTGCTCAGGCTCCCTGCGGCAGTTGTGATAAAAACGAGTTATTGTGTAATCCAGGTTAAAATAGTACTCAGGACATATTATACAAGGGTCCTACTCCATAAAATTGGGATAGCGGAGCATGCACAGTGCTTGCAAGGTTGTGGCTTGGAGCACACTAATACATACCTTGTGGACCTGTCCTTAATTGCGTCCCTTCTAGGAGGGGGTGCGCACGTCTCTGGAGTAGGCAGTTGGGATGCCCATGGATCTACAGCCCCAAATTGCCTTATTAGGTATTTGGGGGTCCCTTGGATCTAATAAACTGAGAAGACACTGGGTAGCATGAGATGCATGGTCACTATGTGGGATATAGCTCAAAAATAGGCTGATGTACCCCCCCCAATTGAGGAACTGGGAGATTGGCATGGAAGACTGTAACATGTTGGAAAAAGATATACAAAGGCAGGGGATACGTGTGGAAATTTGAAAAAATCGGGGATGCTTGGGAGCATCCTGAATGTAGTGGAGGAATGATGTATGCAGATGGGTGTCACCCTGTGGGAAGGAAGCCAAGAGGCACACAGTGTGTTGAATTGAGGGGACCCAGGTGGACGAAAACTGGTGCAGAATGTATCCGAGGCACAGTGACCTGGGAGTCGGTAATGACAAGGCACAGTTTACAACTGGGCTGCAGTGTCGAAGAAAAAAGCCATTGTACAACATGGATATGACCTACCTTCAGATTCTAAGGGAGAGGTTGATGCCTCCAGAGATTACCTCACCGACTTAATGTATGCTTTAGTAAAAGGTATATGTTTGTCTGTTGGAGGTGCAAATGCAAATAAAACCATAGGAGTTGAATTGCCTTGTCATTTATTGATATTCTGTATTTGATGCCAAGTTACTCAAAATAATAAAAATTAAAAAAAGAAGGTTTGTGCCTGGCAAAAGGTTTATTTTCCCAGGTCGAAAAAGGCAGTCCAAGTCTGCTAATGCAGGCTCTTCAATGGCAGGCAGGGATGCCTAAATTGAAAGCGCAATCAGAGGTGCAGGCCAACTAGTAGCATTTAATTCACAGGCCCTGGGCACATGTAGTGCACTTTACCAGAGACTTATAAGTAAATTCATTATGTCACTTGGTTAGAAGCCAATTCTACCATGTTTTAAGGAGAGAGCACCGGCACTTTAGCTCTAGTTAGTAGTGGTGATGTCCACAGAGTCGTAAGGTCAACAAAAACGAGTGCAGAAAACAACATGGAGGAAAAAGGTTTGGGGGTGACCCTGCAGAAAGGGCCAGGTCCAACAAAAACACTCCCCCAGGATTGCTCCCATTTCTTTTACAACCCCCTACTCCTATTTCTGATTCACTCCGTTTTTCTTACCAACTCCCAATACACCCTATCCAATCTACTGCCTCCTGAATTCCTACACCATTTTCCCCTCTTGCCTCTTTTTCACACTGTGCTCCTTTCTCTACATTTAACTTTTTCCAGGATAAGATATTTTCGTGGAAAAGGTATTTCGTCATTTAACTTCTTTCGAAAATTAAACATTCTTAAGCCTCTTTTCGTCCGACTGGATTTTTTCATTTTAGAAATTCGTCAAAATGAAGAAATACTATCAAGATAGTGTATACATAGATGCATTTAAATTCTAGTCACCATGCCTCGACAATGTTTTGTGAAGCACCTCATCTGTTATTGTAAGATAATGTTGGGTAAATTGCCATGTTGCGATAATTGTTTTTGTACTCCTACTCCAAAATATTGCTGTGCCAAAATAATACTACATAATTCAAAATATTTATCAAACAGTGGTCTGTCAAAGCATACCGTGTCAAATTATAGCAATGCCAGAAACCCGCCAAATCGCATTACTGTTATACCATAATAATGACATATTAAAAAGTTATGTCAAAATGATGTTAGATCAATCAAGTGCTATTTCAAGTGATCATGTCATAAAAATGGCACATCAAGATACCTTTGTCAAATAAATGCAATATGTGTCAAGATAAAAATATCGCTAAATTATGATTGAAACAATATTTCTAAAATAATAGGTGAATATATATTTATCCATGGTAATTCAGTCAAAGCTGCAAATTATAACTGAAAATCAAAGGTTTTATGCCAAAATAGGGCTAAGGCGTCAACATAGTAGGAGAACAGAGGCGTTACCACCTAAAGATCTCTGGTGGGGCCACAGTTTAGGGCTAACTGGTGTCCTAAATGATTGAAGACCTGGAGCAGCACTCTTTTACCACCTTAGAAAGTGGTACAGGGTTGTTTGGCACAGGATCTTCCAAGGCATGTGCTGCTTTTAGATCGAAATGTAGCGGTGTTTGTTGATTTATCTAAAGCGAAAAACGAACATACAGAATAAGTTACACAAGAAACATAACACTACAATTAAAACCTAACATGGTACATCACAGGAAACCAGCCAAAACAGAACACAAATGAAAAACTGCAGAAAAACAATTCAAAATCGCATTGAGGTAATTCAGCACAGACAGCAGCACAAAAAACAAGATGGCACATCACAGGTACAACAAAATGCCACACAGCAAATGTATACGAACGTTCTTCTCACATATTAGCACCTCCACTCTTTGTCAGATATATGACTGGTGAAAATCTGGCAACCTGTCAGTGGCAAGGTTAGCAGACACGTTCTGTGGGCACTGAAACATAATTCTGGCATAGTAATCACTCTGCAGCACTGTAGCCTGACTATAAAGTAATTCATTTGAATATTTACGGTTGTCAATAACAAAGACTATTTAACTACAACTATCCTGATTGACAACCAAACATTCCATATCCTGCCACTAAAAAACTATCTCAAGATTTTGTGTTTTTAAGAAACCCTGAATGTTAAAGTCCCGTCGCAAACAGAGTTGACAAGTCCCACAAGTACACAACCACAAACAAATTTCAGCAAACTGTAATTGGCTGGAATGGAATTTAAATATTTATTTCTGCCATCTTAAAACTCATGAGTATGCACTGCCTTTCAAGATCGGGGGAAAGGAAACTCCCTTTTATTTCAGTGATTTAAAATGTCCCAGGCCCCCCCACCGTACGTGAGGCTGTGACGGCAATAGCAAACTACAATTATTAAGACTCTCAGGGAAGAGCAAAAAAGCAAGTGACACCGTGCCATGCCATATTTAGCTTCTGGGGAGGCGCTGGTAAATTCAGCATTTTCAAACTGCTTCTGAGGAGGGGCATACTCCAGAAGCAACAAGTGAGCACCGTGGTGTGCTGCATTTTTTTTAGCTTCTGGGAGCAACAGGTGAGCGCCCTGCACTTAGGCCCAAATTTATGAAAGCTTAGCATTGCCTTAGCGCCATTGATTTTTTGGGCATTAAAGTGGTGCTAACTTAACTCCATATTTATATTTTGAAGCTAGCCACGTCTAGCGTAAAAATATTGGAGTTAGCACCATTTCTAGGATACACCAACCCACCATGCGTCAATGAGATGCAAGGTAGGCGTTCCCTTCCTAAAAATGATGTTAGCCCCCCTGCGCCACGTTTCACTCCTGATGCAGAAACAATGCGCAACTGGGGGGCGGGCCTAAATAATGGTGCTAAGCCCGTTTAGCATCATTTTTTAACACCTGGTCAGACCAGGCATTAAAGTGCAAGTAGGCCCATTTCCATGGGTAAACACCGTGGAATGGGCACAAAGATGTCAACCTCAACCCCCGGCAACACCACTACCCACACCACAGGAACACTACAGAAGGAGGGAGTCCATCCCACGTAAGTAGCAGGTAAGTGTTTGTGTATGTGTGTGGCGTGTCATTGAGGACCACTTATGGAGCCCCCTACCTGGTATGTAGGGTATCCCAGGGGATACTGATCCCCTCTGATAGGCATTGGGGAAGGGGTGATGACTCCCATCTAAACTTAGACAGGAGTCATTTTTTGGCTGCTTGTGCATCAAAAAATGATGCTAGACTGACTAGCGGCAAAAGTTTTGCTGATAACCAGCCTAACATAATTTCTGACCCACTTAGGCCATTTCACCTAATGCCATCCCTCACTGGCTCTAGCATCTTTTTTTGAGATGCTAGGCATTCCTTAGTGCCATTGTGCGTCATTTTATAAATATTGCAAATGGATGGGGACAGGGAATGGTGTTAGCAGGTGCTAAAAAAAAGGCAAACAACTGGGTTAGTGCAGTTGTGCAACATTTTTCTTAAATATGGGCCTTAGTATTTTATTTAGCTCCTGGGGAGTCCACAACCTCGGAGGCAACCTAGTGAGACAATTCTCACCTCCCATAGTTGTGTTGGGGGAGGTGTGTGCATAACACAGAGAAGTGGCCAGCTCTGGTGCCAGTTCGACATCTGTGAACCGGGAAGGGAGGGGCGGGGATTGCAGGGGCTATGGAGAATGTGAACTCAGGTATCCAACTGACACCACATATTTGATTATAAATTGAAAACATGAGTGCCCCACAACAGGGGTACCCATAGAAAAGTGTATCTTGGCCTCTGCACATCAAAAGCTGTGCTGTATGTGACAGCTCGGTAGAGGCTCACTCCATAAGGCCCTGCAGTGGGACAAAAATGTAGCATATTCTTTCCTGTGGTGCCACAGAGCGGACAGTGACACTCCCACAATGGTTTAAAGTGTTCTGAAGGCTGAAAAAACTGCAGCACTTACTGACTCAATGCGGTTTATGTGTGCTGGACATCATCTCCCATAATTCCCAGGGCTCCAAGAGGCGGTCTTGGGATTAGAACCACATGGGCAGCTGCTTGGTGCTTTATAGCATACATCATCACCCCACAGCATGAGCTCATCAACGTGGTTTGAGAGTGTTGGACTTCATCTCCCATAATTTCCATGACCCCTGGAGGCAGTCTTTGGGATTATAACAACCTGGGCAGCTGTTTGGCACTATATAGCTTGCATCATACCCTTTGGCGCAGACTCATCAAAGCGGTCTGTGTGTGCTGGACTTTCTCTCCCATAATTCCCTGGGCCCCAGGAGGTGGCCCTTGGGATTAGAACCACCGGGCAGCTGTTTGGCGCTAAACAGCATGCATCATCACCTGGGAGCGCAGGCTCATCAGTGTGGTTTATGTGTGCTGAACTTCATGTGCCATAATTCCCAGGTCCCATGGAAACAGTCTTTAGGATTAAAAAAGCCTGAGCAGCAGTTTGCCACTATATAGCACGCATCATACCCCGCAGTACAGGCTCATCAACGGGGTCTTTGTGTGCTGGACTTCATCTCCCATAATTTCTGGGGCCCCAACAGGTGGTCCTTGGGATTAGAACCACCTGGGCAGCTGTTTGGCAGCATACAGCGTGCATCATCACCCCGCAGCGCAGGCTCATCAACACAGTTTGTCCATACTAGACTTCATCTCCCATAATTCCCAGGGCCCCAGGAGGCAGTCCTTCACATTACAACCACCTGGGCATCTGTTTGGTGACAAATAGCACATCACCAACCCGCAGCACTGGATGCATGCGGACGATGTCAGGATGAACCACTGACCAAGGGCAGGCCTGTCCTGCACCTACCAGCGACAGGAACAGGCAGGGCAGTGCCAACCCTCTTGATCCTTTTAGTTTGTATCATCGTGGTGGGTGTAAAATAAGTGGTGGTCATTTCCTGTGCAACCGGCTAGCAGGTACCTATATTCCTGTGTATATATCTGACTTTAAGCATTACGGGCCAGATGTAGGTAGGAAAAAATTAGCGAGTCGGAAATTGCGAGTCGGTGCGACTCGCAATTTCCGACTCGCTAAATGTAATGCAAGAAGAAAACACAACTTCAATTTGCGACTCGCAAATGAAGTCGCACCGCAGATATCGAGTCCGCTGTTTGCGAGGTCTCTTTTTGCGACCGCGCTAAAAATGGACACGCAATTTGCGATTGTGCTGCAAATTGAATGCAGGTGCTGCAGAACACTCTGGAAAACACTTCCTGGCACATGATGATGACATCAGAGCCAGGAAGTTTACAAATACACCTGGGAGGAGGGAGGACCACACCCATTTTAACAGCAGAACTGCAAACAGAAAGAACAGCAGCTACCATGGCAGAGACACCAAGGAAGCGAAAGCTTAAATTTGCAGAGAAAGAGCGGGAGGTGCTGACAGAGGAGTGCTGCCAGCACCATGATCAACTTTTTGGAAGGGCAGCCCTCACCGTGCCAGAGGTGGAGAAAAGAAGAATATGGATGGACATCCAAGAGAAAGTAAACTTGCCGGGTGTCAGCCACCGGAGCATAGAAGAACTCAAAAAAAGGTGGTATGACCTGCACTCCTGGACCAAGGAGAGGGTGGCAGAGCGGCTCCGGGAGATGAGGGGCACTGGAGGGGGACCATCCACAATACCACCACCCACACCCCTGGAGGAAAGAGTAGAGGAGACCCTTGAGCCTGAGGCAGTGTGCGGGATGGTAGAGCTGGATACATCTGAGCCAGGACCATCAACCGGTGAGTACCATGAGACATCCATGTACCCTCATTAATGCCATACCCCCACCCACCTTGTACACAGTAGCATGCACAGCCAAAATAGCTCCATTTCAGAGTAGCAATCACCAGAATGGTGCATTATGGGCAATGTAGTCAAGTAGGCAGTTTATAGGCAACAGTTTATTAGGAAGTTGATAACAGATAGTAGATACTGACAGTGTGTTCCCTATGTCCCACAGGTCTCCCACAAGACACCCCCACCAGCCAAAGCATCCAGGGGCCACTGGTCAGCCAGCCAACAGAGGAATCAGGACCAGCCACCACTGAGACCTGCTCCACCAACACCCAGTCCCCTCATGATACACCAGTTGGCATACTGGTGTGTGATCCAGCACCTGGTCCCAGCTACAGTGCCACGTTAGAAGACACGGAGCCTACACTGCGTCACAGGCGACGTGGAAATGTACCATCACAGCGGCAGGCAGAGTCAGGGGACGCCTCCATGTCACGTGCTGAGGCCGCACTCCTACGGGGTCAGCGCCTGCAAACACAGGAGATCAGGAGAATTACAGGGGCATTGCGGCGCATTGAGCGAAATCAAGGCAGTAGCATGCAGCTTGTGCATACAGAGTTGCAACAAATTAACACACATATTGGCGACCTTGCACTCTCCATGCGACAACTTGTGGCTGGACTCCTAACGCAGACCGAGGGTGCAAGGCGTCGTGACAGGCAACTACTGAACCGGCTCGACCGCATGTCTGCATCCATAGTCAGGCTGGCGGTCAACACTACTGGCCTTTCTAGGCGCACGGTCAGCCTCCAAGTTGACATGGGCCACTTTGCCAGTGACGTGGCACGTGGACTGGGCCGTCTCAGCCACGCTGTTGACATAATGGAGGCACAGCAGGTGGCCAGGGGCGCGGCCGACACGCAGCAAGATAGCAAGGAGGGCTCCACTGTCAGCAGTGTCTCTGCCAGTGACACCAGGGTGTTGCGCTGTGGAAGCGCAAGGCAGGGCACTGCTGACACCCAAGGTACCAGCCATGCTGGCCGAGGCCGGCATAGGGTTTGAGCTCCACACTGTCCTGGGGTTGGGGCACATGAAGTCAATGTGTCCCATGCCAGGTGGACTTTTACAGCCCCTGAACTGTTGACAATGTATATAGTTTTTTTGGTTGCACAAATTAAATCACTTGTTCTTTCCACTTAACACCTGGACTCTTTGTGTGCGACATTAGTGAGTGTGGTGACAGTTGGCACGTACCTTCCAAAGTATTGGTTTGCAATGTGTTACCATCTCAGTCTGCCTTGATTTGCGATGCTTCTATCCCCATGATGGCGATGTGGTAGCTCTTGCTCTTCATCCTCCGAATCAGGGTCTTCAGGGGTGAGAGGTAGCCCACGTCTGGTGGCAATGTTGTGCAGTATAGCACATGCAACAACAATTTTGAAAGCTGTTATTGGGGTATACTGGAGGGCACCTCCACTTCTGTGGAGGCATCTGAATCTTGCTTTCAGCAGTGCAAAGGTCCGTTCAATGATATTTCTGGTCCTCTTATGTGCACTGTTGTATCGCCTCTTTGTCTCATTGCTGGGTATTAAGTACGGGGTAAGTATCCATGGTCGGAGTGCATATGCACTGTCACCTGTTTGGCAAAAATTTACAATGTTAGCTGGGCAGAGATGGATTCCACATTGACCTGTGTGTATGTCTGTAAGGTGTATTCAGCTATACCTAGGAGGTATCCGTCTCCAAACTCCCCACGTTCTAGGCGTTGGTGTATCCCACTGTGCCTAAAAATGTAGGAGTCATGAGTACTCCCTGGAAATTTGGCAACCATGTCAGTGATAACATAATGGGCGTCACAAACCACCTGGATGTTGAGTGAATGGGTACACTTCCTATTGCGGAACAGATATTCCAGGTTTGCAGGAGGGCATATTTGTATATGTGTCCCGTCTACACACCCTATGACATGGGGGAAGTTGGCAATCCTGTACAATTCCAACTTGGTGCTGTTGATTTCTGCCTCATTCCTGGGTAGATATATGTATCTGGACATGTGTGTGAGTATGGCATCTAGGAATGCTCTGAAGAACCGTGAGAGTGAACTTTGGGATACCCCACCTGCACTTGCACATGCGTAGGGATGGCGCAGCCGCGCACAGTCTGGCGTTGTAGCTGTGGTTTGAGTAATTCTATTAAATCTAGTATAGCTGCACTGCTGTGTCTATATTTATCATAAATCTCCTCCTCAGTTTGTTGGAAAAGTGTCTGCCTGGTTCTGTATATCTTCTCCTGTCTCTGGCTCCTCCTCCTCTGCTGTGCAGCGTGGGCTCTCCTCCTCATTCCTATCACATATATCTCCGCCATCTTGAGTAACCCAGGTGCCTTCTGGGTCTCCTTTTATACTTTGGTAATGGTTACCACCTGCTCTGAGTTAGTGGTAAATTGGAAGTGCAAAATGTTTTTTTTGCGACTAGTCGCAATTTGCGAGTGGCTATTGCATTTGGGTTGCGACTCGCAAATTGCGACTTGCTATTTGCGAGTCGCAAAATGGGGTCGCTATTTTTGTGAGTCGGTAATGGCTCGCAACGCATTTTGCGAGTCGGAAATGGGATTTTTGCATCCCATTTCCGATTTTGCAAGGTCCCAAATTGCGATTCGGGCCATTTGCGACTCGCAATCGTTTCCTACATCTGGCCCTAGGTTCCTGAGCTAGACCTTGTCTGAAATCTCAGATTGCTTTGTTCCTTTCCATGATCAACACATGCCAATAATTGATCCATTACTACCTTGAGATGGTCAGGCGGTAAATAATCAAATGACGCATTGTCAAATTTACCTGTTATCCTTGTGAGGGCCATTACAGACCAGTATAGGTGATCAATTAGGTGGTTTGTTTGACACCCATTTTATAACATATACAGAAGCTCCAACCCGTGGGGTATTTTAGAGATTCTATTGACATTAGGCCCATTGCTATAGCCACACATAGCATGTGTCAAGCTGTTAACTATTGCTTCCCATTATGGTAAATCAAAAGGGGTCAGATAAATCACTGGGGGCAGAAGGAGCAAGTAAAGTACCCAGGGACCCCACAGAGAATTGCACTATGAGTGAACTAGATGACGTGATAGAAGAGGTGGAGGGCCCATTTGCTTCAAGAGAACCAGCAGCACAACTTAGGAAGGGGGAGGGGGTCCTCACAGAAGGGTATCTTAGTAAATCAAATTCAACTTGCATTAATGGGGTTAGTTCGAAGGATAAAAGTATTAATATCCCCTTTGGGGAATTATCCAGATCGTTCCCTTTTAGTCCCACTGCATGTCTGTCCCACAGAGCAAATGCAAAAAATAGCGCTCCCATAGTTAATATTGAATGCTGGAATCATTACGCAGCTTTAGAATCTATTGAACCTGATGGACCTGCAGGTAACAATTTGGTATCTGATCAGTCAAGGACTGAGTATTCAAAAGGGTTCATAAAAGAGGGTAATGGGGAAACAGCTGCACAACTACATTTACTAAGGGGGGAGATTTTTAGTTTGCGTGAGTGTATGGGCAAGTTGGCCAAAGAATTAAATGAGAAACTGGTTAAGCTATTGGTTATGGTAGCAAGTATTAGTAATACTCTAGTTGATAAATAGAGAAAGCGTTCAGTATTACATAGCAAACAAGACACCCTCCAAAGCCTAACTGAGGGTTGTATAGCTGACCAGTAGCGGCTCCTCGGCAGTGGCGGAGGAGTGTCAACCCCCCAGCTAAGAGGCAGCAGATGAAAAATAAAACAATAGCTTACTATAGTTTTATTTTTGATCTGCTGCCTCAGCCAGGCGTGCAGGGAGGTGTGGGCCTGGGCCACGGGAGGGGGTAGAAGGAGGAAGAGAGAGTGCACTTAAGTGTGCATGTGTGTTTGACAGGCTGTCTCAGGCTGGCCAAACACACAGGCACACTTAGGTTTCTCCAACCCTGCTGTGTTGAACAGCCGGGCTGGAGAAAATGCACAGACTCCAGAGCAGTGTCTGAGTGGCAGTCCAAGCCACTCATACCAATCCTGATGCTGCTTTCATGCTAAGTCTAGCATGAGAGCAGTGCCAGGTTTGCTGGGGAGCCTGTTCTGGTGTCCCAGTGAATGCCTGGACACCAGAAGAGGAGAGAGGTGGCAGGAGGTGGAAGCGAGATTGTTTTTTTTTTTTGTTTCCCCCATCTTCCCCCTACCCCTCCATTGACATTTGTGGTGACCACCACTGTAGCTGACCTGGCTAAAGCAGATCACCCTGGAACTGTCTACACCCAAAAACTATGCTAGAGGGGAACTGATTGAATGAAAGTATATAACTAAGCAGAAATGGACATCAGCTACACTTACAGCACCTACACAAAAAGATCAGAATCCTTGTAGGAATCAAAACGAAATTAAACCCATTGAGGCCTCGATTAACTTCTATGATATTTATATCACCAATGTTCCTAAATTATCCAAGGAGGCAGAGATCCTTATGACCAATAAAGTGATTCACCGGCTACAACATACTAGAAGGTGCAGATCCATAATTAGGGATGACATCATGTATGCTGTTGGAAATGGCCCTTCTGCAGGGTTATCCCCAGACTTTTCGCCTTACTCCTTCTCTTTTTCTGAACTAATTTTTGCTGGCTTTGAGACTCTGCACACTTTACCACTGCTAACCAGTGCTAAAGTGCATATGCTCTCTCCCTTTAAACATGGTAACATTGGATCATACCCAATTGGACTACTTGATTTACCTATAAGTCCCTAGTAGAGTGCACTATATGTGCCCAGTGCCTGTAAATTAAATGCTACTAGTGGTCCTGCAGCACTGGTTGTGCCACCCACTTTAGTAGCCTCTTTACCTTGTCTCAGGCCTGCCATTGCAAGGCCTGTGTGTGCAGGTTCACTGTCAATTCGACTTGGCATTTAAAAGTACTTGCCAAGCCTAAAACTCCCCTTTTTCTACATATAAGTCACCCCTAATGTGTGCCCTAGGTAACCCCTAGAGCAGGGTGCTGTGTGGGTAAAAGGCAGGACATGTACCTGTGTAGTGTACATGTCCTGGTAGTGTAAAGCTCCTAAATTCGTTTTTACACTATTGTGAGGCCTGCTCCCTTCATAGGCTAACATTGGGGCTGCCCTCATACATTATTGAAGTGGTAGCTGCTGATCTGAAAGGAGAAGGAAGGTCATATTTAGTATGTCCAGAATGGTAATACAAAATCCTGCTGACTGGGGAAGTTGGATTTAATATTACTATTCTAGAAATGACACTTTTAGAAAGTGAGCATTTCTTTGCACTTAAATCTTTCTGTGCCTTACAATCCACATCTGGCTGGGTTTAGTTGACAGCTCCTTGTGCATTCACTCAGACACACCCCAAACACAGGGTATTCAGCCTCACTTGCATACATCTGCATTTTGAATGGGTCTTCCTGGGCTCGGAGGGTGGAGGGCCTGCCCTCACACAAAGGACTGCCACACCCCCTACTGGGACCCTGGCAGACAGGATTGAACTGAAAGGGGACCTGGTGCACTTCTAAGCCACTCTTTGAAGTCTCCCCCACTTCAAAGGCACATTTGGGTATTTAAACAGGGCCTCTGCCCTACCACTTTAGACACTTGCTGGAGAAGAAACCTGAACCAGAACCTGCATTCTGCCAAGAAGAACTGCCTGGCTGCTCAAAGGACTCACCTGACTGCTTTCTACAGAGGACTGCTGCCTTGCTGTTGCCCTGCTGCCTTGCTGAACTTTTGCCTTGCTGCAGAAGTGCTCTCCAAGGGCTTGGATAGAGCTTGCCTCCTGTTCCCTGAAGTCTCAGGACCAAAAAGACTTCTTTCTTTCAACTGGACTCCTTGTGCAGCGAGAAATTCGAAGCACAGCTTGCTCCGCGGTGAAACATTCACTGCACGCCGACCCAGGACGACGCCACACACACCATTTTCCACGTCTCTCCTCCTCTGCGGACCTCTGCAGAGATTTTTCCCTCCAAACCAGGTACTTTGTGCTTGAAAGAGACTTTGGGGGTCATTCCGACCCCGGCGGGCGGCGGGCGGCGGGCGCCGCCCGCCAGAAGACCGCACCGCGGTCAAATGACCGCGGCGGTCATTCTGACTTTCCCGCTGGGCGGGCGGGCGACCGCCAAAAGGCCGCCCGCCCGCCCAGCGGGAAAGCCCCAGCAATGATGAAGCCGGCTCCGAATGGAGCCGGCGGAGTTGCTGGTGTGCGACGGGTGCAGTGGCACCCGTCGCGATTTTCAGTGTCTGCTTTGCAGACACTGAAAATCTGAATAGGGCCCTCTTAGGGGTCCCTGCAGTGCCCATGCCAGTGGCATGGGCACTGCAGGGGCCCCCAGGGGCCCCACGACACCCGTTCCCGCCATCCTGTTCCTGGCGGTTTTTACCGCCAGGACCAGGATGGCGGGAAGGGGGTCAGAATCCCCATGGCGGTGCTGCGAGCAGCGCCGCCATGGAGGATTCTTTGGGGCAGGGGTAAACTGGCGGGAAACCGCCGGTTGCCCTTTTCTGACCGCGGCTTTACCGCCGCGGTCAGAATTGCCCATGAAGCACCGCCAGCCTGTTGGCGGTGCTTCCGCGGCACTCTGCCCTGGCGGTTTTCAACCGCCAGGGTCAGAATGAGGCCCTTTGTTTGCTTTTTAAAGACTTAAGACACTTCATATCACTTTTCAGTGATATCTCTACAATTTCTTATTGCATCTTTTATCGTTTTGACCTGCAAATATCCAGATAAATATTATATATTTTTCCAAACACTGTGTGGTGTATTTTTGTGGTACTATATGGTGTTATTGTATGATTTATTGCACAAATACTTTACACATTGCCTTCTAAGTTAAGCCTGACTGCTCAGTGCCAAGCTACCAGAGGGTGGGCACAGGATAATTTAGATTGTGTGTGACTTACCCTGACTAGAGTGAGGGTCCTTGCTTGGACAGGGGGTAACCTGACTGCCAACCAAAGACCCCATTTCTAACATATGCCATTTGTCATAGTGATAATGATTCTCAGTTTGACCACATTGGGTTGAAGCTTAAGAAAAACAACATGGTGAAAGATCTAATTGCAATGGAGTTGAGGTTCAGACCTGACATAAAGTTGCAAATTAGACTCAAGCTCAATGCCCCAAAATTCACAACAGAGCCTAGTGGACAAAAATTTGTGAACCTCTAGTACCCCAACAGTGCTCTTCCAATAATCCAACTGAGTGTTTCAACCTGTCTGAGATCGAAGGACTGCAGGGAAGCATGGGGTATGACAGATACAGGTACATTGACACAGGGGGATACAGTTACTTTATATTGATTAGTTCCACCACAGGATTCAATTGCTAGACAAATTAGAGGGAGAACGCAGAGTAATTACATGTATGGTGGGCAGAATGTGTTTGAATTTGAAGGCCAGTTTTGCTCCCCTAGGAGGTTGCTTTGAGAAAGGGGAAGTCAGGAGAAAGCTTCTCAGGCTACTATCCTGGAACATGGCAGGAATCAAAGCTAAGATTTCAGACCCTGAGTGGGGGTAGTTTACTGACCAACATCACATTATTCTCTGACAGGAGACTTGGGCGGTGGCACCAATATTCAGAACTGGCTTTATCACATTCTGTGCTAATGAAGTACCCTTGACAATCGAGAAGAGCCACTGGTGGCCTATGGATATAGCTAAAGCAGGACCTCTTCCGAATAGTGAAAGTAGTTCCATCAAAGAGTATTGATTTGTTGGGATTGGAAATAAACATAACAACGCCTCATGGAGAGAGACATATTGCTATTGTCAATATTCATGTCAGATGAGTTCCTTCCAATATGCAATCTCCTATAGTGGACTTCCTTTCAGCTATGCTTAATCATTTACACTGCAATGTTCTAAAACTCATTGCAGGAGATTGTAATACAAGACTTCCCAAGCAACAGATGAATTTAGATAATTTACTGCAAACTTTTGATATATCTATTAGGTCAAGAGTCTCAGAACACACTATAACAAACCCAACTGTAGTGGCAGGACAGCTGGAAGATTTCATTGTGGAACATGGCCTAAGAATCATCAATAATTCAGATTCCCCCATCCAACTTTTACAAGAGGCCATATTACAAGCCATATTGATTACATACTGCTGGATCAGGCATTATGGTCTTCACTGGTTGGCATGGTTGTTGTTCCAAGACGTGATATTGATCATCAAGCTCTGTGGCCCAATTTACAATGTCTACTTTTATGAGCTCAAACTTGACACCTCTAATTCCTAATAACTCTGTTGTGACAGTTAATAATAGGAGAAATGTTAAATGGGTGGAAGTATTGGCTGATTCCGTTGTACAAACACCAATATATGAGTTATTCATGGAAAATGTATCTCTAGCAGCTACCTCAGACACATTTAACACAGAAATGTCACCATGCATTGTCAATTAATGGAACAATTGAGCCCTTTGTTTGAAAAAGTTAGGCACAGGGTGAGTCACCATAAATCCACTCCCAGTTGGTGCAGTAAAAAATGCCAATTTGCAAAAACTTACCTTTTAGATGCTGTAAAGAATGGCAGTAAAACTGAAATAATCACTGCCAGGAAAAGCTACAAGACTATTTTGACTAAAGCCAAAAGGTGTTGTGAGATAGACCATTTGACACAGCTTACTAACGCACTCGACAACAAGCACTCAAAGGCCTTTTGGAAGTTAGTTGCAGCAGGTACACAGGTAATTGACAATCATTTAAAGGCAGACGTGAAGACAGATAAGTGGGTTGCTCATTTTAGGGCCCTTAACAGTGAGTGGGGCCCAGAATTCGAACAAGATGAGAACAAGGAGAAGGAACCTTTAAAAGAGCAAGTAAACGTAACTTATAGTGAAGGGGGAGTGGACATTGTAAAGAGGGAGCCCTTTTGCTGTCCTTTGACTGAAACGGTGGATGCATTAAAACTAATGAACACAGAAAAGGCTCCCGGGTTGGATGGCATGCCAGGCAATCTTTTTTTGTTACATCCTGAAGTGTGGGGCTGTAGTGAATTCTATTTAGTTTTTATTGGGACTAAGGAGATTAGCTTAGCCTTTTGGCTTGCAGGCCTGTGCCCTGTCACTTAATGACTTTTAACCTACTTAGCGTGCTCTGTCTTAGTCCATTTATTTTAATAGTTTTTTTTTTAAATGGCTGCTATATGTTTATAGTTAGAGAAATTGTTTGATTTGTATTATCAGTGCCACTCTGTGAAGGCGTCATTATCAGTGCCATAATCAAGTGATGCACACAGGTATTCACATCATGTCCCTTTCTCACTTCCATGTGACGGGAACATAATGTACACTTGTTGGGGATTATTTACATAGCTGCCGCCACAAGGTCTTCCTCATTATCAATTGTTTCGGAACATACCTGCATCAGGGGTCCTACAAGATCTGTATAAATACCTCTCACACAGACAAAGTTATCAGTGGATTCCTACCAAATGCCATCTATGCTGCACATCACCTCACTGCAGGACTCAGCCTTCGTGTCATCACGGAGCATGACAGGTAGCGAGGGTTGGGGGTGCTTCTCATGGACATGGTACAGGCAGATTAGGTTTATCACACCTCGCTCTCATTAGGTTAGGGATTAGGTTTTCCATGCTAAGGATTTTACATTTCATGTTTATTGCAAGATGGTGGGGTCTTTGTGTTCACAACTCTCATCTTCACAATTATGCTTCTTTTATTGTTTGTTGTCATAATCATTGCAGCTCATGCATTTTACCGTAGATTGCAGTCTTTTCAATGAACCTATTGAAAACTTTTCTGCATCTTCTTCATTGCCTGTGTGTGAATGAGATGCATTACTAATGTGAGAAAAGGGTAATTTCCATTCCACCACAACTCCCCTGAGATGTTGCAATCTAGAGCCCATGCATAAGGCTGCCATAAATCACCTTTTATTGTTTGAGTTTTTAGCCAGGTACTGCTTGTGAGCTGGGAGGGTTGGGCCGACAGTTGCAACTTGTTGTAGGAGTCACTCAGTCACCTACAAACAAAAGTGCTTTCATCCATAAGCCAGCAGTCTTGCCTAGAAGCAAGAGTCCATCTACAACAGGGCTCTTATCTCAATTTGCTGAGGAATACCATCATGAGGGTCAAGAAAATTCTGCATACTTGGTTTGGTGTTGCCATAATCACAATTGTAAAAAGGGAAGTAGAGACTCACCTTCCAGGTATAGATCTTTACGTTTACTGGACATTAGTCAAAAATCTTTGTAGGCAGGTCCTGGTAAGGCTGCAAGTATAGGCTATTGATAACAAAATTCCTGAGGACACACAGTCAGGATACAGGAGAAAGCCAGTACCCTCGACCAGGTCTTTCGCTTCATGTTGATATACTGGTATGGTATGTCGCCTCTATAGATCTGAGGGCGGCTTTTGACCTGGTGCCGAAGGATAGCTTATGGAGGGTACTGGACACCTATGGGATACCTGGAGACCTCCTATGGTTCCGATGAGTCCTTCACACTTACACTTATGCAAAGGTGAAGTTGAATAGGGGTGGTGACAACAGAATGAATCCCCATTAAGTGGGGGGTAAAGCAGGGATGCTTATTTGCCCCAACACTTATTAGCCTCTATATCAACAGGGCAATTAAATGGTTATCTGAATGTGTGCATGACGCACCCAAGATAGCAGGAGTTCCAGTCTCAATCTTAATGTTTGCAGACAATACTCTGCTTAGTTCAAGAATGTCCATGGGCCTTCAGGTGGAATTGGGCGCTTCTGTTGCTTTCTGCTAAAAGAGGGCACTGGAAATAAACCCATCAAAAATGAAATATATGGGAATAACCTCACACAGGTCCTTCAGAGCTACAATGACGATGGAGTGCTCCTCGATAGAACAGGTCAAACAATTCAACTATTTAGGAAAAAGAATGTCAGATACCATGTACTGGGGTCACCAAATGGAGAAGAGGAAACCAGACCTTAACCTAAAAGCCCTCCAGAAGAAAATATAAGGCTATGGCAGGTTGTGCAGTGTCAATGGCCCTCAAAATATATAGAGCAACAGCATTGGCACCTGCCATCTCCAGGGCAGAGATATTGGGCTATACTAACACAACTGCTCTTAGATCTGCTGAGAATAAATTTGAAGGGGTTTGCTCAATTTATCAGTAGGTATACCACTAGTTCCACTGAGGTAAGATCTAGCAGTAAACCCTATTCATTTATTGTTTGCCCTTAAGCCACTAATATATTGGGTGTGAATATGGTCAACTCCTCCTGTGATAAAGAAGTCCGTACCCCTTGGCTTAAAAACCTTAAGAAGCAGCGTGAGCTGTTGAAAATAGGAGAAATTTGGAACTCACTGACAGTAGTTGCTAAGGGTCTTACATAGAATCTGAAAAAGGTGTATTTGAGTGTGTTTTAGGTCTTTTTAGAAGTTTTTAATGCTAATGCTGTCTCTTGTGACTTAATATGTGAGAATTGTTTTGTGTTTGTAGTATGTGTTATTCCATCTTTTTTATTAATATATTTATATCTTGTATTTTCTTTGCATGATACACTTTTATGGTAATTTGACTGAAATACAGTCTATTGAACTTGTGGGACTGCAACAGAACTCATGGGAGCCCCTATGTCAATTTTGACTAGTTGGCACTCTGGGCCTCATTACGATTACTGCGGTCCATGGACCGCTGTACTTGTGGTGACAGTCAGGCCGCCGCAACTTTGGCGGTCCTACCTCCACATTACGATGCTGGCCGTCGGACCGCCAGCACACCTCTGTTTCTGCCAGGATCAAAGATCCCAACAGGTTGACAGCGGTGCAAGTCATGGTCAGCCACAGTGGTGCTGAGTTCGGCACCGCTGTGCTGGTTATGACTTGTCTTTTCAACAGCCTTTCCAGGACGGCCACCCCACCATGCAAAGGCAGGGATGGACTACAGGGGGCCCTTGTACTGCTCGTGCCCATGGCATGAGCAGTGCAGTGGCCCCCATATCAGCACCCTCGGAATGCGCACTGTCTGCCATGGCAGACAGTGCACATTCTGAGGTTGCTGGGGGCACCGTCTCTGTAACAGCATTGGCCTCTACTTCCTGAGAGCCAAGGCCAATGCCCCCACACTGTTTCCACTGGCCAGCCCAGTGGAAACATCACAATATGGAGGTAGGAAGACTGATGGCTTAGCAGCCACCTTCCCACTGTCATATTGACGGTCCAGCAGTTGGGCAACCAAAATCGTAATAGGCCCCCTCTTTGTCTTCTAGGGAGCCAAAAGATGACCCTCCCATAGAGGTTCATACCAGAATTAAGCTATTCGGGAGCTGGGGCACTTAGCCTTATGGCTTTGGTATGCATGGGCTATTGTTGTCGGGTTCTAAGTGTGTTTTGCAGTATATGTTGTAAATCTAGAAAATACATATATTATTTATACATATATATATGTGTTCACTGAACAAAATGCACCTTAAGGTAACTATAACTCATGCTCATACCCATGCACAGATATCTGATCAATAATTTTACTGCAGATGTTAGAGTGACATTTTCAATGATGTTATCAAATATGTCATGAGTGCTGTAATTTGTGGGGTAATTAGCAGTGCATAGCAAGGCCGTGAATTATAGTTGTCTTAAGGTGAGAATTATAGCTATTTGAAATAACTCTAACTATAACTGCTGAATTTCTATGGTTTTGTACAAGTAAATTCATAACCTAACTATAATGTCCCTGTAACCTTTGTTTTTTTCAGTGAATTTTTACAGTTTTGCTTAACCTAAAGTAATTTTAATTACTATACATTAATCCAAACACTGCCATGCATGGCCTTTGGCCATGCACCGTGGGGGTTTCCTACAGGGTCTGGCCTGTGGCCAGTCCCTACAGCCCCGATAACCACCCAACCCTGTGCTGCACGTGGCCTTTGGACACGCATGCCAGGGTTGGCCACAGGGCCTTGCCTGCAGCTAGGCCCTGCAGCCAACCCCCATAACCAGCCAACCACGCACAGCCGAATGGTGAATCTCTCTTGGTGTGAGAATAGGTATGAGAAGGTGTCTCTGGGCATGAGAATGTCTGTCAGGGTTTGACAATAGGTGCTTGAGGGTCTGAGTGGTTCTGTGAGTGGATGTGTGATAGTCTGAGTGGGTCTGTGAGTGGCTATGTCAGTGTCTGAGTGGGTCTGTGAGTGGGTGTATGAGTGTCTGAGTGGGTCTGTGAGTGGGTGCGTGAGGGTCTGAGTGAAGCTGTGAGTAGGTGCATGACAACCTGAGTGGGTCTGTGAGTGGGTGAGTAAGTGTCTGAGTGGGTCTGTGAATGGATGCATGAGGGTCTGAGTGGGTGCATTAGTGTCTGAGTGGGTCTGTGAATGGATTTGTGACTGTCTTAGTGGGTCTGTAAGTGGCTGTGAGACTGCTGCTATGAGTGAATGAATTAGCGCATGAATGACTTTGGATTTATTTGTTGTCACTGATATTCGCAAATTCATTGCAATGTTGCACAAGGTCTGGCGCTGAGCGTTGTGACGAATTAGCAAATATTACGTGGCATAATTTTTTTATTTTTTAAGACAAATTTCACCCTCACAGACCCCTATATCACAACTCTGGGGTCAAGGTACCTCCACCCTGAACTCTTATACAATTTATCCTATTTATTTTAAAACCCGTGGACTGTGTCCTCTAACATAAAATGGCAGCTGCAACTTTCGGGTCAGGTTGCAGCCAGCGGATCACAGAATTCCTGGTGGCGTGTGCATTCATGAATTCACCGTAATCGCAGTGAAAATGTGATGGATCCACGGCCCTAGGTGTACCAATTTATTTTCCCATTAATATCTCTCAACTACTGAACAGATTTACGTCAAATAACTGAAAGTGTAATCTGCGTACCAACAGCTACCTTTTTGCCAAATTAGGTGTAATTCCGTACATTGGTTTGGGCTGTAGTTGTGTCCAAAACATCTAGGGGAATAACCATGGGAAACACACATGTTTTTTACCTCCTCCCTTTTCTCTAATGCCCCCTTACGGATCACCCCGAAATTTCCCATGTGCAACAAGAATCACTGGTACACTTTTTGGGAAACTTTCAGGAAGATTTGTGAAATGGTGCAAATGTTTTTTTAATGGAAACTTGGTCCTACAAATACCTACTGGAGACTGCTGGTAATACTAATATTCTGCTGTGGCATTCCCTGCATTCCTCCCACATTCACCATTCCTTGCTGTCTCCGCACACCTGCTGCTTGGGGAGACTTGATTTGCATCACCATTGCCTTTTCCTTCAACCATTTCTGCTTCAAATCACTGCAGTATTTTGTGTGTTGTAACGCTTCATCAATCGTCTTTCCCTGCCAGCAAATCAAATGATTCTGAATCATATTACTAATTTCAGGTCTCAATTTTTGAACAAATCTGAACACAAAATGAATCATGTCCTTCAGCAGTCTCTCAAAATAAGCATGAACTGACTCCTTAATATTGACGCATAGTCTGTGTGCACCCAGAGAAACCGACGCACACCTCCCCATTTTCCATGCATCTCCTCCTTTTCGGTCCCTTGCGGATAATTTAGATGCAAATCAGGTACAAAGAGACACCCATTGCTTTTTAAGAACTAAAGACTCTTTTTTATCATTTTCTAAAGTGATATTTCAATGTGTACTTATCAAATCTTGATCGTTTTTGACCTGCAAATAATCAGATAAATATTATATATTTTTCTAAACCAGTGTGGTGTATTTTTGTGGTGTTACACTGTGTTATTGCATGATTGAATGCACAAATACTTTACACATTGCCTTCTAAGTTAAGCCTGACTGCTCAGTGCCAATCTACCAGAGGGTGGGCATAGGATAATTTCGATTGTGTGTGATTTACCCTGACTAGAGTGAGGGTCCTTGCTTGGACAGGGGGAAACCTGACTGCCAACCAAAGACCTCATTTCTAATACCAATCAATGCTCCTCTTGCACTCAACCCAAAAATCTGCTAGAACCACAATCTCAAGTTAAGTGTTCAGATCTTCCCACAAACACTTTGCACGCTTGACAAACCTCTCCATTTGCTGATACCATTCTACTGGTTTCTCGCTCACGTTTGGGTAATCATTTGTGAATGACAGTATATCACTTCTGCTCCAAGGAACATGAACAAAAGTCTCTAATTGGCATCATTTTTACAGCTCCCTCACCCTGTTTTACATCATTTGAAGATGCATTCAGCTTTTACTTCTGCTCTCTTTTCTTCACCCATTTGCCTTCCCATTTATCTAATGCTCCCCATGTTTGAATGCTTTGAATCAACTCCTTAATGTGAATTTTTATTACAGGTGATCTCATGTCTGCAATGTTTCTCAAATCTAATAAAAATCTGTAACTGTTTGGATTTATTTACCTTGATTTCATATTTCTCAGCCAAATTAGCTAATTTCTCATAAACCTGTCCTGCTCGAAGAGTAACAACCTTGCACATCAAGCTCAATTCACTTTCATTGTAAGAATCTAATCTATCCAATTCAAGTGTTCCCTCAGTCGTTTCATTTTCTTCCAATTTTAATCTAGCCATGTTTAGTGTATTTTCTCTCTCAGACACGTTTCCTGGCATTGATGCTCTGCTCAAATTTTCTGACGATTTAGTCAACTGCTGTGCTGATAACCCTTGTAAACTAATGTTATTTCCTCTAACTCGGTGAATAAACTATGGTACATTGATTGGGGCTCTCATAACCTGGTCCTGAGCCATCACAGATGATCCCACGGAGCACGGGGGACATGTCACATCAATCAGTGGACCAACTCTATTATGTGTCTGGTTCAAACCGAAATAATTGATAGGGATCACGGCTGGCACAGTAGTGCTCAGTCTCTCCATTTCTGCATTAGTTCCAAAAGGTGAATTCACTGCTGATACTGGATTTGGAATCTGGGGACCACTCTTGTTACCCTGGGCGTACAATGGGACTACTGGACCTATTGTTACAGGAACTGTTAATGCTTCTGGTCCTGACAAATTTGTCTAAATTTGTGGGAACATTGTTTCTTTACCTTGGCCAGTTAATACTGTGCCAAAAGCGTGATTTGACAGATTCAGGGCAACATTCTGTGGTGTCATTACTGGGGAATACATTGGTGTGGTCTGTCTCTGGTCCACAATTTGTGCAAGAGTCTGTATATTAGGGGCTAGATGTAGGAAAATCCGATTTTGTGACTCTCAAATTGCGAGTCTGAGCGACTCGCAATTTGAGAGTCACAAAATCGGATGCTGGATGGTGTCCCTGACACCATCTACGAATCGGAAGGGGGTCGCAAAGACCCACCTCATTGATACTAATGAGGTGGGTCGCAATTTGCGACCCCCTTCCGATTTGCAGCACTCACAGGGATGGTGGCCTGCTGGAGACAGCAGACCACCATGTCTGTGACTGCTTTTTAATTTTAATAAAGCCGTTTTATTTTTTGTATTGCAGCCCGTTTTCCTTAAAGGAAAACGAGTTGCAACACAAACGAAAAAATGAAACACAAGGCCATTCACTAGGGGGAAGGGGTCCTATAGGGACCCCTCCCTTTTGCGTATGGGTTAGCACCCATTTGAAATGGGTGCTAACTGCAAATTGCTTTGCGACCGCGTTCGCGGTCACAAAGCAATTCTACATCGTGATGTGAATCGCAAATAGGAAGGGGAACACCCCTTCCTATTTGTGAGTCACATTCCCATTTTGCAAGTGGGTAACCAGGTTACCGACTCGCAAAATGGGAATGAGCATCGGGATGTGCGTTTTGCATGGCGCAAACAGCATAATTCGCTGTTTGCACCATGCAAAACGCTTGTTACATCTGGCCCTAGATGTGGACTCAAACTGAGTCATTCCTGCATTCTGAATTGTTGTGGCATTACGTGGAACTAGGACTTTTGGAACTGAATTAACATTTGGAGCTATAAGATAAACTGTGGGCACCTGTGCAACATTTGCACTGGGTCCATTTGGAATTATCTGAACCTGACTTAGTGCAACTGAGGCTGTGGTAACATTCAGGACTACATTGTCGCTTACTGATGTGACTGCATTATATGGTGGGGGACGATTCTGTAACAACTGAGTTACAAATTCATCATCTAAATCACTCTGAATGTCTGCTACCCTTTTATCTTCACCCAATTTCTTTTCTGTATCTTCCTCAGATTTCTTTTTAGCTTCAGGCCTCACACTTCCATCACCTTCCTGAGTAAATGCTGAAAATAACTTCACTGTATGTAATGTATAAGCTCTCCACATTCTCTGCTCTGCATCCTATCTAGCTTTTTCTAGTGCCTTTTCTGCTTTCCTCATTCTCCTTTCAAGTTTCTGAACCTTTTTTTGTCTCACAACTAATTCCGAAATAGCAAGTGGTTCCAATTGTGCAGGTCTAGGAAGAGGCTTTGATTCATACAACACCCTCCTCAAATTCTCCAATGTTCTCAAATTAAAGGATCCATAACAGGGAAAAGCCAAGGTACCTTTCTTCTCACTTATTTTGCACAATCGATTTACCCAATGACATGCTGAAACTCCTCTCTTCTCCATTCCCTCGAATGCTGGCATACCCTCAGGTGGAGTAGGCTCACCCTCCCTATCCGGAATAATAAAAACATCTCCTCTAAACACACTCCTTAAAGCCTTAAAAAACTTCACTTTTACACAAATCTAATTCACAAGCACAAAATTTACAAAACCAGAAAGTAATTTTCAGTCCCACATTCCCTTTCATAAACTGTTCTCAACCTATAGCAGTACAGTTTTTTCCACCGATCCATGCTCGACTTTTCTCACCAACTAACATATCCCAGCGCAGACAAAATTACGTCACACTTACTTCACTCAGCAGTTGCAATTCACTTTGTAGCTGTCTCATACACCTCTCACTCAACACCTAGGTGCAAAGATTGTGAGCAAAAAAACAAAACCTGTCTGCTCACCATGGGTAGGACTCAAATGCTTTGAAAGCTGTTCAGAATTTTCGACTGTGGCCTTCCGCACAAACAACTACTCTTCTGGATATAGCTTTCTCACAAACGCAAGTAAGATTTAACTCACAAACCTCTCTCTGATTGGTACGGATTCTACTTGTGCACTCAGGATTCACCTAATGCTAACCAACAACTCACACACTCAAAGGAAATCTACTGATATTGTTGACAGTGCTCAATCGACTGACGCCTTAACTGCAGACAATAAATGAACCACGTGTCTCCAACACTTGTACAATACTCCGGAGTCTTAGGACCTGTTAACAACAACAACCACATGGGCAATCTGTGAGCACGGAGAACAACATTCACTTGGAGTACGCCAACTTCCCACTCTCTTACTTGGAGGATGCAAACTCCCTACTCAATTACCTACTCACTTTATACATCACACTTCACTGCGATTTAGCCAAGGCATTGCACGCGCAAACCCTACTCAAAACTCATACCGTACACTTGTAGCAGAACGTTGGAGTTTCTTCAACCCTTACACTACACCAAAAACAACAGACAATGTAGGCAAATTCTGATTCTCCTCCTCACAAGACAAAACCATAACTCTGCTACCAAAAAACTGTTGGCACGCTGGGCCTAGGAAGAATTTCTCCCGCTCTGGGTTCAATAATCACCAATGCACAAATGAGATACCATCACTGTTCTCACCTATTAAGGATCACTGAATCTTTGGTATTGCAAAGAGTGTACTAGTCAGAATATTTCAATCACAAATCAATTACATTATACCATAAACAATTCTATACACCATGAACAACTTCAGACTATATCAAACTCCAAAACAAATAAAGTTTCATAGCTTTATTACAATCCCAAAATCAATGTCACATATATGGTGTGCAAAACTAAATTATAAACATACATGAAAACCGTAGGCTGAAAAAACATCTTAAGAGATTTAACCTATTAAACATCAATACTGTCAAACATTCCAAAAGAATAAAGTAACTTAGCAAAAACATGATATGCACATTATTGTTAAAGTTCAAAGCAGATGATGGTGACATCAGTAAATCATCAAAATACAGTTTAACATTCAATTTCTGATTTCAGGTTTCAGAGCTGGGCCATTCCTATCACTAACACGAATTTGGACTTGCATGTGTTGGAACGGGCTAACACATGAGCGCAAAATCAAAAATAAAAGAAAGATAAAAATAATTGAGAAAGACTACTAACTAGGATACCTTACTATAAAAATTACACTGGTGTAAGTACCTAACTGAACAGGAAACAAGGAACCACATTTTGGAATACCTCTCTTCATGGGACAGCATACAGCGATGATTCATCAAGCTGGACGGTCACCTTCTTCCGGTGTCAGTTGACAGCAGCATCAGGACAGTGCAGCACACGGGCTGCACATATGACAGATCAGCAGTTCAGGATCAGATGGATTTATTAGCACTGAACCACAGAACAGAATAGGGCAATTAAGACTAAGATGAGAACACTCAACTGGGGACTTAAAGAAACAACCTGTGACCTCAGACTAAAGCAGGGTTCTGAACAGCTTTGAGGCAGGATAAGACTAACTAAGACTGACTTCGACAAAAACTAGCTCATGACTCTCCAGGACTGACTCTAGATTTCTAAAGTTCCTCAATAATTAGAAATATACACAATTCTTTCATTGGTCCTTCAGGTGGGCGCACTTCCAATGGCTGCAGATTGCAGCATCAAATTTGAAACTATTCCAAATCTCAGCAAAGTGCATTGTCATCTGAATGATGTCACACATTTCTGACAAGATATTTGTTACTTGAGATTCTTTCTTATGACACAAAATAAACTATACTAATACATTTCACATGAGAACTACAAATTTCCTATCTTGGTTTACAGCTAGAACAAATAATGCATCACTGTTAATTCTAAAACATGTGTTTTTGCCTTCAATACAATAGAACATTCAACATCAAATTAGCAGCCTAGGAAAGAATCCAGGTCAGAAGGAACAGAATAAACAAGTGATTTTCCATTACTGCTGCAAAATTAATCTTTCAGGCCCAGTCAAGCTAAGATGCTTTTATACATATTAACTCATTATTAAACCTATTGCGCACCTTACAATTCATATATGCAAAGCAAATTACTTGATTGCAAACATTATTTGTAATGTTTTAAAACATGCATTTATTTTTCTGCACACACGTAACTTGCATTAATAAAATCCATTTCATTCAATATAAGTACAATTAATTTATATTCATTTAATATTTTCATTCTTAGTATTTATCTTTATAAGAAAGCTCTTAACATTAACTTATTTTAGTAATTAGTTTAATATAAATGAAAAACTCTTATGTTAAGACGTAATGTTTAATACGAATGGCAGCCACATGGTTCATCATTGTTCAAATGTGCACATTTTACAACTCATAGTATTTTCTCTGTTAGGCCTTTCAATGTAGATTGATTAGTCACCATATACTAACTTCTATGCCACTAATGTATTAGTAAATTTGATTACTCTCAAACACATTGCTTACCAGTACCTCCATTACCCTGATTCTTAGCCCTGCTCATCCAGTTAGAACGTATTGACACATTTCCATCTCCGACAGACCTTTTTACAAGTTTATATGATCTTGAACCCATTTTAACGAAGTCTTCCTTGTATCTTCGTGCTAACTGAGTAGAAGGAGGCCCCTTCCCCTACCACATCTCCAGTAAATCACATAAATCAAAATTAGAGGTGCACCTATGGTGGGGGAGTAAATGTGTACTGGACGGAGGAGGACTGTGAATCTGAGTAATGAAGATTACCAGGAAGTAATATGTTCATTACTCCATGATTTCTGTCCTCCTTTTCCCAGTCATAACTAATTGTGGAAATAACAAGCCTCAAGAACTCCCACAGACCGTTTACTGATGCAGAAAATAATCTTATTTAAGTGGCAATTACTGCATTGCTGTTTTTAGGGCCGTAGACGCAAAGTTACAATTTTGGTCATCTGTTAGGTCTAATCTATAATGATTCACCAATGTCAAATGTGATGAGCATGTAGCAGTTCTACATATCTCCTGTAGAGGCAACCAATTCCACCCAAACTTCAGACACTAACCTTCGTGACCTGGAGAGATGATGGAGGAGCAACTCCTACACTTTTATTCACAGAGCCATGCAAAATAAACAAAAAACTAGGTACATTGAACTCTTTAGCCCACTCTAAAATGAATAGATATGGCCCTCCTGAAGTCTCAATATGGAGGTATTTGAGAATTTGTCTTTGAGTAGAAAACTGGCAAAAGGATTTCCTGTGAAACGTGCAAATGAGAGTTTACTTTGGGAATTAATTTAGGGTCCAATTTGAGGAGTACATTTTCAAGAAGAAAGCACCTAATTCCACCAGTCTTCATGCTGAGATAATGGCAGGCAAAGTGATATTTTTGAAGATAACCATCCAAGCGTGACATCATCTAAATGTTCAAAGGGGACTTGCTGCAACCCTTTCAAAACTATGGACAAATTCCAGGGTGGGGTTGGACTCTCCACTGTTGCTTTCTTTCAACTTAAAATTCTTTAAGAATCAAGTGACATTCAGAGAAATATCTGCACAATTTTGATCTAACTGAAGAGTCTTAATGGCCACTGAGCAGAGAGAGGAGAAGGCGATAGCCCCATCACAAAACCATCTCTGGGAAGGTGAAGGATTTTGAAAGTATCCAAATGTAGAATACCAAGATCTCTTGATATGCACTATCTTTGGAATGTGCAATCAGTATTTCTTATAAAATGTCAAGGCAGATGACCTTCTGCAAGATTGGATATCCCTGACAACTTCCCCAGAACAGCCTAACTGTTGTAATCCTACCCTATCTAATTCCAGGCTGTCAACCTGAGACATTGAATTTGGATTAGTGGCAGAAGAGGGAACTGAAGAGGGCAAGAATAAACAGACAGGTGAAGATAATTTCCAGAAACATCAGGTGGGAGAACCAAGGCTGTCAGGGATAAAATAGTGCTTCAAGAATTCCAGAAGTCTTCTCTTGAATCTTCTGAAGACCCTTCGGGAAGAGCGGTATCAGAGGTAAAACATACAGAATCCAGCTGGGCCACCAAACAGAGAGGGCATCTACCACTCAGACTTCAGGTCACCAGGGTGAAGATGCACAAGACACTTTACCAGTCGCAAATGGCCCATCGGGCCATTTGTGACTGGTAAAATGCATTTCTCTATGTACCAACCCTATTTTGTGAGTCAGTAGCTATTACCAACTCGCAAAATAGGGTTAGCAAGTCGCTATTAGGAAGGGGCATGTAAAGGGAGTCCCTGCCCCATAGTGAGTTGTACTGGTGTGTATTAATGTTCTGCATTCAGGAATGCGTTGTAAAACATTCATAGTTTATGAACTCCTTGAAGAAGTCGGTAACAAATTGGCAAACGGGAAGGGGTCCCCAGGGAACCCCTTCCTCTTTTTAATTGGGGACAGCAACATTTTATCACAGCAGGCAGTGGTCCCAAACTGAAACTGAATGCATTTTAAAAAAGTACTGCTTTATTTAAAAAGCAGTCACAGACATGGTGGTCCTCCGACCCCAGAAGACCACGACCCCTGTGAGTGCTAGACATACTCAATGGGTTACAAAATGTGACCAGTCTCATGACTAATAATGAGGCATGTCCCTTGCGACCTATGTATGAATCGCAAATAGTGTCTCAGAGACTGTTGATCATAAGTGTTCATGACTCGCTATTTGCAAGTCACAAAATAAATGCAAATTGTGAGTCACAAACGCTGAGGGCCTACATCTGGCCCTATGTTTGTGAACAAAATACTGGAAGCATTGAGTTGTGTACATTGCAAATAAGTCTATCCACAGTGTCCCATATGACTGAATTCCTGGTCAGATAGATAATGCATCACAGAGGATGGGAGTTTCCTGCTGAGACAGTGTTGCATTGCAATTCAATATTCTCTGTAAGTATAATGTTGTTAATTGGAAAGGTTGAACCCCCTGCCCAAGAGAATATTTGTGTTGCTAGCAGGTTGCAACTAGCGTTCTGTGTCATCCTTGTTTATTCAGATAAGCTCTTGTCATCTAATTGTCCGCCTTGAAAAGAATAGTGGAATTTTTCAACTGGTGATTGAACTCCTGTAGTACTTTTCACACAGCCACTAACTCTCTCTAGTTCAAGGCGTGTAATTTACGTTCCTCCAACCACTGGCCCTTTATCACTAGATCATCTAAGGTTGCTCCTCACCACCAAAGGCTCACATCTGTGGCAATCTGCTTTGGGGAGGCAGCCTGAAAGGGCTCCTTCTGACAGGTTGTCTTCCACCAACCACCATTATAGTTTCTCATGTATCTGAGGTGTTACTGGAACCTGTTGATCAGACCACCGGGGACATGGTTACCAACAGAAAATCAAGTCATTTACCAAGGGCTGGGATATGGAAACATGCTCAGGAGACTACTGCTGTAGTTGCTGCCATCAGTCCCTGGACTTTCAAACACTGTCTGGCCACAAAAAAGTAATATGCGCCATTGGAGCAGGTTCAGGATTCACTGCATATGGCTAGGACCAAACTGTGCTGGCATGATGTGCAAATAATGACATTCTGGGATGTGGCACCAAGTAATTACCAGTGGCTTAGATTAATTCAAGCATTCCAATCATGTTTTTTGTATACCTATTTAAGTAAGAATGATATTCCCAGATGTGGGTCCCGTACACACTGTGCTATTGTAACCAAGCTACACATGACTGATAAGCTCTAATAAGGGCAAAATCAGTCATGGGTTGCTTGTGTTCGATTTCTGGGAATACCTGACCTGGCAGTTTGGGCTGGACTGTTGAAATAGGGTCAAGACTTATTTTCATATGACTAGGTCAAAACTGAGGTGGCATTATGTAAAAAATAACGAAGAACTGGGATGAGGCCCAAGCAATTACCAGTGGCTGAGATTAATTCAAGCATTTGATTCATCACTTTTTTGTATACTTTAGTACAGTTCTGATGTGAGGCAAACAGAAACGACTGAACTCTGTATTGAATTCTGCTCCTAACAAAGTCTTGATCTGTGGTGGCAAAAGCTGCAACTTATGAAGATTTATCATGAAATCTAATCTCTGTAATAATTCAGTCACTTACTTGATATCGTGATGGGCCTTTGAAAAAGAAGAAGCAGACAAATGCCTGCAATCAAAATATGGAAAATGGACAAACCTCCTACTTGAAGGTAACCAACAACAAGTGTCAGAACCTTAGTGAAGACTCTGGGAGATGTTGCAAATCCGAAGCGAAGAGCCTGAAGCTGTAGATGTTGATCCGCCACAGAAAAATGTAGGTGCACCTGCCTGTTTGGATATATACAGTCATGAAAATAGGCATCCTATAAGTTGAAAGTCATTTTAAAATTGTTTTCCGATATTAGTGGTATATGTAACTGGATGGAAATCATACAGAATGTTTCCACTAGGATATAGTTGTTTAATACCTTTAGGTTCCATACCGGCCGGTATCTGACATCTGCTTTTCTCACTATAAGGAGAATAGAATCAGGTCCTTTTGCTCTTTTATGTTCTGGGACATGAATTATTGCTCCTTTCTCTAACAGAGTCTGAATCTCCAACAGCATAGATTGTCTTTGTAAGTCTTTGTAAGTCTTCTTTTGGTAAGGATGTATTAACAGACTTGGGCCTGGGAGGCTCAAGACAAAATGGAATGGACTACCTCTACTTGACAATTTTAGAAATGCATTCCATCCATCGATAAGCAAACAGTTTGAGCCTTGCACCGAGTCAGGCATTGTTACTTTTGTGACTATCCTTGATCTCGAGGGAGTGGGGAAGAACTGGTCTGGTTTTACTAGTGAATACCACTCCCCAACCTCAGGCACAGCCAGGAAAGGAATGTTTACCCTGTGCCATCTGAGGCTGTTGCTTTGAGAGGAAAGGATTCCTTTCCTGAGAGCAGTTTAAATGGTTTAAGAATTGTCTTCTCATCAGCTTCCTTATGAGTCATGGTATCTAATTCATCACCAAACAACCTTGGATCCATGAAGGCAACTTTTGTATTAGAGATCTTTGAGATGGGTCAAGCTTTCGGGACTTTATCCAGAGCAAACGTCTCCCTCCAACAAGTTCCCAGCTAAAGATGATGCTGCCCATAGTCTATCAAATGAAACACCAGACAATAAATAGAAAAGTAGCTTCATTTGACCAAGAATGGTAGTAGGATCAACATTCTCCTGGAGACAATCATAGAGCTGTTCGCAGTCCATAAGGACAACTTGTGTGTCATATTCCGTAGCAAAAATGGATGCTGCAAATAATATTTCGAGAGTCACCTCCACCTTTTTATCAACTATGTCAGGTGAGGTCACGTATCTTGATGCCAGAGAGGAATTGGAGCCCAACAATGTCAGAATAGTGCCAACTTTAGGGGTTTGTGGAAAATTAGTATCAAAATCTTCCAGGAAATATCTTTTTGAAAGGAAATAATGAATTGATGCCTTGTGGCTGTTCTTCCTTTCATTGAGGAGAATTTGCTTTATCATATCATATAAGGAATGAACTCCACTATTTTGGGAATAAAACCCCTCTTCCTGTTAAGGCTTTTCCTCAAAGCCAAGTACTTCGCCTACTATGTCTGAGAAGGTCAGGATGTTGACTCCCTTGAACATACTTTCCCTTTTGATCTGTCTCTTGATCATCATCCTGATCCTCCCTCAGTTTCTTTGAGGACCCACACGAGTGTAATCAACTACCTCTTTGATCAGGGCTTCTAAGTCTCCTCTGGTATCTGTAGAATCTCCTCCTTCATTTGTAACAGCTCCGTATAGTGTTTTTAGAAGCAGCTTTCCACTTTGGATAATGCCCAAAGGTGAGCTGCCGCACTACAGGCGAGAACAGCGGATCTGAAACTGTCATACACACAGGATGCACTAGATTAGAGTCTTGGAAAATATTGTCATCTACGAGACTAAACCAGTGTAAACTGGGAACCTACTTTCCTCCCCTCGCCTGCTGCATCTACATTTTTGCACTAGTTCAAGGTTTATATAATCTGGCCAAAGGCCCGTTAAATTTAAAAATACTGCCATGAATTTTAAGAACTACAAATCCCTTCAGTGTTCTACAATATTACATGCCTTCAATTACATACATCAGAATCAGACCAAAAAGATATTTCTTATTAACACTGCTCAATGTTTTCGAAAATTGAAATAGTTTCCAACTTTGCCCCCACAATTGTGCGTGTACATTTGCTTGTCATCCTTTTTCTGAGGATTGAAATATGAGCTAGCTATGTTGGTCAAAGGCCACAATAATTTGAGCTCCTATTTTATAAACTAATTTCTTCAGAGTGATATCCTGATAGGAGCACGAATAATAAATCACAAACATGTCCCCAAAGATTGCATTGTAAATGTCAAACTAGACAGGAAATTGTAATTAAAGAAAGGAAATTGCTACAAAGAAGCACTTGATTTTAAAATGAGCTAAGCACAGAATTTTCTAAGCATTTAATTATAGTTCAATTTCCACTGACTGCCTTGCTGCTGCAGTCATATTTCTTATTATAACTGCAGAAACATAATAGCCGAATCATTTTACTTCTTTTGTTCTGGCGCATAACCACCTTGCGGTGTCCATGTTGTGACGTGATAAGTCCTAAGCTAGTAAAATCGTCTACGACTAATTCTAAATAAAAAATGATGATCATGTAACCGTAAGGTCAGACATACCACATTCTGTTATGAACTTAGATGGTTCCCATCTGTGAACAATTTCCGGTGGCAACAAATACAGCGCAAACAGCTTCTTTCCAGAACACTATGTAAAGTCAAATAAAGTGATAAAAAAGGCTCCAGTAAAATCTAGAATTAAGCAAATCCATTCAGCTAAAACGTAGTATTTACTAACAAGACATAAACTTGTGTAGCATAGGCATTAATAAATTACGCAGCTACCTAACCAACATTTTTAACAACTGGAACAAGTCGTAGGGGAGAATGTCAGGCTATAGGCAAATAACAGGCACCCCTTTAGTATTGGCTACAAAATGTTGGGTGACCACATGGATTGGCCATCAAAGTAGTTATGTTTGGTAAAAGTGTCATTTTAAAGGCGAGAGGAAGTTCTTCCATTAAGTGCAATTCAGGAGTAAAAAGAAAACATGCGAAGTTTTAAAAGAAAATGCACAACTCTGACAGCTTGATTTAGCAATACAGATTTTATTCCTGCTAACAGTGCCCCACTGCAAAATGCAGCCCTAACATAACGTCCGATGGAAAGCAATATTGTTATGGCACACTCGAGCGAGAGAGAGAGAAAAAGCGCGCGAGAGAGAGACGACGAGACAGAAAGGGAGCGAGGGCCCACTTTAACATTTTTGCCAGGGCAGCCTTTTGGCTTTCAGTCCTGCCTAATGGCATTGGAATTTCTACCCGTAAAATGAGCACCACTACTGGCACTTCGCCCATAATCGAAGTTTTCAGCTTACCTAAATTGCTTAAAATTCAGCCACATCTACTGTTTGTCATTCCTCTGCCACAGTAAAATGTCTTTCAGCAAAGGAACTCTATGCAACAATACTGTCAGGAGCAAAGTAATGCCTTCGTGTTGGCGAAATATCAGCCACAGGAAGGCAAATAACCGAGCGGTGGAACTATCATGCCACACTCCTGCAAGCCCTTAAATATGGAACACATCTGCCCCAAAGCTGCAAAAGCAATCTGTTGGACTTGCCTCTTTCTGCAGGGTCTTTTCCAAACTGTTTGCTTTCACCCTTGCAATTCAATCTTCCCTGTAAGTGCAATGTTGTTAATTAGAAATGTTGACTCCCCCTGCCTGTTAGAAATGGGGCCTTTGGTTGGCAGTCAGGTTACCCCCCTGTCCTAGCAAGGACCCTCACTCTAGTCAGGGTAAAAGAGAATCACCCTCAGCTATCCCCTGCTCACCCCCGTGGTAGCTTGGCACAAGCAGGCAGGCTTAACTTCAGAGTGCTAGGTGTAAAGTATTTGTACGAACCCACGCAGTAACTTAATGAAAACACTACAAAATTACACAATAGAGGTTTATAAAAATAGAAGATATTTATCTAAACAAAACAAGATCAAAATGACAAAAATCCACCATACACAAGTCAAGTTATTAATTGAAAAGAAAAAAGAGTCTTAAATCCTTTAGTAAACAGATAAAACACTGTTAGCATTGGAAAGTACCTGGGTCGCATTAAAGTAACACGCGAGTGTGCGTCGAAAAAGGTAAGCGTGCATCAATTTCTCACCCGCAAGGGAGCTTGTGCGTCGTTTCTCCTTCTCCGGTCAGACTGGCTGTAGGAAAGTACCATCTTGCCTGGCATGTTACCCCCATATTTCACTGTATATATGTTGTTTTAGTGTATGTGTCACTGGGACCCTGCCAGCCAGGGCCCCAGTGCTTATAAGTGTGCCCTGTATGTGTTTCCTGTGTGATGACTAACTGTCTCACTGAGGCTCTGCTAACCAGAACCTCAGTGGTTATGCTCTCTCTGCTTTCCAAATTGTCACTATTTATTTATTTATTTTGGGCAACCTTACGATGGGGAGCACGGTGTGTTCACGATGTGCTTGACAGTATTTGGTTTATTTCTTCTTTTTCTTTTTCATTTGGACTTTCTATAACTTTCTATGTGATATCTCTGTGTGGTAGATACACGGTCAGTTTTTGTTTACTCTTTACGGGTTATAAGGTTTGAAGCTGATATTTGTTGATTATTCTAACGCCCCCAGATCAGGCATTACTTAATGTATACACTAACATCTCCTGTGTGAATTTAGCCAGTGTAAGTTATTGTGCACTATTGGCAAGTTTGATAGGAACTCTTTTCACTTGTTAGGCGTTCAGGTAGGGCTAATGTAGCTTCTTACTTTCTTGTTTCCATTTCTTCTTTTCTTTGTATTTATTCATTCTTTCTATAGTTTTGTCCTCTTTATTTGGGACATTTGGGTGCACTTACCCAGTCGGTTATTTGAGCAATTTGGTTTTCTAATTTTCATTATTCATTTATAATTTCCAGCCCTGAAGAAGTCGTTGCGGTTATTTGCCCATGACGAAACACGTGTTGGCTTGGAATAACGGGTGTTTGGACTGTTGTGAAGACTTCACTTAATAAACTACGTGGACTTGACTACATATTCAAACTGTTTTGACTTTGATTGTTAAATCCTTTGGTGTAATATTTCAGACATGGTTTTGTAATTTGCATTTGCTTGTAAAGAGTGCCTCACACCTATGTTTCACTATTTTTGTTTTTTCGTAAACCCTTAGGGTTGGGTGTAGTCCCTTGTGTAGGCACCTTTTGAGGTACAATTTTGGGCCTGACTTTCCCAGAGCGCCTTTTCTTGTCCCTCTTTATACACCCCCCCTTCTTTATTAAACAATGTCAGCAAGAAGCCTGTGGAGTATTTTGTGCAACCACGGGACTAGGTGCTCCATTTTAGTAATTTTATACTCCTGCAAAGATGATCTATCATGGGTGGGCATTGATCCCTTGTTTGTGGTCAAACGACCGAACCAAAATACTTTAGAACTAGACCTCAGGAAGACTGAAGAGGCAATTAGATCTACACTGTGGCATAAAGCACCTGGCCCGATCAAATACCAAATGAGCTCTTTAAATCACATCCAGGAGTTTGAGGACCTTATATAAATCACCTCACAAATGCTGTTTTGAGGGGAATGCAGATCCCTGTGTCCTGACACTCAGCGAAAAATATCCTAATGTATAAAAAGGTAACCATTGTGTCTCGCAAAACTATTAACCAGTTAGCTTAATTGATGCCTCATAGAAGATTGTTTGTAAAAACATTCTACAACACCTACTAGATTTGATAGGGGACAAAGATGTACTATCAGACCATCAAGTTTTGGTCAATATTGGATAGGAAGGGCATTCCAACCAATATATTGGCAATACTGGTATGACTGTATGAGGAGAATTTTGCAAGAGTCAGATGGGAGTACCAGGGGCAGCTTACTCCACCAATTAGTATTAGGCAGGGGGTTATGCAGGGCTGTGTCTTAGCCCCCACCTTGTTTTCCCTTCATGTTAATGATACTGTAAAAAGGTTGGATAGAGAGGGCTGTGATGTGCCCAGGGTGGGGGTAGGAGCAGGCCTAGCCTGCGTTTCAAGGCTGACACCCTTCTGGTCTCAAAATCACTAAAAGGTCTCCAGCAGAATTTGTCAGATTTGAATTCTTCTGTGTTGAGTGAGGGCTAGAACTAAACAGCTCAAAAACTAAATTTATGATCTTTAATCCCATGAGAAGCAAAAATAAATAAGTTGTATGTAAATACAGACCAAATGGAACAGGTCTCCTACTTTGTTAATCTAGGGATATGTCTAACATCCAAATTAGGTTGGTCTATGCATATTTAAAAAAATCAGACTGCTCACTGACACACTATTCATCTGGATTGTTGGAGTCCATTAATAAAACTTGTTCTAAGAGAGCTGCACCAGCATTTGAGATTTCTAATGTAAAGGCCCTGGTGGCTGTTCTCTATTTAGCCCAGATTTGGGACCATGCTAATTGCAACACCTAAGTTGCAACAGAAAACAGATTTGTTAGGCTCGTATTCACTCTTCCTAACAGCACGCCATTGACCATGTATTTTTTTATGTTGCCTTTAGGAAAATATCCTCAAAAGTCAAACTTATGCCCTTTTATTAGCATAGGCTATGGACTTAACCAGTTATAGGTTCTTATGGAGAACCCCTTAATGACCTTTTAGCTCTACCTTGTGTCCAGGCTTGTCCATGCTAAAGAAATTGTTACAGGAAAAAAGTTGGGTTGTACCAGAGGATCTTATGTCCATCCCCAAAATGGACATCAAACTAGCGTACTGGCAAAATGTGCAGGTGGAAACTGTGTGTAGTTGTAGGGGCACGCTGACTTTGGAATTCATTAATTTAAAAATGTTACCTTGGTATGAGAAGTCAATAAATGAGATAACCCCTTCCTGGCTAATCCAGAAATTATGTTTACAATTTAGATACCTGACTCTCCCTATTAGGGCCTTTTGTGCCAACTAAGTTAATGCAAAAAATACTACTGATTACTGAGTGCCCTGTGTGTGAGGGGCTATCTGAAATTCTTCCACATTTTATATTTTTTGTCCAGCATATGATTTACCGAGGAGAAAATGGCTATTGACTCTATGTAGGTCCCTGAGTGAGAGGAGGCACTTGAATTCCCTTAGAATCTTGAAAACAGATACCTCTAGGCTGGTGATATTTGTTGTTGTGAGGTACCTCCAAGTTGCCTGGATTTGGCACTCTAATTGCACCTGTACCTATGTAGCTATTTTCTCCAAGGATAATCAATGAGGAGGGCAGGATCATTCAATTTTGATGCAAATTATGGTGGACATTTTGTAGTATTAACTGGGTTTTAAATATTATGTAACTTTTTTGATTGGCCCACATTTTATTGTTGTCTTAGGGGCCGATTATGAGTTTGGCAGTTGAACAGCGTGGTGGTGAGGCGACCGTCAAGCTGGCAGCCTCACCACCATCGTATTACGATGTTTCCACCGGGCTGACCGACGGCTACGTCGTGGCACCCTACTCTGCCTTTCCACCAGCCTTTTCATTGGGGGGACGCGCCATGAAAATTCTTGCGGAAACTAAAGTGGTGATCAGCACAGCGGTGCCAAACTTGCCACTGCCGTGGCTGACCATGACTTTCATGGCCCCCAACCCATTAGGAGCCCTGATCCTGGTGGAGGCGGCGGTCCAACTTCCAGGATCGTAATCTGGCAGTCGGACAACCAAGATTGCAGTGGTTGGACCGCAAGTTTGGCAGTCTCAGGACATCCAAAGTCATAATGAGGTAATTTAGATGGTCATTATGACCCTGGCCGTCTTTGCATTCTCGGGGGCCTCCTTGACCTTGGATGTCTGAGGCACCTCCTTGCCCTTGATTTCTGGGGGACCTCCTTGGGCAGGTACTCTGTTAGGGCCTTCTTGGCCCTTGGTTTCGTAGGAGGTCCCATGGTCTTGCCAGTCTGTTTGGGAAGGGGCGGCACCTTAGCCTTCCATTTAGGGGGGAAGTGTCCATGTTGCGTGGGTCTGGCTTCACACTCATGTGCCCTAAAGTACCAGCTGGAGACTTTGGGGGTGGAGCTGTGTCGGACTAGGTGCTTGAGGTACTGGCCTGGGGTGGTGGGACCTTCCTTTTATGGCAGGACTGGGAAAGGGAAAGGAAGAGATCAAGGCGGAAAAGGAAAAGCTTCTTAGGGCCAATGGGGTGGGATGTGGGAGGAGGGATGGGAGTGGAGGGAGAGGGAGTGGTTGTAGGAGGAGGAGGTGTGCTAAACTTGGGTGCAGGTGCATGGACATTGTGCGTGTGTGAGGTGGATGGCTGTTGGGGGTCTGAGTGTGAGCATGTCTTTGTTATTGGAGGGTGTAGACAGAGTAGGGGAGGGCAAACATGACTTGTGGATGGATGCTGTGGTGGTGTCTGCAAGTGAGGTGGGTGTGCTGCATGTGGTGGTGACTGTGCATGTGGTGTGTGGAGTGTGTGGGGTGAATGTCTGCGTGTCTGCTGTTGTGGAGACTGTGGACAAGGCTGTGCAGGTGGCAGGATCTGGGAATGTTGATGCAGTGCATGCAGGTGTGAGTAAGGATGCGACTGTGAGGGAGGAGGAGGAGGAGGGGACAGTGGAGGCAGTGGATGATGTGTGTGCATCTGTTTATTGGCTGTGTGAGTGCTTGTGGATTGAAGTGTGCTGCTGTGTTTGCCTGTGCGAGTCTTGTGTGTTGTTTTGGGTGCATGCTTGTCAGAGTGTGTGCCTGGGATGGGTTGGGGATAAAGAGACTGGGACTGGGTAGTGGTAGTAAGAGGGGGGACAGTAGAAACAGGGATGCTGGGTGCCATCAGTGAAGAGGCCAGAGCCTAAAACGATCTCTGTAGGGCCACCAACCCACTGTGGATGCCCTCCAGGTTTGCATTGCTGCATCTGGGATGCCAGCCCCTGGATGGCATTCACAGTGGTTGACTGCCCTACAGAGATGGATCTCAGGAGGTCAATAGCCTCCTCACTGAGGGCAGCAGGGCTGACTGGGGCAGGGTCTGAGGTGCCTGGGGTGAAGGAGATGCCCATCCTCCTGGGTGAGCGGGCAACTCAGTGGGGGGCTACTGGAAGAGCAGTGCTGGTATGGGGGTGGCGGTAGTAACTGTAGCTGGGGTAGTCCCAGAGGGATCCGCCACTACCAGGACTCCCATGAGAGGACGCATCAGAGTTAGTGGTGTCACCTCCTGTCCCCACCATGGTGCTTCCCTCGCCCTCCGTGCCACTGGTCACCTCGGCTTTGGTGGACTCTGCCTCCTGGATCCTGTGGCCAGCAGCTCCCTCAGTCACAGGTTCCCCTGCTCCTTCGCAGATGATGCTATTGCACACATGGACAGGATGACAAAAGGAAGGGAGAGAGAGAAAGGGAGCACAGGGTCAATCTCAGCACCAATGGCACAGATGGCAGACTCATCACTGTCACACACTGAGACTGAGAATGGGCAGTATAGACCACACTGGCATACCATTGGCTAAGTACCACAGAAGGTAGGAGGCGAACCCTGCCAGCCACACACCAACCTGGACCAGCTAAGCCCTGCCTGACATGTGACGTCACCTACCTAGCTATCTACTACATGCTTCAGCCCTATTATCCTGAGCTGGACCATGTAGCAATATCTGAACTAGCATATTGGAGCATCCACTGACTAGTACCCTGCACCCAAATCCCATGCCAGCCAACAGAGATTGTTGACATACACACTGTACTCACCCCCTTGTGGCTGCTGTGATGCCCTCAAGCGCCCATCCAGCTCTGGGTAGGCCACCTCCAGTATGCGGGCCATCAGGGGTGTCAAGTTGCAACAGGCACCCCTCCATCATTGGGAGACCATCCCCAACTGGGCCCCTGCGGTCTTCCAGGCCCAGCGTCTCAGGTACTCCCACCGTTTCCTGCAGTGGGTGCTCCGCCTGCTATTGATCCCCAGGGTCTACACGTCTTCGCGATGGAACGCCACAGTCCCTTCTTCTGATGGGCGCTGACCTGCAGAGGAAAGACAGAAGGTGGGACACCATTAACCTGACAATCCAGACTGGCACACATATGGCCCACAAAAGCACTTCCCCTCATCAGGCACACACATGACCCATACCCCTGTATTGATGAAATTACCAACCATTCCCCTTCCCCACCTGACACAACGCCAATACACACACACATCTCCATACAGTCATGTCACATGCAACGTACCCATGGTGTACTTACCTGTTGGTCTAGAGGCACATACAACTGGTCGTACTGGGGTAGGACCCCGTGCATGAGGCACTCTAACTCCTCCGACGTGAAGGCTGGGGCCCTTTCCCCTATAGCATGAGCCATAGCAGGTTCCAGACACAGGTCACAGCAGCACATGCAGGGAAGATGTTGTTCTGTGGAAAGTCAGCAATCAAGTGAAGTGTTAGAAAGGAAATGGCGGTCACATGTTCACCGCCGGCATTGCTCATTATTGATTCCCATACTCCATGAAGGGCCATGTTAGCCAATGAGGAATTGCACAGCGGTGTGGACCGCCTTCCAGCATGACGCCAACACCAGCGGTGTGAGGTCACTTCCACCTGTCTCTGAATACCGGACAGGCGGGTGCCATTTTATAATGTACAGATTAATAAGTGTGTCATTGTTGTTGAATGTACTCACTTACACAGTTCTAGTATCCAACATACAAACATGCTCTGTGTACACTGCTGTAGTGTGTTCATGGCTCCTGTTGACACTCCTTTTCTACATTTGGGTCCCTTAGGTACCAACCACTGCAGAGGAATAGGAGGAGGCAAGCACACGTGTACAGACCCCTTGTGGACTTGGCTACACTGGAGGACCGGCACATCATACTCACCTCTCGTCTGGACAGGGCCACAATCACAGAGCTGTGTGCACAATTAGAGCCTGATCTGCTACCTGCTATCCATAGCACCACAGCAATCCTCCCTCTTGTGCAGGTACTCTCAGTGCTTCATTTCCTGGAAACAGGCTCAATCCAGGTCACAGTGGGCTTGGCTGCAGGGCTGTCACAGCCAATGTTCTCTGTTGTGCTTGCAAGGGTTTTGTCTGCCTTGCTCAAACATGTGTGCAGCTACATCACATTCCCCCAGGTAGATGACTTGCCCACTGTGAAGGCTGGATTCTATGCAATGTGACATATACCTCATGTAATTGGGGCCATTGATGGGACCCATATTTTCTTAGTCCCCCCAAGGGCCAATGAACAAGTTTACAGGAATCGGAAGAGTTTCGACTCACTCAATGTCCAGATGGTGTGCGTGGCTGACCAGTCCATCTCCCATGTCACTGCCAAGTATCCATGGTCGGTGCATGATGCCTTTGTCCTGAGGAATAGCAGTCTCCTACAGCTGATGGCACAACTACAGAGGCACGGAGTGTGGCTTATAAGTCAGCCTGAGTCCCCACCCAATGTATGTCAGTGTATGGCTTCAGGAGTCATACCCCCTGCCAATGTGCAAGGCTAATGTGTCTCTCTCACTTCTTGAAGGTGATTCCGGCTACCCAAAGCTGTCCTGGCTCATGACCCCTCTTAGGAATCCGAGAACAGGGGCTGAAAATAGGTATAATGATGCCCATGAGCGTACCAGGAGGATTGTTGAAAGGACTGTTGGTCTCTTGAAGGCTAGGTTCAGGTTCCTCCATCTGACAGGTGGATCTCTATGCTACTCCCCTGAGAAGGTCTGCAGAATCGTTGTTGTGTGCTGTATGGTGTACAATTTGGCCCTCAGATGGCATGTACCCTATCTGTAGGAGGAGGGGGGTGACAATGCAGCTGTGGCAGCAGAGGAAACAAAAGACAGTGAGAAGGAGGAAGAGGAGGAGGATGTGGTCACATTTGATCCAGTAGTATTTCCAATGACACTCAGGTAAGACTGTTGAACTAAGCAAAGCTACATCTTAGTGTTGTACTACGTGACTGCAGCATGATGCCAGTCATTCACTTTGCATCCCACCAGACTGTCACCTTTATCTTCCCTTATTGCAGATGTTGGTATTGTTCCAACAGTATACTGCTGTGATGTGTACAGACTGCTGAGACACATTTGTTGGATGAGTCAACATGTTACTGGACATTTACACAGGATTATGTAGTTCATTACAGTTCGTTACATTGTACATTACCTGTAGATAAAGCACTATTACACAAGTTGTGTCCAATGTTGTTTATTGAAAATTGTTCTACAATGGGAAGTGCAATAGAGTGGGGTGATGGTTGGGAATAGTCCAGGGTAATGGTCCAGTCTGTTTGTAGCACAGGTCCGGTGTCCAAGGGGCCATAGGAAGGGGAGCAATGGCAGTTCATAGTGGACAAAGTGACCCATGGGAACACAAGGGGGACATTCAGGAGGGTCTCATTTCCTGGCGGTGGTTTTGGTCTTGGCAAGTGTCTCTGGTGTCTGTCTGGGTCGCAGGGAACATTTGCGGGGTGGTTCACTTTCTGCAGAGGGAGGGGTGCTGGTGGCCTGTGGGTCCTGTGGCAGGGCCTCCTGTCCACTAGCTGCAGCAGATGTGGAGGGCTGGTAGGTTGACTGGCTAGTGGAAATGGCAAGCTGGTGTGATGTGTACTCCCTCATGATGTTGGCCATATCTCCCAGCACCCCTGATATGGAGACCATGGTGGTGTTGAGGGCCTGCAATTCGTTCCTGATCTACTGGTGGTGTTCCTCCTGCAGCCGCTGGTTCTCCTGCATGATGTCTATCATCTGGCCTATCTTGTCCTGGGATTGTTGGTAAGCCCCCAGGACATTCGTGAGTGCCTCCTGGACAGTCGGTTCCCTGGCCTGTCCTCCCCCTGGCACACAGCTGGCCCCCTGTGCCTGTGTCCCCTGAATGGTGTGCCCACTGCCTCTGCCCCAGGACCCTCATTGTCTTGCCTGAGAGGTGTGGACTGGGGTCCAGTACAGGTGGGCACACTGCCGATTAACGTGTCCTGGGGACAGAGGTCTGGGGACGTTGGGTGGCTGCTGTGGTGTTGGATATTGAGGAGGAGGCTCTGTGGTGAACTGTGTGTGAGTTGGGGTATACGACTAACCGGTGGTCCCTAATTGGCCATGGAGTTCATCCAGATCCAGAACTGGGTAGCCATGGTACCTCCTTGCCATTGGCAGTGGCTGGGGCACCTGTGGGGATGTAAGTGGTGTACTATGCTACATGTCTGTGACATATTCTGCATTCCTAGCTTACCCGATATCATTGCTGTAGCCCTGCCACCTTTGTTTGTGTATGGTGATGTATTGTGGGATTGTTAGTTCTCCATGCTGTGCATGCTTTGGTGGTGGATGTACCTGCAGGGTTTGAAGATATGTGCATGCAGTGGGTATGGCATGCAGGGCTTGGCATTTGGGTTAGTTAATTGTGGTGGTGCACTGTGTGGGATGGAGCGGAGTGATGTATTTCAGGGTGAGGGGTGGTGGTGGCATGCAGGTATGGGGGGATAGGTTGTAAAATTAACTCACCAGTGTCCAGTCCTACGGCAACTCCAGTGAGTCCCTCAGGATGCAGGATTGCCAAGACTTGCTCCTCCCATGCTGTCAGCTGTGGGGTGGGAGGTGGGGGTACACCGCCAATCCTTTGGATGGTGTGCTGGTGCCTTGCTGCTATGGAACATACCTTCCCCCATAGGCCGTCCACCTCTTCCTGATGTCATCCCGTGTTCGTGGATGCTGTTCCACGGCGTTCACCCTGACCACGATCCTCCGCCATAGCTCCATCTTCCTGGCAATGGATATCTGCTGGATCTGTGCTCCAAACAGCTGTGGCTCTACTATTTCCTCAACCATGACCCGCAACTCCTCATCAGTGAAATGGGGATGCTTTTGTGGAGACATGGGTGTTGTGGTGTGTGTGTTGTGCAGAAGGTGTAGAGTAATGTGGTGGGGTGTGTGGTGTGTGATGGATGAATGGGTGGTTGTGCTGTGTGTGAAGTTGTCTCTGTGATTTGCGTGGCTAGCTATTGTGGTCTTGTTTTGTTAGCAGAGGATTGTGGGTGATGTGGTTGTGTGTATTTGTGTCAGGTGTGTTTTTTTTAGTTCTTGCCAATGTTGTCTTATTTTGTCTTTGGGTGGCCTTATCCGCCCCAGCAGTGTTCACCGCCAATGGTTCTGCGTCGTTGAATGTCGGCCGTGGTGATTGATGGGACATTATTTGGAGGGCATAGTGTTGGTGGCGGAACGGTATGGGTGGTAGTGCAAACAGTTTATCATGTTCAGTGGGTCTGGCCGATTTGTGGTCATGGCTGTTTTCTGTTGGTTTTGAAAGTATGTGTCATAATGTAGCAGACGGATGTCCGCCTCCATGGCGGTATGTTGGCGGCAGTCAGGACAGAGGTATTCGTTTTTTACCTCCAATGTCATAATGAGGGCCTTAGTCTTTTAATTAATTTGTGCTCCCTATTGTTTTATCTAAATGCAGTGACACTTCAATATTGTTTTGTCTTTGTGTTGTGCTTTTATGATCTGTATAGATTGAAACACAGTTATGAATTGATCTATGTACATAAAAATCAGTAGGCAAATGAAGCAAAAGGGAAAAAGGTATTACTGACTAGTATTGAGGGAGAAGAAAAATATAAATAGTTTGTAAAGTTTGTTGATTTTTTTACGGTTGTTGTTGTAATTTACTAATGTTGTTATTGTTTGATATGTTGGTAAATTGTTTTTTTAAATAAAATATTCAAAGTTACTACTTATTTCTTTCCTTAATAGTTTTGAAAGATTTGAAAATAATTACAGTCTTATAATCATGACTTAAATTGTCAGGTTATTCTTCAAAAACTGTAACTGTGCTGCTGCATGTATATATATACATGTTTAAGGTACAATAGAAATATTACTGCTTTGTCCCACTGTACAATAAAGATTCGTATGCAAGAGGCAGGTTTTGGCACAGAGGTGAATGCATTCTCATAGTATACTATGCACTGTTTTCTGCTGATGTTGAGGGCAATTCTTTATCACATCATAGTATATATTCTTGTCACTCTTGAGAGAAGTCTCAGGACAGGGCTCTGTTTTTGTGTATAGTGTACTACACGTGTATGTCCTCATAAGGAGATATCTGAGACAACGACAACTGTATCCTTACATTCAAATATGCTTACTGGTTGTCAAGACATTCTTGTCAACAGAGAGAATACTTCATTTTACACTTGACTAGTGGCATTCATTATCATGAAGAGAGGTATGAGCAGAGAGAGCAGTCTCTACACACAGCATATTGTGTACATGTGTTACTCTGGGGAGATGTCTCAGCTGAGAGGGCAGTGTGTTTTCATTTCATAGATCACAAAGATAATCCACTTTTTACACCCTAATTTGCACAAGCACTTTCCAAGAAATATATCACAGGACAGAGGCCAGTCTCCCTACACACTATACTATATATAATTACCATGGAAGGGACTTGTGTCAGGAAACAGCTCAGTTTTCCCCACAGCTTAATATGCATACCTGTCAGCATGAAAAGATGTACAAGTAGAGAGATACATTTTTCTCATACCACACTAGAGACACTCTTACTCTGGTAATATGTGTTAGCAGAGAGAGAACTCTCTTCCCAGAATACACTACATATCACTGTTGTTCTAAGGAGAGGTATGCGGACAGAGGCCACTGGTTCACTACACTATACGATATATCCAAGCTGTCCTGGAGATAGCTGATAGTGCAGAAGACAAAGGGGCATATTTAAGAGCCCCTCGTGCCACTTTAGCGCCGCCATAGCGTAATTTTCTTTTATGTTAAGGTGGCCTTAAAGTGGCTTTTTCCATGCACCATATTTACAAAGTAGTGCAATGCCTGCATTGCACCACTTTGTAACCCCTTGCGCCACATTATGCCTGTGCCAGGCATAATGTATACAAGGGAGGCGTTCCCCCATTGGGGGGGCAGAAAAATGGTGCCAACAAATCTAAAAGATGTCTTTGCACCATTTTTGTGGCATTTTTAAGGCCTGCACAGAGCTCCTGTTGTTTCCATTGGGCCTATAGTTGCTTTGCAGGATTAGCGTCAACATTTTTTACGCTAATCTGTCTAATCTGGCAAAGCGGAAAACTAGCATCCAAAATGTTGATGCTAGTTCCCTAACTACCGCCATGGCGCTCTGCATATTAAATATGGCGCATACATGGTGGCGGTAGGGGGGCCCTAAGGGGTGCAAGGACAGTGACACTGCACTGGCTGCAGTGCCATTTTCCTTAAACCTGCCCATAGTTTCCATACATACTACTGTAGGTCTATGTTATGTTGGGGTGAACTGTGTGTGGACAAGGAAATCCATTCCCACATAGTATTGAATATAGAAATCTCCCTGGTGAGAGGTGTTAGTGGAGAGACTAATTCTTGTTGTTGTACTTAGCATGGAATAGTGAGGTGAGTACCTTGTTCATTCTACTATGCATACTGGTGAACCAGATGTGAATGGAGAGGCAGTGTCTTTTTACACACTAATCTACACAATACTTATTTTAATGCAATGTCCCAGTGTAGAGGCCAGTCTTTCCTCATAGTCTAGTAGTAGGGATTGCAAGAGATAAGTATTGTAATGAGTCTCACTGGATTGTATTGAAAAAAGGGGGGTAGCGAAAATTGGGTCCACATAAATTATACCTATTACAATAGGATATGTTCAGTGAAAATGCAAATTCCATTATGAAAGTACACTTATGTGAGATGCTCGCAAGCACGAACCACCAAGCACCGCCCTCTTGCAGTAGACATGAAGTACTGTGCATCTGGCTCTCACAAGAGGCTCCCAGGAGTCACCTATGGTATGTATTAGAGCATCATGGCTCTTGCGAGTGTCTTGCAATTGTAATCAAGAAGGAAAAATATGGCAACATAGTACAAACAACATACATAAAGAAAGTACAGGGTAGCTCTGAAAAGAGCTTTTTCAAGTAACACTTTGAACAACTTTGTGTTTATTAACATTTGTAACTTTTTTGTAGTTTAAAAAAAAAAATGGGATAGAACAAAAACAAGAAACTGGGAGTAAAATAAATCATCTCCATTAAACACATGGCCCCCCTCCCTTGGCAGTTTTTGGCCTGAGAATTTCATCACACCCACCCCATCCCCCAGGGCCTCACCAATTACTTCAAGGGGAGGGAGGCCATGTGGTCCCCCTCTCTGGGCCAATTTTGTCCCCAGGCAACCCATCCCCTGAGCCCTGGTCACTTGTTCCTGGGTGCTCTGACCCCACCCAAGACACCCTGTGTGCAGTGATGGGGACTACAGGCAGATTCGTAATGCCCCCGCAGTCCCTGCTAGCTCCCCGCCTCCAGCAGTAGCCAGCTTTGTAGTTGCATGCATGGAGCAGCAAGTGTATCCAATCCGATAGTGCGCAAGGCCTTCGACTGTGTGCGGCAGAGGGTTGGTGCAGGACCTGGTCGGCACTGAGGCCCTGCAGCCAGCCCCCCACGCACTGCCAAACCTATGCGGGGTTGGTTGAGTGAGAAGGTGTAATTTTAGTTTTTTCCTTTGGGCTCCAAATCCATGGATTCCTCACAGATTTACACTGGGAGGTGGTTCCACAAATCATCCAAAATAAAAATTGAGGGGTCCTTTGGGTATGTCACCATCTGTCCTATAGGATCAGGACACCTTTCTCCTGACCCCTTCCCTCACTTTTCACTTTTATTTTTTCCCCTTGCACAGAATCAGTGAACAAAATTGTGGCTGCAACTTTTCTCTCAGGTAGGCAATCAGGGCCTTGCTTTGGTGCGAGGATCCACAGGTCCCAAGATATCTATATTTCTTTTTCCATTAATATCTTCAAAACTACTGAATGGATTTACACCAAATCAGAAAAACTCTTTTGGACCAAGAGCTAATCTTCTGCCAAATTTGTTGTAATTCCGTCCAGCGGTTTGGGTTGCAGTCCTGTCTAAAATCCCTAAGGAAAATTGAATGGGGAAAATGAATTTTGGAACTCCTCTGTACTCGCAGTCCCTCCTTGACAAATCACCCCAAATCGATCAAGACAGCAGCTGAAGTGAGTGGTGTACTAGTTTTGAAAATTCCATAAAGATTTGTCAAACAGCAACAAAGTTATTGGAAAAACAAAAAATGCATTTCCCATGGAAACCAAACTTTAACTATAAGTACCTATGGGTGACCGCCAGTAGGTAAAATATAAACATATGTGTGTGTGTGGGCAAAAAACTCCACTCCGCTGGTGGAGTTTGCGGAATTCATCAACTCCGCGTTCCGCAGAGAACGTCAAGTTACTGATAGGCTCAGCACTCTGCAGCATAGTGGAGTTTTTGTCTGTTTATATCCTGTTGGCTCACACTTAATGTAATTTTGTGCGCTCAGGAAGTGAGACGAGAGACTTCCGGTCTGGTGAGAGCACAAACAAATTTTTTTTACTCACCCATGAGTTTTAGCGCCAGGCCACTGACTTCTGGCACATCTTTTGTGATGCAGGAGAGCGCGAGTGAGCACAATCGCCTGCTGCTGAAACCTGGCAGAGCTGAATCAGCTAAAAGCTACAACTTTGAGTTAAAAATCTTCTCTGCTGGCCAGATTGGGTGGATTTTTTTTGTACGAGGAGTATTTATTTTTTGTTGTTTTTTTTTTAACAACAGGACATTTTGGGTAGGCACCGGCGGTGTGCTTTAAGGCCTGCATGTGCTCTTTGTTGTAGCAGCCATGCCTCCTTGCCGGTTGTTGCTTGACCATGTGTCTGGCAGCCATTTTGTGTAGGCAGGCAGTGTGATTTTAGGCCTGCATGTGTTCCTCTTTGTTGTGGTGGCCATGCCTCCATGCTGGTTGTTGTTTGACCATGTGGCTGCTGGCCATTTCGTGTGTTATTAAGGCTTAGTAGGTCAATGCTTATAATTAAATGTACTGTATGAGCAGTGTTTTATGTTGTATTATATCCTTTTTTTTGCATTTTCACGTCCACCACTTCTTTCCTCCCAAATGCCTGAGGTTTTTCATGGTAGTCCCCTTCCCCCAGTACATCAGCAATTGAATTTTACTTTTTAAAAGTTTGTATTCTTTTTTTTTTGTAATTTGTTTCACAACCTTTATTTTGTTTTATAATAGCTGCATAATAATAATATTTACATTTTTTTTTCTTATTTTTAGAATTTATTATTAAATAAATTACAATGTTTTTTTAAATAATTATTTTTTCTTTTTCTTTTTTCCCATTAGCCTCATGTCTGCCATATGTGTACAGTTGCACTACATCACATTATTCAAGGATTATTCCTTTGTTACCAGCACCTCCCTGAGTGCCACATGCCAACTTCATGCAGATAAAGCTAACAATTACATTCTGCATGTTGCAGTTGTTGCTCTTTCCTATCCTTCGTGAGTGTACATGATAATGAAAGTTAATGTTGGTGTTGTTTTACAAATGGATAAACTGTATTATTTCATAATTATTTATAAGTAAAGTAACCATTAAATAATATTGTTTCTGTGAATAATGCAACTGCAACAATGCCATATTTCACTGATCCTGATTGCATGTTTGCTTTTAGGTGCCTGAAGAGAACAAGACTTCACCCGCAGTACTGCCAGATGAAGGCCTGTGCACGACGTGACACGTGACCACACTCACGACCACACGGACATCTCTTCAGCTTGTGAAGTTAAGTGGTACTGCCAACTGACAGCTTCAAGATGGCCCCAAAGAAAGCTGCTACCAGGAAAGTGGCCAGTGATAAGAAGGACCTTCCCACCACTTGTATTTCACCCCGGACCTTTTTCGGGCAAAAATGTGTGCCTGTCGCACCAGCCTCTGAAGAGCAAGCTGACAGCAGCACTCGCGCATCAGCAGCCCCATTACAAACTAGGCCTAAGCCCATGTCTGGCAGAGAGGCAGCCTCTCTAATCACAGGAACACATACGAGCAGTGACTTTGAATTGGACTTATCTCTATCTCAAAGTAGTACACAATTGTTGCCGGAAACTCAGGCCAGAGAACAACAACAGCTGCAGCCAGCAATAGCAGTTCCTCCTGAAGTAGGAACACATCAGGATGTTGGGCTTCATGCTGTGGAAGTCAAAGAAGCCCCTCTTTCACAAAATCCACCGTCTTACAGATCTCTGCCATCTTCTTCGTGCCTCCTTTCTGATGATCAAGACTCCACTTGGATGCCACCTCAGTCTGAGGCACGCCAGGAGAGGCAAGGAGTGAAAAGGAAGGCTCCTGAAAGCCATAGAGTTATGGGTGAAGAAGAGGAAGATGATGAGTCTGATGATGAGACCAGCCCTAGTGGAGTCAAATATTACACCATCTTCTTGACCTGCTCCGAGGGATGTGTCACAGATACCACCACCTCCACCTCCACCAGCTTCCATATTTATAAGGCCCTGGCTGAAACCTACATTCACAGCCACCTCAGTAGAAGAAGGCATTGCTGAGAGGCAAACATACTCAAAATAACATCCACCTACCGCCACTTCCTCAGACATTGGCAGTGGCCCCAGTGATAGAAAGTTGACATTCGTAGTGTGGGACTTCTTTACGGTTAGTTAAAAGGAGCCAAACATTGCATATGCTCCGTTTGCCAAGCAAGTGTTAATCGGAGTAAGCTTGATACAAACTATGGAACCAGAGGCCAAACAACCCATTTGAGAAAACACCATGCAATAAGTTGGGAGGCGCACCTTTTTGGCCAAAAGCCTGGAAGTGGTGTTAGGGAAGGTGCTGAAAACAAGGATTCTGATCCGATCATGGTTGAAGGTGAAGGTGAAGGAGAGGGTGACATTTTCATTACACAAATCAGCCCTGTCCCCAGCAGTGCAGTAGTATCATCACCCACATCAGAAACATCACAATGGCACAGAAAGACTCAAAGTCAGGTCGAAACAACAAGGCAAGAACATACAGAGGCTGTTCCCATGAGATGCACATTTAGCCCACCACCACCTTCTGCTTTGAAGTCTCCTGCATCACTGTCACCAGTAAAGAACAAAATCCAGAGTACTATTACTGCCATGTGTAGGCTGGAGGGACAGTACAAACTCAACCCACCAAGGGCACGTTTGTACAATGGGAAGCTGGCTAAAATGTTAGCGTTGGGCCTCCTCCCTTTTTCTTTTGTGGAAGGAGTGGGTTTTCTAGACTTTATGGCGGCAATCTGCCAGAAATGGAAGGCTCTCAGCTGGACCTATTTCACCAGATTTGCTGTTCCAGTGCTACATCAAAATGTGCTGGAATTGGTTGGACACGCTTTGCAGTAGAGTGCTGTCCACACAATCTAACTAACGAAAGATATGTGGACTAGTTTCCAAGTCACTGATTACATGTGCATCACTGCACACTGAATCATTTTTGTGGGGATTAGGGAAGTTATATCTGCAGGTGTTGACACAGTGGAAATATTCAATGGTGCTCGGAAGCCTGAAACAGTAGCTATGTTCATCATGAAGAAATCCCATACAGCTGCAAACATCTTAAATGACTTTAAGAACAAGCTCTTTGAATAGCTGTGTCCAAGAAGGCTTAACATTGGATTTATTACCACAGACAATAGCAGTAATATAGCTGAGGTCATGTCAGATGGTGGCTATTTCAAGGTCCTGTGTTTGGTGCACTGCATAAACATCATTGTACAGGACATTCCAAAAAAAGAACCCCGAGCCAGCAACTTACAGTCCACATGCAGTACATTCTGCACTTTTTTAGGCATTCTTTTAAATCCCACAAGCTTTTGAGGATTATCCAGTGTGATAATAGAATGGCAGTTAAAGCCCTCATACAGGAGGTGCCAACACAATGGAAATTTACTTATTACATGTTGCATCGTTGGTTTGAGCAGTACAGAGAGATCAACGAATATGTCATGGAAAGAGGGGATACAACTGTGAAAGGCATGATCCTTGAGATGGACCAACGGGGTCTGGTCAAATGCCTGACAGAGATGCTGCTTTCTTTTGAAATTTTCACACGGGAAGTAAGCAAGGAGGACTGTACCATGGGCCAACCTATCCCATTGGTGCATATGCTGCAAATCCAGTTAAAGGAGGTGTCTGAAACGTACATAGGTGTGGATGAAAAAACAGATGTGTAGGAGTTAGTGGAGAGCTTAATCCTTCGCTTATCTGTTAATACAAGGCTGCAAAGAGATATTGTGTCATCCAAACATTACATCTGTGCCACAATTACTGACCACTTTCATTCCTTTTTCAGACGAGGATGTTTCAACCTAAGAGGCGTGTATTGCTGAGCAAGCAAGAGACATTGAAAAAGAATGACTGGAAATTAGAGGCCCTCTTTTGGGCAAACATTCTGGGGTGCAGCCTACAACTTCCATGGAGCCTGCGGAACGTGCTGTTGGCTCACAGCAGCCAAATGCAATACCAGCAACAACAACAGGAACAGGAGTAGCAGCCCCAAAATCTACATTTGATTGGTCTCTAAAGACAGGGCTTAAGTCCAGTGCAAAGGCAAAGGCAAAAGAGATCAAGCAAGATGGAGCACCAATGACTATTGAGAGGATGGTTGAGGCTTACCAGAATGACCCAATGGAGATCTATCTGGATCAAAACCCATAGGTTTATTGTATGGGAAGAGGCGTCAATGGCCAGTGCTCAGCAGGCTGGCAATAAAGTATCTGGCTTGCTCTGTAGCTAGTGTGTCTGCTGAGTGCAGCTGGTGCAGCTGTCACAGTTAGAAGGACCAGTCTCTCGCCCCAAAACATCGAGAGATTGGCCATGATCAAACTGAATCAGCACTTTATACAAACAAACTACAGCATACCTGAAGTACAACAGGAGGTGGATGAGGGTCATTAGTCAGACTCAGGCCATGGTAGTGTGTTAGCTAACCAACTTCTGGGTGAACTACCTGAGTTTTAGAACAAACTATACTTCCCTGACTAGACCTGGGGCACCATAGAACTCTATTGATGAACTGCTTTGAGAAAAAAGAATATAGCTAGCTGGGGGAACCCTAATATTTTATATTGTTCGTTTCTGTCTAAATGACTAATGAACTGCAACTGTTTTAGGCACATGTATGGCTGGATTGGAGTTGGACTGGTGTGCATTGAAGAAGCCCCCAAATACTCCAAAATCACTTCAAGGAGACAATGCCTGCCTCCATTCTGTGTCTATCCTTCCTTTTTATCCCGTATCAGGAGTGCCCCAGATATTTGATTTACAACTTACTAGCCAATGTGTGTTTTGTTTTGTGAATTCAAGAGGATCAGCAATGTGCCACTATGAATAGGTAAGTAATGCTGTATTTCCCAACAAGTGATATGAGAGATACTTTTTTCAGTGACTCATGTCTAGTGGTGGCAGATAGTTAGAGTGGATGTTTAACTGTATAATTATTCCTACTTGTGTTTGTGTCGTGATTGATTTACAATGTTAGTGGCATAATAATGAGTGATATTTTTTTTACTGAAGGTGATTTTATTTTCCTTCCCCTTTGACACTTAGAAAAAATTGTTTTATGGAAGTTTCACACTGCTTTGTTTTCTGGTGCTCTGTTTTCCGGATCACATTTGTCAAAGAAGACCCGACAATTCAATTTAGCTAACAAACAAAAATCTAGTCCAGAAAAAAAAACTAGACAATGTTACTCTTGTTGTTAAACACAGTTATGCACTACAGGTCGCTCTCTCTCAATTGGGTCGGGAGACTGTGACCTTCGGGAGAAGTTGGTATGGAATTGGAGATAATAATCTTTAATCAGAGTCTGGAGGATGATGGAAGGAATCAGAGGGGGAATTTACAACTTAAACAACTGCAAGAAGAAGGAAGTTATCAACTTCATGGAAATCAACATGGATGATGATGAGTCTAATGAGTCTAAGGGGGTCATTACAACCTCGGCGGTCTTTTTACAAGACCGCAGAGGGACCGCCGTGCTGAAGACCGCCAGTGCAGGTGGTTTTCTGCTCGGCGCATTATGACTGCTGGCAGCCCTCCGGCCTGTTCCGGACGGAGAGCTGCCAGCAGCCATACTGGCGGTCGGCGGGGGAGTGGAGGTTGCTCTACCTGCACCGCCACGTCAACAGAACACCGCCCACCGAATCACGTTCTGTGATTAGGCGTGGCGGTGTTCTGTTGACGGGGTGCTGGCAGCGGAGCAGCCCCCATGGATCCCGTCCCCTCCCAGAGGATCAACAGACCAGGTAAGTTGATCGTCCGTTTGGGGAGGAGGGTGGGGGGTATTGTGTGTTGTGTGTGCATGGGGGTATGTGTGTGAGTATGTAGAGGGGGTGTGTGAGTGCATGTATGCATGCGGGGGTGTTGTGTGTTTGGAAAGTGTGCATGGCTGTCTGTATGTATGTCTGTATGGATGTGTGCATGTATGTCTGAATGTGTGTGTGTGTGTATGACTCTGTGTGTGGCTGTTGGCATGTTTGTTGGTGTGTGTGCGGGTATGTGTGTTGGTGGTGCCCGTGTGCATGTCGGGTGTGAATCAGTAATGTGATGTTGGGGGTGGGGGTGGGGAGCGGGGTCCTGCCACCTTTGAGGGGTGGCAGGGAGTTGGGTGGTGTCGGGGAAGGACTCGAGGTGGGGGTGGGAGGTGGGGGAGACCCCTATCAGTGCCAGGGAAGGAATTCCCTGGCACTGATATTGCTCACCGCCATGGATTTCATGGCGGTTCCCAACCCCATGAAATCCATGGTGGTGAGCCGGTTCATGATACTGCCGGCGGTAGTGTGACGGCTGCCGGGTTGGAGACCCAAGCCTCCAGCCCAGCGGTCGTCTCCGCCCTGGCGGTCTGATTGGAGAAGTGGCGGATGACTATTGCGGTAACCGCCATGGTCATAATTCCAAATTTTTTACCGCCAGCCTGTTGGTGGTAAAACCGCCACGTCTCCATCAACCGCCAGGGTAATAATGAGGGCCTAAGAGTCTAAAAAACATTAACCCCTTCACTGTCAGCCCTTTCCCCCTTCCTGTGTTAGCAGTTCGCGGTTAGGCCCTAATAACGTTTTGTCCACATCAGCTATCCACACCAAATTTGCATCCTTTTTTTCCAACATCCAACATCTGAGAGGAGCCGCAAACTTCCATCCACCCAGTTTTCCCCAAAGTCTCCCAATAAAAATGGTACCTCACTTGTGTGGGTAAGCCTAGTGGCTGCGACCCGAAATGCCCCAAAACACAACATGGACACATCACATTTTCCCAAAGAAAACTGACCAGTTTTTTGCAAAGTGTCTAGCTGTGGATTTTGTCTCTAGCTCAACCGGCACCTAGGGAAACCTAGCAAACCTATACCTTTTGAAAACTAGATACTGAAAGAAATTCAGAATGGGGTGACTTGTGGGGCTCTCAACAGGTTCTGTTACCCAGAATCCTTAGCAAACCTCAAAATTTGGCAAAAACATTTTTTTCCTCACATTTCGGTACTGCAAAGATCTGGAATCTGAGGGTAGCCACAAACTTCCTTCCACCGAGCATTCTCCCATGTCTCCTGATAAAAATGGTACCTCACTTTTGTGGGTAGGCCTGCAACAGGAAATGCCCCAAAACACAAGGTGGACACATCAAAATTATCAAACACAAAAACCACCTGTTTTTACAGGGGGCACCTGCGTTTTTGATCCTAGGCTCAGCAGCCATCTAGGGAAACCTACCAAACCCACACATTTCTGAAAACTAGACACCTGAGGGAGCCCAGGGAGGTGTGACTAGTGTCGATCCCCAGTGTTTTCTTACCGAGAATCGTCAGCAAACCTCAAATTTAGCTGAAAAAAAATCACATTTTTCCCACATTTTTGCATGGGATCACGGCACTGGCTCAAATTTCCTACCACCCTCAGTCTCCCGATAAAAATGATACCTCACTTGTGTAGGTGGGCCAAGTGCCTGTGACAGGAAAGAGCAAAATACATGTCAAAGTTGAGGGGGAAACAAAGTGGGTCCAAAAGGGCAGTTTGAAAAAAAAAACATTTTTAGGCTGACAAGGGGGCAGAAATTTTATCCGTATAGATGCAACAATGCTGGGTGGTAGAAATGTTGTGAATTCCTGGAGATTCCGGAAGGTTCCATCACAAAAATGTGGGGAAAATATGTGATTTCAAGCAAAGTTGGAGGTTTGCTAGGCATTGTGGGTAAGAAGCACTCCACCCTGGACTCATTCAGATGTTTAGTTTTCAGATGTGTCTAGGTCTCGTAGATTTTTCTATATAGCAGCGTCCCAAAGTCCAAAAAGTGCAGCACTCACCATTCCAAGTGGGGCGATTTTGAGAGTTACCCAAGCTCTCATGGTCCAAATGTGAAACCAAAACCCAAAATAATCACATGTCCTCCTGCTTGCCGTTGAGATAAGCTCTTTTAGTGTGCAGGGAGAGCTGAAAGACTGTTACTCCCTTCAGTTGGGTTGGGGGCATAACCATGCCCATAGTGGTTGGTAGCCAACACCCCACTATTTTTCATTTTCTTTTAATTCCCTGGCATCTAGTAGGCTTTCTGCCCCCGGGGAGTAGATTGGGGGTATTCGCCCCATCCTCCTACCAGTGGGCAGAACAACTTTGTCCCCATTTATTTGGGTTGGGTGCATGGCCATACACCCACCCTCTTTTTTTCAAAAAAATTCTTCCCTGGTGTCTGGTGGCCATTTCTGCCTCCCTTGTGGGCAGATGGTCCTTACAAAAATAGGCCGATCTGCCCCCAGGGGGGCCAGAAATGGGCAACAGAAATGTGCTCCCACAGGAGCAACCCTTGCCCAGTGGGCTGCCCCCCAAACAAAACACACACTCACACACCAATCCCTGGTGCCAAAGTGGTTTCTGCCCACCCCAGGGGGCAGATCTGCCCAATAGAAATAGGCCTATCTGCCCCTAAGGGGGGCAGAAATGGCCTAAAATACATTTGCCCCCAGAGGAGCGACCCTTGCCTAAGGGGGTCACTCCCCATCTATAAAAAATAAAGAAAATACAAATCCCTGGTGCCTAGTGGTTTCAGCCCTCCCCCAGGAGAAGATAGTCCTAATTAAAATAGGAGGATCTGCCACCTTGGGAGCAGAAATGGGCTAAAATAAATTTGCCCCTCAGGGAAGCGACCCTTGCCTAAGCGGTTGCTTCCCATGCCTGCAATTGGCACAAAATAAATTCCCTGGTGGCTATGGTTTCTGCCCCCCTTGGGGGTAGTTTGACATAAGAAAAATAAGCCAATCTGCCCCAAAAGGTAGGCAGAAAAGGCCTAAAATAAAATTGCCCCAGGGGAGCGATACTTGCTCCCCATCTGTAAAAAAAATAAAACATCTCTGGTGCCTAGTGGTTTCTGCCCCCTTGGGTGCAGATCGGCCTAATTAAAACAGGTTCCTGGGGGCAGAAATGGCCTAAAATTAATTTCACCCAAAGGGAGCGACTCTTGCCTAAAGGGTCGCTCCCACTGAGTGAAATTGGTGCAAAAAAAATTCTTAGTGTCTAGTGGTTTCTGCCCCCTTTGGGGGCAGATTTGCCTAATAAAAATAGGCCGATCTGCCACAGGGGACAAGAATAGCCTAAAAACACCTTGCCTCCCAAGGAAGCGATCCTTGCCTCGCTAAGGGGTCACTCCCCAAGTCATCAGACGTCACTGGGGGAGGGTCATGGGTGGAAGGAGAAGTGATTCCCTGCCTGCCCAGGCCCAGCGCTCCCCCCCATGGGCCAGTCCCAGGATGTAATGGTTACGTCAGTGGCACCTGAGTGATGCACCACCAGATGTAACCATTCTGTTTGTGGCAACCAAGGGACTAAAGTCCACACAACTTAGATACTAATGGAAAAATATTTAACCTTTTAATTTCTAAGCTAACAACAAAAAGTACATATAAACAATATGCAAACCATATTAACACTAGCCAAATAAAAATTATACAACAAACATATTCAACACAGAAAATTAAGTGTAATATTTCCATGCCAACCTGATCAACTGTAGGGAAAATATGGGACTATTGAGGAGTCAGGCTTACTATTCCCAATCCAATTTGAGCACTTGTGAGATGAGTTGGACTTTGAAACAGTAAAATTCAATATTGCAATGCTAAACTGAGCAACAACAGGGAAATGTTGTACTTTTGAGATGTCAGCTTAACTATTTCAGATCCAACCTTAGCAACAGCTGGGAAACGGATTGATTTTAAAGTGGTCAGGTGTACTACTCCAATTCTAACTTGAGCAATACTAAAGAAAGTGTTGGACTTAGGCGGAATGATATTTACTATTCCTGCTCCAAACTCAACAACAGCAGGGAAACTGTTGGACTCCAGCAGGTCATATTTACTATTCCCATTCAACCGGAGCAACAAAAGGGATATTGTTGGATGTTAGAGCAGTTAAGTGTAATATTTCTACTTCCAACCGAGCAACAGTACGGAAAATGTTGGCCACTGAGAGAGTTTTATTTACTATTCTCACTCCATCCACAGCAAGAGTAATGAAAGTGTTCAGCTTTGCAGGGATCATATTTACTATTCTCAATCCACCCTGGCTAGCAGCATAAAAAAGTAGAACCAATCCTAAGTAACACAGAATACATGCAACTAAATATCGATATATATATATATATATATATATATATATATATATATATATATATATGTATATCTATATCTATCTTTATATCTATCTGTCTATATATATATATATATATAGATATATATATAGATATATAGATATAGATATTAATATACATATATATATATATAATAATATATATATATATACATATTTCTATGACAAATATCAACACTAAAATCATATCAATATTAATGAATTGACATAAATAACTGCTAATTATTAATACAACAAATATTGTTTAAATTAACAATGAAAATAATATTTAAATATAAATATCAATTATATAAATGTTATAAAGAATTGATTAAAAGAATAAAAATAACTATGCAAAACAGGTCCTCAGCCTGCAAATTGTGTCTGTCAATTGTGTGCCAATGAAGGTGAATGGTAATCCAAATTTTGGTACATTATAGCATGCTGTGATGCCAATGTCAGCTTGTAACTACTTTCAAGTGAATTTTTCTGAAAGCATCTGTGTAACATCACACAAAACTATGTACCAAGATGTGCCACACTCTTCACAACACACACTAATTAAAACCAAATATTTAGGCCCTCAGTACGACCCTGGGGGTGGGTGATAAAGTGGCTGGTGGTAACTACCGCCAAATTATGACCATGGCGGTGATATCTCCGATAGACAGCCAATGTACCACACTGACTGCCAGGGCGGAAACAACAGTCACCACGGTGGTAGCTGCCTCTAGCCAGGTGGAAGACAATGTTCCACCCATCATATTAAGACACAGGAAACCACCACCTTTTCCGGGGTGGTACCAGCACCAACAAAAGCCTGGCGGAAACAGAGCACAAAATGAAAGTACTCACCATTGGAGACACAGGGAAGAACCATGCTGCCATGGAACCAGAACTGCAAGTCTTCCCGATGATCTTCCATGTTATGCTCCACCTGGAACACCAATGCCGGCGAAGACGACAGCGGTGAGTACAGCCACCTAGCACACAAGGGAGGGTGGGAGGAAAAAGAATGACACACACACGCACAACACACACCCGACACACACAAACCATACACACAACCAGTTGCTTTACAAAAACAATTTGACCGCGAAAATCTGCAGAATAATGCAAGGACAACAGGAATTACCGAAAGTGCTGGTAATCAGTTCAACATCAAAATCAATAATCCGATTTGGCCTTGAAACAGATATGTACACTTGTATAAAAAAAAGGACGCTGCTTAGTCCATAGTTCAAAGGGCCCACATGGCCACAGTGCACAGTCCAAGGCCCAACTCAAATCCTGCACAAATCCGAATAGAACACTGCAGGGGCATCAGTTGTCAAATGGGCAGGCAGCTCAGGGGTAAGGGGGGGCACCTCAGCCGGATTCGGGAACAAGCTCACTGGTACTGGAGGGGGCAACATGCCCTGTGCTTTGCCCTGGGGAATGCAAGGCCACAGTCTCTCGAGTGGATACCTTGCCCACTGGTTCTGGAGGGGGCAGCATGCCCTGTGCTTTGTCCTGGGGAGGACAAGGCCACAGTCTCTCGAGTGGGTGTCTTGCCCACTGGTTCTGGAGGGGGCAACATGTCCTGTGCTTTGTCCTGGGGAGTGCAAGGCCACAGTCTCTTGAGTGGGTGTCTTTTCCACTGGTTCTAGAGGGGGCAACATGTCCTGTGCTTTGTCCTGGGAAGTGCAAGGCCACAGTCTCTCAAGTGGGTGTCTTGTCAACTGGTTCTGGAAGGGGCAACATGCCCTGTGCTTTGTCCTGGGGAGTGCAAGACCACAGTTTCTCTAGTGGGTGTCTTGCCCACTGGTTCTGGATGGGGCAGCCCGCACAGTAGCCCCTGGAGAGTGGACTACTTGGCGTCTGCTGGCGGTGATGGCTGCATGTTGGTGGTAGTTGGGGGAGGCTCCTGGACAGCCCCTGCACTCTGTGATGTCTGCATGCTGGTGGTGGTTGAGGGAGGCTCCTGGACAGCCCCTGCACTCTGTGATGGCTGCATGCTGGTGGTGGTTGGGGGAGGCTCCTTGACAGCCCCTGCACTCTGTGATGGCAGCATATCCAAGGCTGGTGGTGGGGGCCCTGTGACCGCTGTTTGTGGTGGCTGTGTTTGTCTGATAGCTTCTGCTGGTGTAGAGTGCCTCTTCTCCTCCTGGTCATGGGTTGGGGACCCCATACCTCTCCTGGCAGGGGTGGATGAGCTCTTCCTCTCTCTGCCTGCTGGTGCAGGCTCCTTACCCTTCTTCCCAGCTGGTGCAGGCTCCTTCCCCTTCTTCCCAGCTGGTGCAGGCTCCTTCCTCTTCTTCCCAGCTGGTGTGGGCTCCTTCCCCTTCTTCCCAGCTGGTGCAGGCTCCTTTCCTTCTTCCCAGCTGGTGCAGGCTCCTTCCCCTTCCTCACAGCTGGTGCCGGACTCTTCCCTTTCATCTGAGGTTGTGCTGCTGGTCTGGTATCCCTACCACCACGAGTAGATGGTGCTACCACGGCCTCCGTGGACTGTTTGGCTGAGGTGCTGGGCTGTTTCCTTGCTACCCTGCCCATACGTGCAGGACGGGGGGAAGGGGTAGGGAAGAGGTCAATCTTGGAAACGAAAAGCTTTTTAAGGACGTTGGGGCAGGAGGAGGGAGGAGTAATGGGAGTGGAGGATGAGGGAGTGGTCGTCGGAGGTGTATGTCTGCTGGATTTGGGAACAGGTTCTATGCTGTTGTGAGGTGGATGGCTGTTGAGTGTCTGAGTGCTTGCATTTGTGTCCTTTAGGATGGGGGAACAGACACAGTGAGAGAGGACACAGGGTACGCGTGCATGGATGTTGTGGAGGTGGCTGCAAGTGAGGTGTGTGTTCAGCTTGGTGTGGTAGTGATGCTGGTAGTGGATATTTATGTAGTGCATGCAGGTGTGAGTGTGGACGTAACTGGGTGGGAGATTTAGGAGGAGGAGGGTGAGACCCTGGAGACAGTGGATGTTGTCGTGTCTGCAATTGAATGGTGTTTGTGTGATTACCTGGGGGATGAAGTTTGGTGCTTGTGTTTGCCTGTGCCACTCTTGTGTGTTGTCTTGTGTGCATGCTTGTCTGTCTGTGTGCTTGGGATGGGTTGGGGTTGAGGAGAATGGGACTGGGAAGTGGACATTGGAGGGGGGACGGTAGAAACAGGGACAATGGCTGTCATCAGAGAGGAGGCCTGAGCCTGAATTGATCTCTGTTGGGCCGCCAATCCAACGTGAATGCCCTCCAAGAATGCATTGCATTGCTGCATCTGGGCTGCCAGCCTCTGGATAGCATTCACAATGGTTGATTGCCCTACAGAGATGGATCATAGGAGGTCAATAGCCTCCTCACTCAGGGCAGCAGGGCTCACTGGGGCAGGGCCTGAGGTGCCTGTGGCGAACGAGATGCCCACCCTCCTGGGTGAGCGGACAGGGGCAACTCGCTGGTGGGCTACTGGGAGGGCAGTGCTGGTACAGGGTGGCAGCTCTACCTGCAGTTGGGGTGGTCACAGAGGTGTCCGCCACCACCAGGGAGCTCCCATCAGAGAAGGTATCAGAGTCTGTGTTGGCCCCTCCAGTCTCTGCCGTGGTGCTCCCCTCGCCCTCTGTCCCACTGGTTCCCTCAACATCGGTGGACTCTGCCTCCAGGTTCCTGTGGGATGCAGCTCCCTCTGTCGCCGTTGCCTCTGCTCCTCTGCCAGATGATGCTAATGCACATAAGGACAGGATGACAAAACAAGAAAGGAGGGGAGAGAGACAGAGGATAGACTGGGTCAATGACTGCACCATCACCACCGTTGGCGTACACAGAACCCTCACACAGAGGGAACAGGCCTACACACTATGCATTGCACTACCAGTGAAATGGCCAGTCACTAAGGAATGAGGAGGGGCACACACCGCCAACTGCAGCACACCTGTGACCCACGCAGCCCTGCCCAGAAGTTAATCCTAACAAGCTAGGTAAGCAGTATTTTACATTCAAACCCTTAGCCACCAGAGGACCTACGCTGCTATGTCTGGCCTGGCCTAGGGGCACCCAAGGACACACAACCACCACCCGGATACCAACCCATCAGCTGTAAGTTGTAATGATAGCCACTGTACTCACCCCCTTGTGGCTGCTGTGATACCCTCAAGCGCCCATCCAGCTCAGGGTAAGCCACCGCCAGTATGCGGGCCATCAGAGGGTCAGGGTCTGACGATCACCCCTTCCTCCTTGAGAGGCCATCCAAAGCTGGGCCTCTGCGGTCTTCTCTGCCCAGCTTCTCAGGTCCTCCCACCATTTCTGACAGTGGGTGCTCTGCCTGCCATAGACCCCCAGGATCCGCACTTCCTTGGCGATGGCACGCTATAATCCCTTCTTTTGCTGGGCACTGACCTGCAGAGGCAATACAGACAGGAGAGCACCATTAGACAAACAGTCCAGTCTGTCACATAAATGGTCCACCATACCCGATCCCATCACCATTGGCACACACATAGCCCAGTGCACAAAATGTACACCGCCAAGAGGACATCCACCCACCCCCCTTACACGATGCCCTCACACACAACTCCATGCATTCATGGCACATGCATCATGTCCACAGTGTACTCACCTGTTGGTCTGGAGGCTCATATAGAAGTCCGTACTGGGGTAGGACCCCATCCACCAGCCGCTCCAACTCCTCTGAAGTGAAGGCTGGGGCTCTTTCCCCGGTCACTCAGGCCATGGTAGGTCCCAGACACAGGTCACAACAGCACATGCAGTGTAGAACCTCTCCTATGGATGGACAGGAAAGAAGTGAGGTTTGAGATAGAAAATGGCGGTCACGTCCATGGCGGTGCATACCATCACCGCCAGCTTAAATCCCCATTGGCCACTGTACCCCATAGGGCCTAATAAAAAACCAAAGAGGAATTGCAAGGCGTTTCACAATCGCCTTCCGCCACGGCGCACAACGTCGGCGGAATTACCTCACTTCCACCTGGTCGCCATTTCAGGGGGGGTGAACAGGCCTGTTGAATATTCATGCATCACAGGATATATAGGCAGATACTTTTAAATTATACTGTTTCCATATAATGTTACCATAAACATGTTTGCACGATATGGACTGCTGTTGTGGTATAGTTGTTCAAAATGTGACATCCTACTCACTCCGGTGTCCCTTAGATACCTACCGCTACGGATGAAGAGGATATGGAGACATAACGCTGTGTACAAACCCCTGGTGGACTTGGCTACACTGGAGGACAGGCACATTATCCTCACCTATAGACTGGACAGGGCCACAATCACAGAGCTGTGTGCCCAGATGGAACCTGACCTGATCTCAGCTATCCGTCATCCGACTGGGATCCCCCTCCTGTGCAAGTTCTACCATTGCTCCATTTCCTGGCAACTCGTTCTTTCCAAGTGACAGTGGGCTTGGCAGCAGGAATATCACAGCCAATGTTCTCAATCGTGTCTGCCCTGATAAAATGTATGTGCAGCTCCATTGCTTTCCCCCAGGTGGAGGATTTGGCCACTGTGAAGGCAGGGTTTTATGCAATGGGACATATTCCCAATATAATTGGGGTGATTGAAGGAACACATATTGCATTTGTCCCCCCACCCAGCAAAATGAACAGGTGTTCAGGAATCATGAGAGTTTCCACTCCTTGAATGTGCAGATGGTGTGCCTGGCAGACCAGTACATCTCCCACGTCAATGCTAGGTATCCTGGGTGGGTGCATGATGCCTTTGTCCTAAGGAATAGCATCATCCCAAATGTGAAGTCCCAACAACAGAGGCACAGGGTGTTTTATTTCATAGGTGAGCCTTGGTTCCCACCCAGTAGATGTTGGTGTATGCCTATGCTGTTTGACATATGGGATAGTGTGTGCCTAAATGTTGTCCCTCAATATTTGCCGGTGCCTCTGGTTACCCAAACCTATCATGGCTACTGACCCCTGTGAGGAATGCCAGGACAAGGACAGAAACACGTTAAAATGAGGCACATGGGAGAACCAGAAGGATCATTGAGAGGACCTTTGGCCTCCTGAAGGCCAGATTCAGGTGCCTCTATCTGACAGGTGGATCCCTGTGCTACTCACCCAAGAAGGTCTGCCAGATAGTAGTGGCATGCTGCATGTTGCACAACCTGGTCCTCAGACGCCATGTACCTTTTCTGCAGGAGGAGGAGACTGGAGATGTGCCTGTGGCAGCAGTGGACCCTTTGGACAGTAATGATGAGGAGGTAGAGGATGAGGATGTGGACAACAGAACATTGGTGATACGTCAGTACTTCCAATGACACACAGGTGAGACAGTGCAACTTCACATTCCTATGACTATTGTTGTATCCTGTGTGGCATTAGCATGATGGCATTAACCACTTTTTTCCCCTACTTACTGTTACCTATGGATATTCATTTTACAGATGCTGGTGATATAACAACAATGTCCTGATGTGATCACAACAGCCATCAACAGGCCATTCATTCTATCCTCATTCTATGCACAGTTCATTTGCAATGGTTGGAGCTGTATCAATGAATACAAATTTTCAATACATGAAATACTAGTAGTCGAGTTTAATCCAAGGGTGTTTATTGTTGTGCTAAAATATAGGGGGGAAGTGCAATGGAATGGGGTGATGATGGAGGAAAGTCCAGGATATTGTTTGAGTCTGTTTGTAGCACAGGTGCTGTGTCCATGGGGACGTAGGAGCGGAAGCAATGGCAGTTAAGGGTGGACAAGGTGACAGAGTGGGACACAAGGGGGACAATCAGGAGAGTTTCATTTCCTGACAGTGGTCTTGGCTAGTGTCTCTGGCTTCTGTCTAGCTGGCAGGGAACATTTGTAGGGTGGTTCACATTCTGCAGGGGGAGGAGTGCTGGTGGCCTGCAAGTCCTGTGGTGGGGCCTCATGGTAACTAGCGGCAGCGGAAGTGGAGGGCTGTTCAGATGACTGGCTAGTGGTAGGGGCCCGCTGGTGTACTGTTGCCTCCCTCATGATATTGGCCATGACTGCCAGCACCCCTGCTATAGAGATCAGGGTGTTGTTAATGAACTAAAAGTCCTCCATGATCCCCTGATACTGTCCCTCCTGCTGCCGCCTGTTCTCCTGCACGTTGTCTAGGATATGGCCCATCATTTCCTGGGAATATTAGTAGGCTCTCAGGATCTCACAGCAGTCCTCTCTGTGTCCCTGTTGGCCTGTCCCTCTGTCCCCTGAACCATGTGCCCACTGCCACTGTCCCCAGGTCCCTGATTGTCTTGTGTGCGAGGTGTGGCCTGGGGTCCCTGTACATGTAGGTACACTGCTGATTGAAGTGTCCTGGGGACAGAGGTGTGGGTATGCTGGGTGGGTGCTGTGGTGTTGGTTCCTGATTGGGGAGTCTCTGTGGTGGTCTGTGAGTGGGCTTGGGTGACCGGCTGTGCAGTGGTCCCTGATGGGCCAGGTAGGTCATCCAGATCCTGAAGTCCAGAGTTACTGTCATCACTGTGGGCCTCCCCTGTTGGGGGACTGGATAGTGGTGGCACCTCCTCTCCAGTGACATTGGCTGGGGTACCTGGGGGCATGTAAATGATGTATTATGCTTCAGGTGTATGATATTTGTACTTCTGTAGCTTCCCCTCTATGGTTGGTGTTGCCCTGCCAGCTTTTTCTTCTGTATGTTGGTGTATTGTGGTTATGTTAGTTTCCCTATGATGTGCATGCTTATGTGGTGAGTGTCCATGCAGGGCTGGGAGGGTTGTCCATGCATTGGTACAGCATGTAGGTCCTGGCATTAGGATTAGTGAGATGTGTTGGTGGAGTGTGTGGGATGTGGTGAAGTGATGGGAGTGAGGGTGAGGGTGTATGATGGCATGCTGGTATGGGGGGTGATAACTGTTGAAAGTTAACTTACCAGTGTCCAGTCCTCCACCAACTCCGGTGAGTTCCTCAGGATGCAGTATTGCCAGTACCTGCTCCTCCCATGCTGTGAGTTGAGGGGGAGGAGGTGGGGGTCCACTGCCAGTACTCTGTATGGTGAGCTGGTGTCTTGCTGCTATGAAACGTACGTTCCCCCGTAGGTCGTTCCACCTCTTCCTGATGTCATCCCTTGTTATTGGATGCTGTCCCACGGCGTTGACCCTGTCCATGATTCTCCACCATAGCTCCATCTTCCTTGCTATAGATATTTGCTGCACCTGTGCTCCAAAGAGCTGTGGCTCTACCCAGATGATTTCCTCCACCATGACCATTAACTCCTCCTCAGTGAAACAGGGGTGCCTTTGTGGTGCCATGGGTGTTGTGTGATGTGTGTTGGTGACGGTGTGTTGGGTAATGTGGTGGGGTGTGTGATGTGGAGTGTGTGAGGGGTGTATGGGTGTATGTGGTGTGTGTGTCTAGTTGTCTTTCCTTCTCAGTCTCCTGGTGACAATTGTTGCACGTAAGAGGTTATGGGTAATGTGGGTGTGTGTTTTATAGTGGTGTGGGTGTGTGGGGGCAGTGTGTGCATGAGTGTCAGGTGTGTGTCTTTAGTGTTGTCCAATGTGGTTTTGTTTTGTATGTGGATGTCCATTCTGAGCGCAGTTGTGTGTACCGCCAATGGTTTACTATTGTTGTATGTCCATGGTGATGATTTGTGGGTCATAATATGATGGAAGTTGTTTTGTTGGCATAACGGTGTGGATTTTGGGACCACCAGTTTATCACTGACCTTTGGTCTGGCCGATTTATGAATGTGGCTGTATTCTGTCGGATTGGTGTGTGTGTGTCATAATATGGTGAACAGATATTCGCCAGTGCTGTGGTAAGTTGCCGGCCTTCAGCGCAGCAGTAAGCGGTCTTTACCGCCAATGTCATAATGAAGGCCTTAATGTCGTATCATTTTATATAGACAATATATACTTCAGCAATCAGTTGCATCATACCAAATATAAAAATATACTGATATAAGAATAAAGAAACCCACAAAACATCATTCACAGCAGTGCTCAACACAGACCTCAATAAACACCTCTTCATAGTACCGAATTCCAACACAATTATGGGCAATGTAACAATTAACCTAAAACTTTCTCTTTTTTTCAATCACATCGAATCGATAATAATCATTTATAGCACTATTGCTCTTCCTATACCACATAGGTATCTACATAAAAAAACTTGTGGACTTGCACTTATTCTGTAGGCCTTTACACGTTCATGTTTAATATATCTAATGGAAAGACCCTATTGTGCTGATATATTTTTATGTTCTTAGCATTTTCAAGCTTTCGACTATGCAAATGTTTTTCAATATTTACATTTTTTTTTATTGATAATGGTTCATGATATCGGGTGACTTCACCTTATTGTTCTCTGGTATACTTTAAGAAAAATCACATAGTAACGGAGTTTTACACTATAAACTTTTCAACATTATCTTTTTATTTTTACGCATTAACACTATTCCTGCAGCTTTACTGTGGCAGTCAGGCATATATCCACTGGAATATGTAGACTCAGAGATGTGTGTCTAATAATCCTTAACTTTTTCTACATTTGAAAAGGAGCAACACGGGCAATAAACCTGTGTCTGACATTTGTACTTATATTACTTTCTATCAAGAGACTCATTCCTATTCAGAAAAGATCCTATTGTCACTGTAAATGAAGTTTTGGAAGTTGTAAAGACGTTGAAAGTAAAGGTGGTGTAAGATTGTAAAATTAAAGGTGATCATCCTAAACGTCAGTTCATGTCAGCACAGTTCGTTTCAATAGCATTCATTTCGGAATAGAACCCTACTTTAAAACAGGCACACAATCTCTTTTCATAAAAGAGCCGTATCCTTTCAGCTATGTAAAAGGTTCACAAATCATTTCAAATCATTTGAAGTCATCAGAAAGGGCGAGGGTAGTGGACAGTGCTCGATGTAACCTTTGCCCTAATCAGGTTTCTTCAAATATCTCTGTTATCATTTTTATAATACTAACTCTTTCCATCTAAGGAGCCACCGGAAGCATTCTATCAATTTGGAACAACCCTCATGCTAGGATAATTATTTGCAGGCATCTCTCACCTGCAACCTACCTTGCATTTTATGTTTTCAATAAGAAAAATGTGGTACAAAAGAATAATCTTTTAACCTAAAATGATCTGAAAAGTTTGTGATGGTGAGTAACATGCTAACATAAGCGTGATATGTTTATGGAGGTTATGAAAAAGGGCCTGCCTGGCTTATTGTTTGAGGGTGCTAGAGATGATTCTTCAACTAAAGACGAACTCGACTTTTTCGGGACTTTGAGGCCATGGGGGCTGCAGTCCTTAAATAACGATGCAGAGATTTAGCCTGGAGATTCTCAGAGTGCTGACAGGATTCCTAAATTGGTATATTATCCCAAGGCAGGGCATGTGATACCGGTTGTTCTCATTGTGGTATTGGGCAATTCTTCACAGTTGCTCAATTATCCACACAAACTATTGACAACTACATTTATTACCTTTCTGCATACAAGGTTTAGAGACAGTGTGTAGTTATGGTTAAGTCATTGTTTCGACTGAAAGACATTTTGGGCCATATTTAACTGAAAATGACGGAGTGCGACGCTGCACCAAAATTGGCAGTGACTCGCTCCATCATGTTCAAAATGCAGGGATGCGCCGTATTTAATTGAATAGGGCGCACCCCTGTGTTGTCCCCTGCGCTGGCGCTAAATTGAGGTGCCTAACGCCAATACAGGCATCCTTGCACCGTCGTGCAAGAATGTCTGCATTGAGGGTTTTGATTGTTTATGTGTGGGAAGGTGTCCCTTCCTGCTCATAAACAATCACTAATGGCGATTTGAAATGACTGTGTGCAGGAAGGGACACCTTCCCACACATAAACAATCATGTCTGGCATGTTGCTCTTTCTTTGGGTGCTGCACAATGCAGCACGCATAGAAAAAGCAAAAAGGAGGAATAAAGGTATTCCTCCTCGTTGCACCTTGCTAACACCACCCCTAGGGTGGCGTTTGATTTTGGCGCTGCCTCCGGTTTACGAAAACTCATAAATCTGAGGCAGATTTGTAAATACGGTACAGTGCATAGCACCACCAGAGCGTCACGAAATGTGATACTCCGGTGGCCCTAGAGGCTCATAAATATGCCCCCTTATTTGTTAATTAACTTTGGTGCCGTTTAATGAATTTACGCAAAATGTTCCAATAAAAAAGTACATTCAGCTTTGGTGTGACATGTCTTATTTTGTCCAGCTTAGTGCCATAGGATTCGTGCTTCTCCAATAAAGAAGAAATAGTGAATGAAATTGCACCAAACCTGACATGAAGGTAGTACTTTACTTGAGAAAGTGACTTTGCCTGGTTTGATGGAAATCCGTTTAGTAGTTTTGACACATTAGTTTTAAAAAAATGTTGTGGGGGGCTTGAAACTGTTTAATTTTGCTTGCTATAAAGTAGCTCCTGGTGTAAATGATATTGCAAGTCACTGAGGCGATCTTTTATAAGGCTGTGGAACTCTGAAGTAAGATGAAGGAGAGCTGTAATATAAAGCAAGGGTTACTTCATGTTTTTTAATACATAGTAAAGCAATCACCCTTCCCACAAGTCACTAATACTAATATCCTTAGTGTGTTGTTCTTCAATATAAAAGGGATAGGCTATTTCAACAAATGGAGGCTAAAAGTAGAATCTGTAGCACAGAACTAAGCACACCAAAAGAAGGTAGTAATTTGTTGCAAAACAATGTTAGAACACTATGAATAACATTTTAAAAAATGATGTAGCTCAGAATGTGTAGAAACATTGTATTCTGTCTTTTTATGGCAATACCATGAATGTTGCAAAAAATAAACATGGCGCCATAAATATTTCATTTCTGCTGATTCCTGTTCATTTACAAAAATTAGACGAGTAAAAAGTCTGTTTTACTTTTTGTTGTTTAAATTGCAATGTTAGAAATTGGTTTACTGGTTGAGGTGATTGAAACCCTACTCAAGCACCAACTGCAATTTTGGTCTGGGCCAAGTCACAAGCAAACACCAAATTAACCTACTCTTAACCTTCTCATAGCTTGGCACAAAGCAGTCACTCTTAAACTTGAAGGCAATATGTAAATTATTTATGCAGCACTTCAAACAGTAATAAAGTGGAAACAATACAAGGAAATTCCCACACTAATTCTGAAAAATAGCGTAAGATATATGACCACCAACTGTGGTCATCTGGTTGTGCTGGATCGGGACAAAATGACACATTCAGGTTTACTCTGATGGAGCATAGACTGGATATAGGGACCAAGTTAGACCCACTGAACAAAGGACATTAAATCCTGGTTTGCGGAGCATTCGAGATCCGGTGTTAAGGATGTGTCATATACCTGTGGTTCTGAGGAAGCTGCAAGGCTGGGATGTGGAGTCCTGCATTGCCACAGAGGATGCCATTGATGAGGGGCTTATGATGCGAAGTTCTGAGTCAAGGATGCACCATGCAGAGGCAGCTCCGAGGGAGCTGTGGGCTGTGAAGGGAGGTTCTGCTTCAGAAGTGCATCCAATATATCTGCAAGAAGATGCATCATGCTGCATGGGTTCTGCTCACAGAACCACCACTAGGCTGGCAGAACACATTCAGGCACACTTCCAAGGGTCCAGGACTCGGGTGGCACTACTTGGGTGGAAGGACTCACAGCAGACAGGGTCCTTGTGCTGGGTTCACAGTGTTTGGAGCATTTTCAATCCCTGAGGCTCTGTTCTGGGCCAGACAACTAGCCCTTGAGGTCACTATTTTGGTCCTGGGTTGAAGATGCAGGTCCTGTCCTTCTCACTCAGTCAGTAGGGAAGCAGGAAAGCAGAGTAGCAATCCTTCTTGCAGAGCAACACAGCAGTCCTTCTTAGTCTTCCATAGGTCCAGAGAGTCAGAGATGATCTATCCTGCCAACACCTATTCCCCCTTTGTCTCACAGTCTGAGAGCAATGCACAAAGAACAACTGTCAGCTACACCTAGTCGTGACCCAGAATACAGACTGCAGACACCAAATGGTTGCGCTAAATGTCTAAACATTGTGACTTAAAATCCAACTTTATCATTAAAAGAGTTTTAAACTCTAATTCTTTAGACACCAAACTCAAAACTCCTATCTCCTCCCAATTGAAAGCTGATAATTATTAAATGTAGTAAGGGGACACAGAGTTATTCTCTGGGAAAAGTAGGCCTCACAGTAGAGAAATCAAATTTAGGAGTTATTCACTATTAGTAAAAGTTAAAAGTACATGTCCAACATTTGAAATACACTGTATGCTGCCCTGTGGCCTATTTAGGGCCTACCCTAGGGTAACTTACATGTTTTATAAAGGAACATGTAAGCCTTTTTAAACTGCAATGCCAGGCCTGAAATATGTTTAAAAGGGCTACTTTAGTGGATGGCACAGTCAGTTCTGCAAGCCCACTAGTAGATTTTAATTTACAGGCTCTGGGTACATGCAGTACTACTTTTCTGGGCTTACAAGTAAATTTAATGTGTCAAGTGGATGTAAGCCGTTTTTACCAGGTTTAAATGCAAGCACTTTAGCACTTGTTAGCAGTGGTGAAGTATGCAGAGGTGGTAAAGTGTGCAGACTCCTAAAAGCCAGCAAAAATGGGTTTCTGAAAACAGGAGGGTGAAGACAAGAATTTTGGGGATGACACTGCAGAAAGAGATGAGTCCAGTATGCAGCTGCAATTATGTTTTGCAGCCTCCTGTTCACCTTGACTGTCACTTCTGACAGCAGGTAATATGACTTTACAAGTCATCTGTAATAGCTTATTAGAGTTGAGTAGCTACATCTGGACCATTAATCCTCGGATGTCTGTGAACCTGGTTTCATGGTCGTGCACACATCCACTTCAAATCAGATTGGGCAAAGGAGCTTTTTTTCTCCTGACATATATTTTGCACCTGCAAACCAAAAGTTAGGTTCCCAGACCCAATGCTGTCTTATTCAATGGCTGCAACTTCAGTAAAAATATGGTTGCCACCATTACAGGACAGGGGGACTCAATTAACACAACCTGAGGATACCTGAATGGAGCTATAATGAAGCAGGGTAAGTATGAGGTGGCTCATGTTGTGGATTTCAAAGGAACTCCCTTCTGAAAAAAATGCAGATTTTGTGTTCACAGGTTTCTGAGATTTATTTGCTGCAATCAGTGCACCTTTTGAAAGCTGTGAACACTGGCCAACCACAGCATACCCAAAACAAACTTCATTGCAAGGGAGCACAAAACATAGCAACCTTTAAGACTTGTGCATCACCCTTTGCATTTTCCACGGTTGGCACCTGGGACTACAGAGCTGAGAAAAGTAGCTATGCGGAGCGTGGCTGAAAACACCCTCATTGTGCATAGTCAAAGGCCATGTGGAAAAGATGTTGGCTGACTGTGGCACAGGAAAGTGTTGGAAGTGGAATATGTAAGAAAGTGGGTTATTAGTTGGAAAGGATGTGAGTTATCCACAAGTAATAAGTCCGTAACCTTTTATAGACTGGTAATCAAGTACCCTGTTGCAGCTCTTTGACTCTTTCACGGCAGTGCAATACAAGGCCTACTTAGGGGACAAAGTGGGGGCTAGTACCCCAGTTTCCAGGCATGCAATAATCAACACCAAAGAAATCATTTTCCAGTCAGTGTGTTTACTGATAAAAAAGAAAAGTACTTCATTATGTGCACACTATTCAAAACTATCTATCAATTCACAAATTAATACTTGAAGACAAGTGGAAATGTATTTTGTGACACCCTATTAACCATTCACACCTTAGCAAATCCCTGAGCCCTAAAACCACAATATGCCCCACATCCCCCACATACACTAGATAAAATATAAGGGGATGTACAACACAAAAGTCTACTAGCTTTGCAGGGTATCACTATCATAGTAAAAGCAGTGGTACACCAATCATAAACTGATGCAGCAACATTAAAAATAATTAAGATGATAAAACTTTACAATAACATTCATTATTAAAATATGCCATTGTTCACTGTTAATTTTGTCATTTGCAAAGAAGCATGCCAATGACACTAATTACTAGATGTAATGATTTCCTGTTAACTTTATCAGTACCAACAGAGCATTTCAGTAGTCAATTCAATGTGTGCCTGGGCCCTTTTTTATTTTTACACTAAAGCAGTCTCAGGATTTAACAGTAAAGGTCCCTATATCCAAGAACCATTAAGTTAAAAACCCATACACCAAATGGCTTGAAAGTTGATAAAACGTCTTCCATTGGGGTAACGCCCCAGGGAAACATAGGTTGCCATGTATGATTTGTGGGCCTTAAAAGGTGGGGTGCTTCATGCCATACTCCAGGATACCCCCAAAGACCACCATATTTGCACTGCAGTGGCCTTGCCTGCCTGCATATTATGCACAATTAGGAGTCCCAGTGCATACTGGGGAACATCTTTGCTTTCTGGCTTTTATTTTAAACCTCCGCCTCATCCTGCAATTAAATGGTTTCCTTTTTCCTTTTTTTCCTCTGGGTGCCTCATCCTTCCTGGAACAGCCAGGATGGAGATGAGATAGGCTTAGAAAGGCTGTAAGAGAAGAAGGAATCCACCATAAAAGGAATAGATATAAAGAATCTTAAAAAACCTGCAGAAAATGTTAAAAAAGCTTAATGGAGCACCAAACAATAAAAAGTGTGTGGTACAATTTAGAAGTACAAAAAAAGAAGCATTAAATAATTTCCTCAAAAAGATAACAATATGAATTTCACACAAATACAAAATTGCTCCCTTAGGAACTGTCCACAGTTCTTAAAAACATTACTGACAACACAACCCCCAAATTAGCCAACCTACTATTCTAATAATGTCACAGCACACAATCAATATCATTGACCTCCAATTCTACCTCTACAGTACACTTCATTCATAGGTCACTTTACTATAACAAGAATCACTCAGAAAAATACAGAAATTGAAATGTAAGTACACAAAGAAAATTTAATTTAAACTACACAGTATCATCTTAAAACACATTTTTCAATTGTTATTACCCAGTGAAAAGGAAGCAGCTTAGAAACTGAGTTGCAAGGGTTTCCTTTCTCCTTAGGGTGAAATAAAACCCTGGTGAAATACTGGCAGGTTAGCATTACTAACCTTATATAATAAAACAAAACAATTCTTAACTTAGCCCCAAAATTGGAAACTACCAATTTCCACAAACTGTGAAAAAACAGGATTCGCTACCAGAACAGAAAAATAAAATGGTGTTTGAAAAGAACTAAATAAAAGACTTATTATGATGTAATGTCAGTGAGAAAAAAGAAATAAAGAAGAAGACACAAATAGTACCAAATGTTGACATTTAATTATAGCCTTTTCCTTTCAAATATAATGGTAAAGAAACATGAAGAAATTATGGATTATTTGTTTGCCACAATCAGGAGTCTACTACTACAACTAGTTTGGGCGGGATGTAGACCCTGTATCATGTGGGATTCCCTGTCACTTCCTTATTTGCAGGTTTTGGAGTCCCTGATTTGTAATTGTATTACCTTGCTGATTTGTGCACTCCACACAGATCCCCACCTCCTTTATGCAAAAACCAGAGAAAGGCCCAGTAGAACATTTTCTAGTCAATGTCTGTTCCCTAAGGGCGTCCCAATGGACCCCTGTCCACCACTAGTTGAGACTGGAGGAAACTCTGCAGGCAACTTAGGGGTTGTATTCTATACTCTCCCACCCTCCATCTTGCACACAACCAAATGGTACCTCTTATGCAGGAGGCACTTGTACAGAGGAACCTAGTATGCCAAAACTTGAACACCACTGGGGATCTCTTAAAAAAATGGCCATGTTCTTTCACATACTGATTCTGCTCTTTGTAGTGCCACCATACATATGGACCATTTCATACTCCAGAGCTTGCATAACACACTGCGTACCAGCATATCCTCCAACCCACTCACTCCTGCAGATTTCCCCCCACTGACGCTAGTCAACTCCACCAAAGATGTGTCCCTTTGAAACCTGCACAGAATAGGAGGAGCAGAGCAGCCTGGGTATTAGACCTAGAGCAACCACTATCATACAAGATCTGGCGATAACGTTGCACTTGGATGAAACTCATTTACCGTTACCACCACCATAAGCTGTTAAACTACACATTTATACACCGGGCATACACTACTCCTCAAGGCTTGGCTAGGTTTGACCCATTTTGGTCGTCTCAATGTTCCAAATGTCACGCAGATGAGGCTGACTTCACGCATCTGTCCTGGACATGCCCAAGATCCATACATACAGAATGACAATCAATTTTATCCCTGATTTCCACAATAATACACACCACGCTGATGCCCCATCCCTTGTTAGCCCTCTTAGGATATGTCAGAGATGTCCTGAGGGGTGTCGGAAGATTTTTTGCACTACATTTTGCCTCATAGGGTGGTGCTGCATTGGGATAGCAAATCCTGCCCTACTGATGTCTCTTGGTTGAAAGACATGATTTTTGTGATACAACTAGGACAGTATATGCTGCTTGCAACCCCCTACATCTAGACTCAGGGACATTTGACATCTGCTCCGGGAATACCTGCTGTCCAATGACACCAATGTACAGACATGATGGTTGCTGGCATTTGCTTGGATGTAGGAATTAGGAAAGTAAAAGTAATGTCAACTTGAGTTGAGTCCATCATACTAGACAATCTGATATAGAAAAGTACAATGTTACTGTATTTGCCCCTGTTTGTCAAAACATTATTTTTTGGGAGATGAACTTTACCACTAATCTTTTATTTTTATTGTCTTTATTTCTTGCCTCAGCACCCAAGGGGAACAGGCAACAGCGTCCAAGTGTCCAGAAGGAGAGGGTGACAGTACTTCTAGTGCCACCACCAGTGCGATTGCTGGTGAATCAGCTGGCCCAAGTAAGCCTTCTTGTTATATTATTTTAATTACCCTACTTTCATTTTTATTTGCCACCTCTCCTCATTTCAATAAATGTGCCTGTGAACTTTTTTTGTACTTATTTTCGTTCATTGTAAGCTTTGTTAAATGTTTGTTATCCCTGCATTAATCTATTTATTTACATGTTTCTTCTGAACCTGAGTTCCTCCAGTCTGCAGTATGTGTTAGTTTTCTTCTTCTTTATTACTATTTACTAATCTTAGCTTTCTCTTCTACCCTTATATATCTTGTGGACTGGTACTTAATACTAATTGGACAGCTTTTGAAGACAGGTGCCCTGCTGACAAGATTGCATGCCGAAGTCAGCTTTTTCTCCACATTTATGAAGCTTTTCTTTGCCTTGCTCATGCCCATTTCATTTGCCAACCAAGACCTCATCATGGTTCTTCTGGATCGACCAAAGTATTCCATACCTTTTTTTGTTCTTCAATGGCTTAGCTGAGCTCTGCCCCTTCATTAGGAAAAATTTGCGGTTGATTTGTCTACCTTCCTTCTCTGATAGCCAACAAAATTCCTATAGGGAATGATGTACAAAGATAGAACTGTGATGATCTGTGGTTATTTTGTTGGAACTAAATTGTGTAACATTTTCCAGCCGCAGTGATCACCAGTACCGGGGCCAGCACCATCCCCCCGTCCAGCAGCGGTCGGAGGGGGAGAACCAGTGGCAGCAGGGACGAGCCCTGGTAAGTCAGATTGCTCTTGCTCATTTGCAATTACTAATATGCACAATGCAAGGGTTATGCTGGTGAAGCACCTGTTGAGCAGTGAGGACTCATTTTGTAATCCTAATGGCCTCTTCTCTCTGCAAATCAGCAGACAAAAGCTCATCATACTTATTCAATGGAGGCTAAAAACGATGGCTTCATAGAACAGCAAACGATGGATTGCTAAAAGAAAGAATGAGTGAAAGGGATATATGGGTAAAAATAAAAGAAAGATGCTTAGGTGAATGATAGGAGATACATGGGTGTTTGGAGGTAGATGAAAGGGGTGAAAGGATGCCTCAGAGGTTGAAGGAAGGGTGAATTAGTATGTTTGGGTGGGGAATGGGTGGATGTTAATGAACATCACATGGGTAAATGCAGGATGAATAGGTGAAAGCAGACTGTATGAAAAGGTGAATACCGGATAGGCGAGTCTATGGACGGACAGGTGGATAAATATGGATGGCTGGATTGGAATATTGAAAGACTGGATGAGAGAGTGTAAGCTTGAATCAAATGGTGGGTATTGAAGGGTGAATAGAATAGATGAATGAAAAGATAAGTGTATAATTGCCTGGATCAAGAAGAAATAAGGGAGCTGTTGTGGAGAGGGACATGTCTGCTGTTCACCTAATTCACATGCATGGTTATCAAGGTTTGGTGCAGAGTGGGGGTATTTTGATTTTCTGTCTTCTCCCTTAACACCCTGTAGTTGAATCAAGGCATATATGTATCCTCCCACCCATCATGGTCATACCTCCCTCCCTATTAGTCACCAATGCAACTATGACTAACTCCAGTGTGGCAGTGTACAATAGTGCTTTATGTGCAATGTGGGCATCTGGTTCAGTTAATATAGCATTTACAAGGCTGTCAATACAGTCAAACTTGAAAAGGTGTTTCCCTTCCAACTCAGTGCCCACTCTGTCACCTCCATGTACTTCAGTCCTTATTTTTTTTCCAAAGTTATGTCCCTGGCCACTCAAAAACATTTTTAAAACACTTTTAGCATGCACCACATTTATATATCAGTTAGTATGTCATGGATTCCATTTTGGATTCATGCCAGTTCAAATTTTACCCTTTTGACATTCGGACATCAACTCAACTATGGTGGGGCATGTGTGGGTAAAAAATGGCCCTGTTACTCACCGTAAATACTCACCCCCATCACATTCCAATGGGCCTAAGGGACCGGCAATTTACTGCTACTGTGCCACTGTACCTTTTAAACAATTGTTTGAGCAGAGCACGGTTTATAATTTGTAATTTTCCTTTTTCTTTCCTTCTAAAGCTATTCCTGGTGGACATCCTCATCCAACTTGCCAGGTGATAGCAGAACAGCTCAGCAGCAGAAGCTGGAGGGCATCAAAAACAAATATCGGCAGCTGGCAGCCCTCCAGGAGGAGGAGGAGGCCAAGGCAGCACTCATGGATGCTGGCCCTAGCTTCTCCAGCCAGCCAACAGCACTTGCAGCCTCCCAGCGGTGCCAACAGCACCATCGCAGCCAGCAACCATCAACCCATCCCAGTTCCAGCACTGCTGCCCCCTCTTCACACCAGGCCCAGGACTGAATAGTTCAATGCTGCATCCCACAACACCTTGCAAGACTGGACCACCGAGGGACACACATTGAGGCAGCCCTCAGTGATATCCGGACCCTACTCTACTCTGAAATTGGACGTGCGTTCTTCAGGCCATTTTTAATTTTTTTGTTGTTTTGGTGGGAGAGATACTTGTGGGTGGAGAGGGTTGGAAGGGAATTGGGATGGGGTTTGATAGTTTGACTTCAAATTGGACTTTTTGTTGGAGTTGAGGGTGGGTTTATTTGTTTGGGGAGGGGGAGGGCCTATTGTACGTAAAAAGGGTGAGTGTTGTATTTTATAAGATAATAAAGGAGATAATTTATTTTACTTTATTTATGCCTCCGTCAAATGTTTATTGTGGTGTTTTAGTTAGCACTGCTGTCTTTTAGTGCAACCTGTTTTTTAAAACTGCTAAAACAGTATATGTCATTTATTTGTATGGCTACTCTTGGTCTGTTGCCCTCTGCCACTGAACTATTTTGATCGCTAGTGGATGATTGCCATTGCCTATTTTGACTAAAAAACCTAGGTACACATAAACAGGTAAGACAGCATCTTCTTTAGTAGGAGTTACTAACTAAACAAGTTAACCACTTCAATCCATAGTTCTCTACTTACCTGAATAGATGAAGCCAGGGAGTTGTCTTCTTCTTATTAAAGGGTTTTTCCCAACATGGCATTTTACTTCTTAATGGGGTGGTAGGTGGTAGTAGTAGCGGGCTAGCACTCTAACAGGGAAGACAGAGCTTTACAGAAGGTGCAACTTCAACTACAGGATTAATCAAAGGGTTATGCATCACTGTCAACTCAATTGAAAGAAAAGTAAAACAGTTAGTGAGTCATCATATCATAACTTTCGAAATACTGAGACCAGACTACCATAATGACAGTATTTGACACACAGCAAAGAATAGTCAGGCCTGATATGATACTAAAATCTAGCAATATCATTTTTTTCAGAGCAATGGTAGGGAGCTATAAAAACTAAACCTAGGAAATTAAATCAGGAGAAGTGGATGGAGTAGGTTAAGTGTTTACAGAACACACACACAAGGCATGAATGATGATGATTTGATTGGGCTGGTGTGGAATATTGCTCAGTTAGAAGAAGGCAGAAGGTCATGCAGTTAGATGGTGTCACTTTCACCAAATCTGCCCCAGCAAGTGTGTCATTCATTTATGGTGTAAAGTTAAGTCACACCTCAATTAATCACACAGCCCGCAGGAAGAGGGTTAGGGGCTCGATGAATGGATGGGAAAGGGGATTTGGGGGAAGGTGTGACAAAAACAAACGCTACACAAAAGAAACGGCAGCAATATTTATTGGGGCACTGAGCAGCACACCATGATCAATATGTTGTGGAGGGAAAGTGAAAACAAAGGGAGAAGTATGACAAATAGAAATTAAGGAAGATTAAAGATAACCTACACAGTTCTAAAAATTATGATTGTTGAAAGGAAAATGATACTGTATTGCAAAAATGGGCGGTAGGCAAGCTAGAGTCTTTCCGCAAGTTTTGTTCATACAGGGCAGGACTAGGAGAAAGCCTGGCTGTTGAGAAAAAAACAGTGGCTGTATTAGTTAGTAAAGGATATGGACATAAGGAAGCAAGGCAAGCTTCATGAGAAGTCAGGAGTGTACCAAGAAGACTCAGAGGCAGAGCATAAACATAAGGAGTTTCATGTTTGAGCCAGCAATGCATCAAACACATACTCAGCAGCATTTCCAAATCAATGCGCCGCTCTCTAGTACACAGAGCTGCATGTGTGAGTACGAGGTCTCAATAGCTTCGCCATCATCATGGTTTCACATTGAAGTCAATAGCTTTCTCCTTCTAGTTGTTGAGGTAGTCCCACCCTGAGTCCTTCCATCCTTCTCCTCCAGATTCTGAGTAACTCCATCCTAGTCCCAAACTGATCGAGGTAAACCTGTGAAGTGTACTGCAGCTGAAATTAAGATTAGCACAAATAGAGAAACAAAATTGGAGTATTTTGTGTAGATTTGTGTTCAGTAACTAAACTGACTGGCCTGTTCTGAGGACCAAGAAAAAAGAAGAGGAGCCTGGAGGTAATTTCACTACGTTTGAAATTGCAATCACTTTCAGGAAAAAATTATCACCCATCAGACCCCAAACATTGCAAATCCTTGGAAACAAGTTTAAACATTTTTTGAACTTCTTCTTTCAGTGTCAGCCACCACATACATCAGTCATCGCTCACAAATTCACAAACACTCTATATATCACCACTTTTTATCGCAAAAATAGTTACTTTTGTACTAGTAGTAGTTACCTCTTCCAATCCAAGCACGGTAGTTGAACAAAATACATCCTCTTTGTTGGCAACTCAACATATTGTTGACATTGGCACTGACAGTCTTTTTGTTTAATCAATGATCTTTTATGGCAGCCCTGCTAGGTGATGTAAAAAAAAAAAAGAAAGGCAATGGCATGTGAGGGAGGCAGGCATTGTCTCCAATGTCCTGAATAGTATGTGGGGGGGGGGCTCCATCACTGCACACATGTCCAACCTCAATGTGGGCTTATAATATGCAACTTTAAAATGGTGTGGCAGCATAAATCAGACACAAACATAATGTTCCACTTTTTTGTTATTTTGCCAAGAAAGAAAGACAAAAATAAGTTAATTGAGAAATAATTAAAATTTCCTATTGCATACTCAGTCCAGGAAGGTCAGGTAGGTAGGTCACCCAGAAGTTCATCAGCTAACACACTTGATTCTAAGCAATTATCCTCTCCCTTCCCCTGTAGTGTTTCGCGAACAGTGTAATCAGGTGGTATAAAATGCTGGTTCATCGTTTTTCGTTTTGAGGTGAGAGACAGGTCCTTCTGACTGCTGCAACTGCACCAGCTGCACTGTAAATACATCCAGCAGACACACTGGCTACAGGACAAGCCACATACTTTATTGCCAGCCTGCTGAGCTCTGGACATTGGCACTTCTTCCCTTTCCAATACACCAATGGGCTTTGATGCACACACACACCTCTTTGGGTCCTCCAGATACTCCTGGAACATCCTCTGAATGTTCATTTGTGCTGCCACCTGCTTGACTGTTTTTATCTTCACCTCTGCACTGGACTTAAGACCTGCCACTTGAAATAAAGCCAATGCAGAGGTTGGGTCAGATTCTTATGTTGCTGTTGTTGCCGGTTTTCTTGTTGGTGGGGTTGTCAGATGTGAGACAAGACTGCCCTCTCTGAAAGTTGAAGGCGGCACCCCAGAACTGTGGAGTGGGACTACATTCCAGCTATTCTTCTTCCAGTTCTTCTGCTTGCTCAACAATCCACCTCTTGCATTGTGAAACATCCCCTTCAGAAAAAGGAATGATAGCGGAAAGAATGTTTTTGTACTGCGGATCAAGTAGGCTGGCACAGGAAAAGATGATGTCATTTTGCTGCCTTAAATTACGAGTCAAGTGATAGCTTAGGCTAGTAACCAAGGCATGTGCTTCTGGGTTTTCGTTCGCACTCCTTAATGCACACCTTTCAGACCCCTTCTTTAGCTGCTACTGTAGCAGGTGCAATAATGGGATAGCTTGGCCCATTGTACTGTTCTCCTTGCAAACTTCCTGCATGAAAACTTCAAAAGGGAGGAGCATCTATGTGAGGCATTTGACTAGGCCCATTTGTCCGCCTCCATGGTCATAGCTTTTCCAATTGCATCAGCTCCTCATTGAATGACTGTCGGACCTGGCATCCTTGGCATGGTCTCCCCTGTCTTTTTTGCCTCTGCTTCCTATGACGTTTGACTATGTGGTGGACTTTTTCCTGGTTTTGGTATACTGGGCACCCTACCTCTTCTGACCAGTGCTAAAGTGCAAGCGCTCTTGTATGTAGCCTATAAGCATGGCTTAGACCTGCCGCAGCAGTGTCTGTGTGGGCAGTTTTAAACTGCCAAATTACCCTTGCACATGTATCCACTTGCCAGGCCCAAACCTTCCCTCTTTATACATTTAAGGCGCCCCCAAGGTAGGCCTTGGGTGCCCCATGGGCAGGGTGCAGTGTGTGTTAAACGTAGGACATGCACTGATGTTTTACATGTCCTGACAGTGAAATACTGCCAATAGGCCTAGCTCTCTTATAGGTAACAAGAGGGGTTTCCTTTAAATAACCTTTAAGTGCAGTTTCCCTTTGGGAGAAAATAGAAACTTGGAGTTTGGGGTCTCTAAACTCACAATTTAAAAATACTTCTTTTAGTAAAGTTGGGTTTAAGATTGTCATTTTGAAAATGCCACTTTTATAATTTTATACTTTTAGAAAGTAGGCATTTTCTTGCTTAAATCATTCTGTGACTCTGCCTGCTTGTGTATTGCCTGTCTAGGTCAGACTGACAGCTGGGCTGTTTTTAAATCTCCACTGGGCAGTGAGATAAAGGGAGCTGGGGTGTAGCCTGCATATCCTAATGAGCCATCTGGGCTAGAGTGGAGGAACTTACACCTGAATGGGCTGCCCCTCTCCTAATACAATGCAGTCTCCAACCCCCTGGTGTGTGTCTGGAGCCAGGCCTGAGCAAGGCAAGATCTTGTCAACAACAGAGACTTTCCTTTGAAGTTTGCCTACGTCAAAGGCAGAAAGGGGGATAAGTAGTGGACCCAAACCCCAGATTGTTTATTACTTCTAGGCTCAACATGAACCTCTGCCAAAGAGAAGAGCTGGAGGAGGAGTACTGCCCCTTTGGCTGTAACTGTGCTTTGCTTGGTTGTCCTGCAGTTGCTGCGTCTGCCTGAGGAGGACAAAGACAGGACTTTGTGGTACATTCCTGCTGGTAAAGTGTCTACAAGGGCTTGGATAGAGATTGCCTCCTGTTTTGAAGCCTGAGGGCCATCAAAGACTTCCTTTGTCAGCATCTGGACTCTCCTCTGAGACTCCTACTCTGCTAGGTGGTGCCCTATCCAGTCCCAGGGCCCTTGAAAGGTGAATCTGGTAGAACATGGCAACACTGCTGTAGAAATGACGGACCACATGCATCGCGGCTGAGAAATCGATGCACCACCTACATCGCGGCTGGAAAATAAAAGTATCACCTGCATTGCGGCTGGAGAAACACCGCAACACCCACTTGTGGGTGCTGAAATTGATGCAAGCCCCACTCAGTGCGGTTTCTCAATCACCATGCAGCTGGATTTCACATGCATCGTAGCCGGGGGGCAAAATTAACAAGAACCTGCCCGGACCCGAGGTGCCCGTCCGGAAACCAATGTATTGCTCTCTTCCGGGAGAGAAGAACAACGCATTCCCTACCTGACCGGTGAAGAAACAAACGGCCTCACAAGCCTGTAAGCAATAGACACATCGCTGACTTTCTGACCCGTTTATTTTTCCACAAACCAAGTAATTTGTGTAACATCAACACATCAAGGGGGTTATTCTAACTTTGGAGGAGTGTTAATCCGTCCCAAAAGTGACGGTAAAGTGACGGATATACCACCAGCCGTATTACGAGTTCCATAGGATATAATGGACTCGTAATACGGCTGGTGGTAAATCCGTCACTTTTCCGTCACTTTTGGGACGGATTAACACCTCCTCCAAAGTTAGAATAACCCCCCAATTGTTTTCTATGGAGTAAGACTCTCTTTTTCTAAACTGGTGTTAAGTCCTTTTGTGGTGTTTTCATGTCTGTTTGTACTAGTTCTAGAAAACTTCCAAAATTAATTACCAAACAAAACCATTCAACCACCTAAAAACCCAATATAACCACACCCTACAAATTCAGCTAAGCCCCAAAAATAAACATGAAGCCCAAATTAATCCCAAAGTAACCACAATTTCCATGCAAAGCCATCCCATTTAAAATTGCACCTCAGATAACCTATTCCCTCAAAATATTCTTGAAAGCCATACACAATACAAACACTAACCACAACACTCCCAAAGCCTGAACATAATCCACCTCCCAAAAAAGATATGCCTTTAACCCAGATTAACCCCAAAACTAAACCCAGTATCCTCCCAAAACCCTAAATTAAACCAAATGCTCCAGAATTATCTAAATCCCACTATTAACACCAATATACACCGGCATCCCCAAAACAAAACAAACACTGCCTCCATTCACTAATCACAACAAACACAAAATATACAAAAAACAATAGTAAAGCAAACAATATTATAGTGCTTGATATAAAAACAAACTACATTGGGCCTATGTCACCAAAAAGTATACAATTTAGTTCTACTGCTCTGTCTGAACATATTTTAAAATTGTCTTTGATTGAAATAGCAGGTGTAACATTATGCCTGAAAAGCCACACCAGTTGCAGATTTCTAGGCGTACTACTACACCTATCGGGAATTTCTTAACGCAGCATATTACCCCATGAGAACTTGCACAGTGTTCATTTCAACTTAGTGGGAAGGGCAGATAAATGTACAAAGGCAATTTTTTTCTTGCTGGATAGAGAAAGCCCTTCCCCCTCACCCTTGCTCAAAGAAGGAGGACTTTTGCTGAAGTAAATTTCGAACTAAGTATAAGGTGGGAAAGAGTCCTATTTCAGATTATGCATTTTTGTGTGTGTTCACAAACTTGCAATGCAAACCATGCCCTTTAACACCTACCTCCCATCTATTGCATGGGAGCTTACTATTGTCTACATTTGCAGCAGTTAAATTCACACTAATGTGTGCATTTCTTTCTCTTTTTGTGAATTCCTGGCTGTGGTTTAAATTGGATATGTGTAGCTGTAAACATATGATAACAGCCCAGAATTATTTTGAGAATAAGCCCATTTGATCCTGTGATGTTACCTACCCAAATTGAAACAAATATTTTCATCTCACAATGATATTTATTTATTGCTAAGGCAATATTCTTTCCACAATTTTCTGGCAAGTTAATATTAAAACTCCAATATTCTGGCCATATATAATTCTATGCAACAGTTTGCTCACCAAGGATTGATGATGAATGAAGACGACATCTGGGAAAGCTCCACATCATAGGTAAAATCCATACCAGGCCGGTCATCTCACAAAATGAAAGTAGCATACCTTTGATTGGTGTATTTAACTCACCTGTAAGTCCCTAGTATATGGTACAAAGTGTATCCAGGGCCTGTAAGTTAAATGTCACTAGTTCACTGCAGCTCCTATTGTCCCACCCTCTACAGTCAAATTGCAAACAGTACTGCATGCATATCTCTGGCAGCCTGTCTGTTTCTGTTTTAATCTGCCAATTCGACCTTTTCAAATTAACTTCCCTTTCCTTTGAGAGGGAAAACTTTATTTTAAATATCTAAAAGCCATCTATAAGTAGGCCTTATTGTCCACAAGGCATAGTAAATGGAAGTTAAAAGTATGAAATATAAAAGTTTAATGTTAAACATGTCATTAAAGTGAACACGCCAAATACATTAATCTCATTGTAAAAAGGCTGACTTTTCCATAGGAAAACACTGGATTGCATTATTGCATTTACTTTGTGCTGAGTTTTCCCTTGCTGGTGCCTCTCTTCTGCTTGTATTTCTTTTCTCTCTGTGCCTTCGCACTCCACTGCTGCATTTTCCCACCCTTTCTTCTCCACAATGGTCATTGATGTTCCTGCTCTTCTGGTTTATGCCTCCTGTGCCTCCCTCAGCACCACCCATTGCCCCCTGCACTTCTCCCTAGAACCTACTTAATACGGTGTACCAAAGTCAAGTCCGTCAGCACCAGCATCAGCAAATCCGTTAGCATCAGGCAAGTTACCTTCAGACCATGCCTAGCACCAGGAGCCCTGGCCCTCTATCCAATCCCCGTTACCCTGACACATTCCTCTGCACTCTCAACCTTGGCTGCCCCTCTCAGCGATGCTGTCACTCGGCATGACACACCACAAAGGAGCATTCACCTTCACGTCATGCAGCTCCATCTGCAATCTGCTTCTTCCTACACACACCATGCCAAAACTAACAACACCAACAATACCCCTCCCACGCACTCACTCATTCACCTACCAGCCACTCCCTGCACAATCATCTACACTACATGCATCCTCTTCAACACTTGCTCGCTCAGCAAACACACCACAGAAATTTAGGACCTGCTGCCCAATCACAGTAGAGAGCTGCTCTTCCTTACAGAAACGTGCCTTAACCCAGCTTTGACACCACACATCCCGACTGCGATCCCTACCAGCTACAAGATTTTACAATAAGACTACCATCACAAACCCAGAGGTGGAATTGCCATTATATTTAAGGACACCTTCACCTGCACTGCCTCGGCAGAAAAAAACAACCTTTACATGGATCTTCTCCTTTACAAACTACAAATTACAGCCAGCTTTGCCATGTGTGGGACGCTGATATAGAGACCACCTGGACCCCACACCAACTTTGGCAGCAACATCACAGACTTTGTTCCACCAGCCACGATCAACTCTAGCACTTTCATCCTCCTAGGAAGCCTGAATTTTCATCTACAAGGCCTTTCTGACCCTAACATGATTGCCCCATTGGAGAATGTCAGCAACCACAGCCTCAACGAGCACATTAGTGGCCCACTCATGCCACAAGTCACCTCCTAGGCCTAACTTTTTCCACCTTCAAACACATTTAGGGCAACAAGTCATTGTCTGTCCCCTGGGCAGACCAGACCCTCACCAGCTTCAGCCTTCCCATCCTGAACCACCAAAAACCTACCATCGCAGGACGTTCTGGAAAAACATAATAGAAAAGACTGGTTTCTGCCCTCTCTATGTACTGTCCTGAACTCACCTGCAGCCTGACAGAAGGGATCAAGAACTTCACCGGCTGAATCACTGCCTGCACCAAATCATTGTACCCTCCTCAAGCATGGCAAACAGCTACAACCAGAACATAACTAGTACACAGAAGAACTGAGAATAACAAAATGATACTGGAAACAACTAGAGCACAAGTGAAGAATGAACCAGGAAACCACAGACAAGAAAACCTTCAAATCTGCCCTGAGAAACTACCATCAACAAATACATAACACAAAGCGCACATCTCACACTGATCCTATTGATGCCACAAACAACAACAGCTGGGAAATCTTTGCCATTGTCAAAGATTTCACTACGCCTACAGCCATTTCCAGCATCATCGCGCCTTCGTAAGACCTATGGGGCAAGTTCTCAGAATTCCTTCCGCAACAAGATCACAGTCATCTACGGAAACCTCAACCCTCAATCGGACCCCAATAACCTCACTGTAAGCCTACCCATCTCTGCTGAAGACAAACACTAATGACATGGGCTCCCTTCCCCACAGAGGAAACTGCCAGCACCATTAGGAAAATCCAGTCAGTGGCCTGTCAGAGCCTTGCCCACATCATGCCTTCAACAAGGGGCCCACTACCATCAGTGAAGCTGTCACTCACATCCACAACACTTCCATCAACACAGCCTCCTTCACTGAAACCTTGAAACATTCCACTGTCTCTGCCCTCCTCAAGAAGCCATCTGCGGACCCAGCCAAATTCATTGTCTACAGAAAGATTGTCTTACTACCCACCCGGCCAAAGTACTAAAAAAGCTCATCAATAAACATCTCACCGACCCCCTTGCCAAACTCCAGCTCCTTGATGTCACACACTCCAGATTCAGACCCAACCACAGCACAGAACAAACACTCATCAACTGCAATAGATGACATCTGCATTATCCTGCACAAAGGGGAGTTGCAACCTTTATTCCACTGGACCTCTCTTGGCTTTTGACACAGTATCTCACCCATCCTTATCACAAAAGTGGCATTCAGGAACCTGCCTTCTAATGAATCTGCTCTTTCCTAATGAAAAGGACACAGGCAGTCAGCCTAGTGATGTGTACTATAGAAGCCCATAAACCCATCTGAAGAATGCTTTAAGGGTCAAGCTTCAGCCCTCTTCAACAAATAAATGATCCCAATGGCTGATGTTGTCCATGTCCATGAGTTCAATATTCTTTTGTATACTGTTGACACATAACTCATACTGCCCTTCTCAAACAGAACCCCAGCATGAGAAACAAGTTCATCACCTACCTTACCTAAGTCATCACCTGGATAAAATCAACTGTTTCAAGGTCAACACAGACAAAACAGAATTAATGCTCTTCAGAAAAAATCCCTCTCCCAGCGACCCCGACCTCAGTCCTACATCCAGCTCCAGTTCCCAGGTAAGGAACCATTAAATTGCCATTGACAACAAACTAGACATGTCTGCTCAAGTCAACACAGTCACAACAGTCTGCTTCCCACCCTGATGACTGCCAAACACCAGAAAAACTGTCACCTAATGTGACCTAAGCCCTCGTCATCAGCCGGATGGACTACAGAAACTCTCTATACACCAGAATCCCTAGACAACTCAACAGAAGACTCCAGACTGCACAACACAGTCCCTGTATACCTGAAAATCCTGTGTATTTCCACTTTCTAGACACATCTGCCTACCTGGAGTCCCATTCTCATATATCCCACTCATTCACAGAAACAGAGTCAAAGGTTGTGCTTTCTCTAACAATGCTCCTAAAGTGAGGAAAGAGCTCCACTCCACATCAGAGCCTCCTCCTAGAGTTCCACAAGAAGCTGAATACCCTGGACTGACCATCCCTGCCCTCGGGCATTCTAAAGATAAATGTAACAAAACATAGCATAACAATAGTACTAATGTTACTTAGGAAACTAATAGAAATATCCAATTTAATGGTGTAAAATAAAGGAAAATGTGCCTTCAGAAAGTTACCTTTTCCCTGCCTAAAGCCTCTGAGGGCCCATTTGCATGAGCTCTAATTGTTACCTGGCAGCTGTATAGCTCACCTGATGTACGGAATCTACTCCCAGAGAAAGATAAAGGCCTTGGGTGTAAGGAGGTGTTATTCCGTGACAGGATGGTCAGTGGGCTGTGTCTAGAAATTTGATAAAATTCAAAGAGGCCTACCATATCACTGGTAAATGATAGCTGACACTTGAGCAGCCCCCCCCCACCACCACCAGTGAGGCAGGATCCAATCCCAGTGAGAGATGAGCTGTCCCCAGAACTGATTTAGAGTGACCACACAGGAAGGGTGCCCATTTTCATGGCCAGACATCTGGGGTGGTTACACAAGTTCGGCATAGGGGAAGAAAAGTTGTGCTACCTTACATATCAACAGTAAGGGAACTGTGGAATTTTTGCTGTAAGGCACACAGGAACTGCTGAAAAAGTAGGTAATTTTATCCCTGGAAATGTTCACCCTACTGATTAGGTAGAGCCAGTAGTCTCCCCCACCCAAAGGGTGGTGCCCGGCATAAATGTGGCTTCTGTGGTACCCTTCTGAGAACTTGTTGAAGACCAGAAGAAGACTAAGGTGGTCATTCCAACCCTGGCGGTCGGTGTTAAAGCGGCGGCAAAACCGCCAACAGGCTGGCGGTAAAAAAAAAATGGAATTCCGACCGAGGCGGTAACCGCCAACAGAGACCGCCACTTTAATACACCGACCGCCACGGCGGTACAAACAAACAGCGCGGCGGTCACCGCCAACAGACAGGCGGGAGTCAATGTACCGGTGAGTACTGCACCTACGACACAGGGGAGGGGGGAGGCAAAAAATTGCGGGGACACACATACGCGACACACCCACCCCCACCCTCACCCACTACAACACACACATCAATGCATAGCAATACATCACAGTTACACCCTCCAAACCCCCTGGAAGAATGCAAAGACAAAAGGAAATTATTTTAAACATTGAAATATATTGCACTACTGTCAAAAAATATATATACACAACAAAAAACTCTTATATACACAAATGTACAAGTCCGAGCATTGTAGCAGGCATTGTCCGTGGACCACTGGACCCAAATCACATGGGCAAAGCCCACACAGGATACCTGACTCTAACGGAGAGAACACTGCAGGGGCATCAGATAGCAAAACTACAGGCACCTCAGGGGGAAGGGAAGGGGGGGCACCTCAGCCAGATGAGTGCACGACGCCAGATCCACGAGGGGCCTCCATGCCCACTGTTCAATCCTGGGGAGTGCAAAGCCACAGTCTCACAAGTCCAGACAGTGGGTGGGCTGCCCACTGTTCAATCCTGGGGAGTGCAAAGCCACAGCCTCACAAGTCTAGACAGTGGGTGGGCTGCCCACTGTTCAATCCTGGGGAGTGCAAAGCCACAGTCTCACAAGTCTATACAGTGGGTGGGCTGCCCACTGCTCAATCCTGGGGAGTGCAAAGCCACAGTCTCACAAGTGGATAACAGTCTCCACTGGTTCTGGAGGGGGCCTGGTGCCCAGAGTGCTTCTACCTGTGCAGGACAGAGGTAGTGGATGCATGTCCCCACTGGTTCTGGAGGGGGCCTGGTGCCCAGAGTGCCTCGTGCAGCCCTGCCCGACAAAGATGCGGCCCAGCCCCTGCCGCTCATGGGCCAGCAGTGCCTGCGATGGAGTGGCCAGTTCAGCTGTGCTTGAGATGGAGTGCCCAGTTCAGCGGTGCTTGAGATGAAGGGGCCAGTGCAGCGGTGCATGAGACGGCGGTGCCCAGTTCAGCGGTGCTTGAGATGAAGGGCCCAGTTCAGCGGTGCTTGAGATGAAGGGCCCAGTGCAGCGGTGCTTGAGATGGAGTGCCCAGTTCAGCTGTGCTTGAGATGGAGAGCCCAGTTCAGCGGTGCTTGAGATGAAGGGGCCAGTGCAGCGGTGCATGAGACGGCGGTGCCCAGTTCAGCGGTGCTTGAGATGAAGGGCCCAGTTCAGCGGTGCTTGAGATGAAGGGCCCAGTGCAGCGGTGCTTGAGATGGAGTGCCCAGTTCAGCTGTGCTTGAGATGAAGGGCCCAGTTCAGCGGTGCTTGAGATGGAGTGCCCAGTTCAGCGGTGCTTGAGATAAAGGGGCCAGTGCAGCGGTGCATGAGACGGTGGTGTCCAGTTCAGCGGTGCTTGAGATGGAGTGCCCAGTTCAGCGGTGCTTGAGATGAAGGGGCCAGTGCAGCGGTGCATGAGACGGCGGTGCCCAGTTCAGCGGTGCTTGAGTTGGAGTGCCCAGTTCAGCGGTGCTTGAGAGGAAGGGCCCAGTCCAGCGGTGCTTGAGATGAAGGGGCCAGTGCAGCGGTGCATGAGATGCGGTGCCAAGTTCAGCGGTGCTTGAGATGAAGGGCCCAGTGCAGCGGTGCTTGAGATGGAGTGCCCAGTTCAGCGGTGCTTGAGATGAAGGGCCCAGTGCAGCGGTGCTTGAGATGGAGTGCCCAGTTCAGCGGTGCTTGAGAAGAAGGGGCCAGTGCAACGGTGCATGAGATGGCAGTTCCCAGTTCAGCGGTGCTTGAGATGGAGTGCCCAGTTCAGCGGTGCTTGAGATGAAGGGGCCAGTGCAGCGGTGCATGAGACGGCGGTGCCCAGTTCAGCGGTGCTTGAGATGGATTGCCCAGTTCAGCTGTGCTTGAGATGGAGTGCCCAGTTCAGCGGTGCTTGAGATGAAGAGCCAGTGCAGCGGTGCATGAGACGGCGGTGCCCAGTTCAGCGGTGCTTGAGATGAAGGGCCCAGTTCAGCGGTGCTTGAGATGAAGGGCCCAGTGCAGCGGTGCTTGAGATGGAGTGCCCAGTTCAGCTGTGCTTGAGATGGAGAGCCCAGTTCAGCGGTGCTTGAGATGAAGGGGCCAGTGCAGCGGTGCATGAGACGGCGGTGCCCAGTTCAGCGGTGCTTGAGATGAAGGGCCCAGTTCAGCGGTGCTTGAGATGAAGGGCCCAGTGCAGCGGTGCTTGAGATGGAGTGCCCAGTTCAGCTGTGCTTGAGATGAAGGGCCCAGTGCAGCGGTGCTTGAGATGGAGTGCCCAGTTCAGCGGTGCTTGAGTTAAAGGGGCCAGTGCAGCGGTGCATGAGACGGCGGTGTCCAGTTCAGCGGTGCTTGAGATGGAGTGCCCAGTTCAGCGGTGCTTGAGATGAAGGGGCCAGTGCAGCGGTGCTTGAGATGAACGGGCCAGTGCAGCGGTGCATGAGATGGCGGTGCCCAGTTCAGCGGTGCTTGAGATGAAGGGCCCAGTGCAGCGGTGCTTGAGATGGAGTGCCTAGTTCAGCGGTGCTTGAGATGAAGGGCCCAGTGCAGCGGTGCTTGAGATGGAGTGCCCAGTTCAGCGGTGCTTGAGATGAAGGGGCCAGTGCAACGGTGCATGAGACGGCAGTGCCCAGTTCAGCGGTGCTTGAGATGGAGTGCCCAGTTCAGCGGTGCTTGAGATGAAGGGGCCAGTGCAGCGGTGCATGAGACGGCGGTGCCCAGTTCAGCGGTGCTTGAGATGGAGTGCCCAGTTCAGCGGTGCTTGAGAGGAAGGGCCCAGTCCAGCGGTGCTTGAGATGAACGGGCCAGTGCAGCGGTGCATGAGATGGCGGTGCCCAGGTCAGCGGTCCTTGAGATGAAGGGCCCAGTGCAGCGGTGCTTGAGATGGAGTGCCTAGTTCAGCGGTGCTTGAGATGAAGGGCCCAGTGCAGCGGTGCTTGAGATGGAGTGCCCAGTTCAGCGGTGCTTGAGATGAAGGGGCCAGTGCAACGGTGCATGAGACGGCAGTGCCCAGTTCAGCGGTGCTTGAGATGGAGTGCCCAGTTCAGCGGTGCTTGAGATGAAGGGGCCAGTGCAGCGGTGCATGAGACGGCGGTGCCCAGTTCAGCGGTGCTTGAGATGGAGTGCCCAGTTCAGCTGTGCTTGAGATGGAGTGCCCAGTTCAGCGGTGCTTGAGATGAAGGGGCCAGTGCAGCGGTGCATGAGACGGCGGTGCCCAGTTCAGCGGTGCTTGAGATGAAGGGCCCAGTTCAGCGGTGCTTGAGATGAAGGGCCCAGTGCAGCGGTGCTTGAGATGGAGTGCCCAGTTCAGCTGTGCTTGAGATGGAGAGCCCAGTTCAGCAGTGCTTGAGATGAAGGGGCCAGTGCAGCGGTGCATGAGACGGCGGTGCCCAGTTCAGCGGTGCTTGAGATGAAGGGCCCAGTTCAGCGGTGCTTGAGATGAAGGGCCCAGTGCAGCGGTGCTTGAGATGGAGTGCCCAGTTCAGCTGTGGTTGAGATGAAGGGCACAGTGCAGCGGTGCTTGAGATGGAGTGCCCAGTTCAGCGGTGCTTGAGATAAAGGGGCCAGTGCAGCGGTGCATGAGACGGCGGTGTCCAGTTCAGCGGTGCTTGAGATGGAGTGCCCAGTTCAGCGGTGCTTGAGATGAAGGGGCCAGTGCAGCGGTGCATGAGACGGCGGTGCCCAGTTCAGCGGTGCTTGAGATGAAGGGCCCAGTTCAGCGGTGCTTGAGATGAAGGGCCCAGTGCAGCGGTGCTTGAGATGGAGTGCCCAGTTCAGCTGTGCTTGAGATGGAGAGCCCAGTTCAGCAGTGCTTGAGATGAAGGGGACAGTGCAGCGGTGCATGAGACGGCGGTGCCCAGTTCAGCGGTGCTTGAGATGAAGGGCCCAGTTCAGCGGTGCTTGAGATGAAGGGCCCAGTTCAGCGGTGCTTGAGATGGAGTGCCCAGTTCAGCGCTGCTTGAGAGGAAGGGCCCAGTCCAGCGGTGCTTGAGATGAAGGGGCCAGTGCAGCGGTGCATGAGATGGCGGTCCCCAGTTCAGCGGTGCTTGAGATGAAGGGCCCAGTGCAGCGGTGCTTGAGATGGAGTGCCCAGTTCAGCGGTGCTTGAGATGAAGGGGCCAGTGCAGCGGTGCATGAGACGGCGGTGCCCAGTTCAGCGGTGCTTGAGATGGAGTGCCCAGTTCAGCGGTGCTTGAGAGGAAGGGCCCAGTCCAGCGGTGCTTGAGATGAAGGGGCCAGTGCAGCGGTGCATGAGATGGCGGTGCCCAGTTCAGCGGTGCTTGAGATGAAGGGCCCAGTGCAGCAGTGCTTGAGATGGAGTGCCCAGTTCAGCGGTGCATGAGATGAAGGGCCCAGTGCAGCGGTGCTTGAGATGGAGTGCCCAGTTCAGCGGTGCTTGAGATGAAGGGGCCAGTGCAACGGTGCATGAGACGGCAGTGCCCAGTTCAGCGGTGCTTGAGATGGAGTGCCCAGTTCAGCGGTGCTTGAGATGAAGGGGCCAGTGCAGCGGTGCATGAGACGGCGGTGCCCAGTTCAGCGGTGCTTGAGATGGAGTGCCCAGTTCAGCGGTGCTTGAGATGAAGGGCCCAGTGCAGCGGTGCATGAGACAGTGGTGCCCAGTTCAGCGGTGCTTGGGATGAAGGGCCCAGTGCAGCGGTGCTTGAGATGGAGTGCCCAGTTCAGTGGTGCTTGAGATGAAGGGGCCAGTGCAGCGGTGCATGAGACGGCGGTGCCCAGTTCAGCGGTGCTTGAGATGGAGTGCCCAGTTCAGCGGTGCTTGAGATGAAGGGGCCAGTGCAGCGGTGCATGAGACGGCGGTGCCCAGTTCAGCGGTGCTTGAGATGGAGTGCCCGGTTCAGCGGTGCTTGAGATGAAGGGGCCAGTGCAGCGGTGCATGAGACGGCGGTGCCCAGTTCAGCGGTGCTTGAGATGAAGGGCCCAGTGCAGCGGCGCTTGAGATGGAGTGCCCAGTTCAGCGGGGCTTGAAATGAAGGGCCCAGTGCAGCGGTGCTTGAGATGGAGTGCCCAGTTCAGCAGGGCTTGAAATGAAGGGGCCAGTGCAGCGGTGCATGAGACGGCGGTGCCCAGTTCAGCGGTGCTTGAGATGAAGGGCCCAGTGCAGCGGTGCTTGAGACGGCAGTGCCCAGTTCAGCGGTGCTTGGGATGAAGGGGCCAGTGCAGCGGTGCTTGAGACGGCGGTGCCCAGTTCAGCGGTGCTTGAGATGAAGGGGCCAGTGCAGCGGTGCTTGAGACGGCGGTGCCCAGTTCAGCGGGGCTTGAGATGAAGGGCCCAGTGCAGCGGTGCTTGAGACGGCGGTGCCCAGTTCAGCGGTGCCGGCCATGGCGGGGTGCTCATTTGCCACCTGTCCAGTGGCTGGCGGGGCCCTCCTGCCCATCTGTCCTGTGGCTGGCGGGGCCCTCCTGGGCAGCTGTGCCGGGGCTGTTGGTGGCCTCCTGCCCACCTGGGATGGGGCTGGTGGGGCCCTCCTGGCCAGCTGGGCTGATGGCGGTGTTGTCGGGCGTGCTGCCCTTCCCAGCCTTCCCTGATCGCCTGTGGCCCTTCCCCACCTTGGGCGGTGTGCCAGCTGTCTCCACACTCCCTGCCGGAGCCCTGGTAGGGGTTTTAGTCCCTGGTGTTTTCACCCTCTCCCGCCGGCCACTGACTATCTTGGGATGTTTCTCTGGGGGTGGGCTGCCCGTGCCTTGGCTTCGCACCAAACTGGCTGCCCTGGTGGGTGGGGCACTCCACTGTCCATGGCAGACTGTGATGACAGGGGGCGATTTTGTCGTGGCTGAGGTGCTGACTGTAGTCCTATGACATGGACGGGGTGAGGGAGTTGGTGGAAAGAGGTTGAGTTTTGACAGGAAAAACGTTTTGGGAGCAGTGGGACGGGTAGGTGTAGTGGGTATGGGAGTGGAGGAAGAGGTTGTGGTTGTAGGAGTTGTAAGTCTGGTGGCTTTGGGTGCAGGTGCTTGGGCTGGAGGCTGTCGTGAGGTGGATGGCTGTTGGGTGGGTGGCTGCCTGCGTTTGTGTATCTTGGAAGGGGGGGGGCACAGACACACTGGGAGAGGACACAGGGGACCTGTAAATGGCAGTGGGGGTGTGACTGCACGTGTGCGGGGTGTTCTGGTGTGTGTGCTGCTGAGGGACGTAGTGGCTGAAGATGTTGTGCATGCAGGTGTGAACGGAGAGGTGACAGGGAGGGAGGAGGGAGACGTGGAGGAGGGGGACACAGTGGAGGCAGTGGGTGTTGGTATGTCGGTATGTGGATGTTGCTTGTGTGACTGCCTGTGGGATGTGTGGTGCTTATGTCTGGCTGAGCTTCCCTTGGGTGTTGAGGTGTGTGCAGGCTGGTCTGATGGTATGTCTGGGATAGGCAGAGGTACAGGTGATAGTGTATGGGTGGATGAAGTTGGAGTGGGGAGGCTAGAGACAGGGACAATGGCTGCCATCATTGCCGAGGTCAGAGTCTAGACGATCGCTGAAGGGCCGCCTGACCAGAATGAATGCCCTCCAGGTATGCATTACTCTGGTGCACCTCCCTTTCTACACCCTGGATGGCATTCAAAATGGTAGACTGCCCAACAGTGAGCGTCCTCAGGAGGTCAATGACCTCCTCACTGAGGGCAGCAGGGGTGACTGGGGCAGGGCCTGAGGTGCCTGGGGCGAAGGAGATGCCCACCTTCCTGGGTGAGCGGGCACGGGACAAATGCTGAGGGGCTGCTGGGAGGGCGGTGCTAGTGCAGTGGGTGGCGGCTGTACCTGTTGTTGCGGGGGCACAGATGTTGCCGCCACCACAAGGGAGCTCCCTTCAGAGGACGAGTAGGTGTCACTGATGTCTGCCCGAGTCCCCGCTGTGGAGCTCCCCTCGCCCTCCGTCCCACTGGTGAATTCGGAGTCCGTTGTGTGGCCCTCCATGGCCATGTGGGATGCAGCTCCCTCGTGCTCCGATTCCACTTCTCCTCCGCCTGATGATGCTAATGCACACATGAACAGGAAGACCACAAAAAAGGGGGGGGGACAGAATATAGACATGTTGAGTGCATGCATTGGTGACACCATTGGCGGACAGGACAGACACAGAAGCCCCCTGCACTACGCCGCGCACTTGGGATCGACTACTCAATCCCTGGGACATGGCCTACAAGCCTATGGACGACATCTGCACACATAGATGACACAGGGCCATGAATAGCTGTACTTGGCACCCTACAGAGGTGGGGGGCGGGGGCACAGGGCCGTGCCTTACGGAGGGGCCTAGCCTACAGAAATCGCCCTGGCCTAGGGATACCCACATCCCTCCTCTCCCACCCAGACACCTCCACTGCGCGCAAAGTCAGCAGAATGAGAGTGTACTCACCCCCTTGTGTCTGCTGTGATGCCCTCACGCGCCCATCCAAATCGGGGTAGGCCACCGCCAGGATCCGGGACATCAGGGGGGTCAAAGTCCGACTGGCACTCCTCCCACGTTGGGAGGCCATCCCCAGCTGAGCCTCCGCCGTCTTCCTGCTCCAGCGGCGGATGTCCTCCCATCTCTTCCGGCAGTGGGTGCCCCGTCTGTGGTGGACCCCCAGGGTCCGGACGTCCTTGGCGATGGCACGCCAAATATCGATCTTCTGGTGGGCGCTGACCTATATGAAAGGTACTGGGGGAGAAGAATAGTCATTAACTTCTGCACCCTCAATGTGAGTGGCCCCCCATCCCTACCCTTGCCATGTGGCACATGCTCTCACCGTCGTTTGATGCATGCCTCAATCGCTCCCCTCCCCCCCATCTTTCATCCACCCCACTCAACACAGGCATAGCCCATACAGCATGCTCCCAGTGTATTTACCTGTTTGTCTGGAGGACCGTAGAGTAGCGCGTGCTGGGGGAGGACCCCATCCACAAGTTTATCCAACCCCTCCGCAGTAAAGGCAGGGGCCCTTTCCCCAGTCGCATGAGCCATTGTCTCTTCCAGACCGAGGTCACAGCAGCACTTGCAGTGTAGGTCCTCTCCTGTCAAAGATCAGGTATCGAGTGATTAAGCAGATAGAAAATGGCGGTCACGTCCGTGGCGGTGCATACCGCGACCGCCGGCGCACATCGTCATTGGCTCCTGAGACCCATAGGGTTCAATGTTAACCAATGCTGCATCGCGCCGAGGTCTTTGACCGCCTACCGCCACGGTGTACAACGCCAGCGCAGTTACCTCACATCCCATTGTCGCACTTTACAGGTCAGGCAGCCGCCATTTCATGGGCCCACATGGCTTACTTTTTACTGTGTCACACATACCTAGGCCTTGCATTAACACTCATACAAGCCATTCTATGGATTAAGAATCGTGTTCTGTGCAAGCTGTGGTTACGTACCTGTGGGTTGATTGACTCTGTGCTCGCTGTTGTCCTTCATAGGCACCGTCCGCTGGGACATGGGAGGAGATGGAGGCATCCTCCGGTGTACAGACCGCTGGTGGACCTGTCGACAATGGAAGAAAGACATGTCATACTGACATACAGGCTTGACCGTGCCACTATTCAGGAACTGTGTGCCCAGCTGGAGCCAGACCTGATGTCAGCTATCCGCCAACCCACAGGAATCCCCCCTCAAGTGCAGGTGCTGTCAGTGCTCCATTTCCTAGCAAGTGGGTCATTTCAAACAACAGTGGCCATATCATCAGGGATGTCCCAGCCTATGTTTTCCAAGGTGTTGTCCACAGTGTTGTCTGCCCTGCTGAAACACATGCGGAGCTACATCGTTTTCCCTGAGGTGGGGGATTTGCCTACAGTGAAGGGTGATTTCTATGCCCTTGGACATATCCCCAACATCATAGGTGCCATTGATGGGACCCATGTGGCTTTGGTCCCCCCCCACAGGAGTGAACAGGTGTACAGAAACCGGAAGAGTTATCATTCCATGAATGTCCAGATGGAATGTTATGCAGACCAGTACATCTCCCATGTTAATGCCAAGTTCCCTGGCTCAGTGCATGACACGTACATCATGCGGAATAGCAGCATCCCTTACGTGATGGGGCAACTCCAGAGGCACCGTGTGTGGCTAATTGGTGACTTTGGTTACCCCAACCTGTCATCGCTACTGACCCCAGTGAGGAATCCCTGGACAAGGGCAGAGGAACACTACAATAAGGCCCATGGGCGAACTAGGAGGGTGATCGAGCGGACCTTCGGCCTCCTGAAGGCCAGGTTCCGCTGCCTCCATATGACAGTTGGATCCCTATTCTACTCACCAAAGAAGGTGTGCCATATCATCGTGGCCTGCTGTATGCTTCACAACCTGGCTTTGCGACGACAGGTGCCTTTTCTGCAGGAGGATGGTCCAGATGGTGGTGTTGTAGCAGCTGTGGAGCCTTTGGAGAGTGAAGACGAGGAAGCCGAAGAAGACGACAAAGACAACAGGAACACAGTAATACAGCAATATTTCCAATGACACACAGGTAAGAATACACACTGGCATACTACATGTACTTAAACACTACTACCTCTCTACTGTCTGTTGTTTTCACCCAGTGTATGGTAACTGAGTTGTGACTTTCCCTTCCGATTTCAGAGATGTGGGCCCCACTGTGTGACATCTGCTTTGTTTCCCCATGGACTACAGCTGTGTGACATTGGTATGTTGGCATCACAATGTAAATAAGCATTTTGGCACGGTAATGTCTAATACATTTGTTCAAAATCACAGCCAGACTCCTGATTGTTTTGTGCAATAACTGTGTTTATTAAAGTGCTCTATATTGGAGGGTGGTTGCAAATTGGTGAGGGGTGATGGTGGAGGAATGTCCATGGCAGAGTCCAGACTATTAGTATCACAGGTGCATTGTCCAAATGCCTTTGGAAAGTGGAGCTGGGGCAGTTTAAGGATGGACAGGGTGACAATGTGGGACAGTGGGATGACAATCAGGGTGGTATCCTTTCCTGGCGGGGGTCTTGGCATCTTACTCTGTTTTCTTCCTGGATCTCAGGGACCGCTTGCGGGGTGGTTCTCCTTCTGCAGGGGGTGGGGTGCTGGTGGCCTGTTGGTCCTGTGGCGGGGCCTCCTGTCCACTAGCGCCGGCGGAGTTGGTAGGCAGTTCTTGGTCCATGCTAGTGTCAGGGGCCCTTTGTGGTGCCACAGTGTCCCGCAATGTGGTGACTACCAGATTCAGAACCCCTACGATGGTGCCCAGGGCGGAACTGATGGTTCGTAGTTCCTCCCTGAACCCCAAATACTGGTCCTCCTGCAGGCGCTGGGTCTCCTGAAACCTGGCCAGTACCGTTGCCATCGTCTCCTGGGAATGATGGTACGCTCCCATGATGTTGGAGAGGGCCTCATGGAGAGTGGGTTCCCTGGGCCTGTCCCCCCCCCTGTTGCACAGCAGCCCTCCCAGTTCCCCTGTTTCCCTGGGCCTCTGTCCCCTGGACCGTGTGCCCACTGCCACTGCCCCCAGGTCCATGTAGTTGTTGGGGTGGTGGGTTAACCTGGGTGCCCTGTAGTGGTGGACACACCGCTGATTGACGTGTACTGGGGACAGAGGTATGGGCCCCCTGGGTGGGTGCTGTGCTGGTGTTCCCAGAGGGGGGAAGGTCTGCTGTGGCCTGTGGCTGTCTGAGGGAAACCGACTGTCCCGAGGTCCCCGATGGGCCGGGCTGGTCATCTAGATCCAGGTCGACAGAGCTGCTGTCATCACTGTGGGCCTCTTCTGGGGGTGGAGTGGACATTTGTGGACCCTCCTGCGCGGTGACGTTGCGTTGGGGTCCTGCAGGGGTATAAAACCATGATTATTGCATCTGTGTGTGCCATGGTGTGCAATGGGTGGGTGCCCGTGTACCCCAGTGCTTGCATTCCTGTGTGGGGGCTTTTGTGACGGTGGTTTTGGGGGGGGATGGGTATGTGCAGTGGGCATGCTTTGGTGATGGGTGTCCATAATTTGTGGTCGCATGCAGGGCTTGGTGTTGGGATGGGTGGGTTGTGATGGTGAGACATTTGCAAGGAGTAGGAGTGATGGGGGTGAGGGTGGGGGTATGAGTTGGCATGCTGGTGGGGTGGGGGGATGAAGTAGTGAAGATGAGACTTACCAGAGTCCATTCCTCCAGATACTCCGCCGAGGCCCTCAGGATGCAGGATCACCAAGACCTGCTCCTCCCATGTTGTAAATTCTGGGGGAGGAGGTGGGGGTCCGCCGCCAGTCCTCTGCACTGCAATGCGGTGTCTGGATACCACGGAACGCACCTTCCCCCGCAGGTCGTTCCACCGCTTCCTGATGTCATCCCGATTTCTTGGGTGCTGTCCAACAGCGTTGACCCTGTCGACTATTCTACTCCATAGTTCCATCTTCCTGGCAATGGACGTCTGCTGCACCTGTGTTCCGAATAGCTGTGGCTCTACCCGGATGATTTCCTCCACCATGACCCTGAGTTCCTCCTCAGAAAACCTGGGGTGTCTTTGCGGTGCCATGGGGTGGTGTAGGTGATGTGTGGGGTGGATTGTGTGGTGCTAAGTGTGGTGATGTGTATTGGTGTGTTGTGTGAAGTGCGTGGTAATAGTGCTGGGTGATGGTAATATGCGCGTCTGCGTGCTCAGTTCTCTATTTCTCTGTGCGTGGTCCCGAGTTTTTAGGAGTGGGGGTTTGTGGGTGATGAGGGTGTGTGTTTTATATTTAATTGGGTGTGTGGGAGTGGTGTGCGTATGTGTATCAGGTGTGTGTATTTGGAATTGTCCAATGTGGCTGTGTTTTGTAAGTGTGTGTGTATTTTGAGCGCGGCGGTGTGTACCGCCAATGGAATACCGCGTTTGAAAGACCGCCGCGTGGAATCGTGGGTCGTGATAGTGTGGGCGTATTTCTGTTGGCGTGACGGTGTCGGCTTGGTTATCGCCAGTTTCTCGCTGGCCTTTGGTGTGGCTGACTTTTGTGGGTATCTGTATTTTGGCGGTTTCCGTGTTGTGGGTCAGAATGACCGTGGCGGTTTACCGCGGCCGCGGCAGTATGTTGGCGGTCTTCTGACAGCGGTATGCACCTTTTACCGCCAATGTTGGAATGACCACCTAAATCTACTCTGTTTGACCTCAGAAGAGCTTAGAAGACTGGACATGCTCTCTCACTTGTACCAAGGTCAAATACATGGATTCCAAGAGTTATGAGGCAAAAAACAGAAACACAACAATCTACAAGGGTCCTTTCCTGCAACTTCCCAGCTGACGAGTTTCAACTAGACCTGGCCTGGACCCTGCTGTTGGGTTCTGATGGAGTAAGTTGTGACCCCCAAATGCTATTACCGAGGTCTTTGAAACCTGGGCTTACTCATAGCAACACCACCTGAAAGCTGTAACTTAGAAACTTTTGGCTCCAAAGATCTCCAGAAGACCAGGGCTATCCTTTCGAGTTGACCCGAAAAAGGTACATTGTTGCTGGGCTGAAGATTCAGGTTGCTCCCAATCAGATTTTTTCCAAATCAGCAAATCCAGTTCAACAGAACTTTGCAGAGAAGGTATCTAGGTATTGAAGAACACTCTCTGGCTAAAGCTTGTAGTCTTGCCCTGCTGGAAAAATCAAGACTCTAAAAACAGACAGAGAAATCTTCACTGGGTGAAGGCATCAAAACAATCGAGCTAACAAGGGATCTTTGGGCATGATGTTCAAATTTTCCCTGCCTGCTCAGAGCTTCCCCAACAAAGTCACCAGCTTCATCTAGATGTCACCTAACGGCTATCCAATGATGCTGAGCTCTCCTCTGAAACAGTCTGCTGCCTTTCCCTGATGAACTTCACACTTTTTTTCAGAAAGTGTGAAGGTGAAATCTTTCAATAGGGTCACCTTGGCTCCTTTATCCGATCTATGCTCTATAGTATCTTCCATGATTTAGAACATAACCTTTCTGATTTCCTGAGGACTCCTTATTAGTGAGACGTAATCACTAGAACAGAATGTATTGAACACTTGGTTTAGAATGTTGGAGTTCACAGTTACGTGCAGAGGAATAAAGACGTGTGATTTACAGCTCTGTGTATGGCCTTGTCATTCAGTGAGTACCAGGCTGGGGAAGACTCTATAATTGGTGAAGAGATAGTGGATAAGAAACCCAAAGAATAAAGTGCTCTCTTGTATAGTTTTCTTTGGTCCAAGCAAACTGCTCTTGATTGCTATGTGTACTTTCGTCAAAGTCATATGTTGAGTCAAATCACAGCCCCAGCCAGTGTGAAGCATGTTACTAGGAAGAGAGCTTCATGGAAAGTCTACGCATCATTGGTCAGGAAACTACAACCAAGAGGTGCCACGCTAACACACAAAATAAAGTTATACAGTATACAGAGCATTAATGCTGAAGGCAGATACAAACAGGCTTATACAGTGCAGACGAAGACAATCATAATTTGCCATATATTACTACAAATAACAGCACAAGCAAAAAAAAGACTGCTGTGACTCTTACCTGAGTCTTGATAAGTGGAGCATTATTACCTCAGCCCTGGGTGGGAAGACCGAAGAAGATGAAATGGAGTTGTGCTTACTGATCTATCCAATAACTGAAGTGGCACAGCATCAAAGCTGCAGGATAGCAGCTCAGAACAACGCTAGCGGTCTCCATGAGTGATGTGGATCCAATGGAGACCATCATGAAGGTCACAACTCCAAAGACTGTCCTGGATGACCCAGAAGCTGAAACATTGTCCAGCCTCAGTGATGATGCAGATTCCCAGGGAACGTCAACAGCACTTGATAGAGCTCCACTATCAAAGTCAGCCACTCTCATGAACAGTTACAAGGCTGACAGCCTCCCAAAACCACCACTACCATTTGATACCACGAAAAAAGCAAAATATTGTTAATAGATGGACTGCATGGATAGAGACATTTGAAAATTGCGTAGATATACTTAGAGAGAGTAATAACAGAAAGATTAACAAATATCTCAAAAATCTTGCTGGTGAAGGTGTCAAAGACGTCATAAAGAAAATGCCAAGAACTGACGAAGAAGCCACATATCATCAGATTAAAAATGTGTTAAATCTCAAAGTTAATCTGATCCAAAATGCTGTCTATAAACAATATGCTTTTAGTCAAGAATGTTAAGGAGTTGGTGAAACAATTGATGAATTCATCAAAAGACTTGACACACTGATCAAACACTGTAAATTCAATTAACTTAATGTTGAAGAAGTCATACGGCTTAGAGTTATCAATAGATGCTTGTCTGATTCCTTCAGATGACGAATGCTGGGAAAATAGATACTAAACAAAATCGATCATATCTACATCATCCTCAAACAGTTCTTCAGCCTCGATAATAAGTGAAAGTGAAAAAAGTGAATGTGCTCTATCAATGCTTATCTCAGAAAAATGTGCACATGTTGAACTGGTCACCTGTGAGGAGAAAAGTCAGTCAAAGAAAAGTAGACATGTCAAAGTAAGGAAATCATGAAAACACTGACTAACAAATGCATTGAAATCAAGGGATGCTCAATACCTTTCATTATCGATAATGGTGCCTCAATAAATATAATGCCTGAAGAAAAGTACAATGATCTATCTCTGATACCACAGCTTACACCATCAAAGACCAAAGTGTACACTTGGGCTGCATGGACACCCATGAAGAGTCAAAGTTTGCTTATAGTGACAGTGAAACATAAGAAAACAAAAGTACAAGCACCAATCGATGTACTTCAAGGTACAGCGGCAAGTACCAGCCTGCGCAGGTTCAACATGGCTGCTGACATGGGACTGATTTTACTGTATTACAGCATGACTGCTCATCACACAATAGTAAGACAATTCCCTTCATTGTTCAATAGTTTAGGAATGTTAAAGACTACTAAAGTAAGACTGCATAATAATGAGGATGTCCGTTCTGTTGCTCTGAGACATAGACAAGTTGCTTTTTATTTACAAGAAGCTTGTGAAAAAGAACTTGAATCATTACTTGAGCATGACATCATTGAATGTTCACTGGTCCAATGTCATTTTTTTCCCATTGTAGTTGTGCCTAGAATTGACAATGAAGGAGCTGTATGCATATGCGTTGACATGCGCCAGGCAGGCAAAGTGATTGAACCAGAAGAACATCCAGGATCGCACATTGCTGGCATGATAAGGTAATTGAATGGTGCCAAATTCTTCTCTCAAATTGATTTGAATAAAGGTTATCATCAGTTACAAACTTGAAAAAAGCTTCAGATTTATTACGTTTGTTACACATATTGGTTTGTCTGGATACAAGAGACCTAGGGCCTGACTTAGGCATTGGCAGAAGAGTTACTCCATCACAACAGTGACGCGTATCCCATCCGCCAAAATGTAAATCCCATAGGAAATAATAGGATTTAGATTTACATCACCATTGTGACAGAGTAACTTCTCTGCCAATATCTAAGTCAGGTGTTTATTTTTGGTGTGTCATCGGCTGCAGATCTTTTTAAGATGTTGTACGATATATCATACAACCTGTTGTGAATGCATTTAACTATAACAATGACATATTGGTGTTTGGAGCTACACAGGAGGAGCACGATAAAGCCCTCACACAAGTATGTCAATTACTCAATGATGCAGACTTAACTTTATATGTAGACAAGTGTGAGTTCAATAAAACAAAACTGAAATGTTTGGGCCATATCTTTCTGATGGGGGTACGATGCTTGATCCTGAAAAAGAACAAATGTTGACATATGCTGAATCTCCACAAGATGTTTCAATGGTACATTCTTTTCTTGGAATGGCCAGCTACTGTTCACATTACATATTGGACTTTGCCACTGTCAGTGTTCCATTAGAAGACTTAACAAAGAAAAATGTTTCTTTTAAGTGGTAACAAAAATTTGAAAAGAACTTTAATAGAATCAAACATGATATTGAAAATGAGACAGAAATGGTGTAGCTCAATCCAAAGCTCCATATTGAGATTGTTGTTGATACTAGCCACGTTGGGTTAGGCGCCATGGTTGCACAGCATAGTGAATGCCCAAATGCAAGACAAAATATTGTGGCCTATTCTATTAGATGTTTGTCTCAAACAGAACATGCTTACTCATAGCCTGAGAAGAAAAGTTTGGCTATAGTATGGGCTTGTGAACATTTCCATGCATTTCTTATGGAAAACCTTTTATGATGGTGACTGATCATCAAGTTTTGCTGACCATCTTCGGCAATCCAAAAGCCAAGATGCCTCCTCAAACTGAACGATGGGGATTATGATTGCAAGAGTATAATTACACAATTGCATATCAATGAGGAAAAGATCAAAATCCTGCTGACTACTTTTTGAGAGTGCCTATTCAATGTTATGGTACTCCATCCAAAACAGCTGAGGCCTAAATCAATTTCATTTTCAAGTCAAGTACACAAGCTGCTGTACTGTTAACCCAGATTGTCACTGATATGAGTCATGATAGTGACCTGCTACGTATAATATAATTACACAGCAGACATGGAATAAGCACAATGGACACCTTAGTAATGAAAGTGAATATCAAACGTACCGGAATGTTAAATATGAATTGCCCCCGAACTTGGAAAATTAACTTTCATTACTATTTGTCTCTACATCTACAACAAGAAATGCCCAATGTTCAAAGCAATATTACTCCAACTCAACACAAATGGATGGAATCCTTTACTACGAACAACCAAGGAATACAAGGTCTCCTTCCCAAATACCAGCTCTATTGTCTGCACGAACTGCTTCTGGATATTTTGGCAACATCAACAATTCTTTTTCAACTTCTTCAGCTTCTTCAGCTGCACCTGTATCAAGAGCATGTAAGTTATTCAATTGGCTTAAAATTAACTATCTGATTCATCAATGGACTTATCAATGGGTACTGTTAACTGTGTTTGCCTTCCTTCTTTGGATTGGTTTTGTAATTGTTTTCTATCTGCTGATACATGGTCATTATCTTCCTCAACTCTCTGCTGCTGAATTGGTGGATGAGGTTTTGAAACCTCACCTGTCCTCGCGTAAGGTCTTCAGGGACTTGCCCCTATTGAACATTTTAGCCTTTACAATTCCTAATGACATTGTTTTAGATAAAGTATCATGAAATATATGCGGACCTATGGAAATGATCCAAATTCCATATGTATTCAAAGTCTCTGTGAATGATATAATAACACCTGGGGTGGTTTCTGATGATTGCGATGTAAAAACAGTTGATTCTATGCTTTCTGAGCTTTAATATTATACTGGGTTTGAAAGTGAATATGTTTACCAAACAACAGCAAATTATTGGGAAATGTTCTGTCACCATCATTATGGAGACCTTTTCATAGATAAAGCCAGCACCCCGAGAAATGTCTACAATTACAAACAATGGGAACCTTATCCAACTTCACCAGTGGAGAGTTCTAAAACGTGTGTAGTAAAGTTTGCATATTTTCTGGGCTTGATGTTACAAGTGCTGAGTTTTATTATTTAAACTGACTCTGGTGAAATTTCAGAATGTCCTGTTAACAAATACCAAATTACTCTATTCTGATTCTGTTGTTTCCTTGTTGGCTATTGAAGGCTATGAATATTGGTTATTTTATCATTTTAGCAAAGCTTCATTTTAGTGGAGATATTTTTAATTCTTTTATCATTTACCCTTTCACACAGAATTTATTATTCATTTCTTTGTACAACATTTTCATACTGTGCTCAACCCAAGGCTGTACATAATACTTACTGGGTATTGCTGGTTCGAAGAATACATTGTCAACTCTACACAGAAAAATAAGCGCTGTCACGTCAGGGCATTTCTTGGAATACCAGATATGTTATTACAAAACATCACACTGTTCATACCATCTTAGAGAGTACATTCGAGCCACCTTGCCATCTCATGCTGCACGTTATCACAGTTTCTGCTGAAACCCTTTAGTTCATTTTCATCTATGTGGGAGGGTTCTATGCAGACTAACAGACCTCTTCTTCACCTCTAAAGTCAGGTATAGGGGTTGGGCTTCCTTCCCGGGACCAGATGGGTGTATTAGGGCTACCACTGCTACTTGCTCTCACTTAGAAACTTAGGGGCATATTTAAGAGCCCCTTTTGCCACTTTAGCACCATCTTATTGGCATTGTGCCAATAGGCACAATGCCTGGCAATACCCAGAACTGTCTCTTTGAATGCCCTTATCAAATACACGCAATTCAGTTATTTACATTATACATACCTCACGCCCGTGAGATTAGCCCACATGTACATAGGGTCATCTTACTCCTGCCCCAGTTGCCGGGAAGTGGATGCAAACTTTGCACATATTACTTGGACATGTCCCAAACTTGGGGCCTGATTTAGATGTTGGTGGTCTTACCGCCAAGCTGCGTCAGTGGCGGGCCTGAAAAGACCGTAACATCGGCAATCTCCTGCCCGCCAAATTTAAATACATTGGTGGTCATTGCCGCCCGCCAGACGGGAACCGCCATTTGGCCGCTATGCGGTCAGAAGGCCGCTGCCGGCATTCTGACCTTCCTGCTTGGCCTGCGGGCGCTAACTATGTTAGCGCCCGCCGGCCCAGCGGGAAGGAGGGCTGCAACACAGAAGCCGGCTCCGAATGGAGCCGGCGGTGTTGCGGCCGTGCGACGGGTGCAGTTGCACCTGTCGTGCTTTTCACTGTCTGCTAGGCAGACAGTGAAAAGCCGTCCGGGGCCCCCAGGGGCCCCAAGACACCCGTTCCCGCCAGCCTCTTCCTGGCGGTGACAACCGCCAGACACAGGCTGGCGGGAAGGGGGTCAGAATCCCCATGGCAGCGCTGCTTGCAGCGCTGCCATGGCGGATTAGCCCAGCCGGGGGAAAACCGGCGGGAAAACCAGCGGGAAAACCGCCGGTCCCGGTTTTCTGACCGCGGCTTTACCGCCGCGGTCAGAATGGGCATGGAAGCACCGCCATCCTGTTGGCGGTGTTTCCGTCATTCGCGACCCTGGCGGTCAAGGACCGCCAGGGTCAGAATGACCCCCATTGTGTCTAAGCCAAACACCGCCACAACGGAGTGTATTCTGTTGCACCAGCTGCATCCCGCAGCTGACATGGTGGACTCCCAAAGATTAGCACTCTTCTGTCGTCTTCCTGATGACGGCATCCCACTAAGCTTATCTAGATCACACAGTTGTGCTGGCGGTGTGTCAGCAGCGGACCTTGATGTCAGGAATCCATTGCAGGATCAGTTCAGTATAGCACCCTGGCTATGGCCATTGTTTGGATGCCAGTAGCCCACACCTGTTGCAAATTTGATCATTGTGAACACCTGCAAAAGACACTATAAAGCTCACTTAATTTCAGACCATGAGCCCTTATCATTCCACTGCAAAAGACCAGACAGCCAGCCAAATCCACAACATAAGAGCCAGGTTTTTGGATATTTACATCTCCCTCTGTGTCTTTTTGTAAAATCAAATTTTTTATCAGTACTCTTCCTTTTTTGAGTGCTAGATTTGCTTGGATATATTTCACAATGGCAGGGAGAAGAAATCCCCATTTCACAGAAGGAGAACTGTCTGTCATGCTAGATGAAACCATTGGAGTAGAGCCACAATTCTTTGGAGCACAAGTCCAAAATACTGCCATTTCCCATAAAAGGCAGATATGGACTAGAATAGTTGAAAGGGTGAATGCACTAACCAGCAACCTAACAGGAGGAGGTTAGGAAGAAGTGGAATGACCTGTGGGTTTGTTCACTGGCCTCCAAGCATCACCTGGAGTCCCAGAGGTCTGGTGGGGGTTCTCTTCTCCACCACTGCAATTCTTTCCCTGGGAGGAGAAGATACTGCAAATCTTTGATCCTGAAGGCTTGACTGGAATCCCTGGTGGAGTGGAGACTGGTAAGTTAGACCTATGTATTTCTCCCTAATCATCAATGGAGTTCTGCCCTTAGGGTAGACATTTAGAGCGCTGCAACAACCTTAGCAACACAGATATGTGTCATACAAATTACCAGTAGCAAGGTTGCAGATGTCCTTCTAACATATTGCAATATGGATAGTCAGATTGTGTGTAGTTCCCCATGGATCATCCCTTGCACAGACTCTGCACATTACTGTCTATCAATGTATGTTATTGTGCTTACAAAAACAGGTCCAAAACTACATCGATTTTCACAGGAGAGTGTGGGCTACCTAAGATGTATTTTCTCCTAGTCACATTACATCCATATGTGTGTACCAGTGCAAACGTGTTATCATCTCTAGGACAGTCTTTTAAAATTAAATGTGTCACTTACTACTCAAACAAGCATTGTGTCAACAGATGACTACAACTACTATGATGCTCCGTTATAGGATCTGAAAAACAATAGTGGAATGTAATGTTGCTACACTGTTCTTTACTTCCATATGGACACACATTTCAAACACTAGTGCATTTGTCAGTCATCATGTCATGCCATGGATTAAAATATCACTTCTTGTGTATCTCAAGCATGTTGACACCTGCTCATAGCTACATTCAATTGATGAAAATGCTTACATCATTCATTGTCTGTTGAATCCAAGACTTCCAAAAACATGCTGTGGCATGCTGAACTGAATCATTATCCACACACAAATTAAAATTCACTCTCCATATGATGACCAATTACACTATCATGTGCATTATGAACCACTTTGTTTTCATTATTGTGCAGCCTGCTAGGCCTTGGAATGGTCCAGTTCTCCAATCTACTCTCCACTGTGTTGGGTGCAGTGTCTGCCATATGTAGCCTACAAATATGAACAAAACATTGGCATTTCAGGACATATCTGCAAGGTCAGCACTGGAGTTGTCATCTGTGTAAATCAAGCTGCACAGGTAAAACTGTGCAAATAACACAAAGGCCCAATCAGTCATTTTCACTCTTTCTAGGTTTTAGGTTGGCACTTTTGTAGACAAAGACACATGAAATGCACAAACAATATTTTAAACACATATCCTCTGTTTCCTTATCAGGTCCAACCGCCCGGCCTAGTGCAATATCTGCCAGCCAAGACACCTGCACTCCAGCACAGGAGCAAGCCTCAGTGAGGACTGCAAGTTCGGGTCATGAGGAGCAAGCAGGTCCATCTGGTTCGTATGGCCTCACAGCTCCAGTGAGTCTCAGGCCACACCTACACCTCACTCCACAGCTGCTACAAGACCTTAGCGTGAGAACCCCTCCACTTCCTGTGCACCGAGAACATGCACACCAATCCTGTGCCTCCCAGTCCTGGCTACTGTTGAGCCACCAACAACTCAGCCTCCAGTTCTGCCAGGATGCAGTGGTTTGGGGCACACATCAAGGGCACATGCAAGTAGGGGTAGTGGTCATGGGAAAGAATCTGTGGGCCAGCTCAGAGAGGCCACTGGTGTGTTAATTAGCCAGACCACCCTTGACCAAATCTGGGATCAGTCCAACCATCCCAAGACGTGATGGGTCAGGTCCTAAATGAGCTCCAGAACATTGACCAGGTGGAGAGTGAGAACAATGCTCAGATGCAGAACATCAATTCCAATGTGTGCTCCTTGACTGGGGTAATGTATGACATTTATCACACCATGAGCAGGGCCTTTCCCATTATATCTGCCCCTGTTTATGGTCCCTCCACATCTGGGCCAAGTACATTGCTGCCAGCCACAGACAGGGAGGCCCTGCCACAGGATAAGTATGCCCTTACCACCCTAGTCCCTGCACCTGTGACCCCTCTCCACCCAGAAGTGGATGGTCATCTGAACCAGCAGCAGAATGTGGCAAGACCAATACCACCACTTCCAAGAGACACCAAACCTAATTCACTATTTGTGTGCCTACGTTCATGTGGACTGTTTCATGGACACATTTACCTCTCCAAAGGACAGTAGTGTTATGGACATTGGTCTTCGAACTCCATTTGGCCCTACTACCATGTTTCCATGCACCATGATAGACTCTTCTCATCTTACTTTATTTCCTTTGTCATGTCCATCTTCCACCATCATGTTGGAGAAACTATTGAGCCTCCATTTAGGAAACAAATGTTGCAATTACAAAGAGGAAACGTGCCAACAAATGTATTGAAAGTAAACAAACTTTACTGAGAATGTATGTGGAACATACTAATGTTACAAACAGGTCCTTGTAGAAATTGAGTCCACTCCTAAACCCAATATTTGTAATAACAGAGTTATAAGCTCAACTAGCTTGACACCATGGAGGAAAGGGAGCATGCAGTGGGAACAAATCAAATAGGCAAACTATCACTGATGCACGACCTCAATTGGTGCCATACATCCTGCCCTCACAAAAGGAATCCTACACCAATAACACCAAGGGGGTCATTACAACATTGGTGGTAAAAGGCGCTTATCCCCGTGCAGAAGACCGCCAACACACCGCGGCGGCTGCGGAATTCCGCCACAGCTATTGTGACCCACAGCTCGGAATCCGCCAAAATCTAGACACCCACACAAGTCTGCCACACCAAAGGTCAGTGATAAACTGGCGATAACAAAACCTACACCGTCACGCCAACAGGAATACGCCCACACTATCATGACTCACGAATCCACGCGGCGGTCTTTCAACCGCGGTATTCCATTGGCGGTACACACCGCAGCGTTCAAAATACACACACTCTTACAAAACACTACCACACTGGACAAATCGAAATACATACACCTGATACACATGCACACACCACTCCCACACACCCAATACAATATAAAACACACACCCACATCACCCATAAACCCCTACGACAACAATTGTGACAGAAGGCCAGAGAGAGACACCACCAGAAACAACACTAGCAATCACAGGCACTCAACACCATCACTCACACAACATCCACGCACCTCACACAACACACCTCTAAATATCATCCCGCACATCACAATACACACCACCCCACACATCACCCACACCACCCCATGGCACCGCAAAGACACCCCAGGTTCTCTGAGAGGAAATCAGGGTCATGGTGGAGGAAATCATCCAGGTAGAGCCACAGCTATTCGGATCACAGGTGCAGCACACCACCATAGCTAGGAAGATGGAGCTCTGGCGTAGAATCGTGGAGAGGGTCAACGCAGTGGGACAGCACCCAAGAACACAGGATGACATCAGGAAGAGGTGGAATGACCTACAGGGGAAGGTGCGTTCCGTGGTCTCAAGACACCAGATTGCGGTTCAGAGGACTGGCGGCGGACCCCCACCTCCTCCCCCAGAACTAACAACATGGGAGGAGCAGGTCTTGGCTATCCTGCATCCTGAGGGCCTCGCAGGAGTAGCTGGAGGAATGGACTCTAGTAAGTCAAACCTTTAACTACCATATCCCCCACCCTACCTGCATGCTATCCCATACCCCCACCCTGGCCCTCACCCCATCACTCCAACTCCTCACACATGTCCCACTATCACAAACCACACATCCCAAACCCAAGCCTTGCATGCAACACCAAAGCATGGACACCCATCACCAAAGCATGTCTACTGCACATAACCATACACCCCCCTAAACCATTATCACCGAAGGTCCCACACAAGAACGGAAGCACTAGGGTACAGGGTGACCCACGCATTGCACACCATGGCACACACAGATGCAATAATCATTCCTTTACACCCCTGCAGGACCCCTAGACAACATCACCGGACAAGAGGGTCCAGACATGTCCACTCCACCCACAGAAGAGGCCCACAGTGATGACAGCAGCTCTGTCCAACTGGATCAAGATGACCAGCCCGGCCCATCTGGGACCTCGGGACAGTCGGTTCCCCTCACACTGGCACAGGCCACTACAGAGCTTCCCCCCTCTGGAAACACCAGCACAGCACCCACGCAGCGGGCTCATACCTCTGTCCCCATGACATGTCAAGCAGCAGTGTGTCCACCACTACAGGGAGCCCAGGCTAACCCACCACCCCAACAACACCAGGGACCTGGGGGCAGTGGTAGTGGGCACACGGTTCAGGGGACAGAGGCCCAGGAACACAGGGGAACTGGGAGGGCTGCTGTGCGACAGGGGGAGGACAAGCCCAGGGAACCCACTCTCCACGAGGGAATCACTAGTAGAAAAAGGTAAGGTCCCCCTGAATGAATAATATAGTATCTGGTTAAACATGCAGTTGATGAAATTCAAGGAAGGGGCAGCAAGGAGAGCCTTGAGTGTTCCAACATGAATTATTACTTTAGTCGCCTTCTGTTTTTCTTTTTCAGCCTTGAGAAAGCCCTGGCGTACAGCCTGTGGGTCTAAACACGTGTTTCGGTAGAGCATGAGACTCTTAATCTCAGGGTCGTGGGTTCGGGCTGATTTTTTGTTTTCCTTGTGGGACCCATGTTGCTTGCATTTCAACTGGGAGTTACCTATGCTTTCAAAATACAAATTCGACATTGAACACTCCAGGCTCTCCTTGCCGCCCCTTCCTTGAATTTCATCGACTGCACGTTTAACCAGATACTATATTATTCATTCAGTGGGACCTTACCTTTTTCTACTAGTGATTCTCTTTTGGGGGACTAGGGTCCATGTCTCCTGGTAAAGCTCCCACGCTCACCAAAAAGGCATTTTATACAGAAAGTCTGTGGCTTGGACCCCCTCCTTTTTGGAGTACCTGTGCTGCACTCTCCACGAGGCCCTCTCCAACATAATGGGAGCCTACCACCATTCCCAGGAGACTATGGCATTGGTACTGGGCAAGTTTCAGGAGACCCAGCGGCTGCAGAGGAACAGTATTTGGGGTTCAGGGAGGAACTCAAATCCATCAATTCCACCCTGGGCACCATTGTAGGGGTGCTGAAGGAACTTGTCAACACCAGGAGGAACACTGTGGCACAACAAGGGGCCACTGACACTAGCCTGGACGATGAACTGCCTACCACCTCCACAGGTGCTACTGGACAGGAGGCACCGCCACAGGATCATGACACCCGCCCCCCACCCCCTGCAGATGGAGAACCACCCCGCAAGCGGTCCCTGAGATCCAGGACAAAGACAGAGAACAATGCCAAGACCCCCGCAAAAAAATGAGACCACCCTGATTGTCATCCTTCTGTCCCGCTTTGTCACCCTGACCTTCCTTAAACTGCCCCAGCTCCACTTCCTATGCCCCTTTGGACAATTCACCAGTGAGACTAATAGACTGGACTCTGCCATGGATATTCCTCCACCAACACCCCTGACCATTTTACAACCCCCTCAACTATTTAGCACTTAAATAAACACTCTTAAATCACAAAACAATCTGGAGTCAGTCTGTGCTTTTGAAAATGTGTATTTGCAATAACTGTGGAAAAATGCTATATCCAATGTAATGTCAACATACCTATGTCGCACAGCTCTAGTCCATGCGGAAACAAAGCAGAGGTCACACAGTGGGACCCACATCTGTGAAATCGAAAGGGATAACGACAACTCAGTGTCCATACACTGGGTGAAAATGACAGACAGATGAGAGGTAGAAGAATTAAATCAGATGTAGCAGGCAGTGTTGTCTTCTTACCTGTGTCTCACTGGAAGTATTGCTGTATCACCGTGTTCCTGTTGTCTATGTCCTCTCCTTCTGCTTCCTCATCTTCACTGTCCACAGGCTCCACAGCTGCCACAACACCTCCATCTGGACTATCCTCCTGCAGAAAAGGCACCTGTCGTTGCAAAGCCAAGTTGTGAAGCATACAGCAGGCCTCGATGATACTTTCTTTGGTGAGTAGTATAGGGAACCACCTGTCATATGGAGGCACCGGAACCTGGCTTTCAGGAGGCTGAAGGTCCTCTCTATAATCCTTCTAGTTCGCCCATGGGTCTCATTGTAGCGTTCCTCTGCCCTTGTCCTGGGATTCCTCACTGGGGTCAGTAGCCATGACAGGTTGGGATAACCAGAATCACCTGCAAATGGCGAGGGACAACTGTTAGACACACACTAACTCTTAGGGACATCCCCAGACACCTAGTCACACTGTATTGGGTCCATGTCCTCACCTAATAGCCACACACAGTGCCTCTGGAGTTGCCCCATTACATAAGGGATGCTGCTATTCCACAGAATGTAAGCGTGATGCACTGAGCCAGGAAACTTGGCATTTTCATGGGAGATGTACTGGTCGGCCAAACACACCATCTGCACATTCACATCATCTGCACATTTATAGAATGGTAACTCTTCCGGTTTCTGTACACCGTTCACTCCTGCGGGGGGAACCAAGGCCACATGTGTCCCATCAATGGCACCTATGATGTTGGGGATATGTCCCAGGGCATAGAAGTCACCTTTCACTGTAGGCAAATCCTCCACCTGAGGGAAAACGATGTAGCTGCACATGTGTTTCAGCAGGGCAGACAACACTCTGGACAACACGTTGGAGAACATAGGCTGGGACAACCCTGATGCAATGCCCACTGTTGTTTGAAAAGACCCACTTGCTTGGAAATGGAGTACTGACAGGACCTGCTCTAGAGGGGGGATTCCTGTGGGATGGCAGATAGCTGGCATCAGGTCTGGCTCCAACTGGGCACACAGTTCCAGGATTGTGGTACGATCAAGTCTGTATGTGACAATTACATGTTGCTCCTCCTTTGTCGACAGGTCCACCAGCGGTCTGTACACCGGAGGATGCCGCCATCTCCTCACCTGCCCCAGCGGACATGCTCTATGGAGGAGAACAGCGAGCAGTGAGTCAACCAACACTGAGGTACGTAAACACAACTTTGTAGCAAAATGTTTGAAAATCCATATATGGCTGTATTAGTCTTTAAGCAAGGTCTAGATATGTGTGACGCAGTCAAAATTAATGGCATGTGGCCCCCTGAAATGGCGGCTGCCTGACCTGTAATGTGGGACAAGGGGATATGAGGTACCTACGCTGGCGTTGTACACCGTTGCGGTAGGCAGTCGAAGACCGTGGCGCAATCCTGCATTGGTTAACATTGGACCCTATGGGTCCCAGGAGCCAATGACGATGTACGCCAGCGGTGACGGTACGCACTGCCACGGACGTGACCGCCATTTTCTCTCTGTTCACTCACTTGATACCTGATCTTCGACAGGAGAGGACCTACACTGCAAGTGCTGCTGTGACCTCAGTCTGGAAGAGACAATGGCTCATTTGTCTGGGGAAAGGGCCCCTGCCTTCAGCACAGAGGAGTTGGAGAAACTAGTGGATGGGGTCCTCCCCCAGTACACGCTACTCTACGGTCCTCCAGAGAAACAGGTAAGTACACTGTGAGCATGCCAAATGGGTAATGCCTGTGTGGAGTGGTGTTGATGAAAGATTGGGGGTGAGAATGAGGCGTGCATGATACGACAGTGAGTGCATGTGCGTCATGGCAACGGTAGGGATGCGGGCCAATGACTGTTACGGTGCGGACGGTTATATCTTCTCCTTTTCCCCTGAAATATTCGTGTAGGTCAGCGCCCACCAGAAGAAGGATATTTGGCGTGCCATCGCCAAGAAAGTCTGGACCCTGGGGGTCCACCACAGATGGAGCACCCACTGCCGTAAAAGATGGGAGGACATTCGCCGCTGGAGCAAGAAGACGGCGGAGTCCCAGCTGGGGATGGCCTGCCAACGTTGGAGGGGTGCCCGTCGCACCATGACCACCCTGATGTTCCGGATCCTGGCGGTGGCGTATCCGGAGTTGGATTGGTGATTGAGGGCATCATGGCAGCCACAAGGGGGTGAGTACACTCTCATTCTTCTGATTCAGCGCGCATTGTAGGTGTCTGGGTGGGGGAAGTGTGCTGTGGGTTCCTCTAGGCCACGGCGAGTTTAGTAGGCAATGTCCCTTCTTAAGGCAGGCCCTGTGGCACCCCATCCCACCTGTGTTCAGAGCCAACTACACCTAGTCAGGCTCCTGTGACTTCCATGTGTGCAGCAATCGGGCATAGGCCTAGTAACCCATGTCCTTGTGATTAATTAGGGAACTCTAAGTGCACAGCGTAGTGCAGGGTGCTTCTGTGTCTGTAGTGTCCACCAACGGTAGCGGTATTGGGTGCACTCAACATGTCTTTCTTCTGTCCCCCCCCCTTTTTGTGGTCTCCCTGTTCTTGTGTGCATTAGCATCATCAGGCGGAGGAGCAGTGCCACCGGAGCAGGAGTGAGCTGCATCCCACATGGCCCTGGAGGGCGACACAACAGAGTCAGAAGCCACCAGTGAGACGGAGGGCAAAGGGAGCTCCATGGCGGGGACAGGAGCTGAGACCAGTGACACGGACTCCTCCTCTGATGGGAGCTCCATTGCGGTGGCGGGCCCCTCTGTGCCCACCGCATCTACAGGTACAGCCGCCACCCCCCCTACTAGCACCACCCTCCCAGCAGGAGGGTGGGCATCTCCTTCACCCCAGGCACCACAGCCCCTGCCCCAGTCAGCCCTGCTGACCTCAGTGAGGAGGCCATTGACCTCCTCAGGTCCCTCCCTGTTGGGCAGTCTACCATTTTGAATGCCATCCAGAGTGTAGAGAGGCAGTTGCAACAGACCAATGCATACCTGGAGGGCATTAATTCTGGTCAGGCAGCCCAACAGCAAGCTTTTCAGACTCTGGCCTCAGCACTGATGGCAGCCATTGTCCCTGTCTCTAGTCTCCCCCCTCCAACTTCCTCCACCCAGACCCAAACCCCTGTACCTCAGCCTACCCCAAGCAGACAATCAGACCAGCATGCACACACCTCAACACACAAGGGAAGCTCAGGCAAACATAAGCACCACACATCCCACAGGCACTCACGCAAGCATCATACACATACAGACATACCAACATCCAATGCCTCCACTGTGTCCCCCTCCTCCTTGTCTCCCTCCTCCCTCCCAGTCTCGTCTCCACTCACACCTGCAGCTGCATGCACTACATCTTCAGCCACTACCTCCATCACCAGCACACCCAGCACCACACCCCACTCACGTGCGGTCACCACCCCCACTACCATTCACACATCCCGTTTCCTCTCCCAGTGTGTCTGTGAGCCCACCTCCCAAGGTACACAAACGCAGCCACACACCCACCCAATAGCCATCCACCTCACGATAGCCTCCAGCCCATGCACCTTCACCCAATGTCAGCAAACGTACACCTCCTACAACCACTACCTCTTCCTCCACTCCCAAACCCCCTCCATCTTCCCGTCCCAGTGTGTCCAAAAAACTTTTCCTGTCCAACCTTGACCTCTTCCCCTTACCTCCCCCACCCCTTCAGTCTCCTAGGGCCCACCTTTCCAGGTCCCAACCCAGCACCTCAGCCACAACATCTGCAGGAACAGTGGTGCCAGTAGTGACCGGCTTCTGGAGTGCGCCAAACAGCAGGGCAGCCAGTGTGCCAAGGAGCCAGACCACGGACAGTCCCCCACCTCAAAAGCACAAAAAGTTGGCCAGTGCCCAGCGGGAGAAAGGCAAAACATCTACCACCAAAGCCTCTCCCAGGGGTACAGTTGGGAGTGGGAAGACAGCTGCGCCACCATCCAAGGTGGGGAAGGGGCACAGAAAAACAGGAAAGTTGTCGAAAACCTGCACGCCGGACAAGACTGCCACCAGCACCGCTGCCAAGGACACCGCTGCCACAAGCACTGCTGCCAAGGACACCGCTGCCACCAGCATCGCTGCCCAGTACACCTCCGCCTCCAGCATCGCTGAACAGGACACCGCCGCCACCAGCACTGCTGCCAAGGACACTGCCGCCACCAGCACCGTTCAACAGGACACCGCCGCCACCAGCACCGCTGAACAGGACACCGCCGCCACCAGCACCGCTGCCAAGGACACTGCCGCCACCAGCACCGCTGCTATCGCCACCGCCGCCCCCAGCACCGCTGAACAGGACACCGCCGCCACCAGCACTACAGGCCAATGAGCGCCAAAGCTTCCGACACTACTGAGGCCGCCAAGAGCAGGATGACTCACTCTGGACACAAGACCCCCTCCAGAACCAGTGGAATATCACATTCACTACCTCTGTCCCTGGCAGGATGAAGCACTCTGGGCACAAAGCCCCCTCCAGAACCGGTGGAGTATCACATCCACTACCTCAGTCCTTGGCAGGAAGAAGCACTCTGGGCACAAAGCCCCCTCCAGAGCCAGTGGAGTATCACATCCACTACCTCTGTCCTTGGCAGGATGAAGCACTCTTGGCACAAAGCCCCCTCCAGAACCAGTGAAGTAAGGCATCCACTTGAGAGACTGTGGCTTGGCACTCCCCAGGATAAAGCAGTGGGCAACCCACCCACTAGAAAGACTTGAGAGACTGTGGCTTTGCACTCCACAGGATAAAGCATTGGGCAACCCACCCACTGGAAAGACTTGTGAGACTTTGGCTTTGCACTCCCCAGGATGCAGCAGTCGGCAACCCACCCACTGGAAAGACTTGAGAGACTGTGGCTTTGCACTCCCCAGGATAAAGCAGTGGGCAACCCACCCACTGGAAAGATTTGAGAGACTGTGACTTTGCACTCCCCATGATGCAGGAGTGGGCAACCCACTCCCTGGAAAGACTTGAGAGACTGTGGCTTTGCACTCCCCAGGATAAAGCAGTGGGAAACCCACCCACTGGAAAGACTTGAGAGACTGTGGATTTGCACTCCCCAGGATGCAGCAGTGGGCAACCCACCCACTAGAACTACTTGAGAGACTGTGGCTTTGCACTCCCCAGTATAAAGCAGTGGGCAACCCACCCACTGGAAAGACTTGTGAGACTGTGGCTTTGCACTCCCCAGGATACAGCAGTGGGCATGGAGCCCCCTCGTGGATCTGGTGTTGTGCACTCATCCGGCTGAGGTGACCCCCCTTCTCTTCCCCCTGAGGTGCCTGTTGTATTTCTATCTGATGCCCCAGCAGTGTTCTCTCCATTTTGATTGGGTATTGAGTGTGGGCCTCGCCCATTCATTTTGTTCCCAGTGGTCCACTGACTATGATGGTGGAATACCTTGGACTTGTATTCTTGGTGTATATATTTGTTTATAGTGTAAATATTTATATATATATATATATATATTTGATTACTGTATTTGAATAGATTACAAACGTTCGACTCATTTCCTTTTGTCCTTGCATTCTTCCAGGGGGGGTGGGGGTTGTAAATGTAATGTATCTACATGTACTTGTGTGTGTGTTGTAGTGGGTGATGGTGGTGGTGGGAGGGTTGCGTGTGTGTGTCACTCTTTTTTCCCTCCCCCCTCCCCTGTGTCGTAGGTGCAGTACTCACCGTGGTCTTCGCCGCCGTCTTTGTTGTTCCTGGTAGAGGAGCAGGAAGGTAAAGGCTGGGAGGATCTGGAGCTCGGGTTCCATGGTGTCCTGGTTCCTTGTGGGGTGTGTAGAGGTGAGCGTTTTCCCTTCTAAGTCCTGTTTCCGCCATGTTTTTGTTCGAAGTGAATCCACCCCGGAAAAGGTGGCGGATTGGCCTGTTGTAATACAGTGGGCGGAACCTTGTCTTCTGCCTGTCTGTTGGCGGTTTCCGCCACGGTCGTGACTCCATTTTTTTTACCGCTGGCCTGTTGGCGGTTTTACCGCCGCTTTAACACCGACTGCCAGGGTTATAATGAGCCCCCAAATGTCCACATAATGGCAGTGACAACATTTGAGCCTACACAACCAGTAGAGCACACTGTGGCAATATCAGGTGCAATGACACGTTCACAATTCAGTGGTGTGCGAACAAAAGAGTCCTTTCACCTTTGATGAAACACATCAACAGCTACCTCTGCAGTCCACAAATTAAAGATGTAGCCAATACGAATGAAGAACAGTATGCTAGGGCTTGACATTCACATGTGGTTTGAGCAATTCAAGTGGCACATATTGCCTTGAGGGCACCATCACACAGGGAAAAGGTCAGATACAATCTTCAGAACGTCCAGCTGTCAGAGTGCAAGTTGTCTTTGGAAAAGATTTGTTCATCCCAAGTGGGTGTCTGTCCCAGGATCAACACATGTACACTTGGTACTTCAAAACAGCAACATATCACAGCAAATGTCACAGAGTTGAAATGTCCAAATGAAGATGACATGGGGAAGGATCCTGAAAAAAATAACACAGCAAAAATTATTTTACCACATATTAAATTGAAATCACTTGACAAGTCATAAGGACACACAAACCTAGCACAAGCACAGTTCTTCTATGTCAATGACCACATAACCTAATGTAGGGAAACTTTGATTCACTAACAACTTTGCCTTGACCTTTCCTGCACTGACCGTTCCTAACAAATTACCATAGCAGACAGATATGTACCCAAGGGCACAAGTTGTACTGCCATTGGAGCTTAATATTTGTAAAGGGATGCTCACACTCAGGTGAAAAAATGGGCAATCACATCTTGACGTGAGTCAACTCCTTCTTGTTAACCATTGTCATATGGCATTTCAAAATCCTCACCCAGAGGCTCATCAAGGTCTCCCTCCTCTGCAATTGTAGAGATGTCTCTCCTCAGGGTGATTTTTTGGAGAATGCAGCAGGCAACTGTGATTTTATACACCTTATCGGATGTGTGGAGGAAAGCACCACCGGTCTTGTCTAGGCACCTAACCCTAGCCTTCATGAGCCCAAAAGCCTGCTCCACTGGCCTCTGTGATCTTTCATGGGCCTCATTGAAAAGGACTTCCCCTGACATTGTTTGATTCCTGGGCAGTGCCAATGACCACGGTCAGTTAGGATATGCTGTGTCTCCTACATGGAGACAAAACATCAACAGATCAGTCACATATCAAATCACTGTCCCTTCCTAAACTAGGATTCAGGCAAAATATCCACAAGTCATGCTGTACTTACCAACAAGCCCTCTCTGGTCCAAATTGTGACATCTGCATGAGTTTGTTGCTATTCGTAGTATGATTCTATTATGTGTTGACCCATGGAAGAGGGCACACACACTTGAGATGTGTAAGTCTGGTAAGCAGACAAAATGCACATTGATGGAACGCAAGTTCCTCCAATTGCGGTAGACCTATTGTTGGTCTGTGGTCACACCAAGACAATATGCATTCCTTCTATTGCTCCAACCAAATGTGGTATTCCACCCAAAGCATAACATTCTCTCTTCACGGTGCCTAAATCCTGTGGACGTGGGAACTGGATGAACTGTTGATGTTTTTCATCAAGGAAGCAAGGACTTCTTGTAGCACACCACTGAATGTTCGCTGGAACATGCCCCCCCCAGCTACTGTCACAGTGTAATAAAAGGTGCCAGTGGCTACAAAATGCAGTACTGCCATATGTTTTACTATTAGTGTTATGGCTGTTGGATTACTATTGTGGGCAGGAGATCAGGCTCCAACTGCTGACAGAAATCCAGGATAGTTTGCCAATTCAGACAATATTGCTTGATGGCATCCCCTTCCTCCATGATGACTAGGTCTGGAAAGTGCCAGAACACCTCAGGCTGTCGCCTCATACCCATGACTAGATTCAGACATCTGTATGTATAGATAGAAAAGAACAAGTGGAATGGTCAACTCCATACTTTTAATGTCACTATATATCAAAACTCTGGATAACAGTAGAAATGCCACTGGGTAATACATGTACACACATTGACATCAAATATTTGGTCCACTAAGATCTAACAAAATACATATTTCGGATTTTTCAGTCATCATGTGCTAAATAATACATTTGAACTGTATTATTTGCTTCCATAATTTTATTTTTTAAATGTTTTCAAAATACCGTCAACGGAGGTAGTACTTCACATGCAGCACTAAGTCAGTCACGGTTCACATTATATTGTGTCATATCTTGCCAACAAAAGTGTTGTATCTCACATTTAGCAATTAATTAGCCTCTATTTTGAGTGTTGGTGATGCAAAAATATTTGTAAAATGCGCAGTTTCACTCCCTAAATTGGCGGCTGTCTGACCTTGCCGTCACGACATTGGCTACCCGATGGCCAACAGCAGAAGTTGCCTGTGTAGTAGATGGTAACCTCCACGATGGGCCTTGCCATAGGCTAAAGTGTGTAACAGCTATGCACAAAAGCGAATGGCTGTGTCCATCTCCGAGGTACGTATCCACAGCTTACACAGAACACAAATCATGATCCGAAATTTGGCCTTTATGAGTGTTGAGGCAAGGCCTAGGTATGTGTGACGCAGTTAAAAATTAAGCCATGTGGGTCCCTGAAATGGCGGCTGCCTGACCTGTAAAGTAGGACAATGGGATGTGATGTAACTGCGCTGGTGTTGTACACCATCGCGGTAGGCGGTCGAAGACCGCGGCGCAATTCTACATTGGTTAACATTGGACCGCATGGGTCCCTGGAGTCAATGACGATGTACGCCGGCAGTGACGGTACGCACCGCCGTGGACGTGACTTCTATTTTCTATCTGTTCAATCACTCGATACCTGATCTTCGACAGGAGAGGACCCACACTGCAAGTGCTGCTGTGACCTCGGTCTGGAAGACACAATGGCTCATGCGTCTGGGGAGAGGGCCCCTGCCTTCACATCAAAGGAGTTGGAGAAACTCGTGGATGGGGTCCTCCCCCAGTACACTCTACTCTACGGTCCTCCAGACAAACAGGTAAGTACACTGGGAGCATGCTGTATGGGCTATGCCTGTGTGGAGTGGGGTGGATGAAAGATGGGGGGGAGATTGAGGCGTGCATGAAACGATGGTGAGTGCATGTGCCACATGGCAAGGGCAGGGATGGGGGCCAATGACTGACAGTGCTGTTGGTAATAACTTTTCTTTTCCCCATGTACAATTCATGTAGGTCAGCGCCCACCAGAAAAAGGATATTTGGCGTGCCATCACCAAGGAAGTCCGGACCCTGGGGGTCCACCACAGACAGAGCACCCACTGCCGTAAAAGATGGGAAGACATTCGCCGCTGGAGCAAGAAGACGGCGGAGGCCCAGCTGGGGATGGCCTCCCAACGTGGGAGGGGTGCCCGTCGCACCATGACCCCCCTGATGTTCAGGATCCTGGCGGTGGCGTACCCGGAGTTGGATGGGTGCTTGAGGGCATCACAGCAGCCACAAGGGGGTGAGTACACTCTCATTCTGCTGATTTTACGCTCAGTGGAGGTGTCTGGGTGGGGGAGGTCATCTATCGGTTTCCCTAGGCCAGGCCGAGTGTGCTAGTTAGGTCCCCTTGTTCTGGCAGACCCTGGGGCACCCCACCCCACCTGGGTACAGTGCCAAGTTCCCCTAGTCAGGCTCCTTTGTCATCCATGTGTGCAGATGTCAGCCCTAGCCTTGTAGGCCATGTCCCAGGGATTGAACAGTTGAGCCCAAGTGCACGGCGTAGTGCAGGGGGCTTCTGTGTCTGTCGTGTCCGCCAACGGTAGCGGTAATGCATGCACTCAACATGTCTTTCTTCTGTCGTCCCCCCCCCTTTTTGTGCTCTCCCTGTTCTTGTGTGCATTAGCATCAGCAGGCGGAGGAGCAGTGGCACCGGAGCAGGGGGGAGCTGCATCCCACATGGCTCTGGAGGGCGAGACTATGGACTCGGAGTTCACCAGTGGGACGGTGGGCGAGGGGCGCTCCACGACGGTGACAGGAGCTGACACCAGTGACACGGACTCGTCCTCTGATGGGAGCTCTCTTGTGGTGGTGGCAACATCCGTACCCCCCGCATCTACAGGTACAGCCGAATTGGTAGGTTGTGATACTGTGGGCGGTACATTGTCTTCCACCTGTCTGTTGGCGGTGACCGCCAAGCTGTTTTTTTGTACCGCCGTGGCGGTCTGAGTGTTAAAGTGGCTGTCTTTGTTGGCGGTTTCCACCACGGTCGTGATTCAATTTTTTTTTCCGCAGGCCTGTTGGTGGGCTTACTGCCGCTTTAACACCAACCGCCAGGTTTGTACTGACCACCGTTGTATCAAACCTATGCAAACTATCCTTAAAATGCAAGTCTGGTGAAATGACAGACAAGCTAATAAGGAACCAATTCATTGTTCAGTGTCACAGCAAAAAACACAGGAATGACTATGGGCTGCTAAGAACCCATCGTTAAATGATGCCATCTCGATAGCTAAGGTAGTAGAAGAATCAATAATGCATCAGAGGATTAAGAAAAAAGGAAATGATGGACAAAGAAGGTGACATCACTGCTGTTGGCAAGAAGGAAGAGACTAGGAAAGGAGCGTATAATAAGCCTAAACTTAAATTCAGAAGCGAATTAAGGCCAAAGTCTGCTTACGGTGTGGTAGTACATCACATATCAGTGATTCCAAATGGTGTTTTGAGACAAATAAATAATGCAGAAGGTGTGGGCCCAAAGGTCACTATGCTAGGGTGAGTAAGGATTATAGTAAATCCAGAGTAGCCTTGACTGATGATGTTGTTGATGAAGAAGACAGCTAGGCTAGAGTGTTAGTGGTACTACCTGGGCTGGAGATATTGACAAAAATGTATACCAAAAGCTTCTTTTGGCAGTTTTAGCAAAATGTGTGGCGCTTCTGATTGTCTCTGGTTCATTGTATACAATAGTACCAAAAAGAATGTGGAAGAAAGAGTGGCTGCATATTCCACTGTTGCCCCAGGACATAAATCCAAAGGGATACCAAGGGGAGAGAATAGATATGTTGGGGTACTTCGTGCCATGTATTGAATTTAAGTCACGATGTATGGAGGGAAAAGTGTCTGTGGCCGAAGATGGACCACCTACATTGGGATGGCCACATCAATTTGATTTGCACATAGTCATTGATCCCCATGCTCCTGGTCAAGTATTATCTATGACTGATGTGGATATTGAAGAAGTGTTGGAAGAAATGGGAGTGTTTAACAAGAAGTTGTGAGAGATGAAAGGGTATATTCACAGAATCATATTAAAGAAAGATGCAATTTCTCTCAAGCACAGGTTGATGAGAGTAACAGTGGCTGTGTGGGTAGAAGTAAAAAAACGTTAGATGACAAGATTGAGGAGGGAGTCTTAGAACCGGTTAAAGCTTCAGAATGGGTCTCTACTGTGGTCAGTACTAGAAGAAATGATGGGAAGCTTGGTTTCTGTATGGGTCTCCGCAGTTTGAACCAACATGTAGTGACAGACACCTCTCCATGAACTAATATTAATGAGATGTTGTTATTACGCAAGGGCGGGGAGTACTTTTACAAACTTGGCTTAAGGAGTGCGTACTGCCAATTTAAATTACATGATGAATCCAATCTTTTGACGGCATTTGTCACCATGGAGGGAACTTTCCAATTTACAAGGTTGCCATTTGGCTTATCCTCAGCAGCGCGTGTTTTCCAACAAATTATGACAGAAGTGTTTAGAGGAATGGAACATGTAAAGTATTTCCAAGATGACATTCTTCCCTTTGGAGAAACGGTACAAGAACATAATACTGTATTGCGAGAAGTACTAGCTAAATTGTTAGAAGTGGGGCTCACATTGAAGAGGAGCAAATGTAGATTTCTGCTAGAAGAAATTGAATAAATAGGCCATACCATTTCAGGACGGGGGGTCAGGCCCAAGGTTTCACTTACTGAAAGCTATTAGGGAAGCACCTGTGCCACGCAACAAAAGACCAATTGAAGTCATTCATGGGCCTGATTGAATATTATGCTAAATTTGTTAGTAATTTTGCAGAAAAGTATGAGGAAGTTGTTGCGGAAGGGGTGCTCATTTGAATGGAGCAAAGTACAACAAGAAGCCTTAGACACAGTAAGAGAAAATATATGCGAAGCGGGAATTCTAGCACCCTTTAACACTCAATTCAAAACTTTAGTGACTATGGATGCAAGTGCATGTGGCCTCGGAACGGTTCTCTCCCAAGTACATGGTGCGACTGAAAGGGCGTAGCCTTTGCTTCGTGTTCACTAACAGAAAGTGAGCACAAATATTCTGTTATAGAACGTGAAGCTTTGGCAGCAGTATGGGCAGTGGAGAATTTTAGGATATTTTTGTGGGGTATAAGGTTTTGTATCCGCATGGATCACAAACCCTTAATCAAAGTTTTGAGCCCAGGGAGGGGCTGGTAATTTCACAGGCTACTTGTTTATGTCTTTGGCCCACTGGAACTGCAAAGAGGTCTTGATTTTTGCAGGTTCTGCCTTGAGCCAGGTTGGAGCGGCCATTTCTGGTAGCCACTGTGCTGCCGACGGAAGAACACCAAAAGCAGTCCGTGCCTTCCAGATGGAGTCCCAGAGTAAAAAACCCAAAAGGGAAAAACCTCAAAGCAGGAACTCCCTGGAACAAAAAAGAAGCAAAAAGGTAAGTCTTCCAACAGGAAAAAATAATACTGGAAGAAGCTGGAACAGGTGAGGGGAGAATATAACTGGTGAAAAAAGTAGGAGGAGCAAAGGTCACCACCAAAGGAAGTGTTGCAGCGCAAGGAGAACAAGAATCGCTCACCTTATATATTCCCAAGTACAGGAAATGACCAACAGGAAGTAGAAAGTCACCGTATTGGATTGGGAATGAAACATAGGAATATATAGAGAAAAGACACCATGTTGAAAGCATGCAGGGGAAAAGAAGGGTTATATCTCGGAACAACGAGTGCTTGAACCACCGATGCCTGAACAACGAGGTCAGAACAACAACCTCGTTGTTACCACTAATGCCTTTACCACGAATGTCTTAGCAACGATTTTTCATTGTAAAGGCATTCCTGGTAAAGGCATTAGTGAACGGCATGCATGGTTCCAGCATGCGTTCCACCCCTGGCCCCTGACACCTAAAAATTACCGTGACTCCCCCACCCCCACAACCAACCAACCCCCGCCCCCAAAATTACCACACCCCCCTCCCCTAAAACCTAAAGCACCGCAACCCCCACACCACCCCACCCCTAAAACTAAACCCTGACCCCCGCCCCTAAACCTTAATCACCCCGAGGCCCCCACCCCACCCCCAAAAACTAAAAATATCCTGACTCACCACCCGCCCCTAAAACCTAAAGCACCCCAATCCCCAACCCCACCCCTAAAACCTAAACCCTGACCCCGCCCCTAAATCTTAATCACCCCAAGCCCCCCACCCTAAAAAAAATCAAGTCCCAGCCCAACTTACCTCCTACTTGATCGTGTCGACTCCTGTCTTCTGTGCCTTAACCACGTATGTACGTGGTTCAGCACATGCGTGGTTAAGGCCCTGAACAAGGAAGTCGTGGAAAACTAAAGCGTTGTTCCGCTTTAGTTTTCCACAACTTCGTTGTTCAGGACTCATTGTTCGGGATGCTTCCCAAAAAGAAGGAATGCTGGGAAGAAAAAAGAACATGGCAGCTGAAGAAGTACATAAATACAGGAGGAAAGAAAGAAAAAGAAAAGAAGGAAAGAAAAAAGGATAGGCTCACCAGGTAAGTGAGGGGTGTGGGGGAAGGTGCCTAAGGAAATAGTGAGGGTGCGCCACACCCATAACTCACTGAGGGTGCATGCCCAATTTAGGGCCCTGAGCGAGAAAGTAGAGTACAGCAGGGGCGTGGCACGACTGGCCACCATGGATCGCGGGCTCGCCCTGAGCCGAATGCTTGGCTTGCGCCGCGGTCCACCGCAGTGCAACAGTAGGTTCCCCCCCCCCAGAGCCCCAGGTTTTGTGCTGATATAGATGAAAAAACCGACGTGAACAGAAGAAGCATCTTCCCAAGAACATTCACTAAGAGGATAGCCTTTCCAATGAATGAGATATTGGAGATGGTTCCGGAATATGGGAGAGTCACATATTTCTTTTACTTCATATTCGGGTTCGTCATTCACCAACAAAGGGGGAGGACATATGAATTGTCTAAGAAAAGGGTCAGGTGTATAGGGTTTCAATTGAGAGACATGAAAAACTGGATGGATTTTCCATGTTCTAGGTAAACGGAGAAGGAATGATACGGGATTAGTTTTCTGAAGGATACAAAAAGGCCCATAATAATGAGGTTTAAACTTATTTTAAGAAAGACATAGAGGCAAAAATCTGGAAGAAAGCCAGACTTTATTTTGGACTTGTTAAGATGGAGCCTCACATCGTTTCTTATCTGCCATTCTTTTCAGGTGTCTTTTAGTGAACAAAAGATTAGACCGAATAAGACGTTGAATTCTAGGTAACCTTTGGGAAAAAGAGGTGATTGTAGAAGTGTAGAAGAGCTCTTAGGAGTGGCAGGAAAAGATTTGGGATGAAATCCATATGAGCAGAAAAAAGGAGTGACTTGGAGGCATTATGTACGGTATTGTTTTAAGAAAATTCCGCAATGGGTAAGTATGTGCTCCAGTTGAATTACAAAAACAGCAGAGATATTGCTCAAGTCCTTGATTCAGACATTCTGTCTGCCCATTGGTTTGAGGATGAAATCCAGAAGATAAGGCCATATTGAAATTTAAGACCTTACAGAAGTGCTTCCAGAACCGTGATATGTATGCCGATCTGACAAAATAACTTGAGGAAGGCCATTGAGACGAAAGGTTTCTTGGATGAAGATCTGGCTCAATTCTTGAGATGTAGGTAACTTCTTCAATGCAGTAAAATGAGCCATTTTTGTAAACAAATCTACTGTCACCATTATAACTCAGTTTTCCGCCGAGGGAGGTAAAGAACACATAAAATCGGTTGATATTGTATGCCGTGGGCTGGTGGAATCGGTAATGTTTGAAGTAGTCCTGCAGGCCTTTTATGGGGTATTTTTGCTTGGGCCCAAATGGGGCAAGATACCACGTAACGTTCAGCATCTTGCTTCACTGTGGGCCACCAAAAAGAGCAGAGGAGCAATTCCTGCGTGGCTTTGATACCACAATGATCGGCCACAGGGGAGTCGTGACACATTTGGAGTGCCTTTTTTTGCACTTTCTTAGAAGTTAGAAATAACACGTCTTTATGATAGTAGCACCCTTTACTCTTGTGTACTTTTGGACGCAGTTCCTTCAGTTCTTGTTCTGAGCGAGTTGAGTACTTAAACTTTACTTCATCGAGGAAAGACTGAACTAAAACAATTATTTTGTCTGGGTCAAGTAGAGATTGTGAAGGGGTGTTAGAACTGTCAGGGTAGTGTTGAGATAAAGCATCTGCAAAAATATTTTGAGAACCTGGAATATGGGTAATAGAGGAATCATTTTGGCTAAAGAAAAAGGCCCAATGGGCTTGACGACTGTTCCAACACTGAAGATTTCATAAGCATTGTAAATTGCGATGGTCTGTTCTTACTTCAAAGGGTTCGTTTGAACCAATGAGGAATTGTCTCCACTCTTAACAAGCTGTTTTGAGAGCTAAGAGTTCTCTTTCCCGTACCGAATAATTTTGCTCAGAATCAGAGAGAACATGAGACAGATAAAATATCAGATGTTCTAATCCGCCGTCGTCCTGTTGTTGTAATAATGATGCCCCAATAGCTCTTTCTGAAGCATCAGTAACAACTATGAATTGTTTGTTGATGTCTGGATGCCTTAGTATGGGTGCTTGGGTGAAGGCCTGTTTTAAGTTTTGGAAAGCATTCTCAGCCACGTCTGTCCAAATTCTCAGCCACGTCTGTTCAGACGTCTTAACTGCATACTCCTAAACACCATCTCCGTACAAAAGCACGCCATCGAGCTCTGGGACCTGATCACAGCACACTCCCCTGACATCGTCTTCCTTACGGAAACTTGGATGAACCCATCATCTGAACGTGACATATCCATAGCCATCCCAGAAGGCTACAAAATCTCTCGCAGAGACTGTCTAAACAAACTGGGAGGAGGTATCGCCATCATACATAAAAGCACCATCAAGATCACCACCAACACCCCCAACATCCTAGATAGCGCAGAGCACCTTCACTTCCTAATTCACATAAACGCCAACAACACCCTCAGAGGAACCCTCATTTACAGACCACCAGGACCTCACCCCCCACCTCTGTGACGCTATCACTGACACCATCAGCCCCCACGCCCTCACCTACATCCTCCCTGGTGACATCAACTTCCACCTGGAAAACCCCCACGACCACAACTCCACTAACCTGCTAGACAACCTCACGAACCTAGGACTCAAACAACTGGTCAGCTCACCCACACACTCAGCAGGACACACGCTAGATGCAATCTTCACCGCCAGCAACCAAATAACATTCACACACATCACCGAACTCGACTGGACAGACCACCACTGCGTCCACTTCTCCTTCAAGAAACCCCCCACCCACTACAGACAGCACACCACATCATACCGTAAGTGGGACAAGATCCCCACAGAACACCTGCTCGCCAATCTCTCACAAACTCCTCCCCTCGCCAACGACCCCAACGTCGCCACCCACAATCTCCAGAATGGATCACAACCTGCGCAGACTCTCTCGCCCCTCTGAAAAGTAACAACACCACCCGCAACATCAAGACCGCACCCTGGTTCACCACTGAACTTCAAGCCTCCAAGCATGAATTCCGCAACACCGAGAAAGCTTGGCGACAAGAACCCTCCATATCCAACTTCTCCACATTCAAAACCACGATACGCAAACATCACCAACTAATCAGAACCACCAAAAGAGCCTACTACAAGGAACGCATAGATAGTAACTCACATAACAGCAAGGAACTCTTTACAATCATCAAAGAGCTCACCAAACCCAAATCCTGCAACACCGACCCCACCCACACACAAAATCTATGCAACTCCCTCTCCAACCACTTCAACCTCAAAATCCTAGACATACACAACAGCTTCACACCACCGGCACCCACCATCACCTCCACCGACACGACCTACTACACAACACGCCCCCACTCCAACCAACTGCACACCTGGGCCCATACCAATGATGAGGAAACTGAAACAACCATGAACTCCATCCACTCGGGCTCCCCCAAGGACCCCTGCCCCATCACATCTTCAACAGGGCCAGGCCAATCATCGCTCCCCAGGTTCGCTCCGTAATCAACAGCTCCTTCGACACCGCCACCTTCCCAGACTCCTGGAAACACGGCGAAGTTACTGCACTCCTTAAAAAACCCAAAGCAGACCCGGAGGACCTCACAAACTACTGCCCTATTTCTCTTCTCCCCTTCCCCGCCAAGGTCGCTGAGGAGCTAGTGAACACCCACCTGTCTCACTTCCTCAAGGGAAACAACGCACTCGACACCTCCCAGTCTGGATTCCGCAAGAACCACAGCACTGGACCGCCCTCATCACCTGCACTGATGACATCAGAACCAGAGTTGACAAAGGCGAGACCGTCACACTCATCCTCCTGGACCTCTCTGCAGCATTTGACACTGTCTGCCACCAAATCCTCCGAACACGCCTCTTCAATGCAGGAATCTGACACAAGGCCCTGGACTGGCTCACCTCCTTCCTCGCCGAAAGAACACAGAACATTCGCCTCCCCCCGTTCCAGTCCCCACCAACCAAGATCATCTGCGGGGTACCCCAGGGGTCTTCCCTCAGCCCTACCCTCTTCAACATTTACATGGCCCGCTCGCCAACATCCTCTGCCCCCATGGAATCACCATCATATCCTACGCAGACGACACCCAGCTCATCTCCCTCACGAGGAACCCCACCACCGCCAAGACAAACCACGCCAGACTCCTTGCCACAGCCAAATGGATGACAGCGAGCCACCTCAAACTCAACTCCAACAAAACTGAAATCATCATCTTCGGCCCCAACAGGACAGTATGGGATGACTCCTGGTGGCCCGCCGCCCTAGGACCACCCCCAACACCGTCCACCCACGCTCGCAATCTCGGCATCATCTTAGACTCCTCTCTCTCCATGACCCAGCAAATCAACTCTATAACTTCCTCATGTTTCAACACCCTCCGCATGCTGCGTAAGACCTTCAAATAGATCACCATAGAAACCAGGAAAACCATCACCCATGCACTCATCAGCAGCACACTAGATTACGGAAACGCCCTCTACTCTGGTACCACAGTCAAGCTTCAACAGAAACTCTAGCGGATCCAGGACGCAGCTGCACGGCTCATCCTTAACCTCCCAAGCCACGAACACATCTCCACCCACCTCAGACTCCTTCACTGGCTGCCCATCAGCAAAAGGATCTCTGTCAAAATTCTCATCCACGCGCACAAATCCCTCCACAACACTGGACCAGTCTACCTCAACGAAAGAGTGAACTTCCACACACCCACTCATCTCCTCCGTTCAGCTGACCTCGCCCTCGCCACAGTCTCCTGCATCCGTTGCACCACCTCCGGAGGTAGATCCTTCTCCTACCTTCCCTCCAAGACCTGGAACTCCCTTCCCACCAACCTATGCAAAACCCATGACCTCCTGACCTTCAGAAAACACCTCAAAACATGGCTTTTTGAACAGTAACTCAGCACTTCCCCCCTTTCCCCCCCCCCCACAGCGCCTTGAGACCGTACCGGGTGAGTAGCATGCTTAGTAAATTTGTTGATTGATTGATGAAACCGCTTCACAAACTCTCTTTTTTAAGAGTCTGTGTGATTTGACTAGTCTGTTTAGCAAAGTCTGAAATAAATTGACGGTAAAAGTTGGCCAGACCTAAGTAACATTGAGTTTCTTTGATTGATGAGGGCGATGGCCAATCTAGAAAGGCCCGCACCTTCTCTGGATCCTTGGAGATACCGATCTGATTAATGTGATAACCTAAACATTTCACCTCAGTCTTATCAAATTCACATTTGTCAGGTTTACAGTGAGCTGATGTTGCCTAAGTCTGTTTAATACTTGCTTTAATGTGTTCAGTGTGGAGTTCAGGGTGTCTGGAATATATAAGGATATCATCTAAATAAATCACTATAGTGTGATTCAACAGGTTGGAGAATATCGATTCCATAAGTCTTTGAAAAACAGAGGGGGAATTTGTGAAACCAAAAGGCATTACCCTATATTTGTAATGCCCAAAGGGTGTTTGAGAGGCAGTTTTCCACTCATCTCCTTCCTTAATTCGTAAGAGATGGTATGCTCCACGAAGGTCTAATTTTATAAACATCTGTACCCCACTAACAGCCTCCAATATGTCTTTGATGAAAGGTAGTGGATATCAGTCTTTTATAGTGATTTTATTTAATCCATGAAAGTCTATACAGGGACGAAGATCCTTCGTCTTCTTAGGTACGAAGAAGAGGGGAGACCACTCTGTAGGTTTTCTTGTAGATAGTCCTTGAGTATCTGTTTTTCAGGTTCCGTAAGAGAATACATTCTACCAAAGGGAACAACCACTCCAGATTCCAGGAGAATGGCACTATCGTAGTCTCTGTGTAGGGGTAGTACTGGTTTCAATGATTTTTGGAACACGTCTATATAATCCAGATAGTGACTAGGTACCCCTTGAATGGAGATTATGGAATGACTTAATTCCTGTTCTGGGGATAACATCTCTTTTGGGGACAGTAGGTTTCGGATGCATAGCAATGGTCTTGACAGAATTTAGAAGACAGAGAAATGGTTCTGGTTTCCCAATTGATATATGGATTGTGTCTCATGAACCGAGGTATTCCGAGGATTATTGTATGATTGGGGGAGGAGATTAAATCAAAAGAGACATGTTCCCGATGCTTTTCAAAGTGTAGACATCGAGTGGAAGTGGTATTGATGACAGGACCGGATGATAATAGGGATCCATCTACAATATGCACTTGTTCTGGAACGTCTTTAGGTAGTTGTGGAATTTCTAGTTTCTTGTCCCAGGTCACATCCATATAAATGCCACTGGCTCCACAGTCTAATAATGCCAAAGTCCTTTTTTCCCGACCGTCAGGAAATTGCAGAGTAACAGGTAACAGAAACAGGACAGTGGCATCTTCCTTGGAAGAAATGATGGAAGGTATTGCAGAAGATTCCGTCACCTCTCTTCTCACAGAGGACGGGAATTGGTGTTTCCCAAGGCCATCACAGGACAAACCGGGCAAGTGCGGAGCAAGTCATAGAACAGATCAATCCCACCACCTATAGACTTGCCATGCCCCAAGGCTCAGGAAGGGAGCAAATTTATCATATTAATTTGCTAAAAAAATGTTAGGAACCCTCGTGCGAGTAGTCAGTCATGTATATCACACAGGACATTAACGAAGAGATCCCCTGTTATTCCCTTTCCACTAACTTTACTTATAAGGACCCACCCCCTCAAATAAACCCCGCACTCACAGACCCCTATCGTAGGCAACTCAACGATCTGATAGACACCAAGAGGGATGTCTTCTTAAAATCCCCAGGACGAACATCCTTAGTACAACATGCGATTCGTATTAAAGCAGATAGTATAGCCCGACAAAAGCCCTATCGTATCCCGGCAGCAAAAAAAAGAATTATAGAACAAGAAGTACAAGCCATGCTGGAAGCTGGCATTATTGAACCATCTACAAGCCCATGGTGTTCCCCGGTGGTACTCGTACCAAAACCTGATGGAAGCACTCACTTCTGTGTTGATTACAGACGTGTCAACGACCTGTCACTGTTTGACGCATACCATATGCCATGCATCAATGAACTTCTCGATAGATTAGGTCAGGCTCGGTATATGTCCATCTTAGACCTGAAGAAAGGATACTGGCAAATACCCTTGCAGCCAGAGGATAAGGAAAAGACTGCCTTCACGACCCCGTCCGGTCTCTATCAATTCACGGTCCTTCCATTCGGTCTTCATGGGGCTCCAGCCACCTTTCAGGGATTTATAGACAGGATACTACAACCATATCATCAGTATGCAGCAGCTTATCTCGATGATATTGTAGTATACAGCATGACCTGGGAGGACCACCTGAAACACTTAGACAACATCCTACAGGCCTTGAGAATGGCCAGTTTCACAGCAAACCCTGAGAAATGCAGGTTGGGACACACAAGAATCAAATACTTGATGTATATATTGGGAGAAGGACAGGTCAGACCACAGGTTGAGAAAATAGAGGCCATCACTAAGATCACCCTCCCACGTACAAAGAAAGATATAAGGGCCTTCCTGGGACTAGTGGGATACTATAGACAATTCATACCACAATTCTCTACCTTAGCAGGACCCCTTACCGACCTCCTAAGGAAATCATGTCCAAACACCCTACCCCCTCTCTCCGATCTAGAAAGACAAAGCTTTGAAACGCTAAAAACAGCGTCTGGTCCGGTGTTGTGTTGTCCAGATTTCCAGAAACCCTTTTTCGTACAAATAGATGCCTCAGATGTGGGTCTTGGGGCTGTCCTTTCCCAAGAACAAGACGATGGGACCCTTCACCCGGTGGTATACATAAGTCGGAAACTCCTCCCACGGGAACAACACTACTCCACAATAGAGAAGGAGTGTTTAGCTATAAAATGGGCAGTGGAGTCCTTGCGATACTATCTGGCGGGCAGGACTTTTACTCTAATGACTGATCATGCTCCCCTCACCTGGCTCGCATACAACAAAGATACTAACTCCTGTGTTCTGCGATGGTTCCTCTCATTTCAGCCTTTCTCCTTTCAGATACGTCATTCCCCAGGTACTCACATGGCAAATGCTGACTTTTTGTCGCGTTATCCTTTGCCGGAGCATCTCTATCAGCCGCTCTCTAGGGGGAGTGTGTGTGACGGGCCGTTCGGAGACAGGCCATCCACAAACCTAACTGGTGCTGACTCTGCCCCTGGTGCTCGGGAAGAGCCTGGGGCAGTAGCCAATGAGGAATAGGCAGCGGCCGTGACGTCGTGGGGCCGGGGCGGAAACCCGGAAGGAAGATGAGAGAAAACGCCGGTGTCGGGAACAGAGGAGGTGTGTGGTGGCAAGGAGAAGGAGAACGGCGGCGAGGAGGAGGAGAAGAGCGTCGAGGAGAAAAAGGAGAACGGAGGTGTTGGAGACAAGTTTTTCCCCTGCTGGGGAAAAGAAGGCCAGCAGACGGCGGGCTGAGGACGAACATCGCAGGTGCCCCGGGAGGCAGAGTGAAGAATCCCGCCACACTTCTGGAGAAGCGTGGCACAGTCAGGTGCGTGTCCAAGCCGCATTCAGGCTAATCAGGGGTACGGGAGGATGGAAGGAGTGGGGTTGGTACTCAAGGGGGAGTGGGAGGTGGGGACAAACATAAGGACCAGGACTTCGGGCACTTTTGAGGCATAATCATAATAATAGATAGGCACAGTGGTGTGATACTTACTCTTCCCCAGGTATTAAGGCACATCGTGGCGAAATCCCCCACCCCAAAAGCACAGGAAAAGGTGCTACAAGATACAGGAACATAGGAGATAAGGCAGTAAGAAAGGAAAAGAAAAAACGTGCAGGAAGAGAAAGTCGACCACAAGACAAGAGTATCCGACGAAAAGAGGCTCAGACTCATAGAAAGGAAAGAGATAAGAAGTGAGAAAGAAAAGGTTCCAAGCAGAGAAAGAAAAGGCAGAAAGAAAGGAAGCAAGACGGGTGCAAGATAGAGGAGGAAAGAAAAAGAAGAGGTAGAAAAATAGAAAAACAAGTATATCACAAAACCACTTACCAATACTTTTCTTCTCCTTCTCCATGCATGTGCTTCCTGGGAGCTCTAAAAGAGAAGAAAAGAGCAAAGAAGACGTAAAGAACCGGATCAACAAGACCAAAGTTGTCCAAGAAAACACTACCAGAAACACAGAAAAAGCCTGTTCATACTATACTATATTCAGCAATAAATCACATTCGTACTGTACTACCGGACTTCATGTTGTCTTTTAACCCGGCCTACCACAGTAAGTCTTCCAAAAGGAAGAAATTAAACTGAATGAAGCTGGAACAAGTGAGGAAAAATATAACTAGTGAAAAAAGTAGCAGGAGCGAAGATCACCACCAAAGGAAGTGTTGCAGCACAAGGAGAACAAGAATCACTCACTTTATATACCCAAGAACAGGAAATGACCAACAGGAAGTAGAAAGTCACCATATTGGATTGGGAACGAAACATAGGAACATATAGAGAAAAGACACAGGGGGGTCATTACGACCCTGGTGGTCTCCGACCGCCAGGGGTAATGTGGCGTACGTACCTCCAACAGGCTGGCGGTACGGAGACCCATATTACGACCGCGGCGGTAGCGCCGCGGTTTGCACCGCCAGGAAGAGGCTGGCGGTAAGGGGAGTCCTGGGGCCCCTGGGGGCCCCTGCACTGCCCATGCCACTGGCATGGGCAGTTCAGGGGCCCCCCTAACAGCGCCCCGTGTAGCTTTTCATTGTCTGCATAGCAGACAGTGAACAGCGCGACGGGTGCTACTGCACCCGTCGCACGGCCGCAACACCGCCGGCTCAATTAGGAGCCGGCTCCTATGTTGCGGCCGCATCCCCGCTGGCCCGGCGGGCATAAACTAGGTTTGCGCCCGCCGGCCCAGCGGGGATGTTGTAATGGGGTCCGCAGGAGTGTGGCCGCATTGGCGGCCGCACAGCGGTTACCTACCGCCGCCCGCCAAGCTTGTAATGACCCCCACAATGTTGAAAAACGTTCCTAAAGCATGCAGGGAAAAAGAAGGCATGCTGGGAAGAAGAAAGAACATGGCAGCTGAAGAAGTGCATAAATACAGGAGGAAAGGAAGAAAAAGAAAAGAAGGAAAGAAAAAAGGATAGGGTTGTGGGGGAAGGTGCCCATGGAAATATTGAGGGTGCGTCACAACCAAAAACTTGCTGAGGCCCCATGCCCAATTTGGGGCCCGAGCGAGAAAGTAGAGTACAGCAGGGGCACGGCACGCCCAGCCGCCACGGATCGCGCCCGCGCCCTGAGCAGAATGTTCGGCTCGCGCCACGGTCCGCCACAGCACACCAGGTAGAGGGTCTGCTAGGCTAGCTAGATTTCCATCCAGGCTTCAGGAGTATGAATTTAAAGTTGCGCACATTCCTGGGTGGAAGAATGCGCAAGCCTACTGCTTTTGACGCATGTCCTTAGATAAGACAGAAGAATATCGACGTGAATCTACAGAGCTGAAAGAAGCAGTGGCTTTGGTATGTGTTGTTCAAGAATGCTTGACAGGGCCTTTTACAGCTGATGAGTGGAAAAAAGTATGGGTTGTGACCTTGTTCCTAAGGAAGTTGAACATATGATTGTGTAGGGAGGTTGTGAAAAGAATGCAGCGGCCCCTTCTATTAACCATATATTAAGATCCTGGATGAATTGTCATTGTCAGAGAAAGGCGTTCTGGTGAGGAATGACAAATTCATACCTCCTGAAGGGGTTGAAAGAAAGAACATTTGTGATAGCCCATGACAGACGTCTGGGGCAAACCTTGACAAAAAAAAAGAGTGAGGGAAAACTTTTGGTGGCCTGATATAGATGGGCAAATCACCACTCTGAAAATTGTGAAGTATGTAGAGAGAGCGAAGAGATACTGGCAGCTCAAAGTTGCATAGAAGACCCTAGCGAACCATGGAGTACTCTGTGTCTAGATTTCATTGGGCACATACAAAGGGTGAAAGACGGGGTGAAGAATGCCATGGTATTGGTGAATGTGCATTCTAAATGGCTGGTGATGAGGTTTATGTCTGAGGTGACCACCAGAAGAATGATTGAAGTGTTAAGGGAAGTGTTCATAGAGGAAGGACTACCTCGCAATCTCATCACCGACAATGGAACACAACTAGTCTCACAACATGAAAACATTTATAGGATTGTCGGGTATTAAACACCATCACACTGCCTTGTACAATCCCCAGGCCAATGGAATGGTGGGATGAGTGAATTGTTTAGTGAAAGGTACTGTATCTATGGCCATTCAGAGCGGTAAAGATATTGAACTTCGTGGTGAATGATATGGTTTGGGCTCATCAAACCACTGTGCATGGTCTGAGTAACATGTCTCTGTTTGAGAGAATGTGAGGTAGGAAACCGGGTAGAAAACTGATCCTGGCATGGATGACTAGTACTTGCCACGGGACAAAAGATGAAAAAGGATCATTGATTAAGGAGGAAGGGTTAGGGCCAGGTGACTGGGTGAAGGTAAAGCATGGGAGAGTGTGTAAAGGACTATGCAAGTTTTGGGGCCTGCTCAAAGTTAAGAAGGTATTTGACAGGTATGTAGTGCTCGAAAATGGCAACAAGTGGAACAAAAGAAATGTAGAATTGTATCAAAGGGAAGGAAGTGTAGACAAATGCGTTGCCAAGAGGGAACATTTGGGATTTCAAGAAGGGCTTTATGGATTCATGTTATTGAATGATGAAGCTTCAGTTCCATATGGGTGTGACAGACAGGACCCAAAGTGAAAGAGGGGTGGAGACGTAGGGCAGTCAGTTCTTAATCTCTCTCTTTACACTGAGGTGTAGACCTCCTTGTTATTTGGAGGATTATGTGCAAATGATGGGAAATGATGTACCTTGTTATTAGAGTTATATTTATGGTTATGTTTATAATACTTAACATGTTTCAATCTTTATGTGGACAATTTTTACATATTGTTATCCTTCGTTATATACTGTTTGTGTAAAAAAGAAAAATAGTTTAAAGAAGGGAAGGGAATGTGTAGTAATGGTGATGTTTATGTGCTGGGTTCTTAAAATGAATGTACATGCAAGGAATGTTCCTGGAAGGTGTTGGTTCGACCAGAGTTAGTTTTTCCATGACTGGAGACTGGAGAACAGTGCTGCATCTTGTATCTATCAATAAAGTACCGCCCCTGCTGCCCTTATCGTCATGTCACCTTTCAATACAGACCTTTTAGCAGCACAGGGGTTTTTCTTCCAGGCAGAGCATCCACAGTTCCAGAAGTATACTGAGAAGTTCGTGTCTGAGGTCCGTTATTTATACATGGGGCCTCCTTTGAATTTTGAGAACCTTCTAGAGGTTTCCCTTTGAAGTGCACAGGTTCCCTGCCTCCCCTGTACTGGCTCCTGACTAACTACATGGGGTATCCAACCCTTTCCTTTCTGTGGAGGCAGGACACAGCCTATTCAAGGGTAAGCAGGGCTGTAAATCCCATCCTGTCAGTGATGGTCCATCTAGACACACTTGAGCCCTCTATTGTGTGTGGCTGTCTAGGAGGAATACACAAAGCTCAAGGTTCAGCTACACTCAGTCACATGACCCAGAGACAGGCTGCAGGCATAAAACTGCTAAGGCAGGAAAAGTTCAATTTTTTAAAAGTGCCATTTTCAAAATTATAATTAAAATTCAAACTTTGCCATAAAAGAGGATTGCTTATTACAGTTCCAAAAACACTAAACTTCCCGGTTGGAAGTTACAATTTAGTAAATGAAATAGGGTAACTCAAATGTTATCCTATGGCAGAGGCAGGCCTTGCAGTAGTAAAACATGAATTAAAGAGTTTTTCATTACCAGGACAAGTAAACACAAAAGTATATGCCCTTCTTTCTAGATACACAGCACCCTGCCCTCTGGGCTGTCCAGGGCCTACCAAAGAGGGGACTTATATGTGTTAAAAAGGAAATTTTAGGCTTGGTAAAAGGTTTACTTTTCCTGGTCATTATTGCAGTTTGAAACTTTGGACATAGGCTTCAATGGCAGGCCTGACACTTGTTTAAAGGGCCACTTAAGTGGGTGGCACAAACAGTGCTACAGGCCCACTAGAGGCATTTAATTTACAGGCCCTAGGCACAGGTGGTACCACTTTACTAGTGACTTACAAGTAAATTAAATATGCCAAGTTGATATAAACTAATTCGATCATGTGTTAAGAAGAGAATACAAGCACTTTAGCACTGGTTAGGAGTGGTAAAGTGCACAAAGTCTTAAATGCCGACAAAAACAGGTTCGGAAAACAGGAGGGTGAAGGCAAAAAGTTTGGGGATGACCATGCAGAAAGGGCCAAGTCCAACACCCCCCAATGCAGGTGCGCTTTAGGCTGCATTGTGACATACGTACCCCTTGTCCCATAGTGTAAATGTGTCTGCTTTATGGCTATCATGTTTTTCTTTTGAAAGGAATGCTTTCCAGTACAATATACTAGACTTAGATATATTTTACAATTTTCCCCACTTAGTATCAGTGTTGTACAATGCAGGACACATCCAGAGCTTGACAATGCTCCAATATTCCTCCTGCTTTGAGGAGGTGTGTTTTTGTGGTGCAAATCTCTGTCTACAAAAACTCATGAGTGTCTGAAATGGAAATACTCATGTACCCTGCCTGGCAATGAGGGGTGATACCCCAAAACTGTCCCCAGGATGCTTGTTTCCAGTCCAGGGGAGACCTGACTTAAGACTAATTTGCATTTAGAAGGGTCCAAACTGGGGTGGTGTGCTGAGCAAAGAAACAATGGATTAAACCCAGATCGGTGACTGGGGGTGAATGTTTGATTTGCTCAGCATTGTTTCCATTTTCTGTTCTTTTTGCTTTTGCCACCCATGTACCAGCCATGGGATGTCCCTTGACATAAAGGAGAGTCAAATAAATCACTACTTTACATTACTTAAGGGCTATTTTAGAGTGCTAATCAAATTTTGAGTGTTAGACCTGACAGCCTTAGGGTGGTCACCTGTAACTTTTTGCCTGCCTCCGTCCATTTTTTTAGATACTGTTTTTGCTGGTTTTAAGACTCTGCGCACTTTACCAATGCTAACCAGTGCTAAAGGGCATATGCTAACTCCCTTTCAACATGGTAACATTGGATCATACCCAATTGGATTATTTAATGTACTTATAAGTCCCTAGTAAAGTGCACTATATGTGCCTAGGACCAGTAGATTAAGGTCCATATTTATACTCTGCTTGGGCCGGATTTGCGTAATTTTTTTTACACAAATTTGGTGCAAAACTTACACTATATTTATACTTTGACAATAGACCCCGCTAACGTAAAAATATCTCAGTGTGCATAATTTTCTGGATGCGTGAAACCGCCTTGCATTAATGATATGCAATGTAGCCGTTCCCGTCCAAAAAATGACCTTGACACCTGTGCGCCATATTTATCCAACATCGCAAAAATGCCGCACGGCTGGGAGGCGGAGTCGGAAAATGGCGCACATCCCGATTTGCATCAAAAATTAACGCCTGGGTCAGGGCAGGCGTTAAAATGGGGCAAACACACCACTACTTAAGGAAAAACCCACAGAAGCAACACCAGAGCTCCAAAAGGAAGAAATAGAGGTGCTATTCATCCAGCATGGACAAAGACGCCGAGCACAGGAGCAACAGCAGCAGCTTCCACCACACCAACAGGGACCCCAAAGGCTACGCCGAAGGCAGGGGAGGATATTCCGGACCAGGACAATCCTTCAGGGCCTCAGGGAACATGACATCATCCAGAGTTACAGACTAAACTCGCAAGCCATACAGCAGCTGCTGCACCACATTGAGCCACAGTTGGCACCCAGCTTGCAGACACCCCACATCTTTCCACCAGAGACCAAGCTGCTAGCTGTCCTCCACATGTTGGCAAGTGGTTCTTTTCAAACCACAGTGCCCTGATTGCCGGGATCTCACAGCCCTTCTCTGCCTCCCTTCCCAAGGTACTGGATGCCATCATCTCCCTCACACCCTGCCACATCAGCTTCCCCAACACACAGCAGAAGCAGCAGGAGACCAAACAGGGCTTCTATCAAATCAATGGCTTCCCATACGTGCTTGGTGCCATTGACTGCACACATGTACGGATAGTGCCACCTGCTGCAACCGAGCATCTATTACGCAACAGGAAGCACACACACTCCATCAATGTGCAGGCCATTGTGGATCGCCGGGGATTGATCACCAAAGTATCCTGGGAGTGTACATGATGCATTCATCTTACGCCACAGCACCATCAATCAACACTTCCAAGATGGACAAAATGGAAATGGCCTACTTGTTGGTAAGTACTGAAACCTAGTTATATACAAGTGGAACAGCAACCCTGTAATACACACAACACATACACCACTACATTGACACATGACCAGGAAGAGACTGAGATTGTGACACTGCTAGTCATGTTTGATATCCTGACCCAATGGGATACACACCTATGGACAAATGGCAGATGCAAATAACAACAGATGCCACTCCAGAGCCTCAAGGGACCAATTTAAAACCACACAGTGACAATGACATGGCCTTAACTGGCAGTACATCATGGAAGATGAGCCTTCCAATATCACATCACTAACATTTAATCACACACCCTTCCAAGCAATACTTACTGTGTAAGGGGTGTGTAATGTGTTTTGCTGCAAGTCAAACACCACGAGACACATACCATGATGTTGCTGACTCTAATGAAGGTGACATGGAATCATTGAGGCAGTACCAAAATCTCACATCACTCCTGGGGTGACATTGCCCGCTACCAATAAGGAAGTGGACTGTGCTAAGAACACATATTGATGTGACAATATTGCAAAGTGCACACTGCCACACATACGGATTGAGACAATTAAACATATACATAACAGATGTCCAGGCAAATGGACCTTCTGACACTTAAACCTTCACCCCAACAACCAAGTTAGCCAGCTTACCTGGTGCAGGTTCAGTAATGTAGGTACACGTTTGCACATGAGCCGACTTAGTGAGGGCACAAAAATAGGTTTGCCTAGAACTTGTCACACATGGGATATTTGTGCATTGTCAATTCTAAACACTTCAGTGCTGACAACTTATGGAGATGTGCTGTACATTGTCCCCTAGCCAAATCAAAGGGCCTCACTATTGTTTTTCACATGCTATTACATATGTTGATTTGGATGGGATATTCAGCCCATGTAGTGCAACTGTGTTACCAACACAGTGGAATTGATTTTGTGTGTGGAAGTATCATGTCACCTCCACTGAAGACACATGGACACTTCTTTCACATGACATAATGTAGGAGAGATACACAATGAGTGGCAAGTTGACAAATATACCGCTGATATCAGGTCAATCAGCCAAACACCATTTTGATAATCAAACAACCCAATGCAAAAGAACATCCTAGAAGCCTAGGATCCCACACAATAACACAAACACAGGTGTGTCACAGACGACACAAGATAACAACTGCCATGCAAAGTGATAATCAAGGTGCAACCAACATCCAAATATTTACACTCATTTACTCTTTCAGCTGATCAGGGTTGTGGGATCCAGCCATGGATCATGACCCCATTTGCCAACCCAAGCACCGCATCAGAGCGTGCCTATAATGAGGCACATCGGAGGACACGCACCATAGTAGAGAGGACTTTTGGCATTGTGAAGTCCAGATTCCCGTGCCTCGACATTACCGGAGGCAGCCTCCTATATTCACCTGAAATGGTCTGCAAGATCATTTTGACCTGTGCCATCCTGCACAACATTTGTGTAAGGAGGAACATTTCCCTCTATGAACCAGACCTACAAATGCCTGAAGAGGAGGAAGAGGAGGATGCTGCTTATGAAAATGAGGGGGACCATCCAAACACTGCAGCAGGATTGCATCGCAGACAACACATTGTACAAAACTTCTTCTAACTATAGTTGCCATCACCACTTTGTTATCATATGTCATTAAACACCTACCTTCATCACTCAATCATGCTCTGGGTAATTTTTATGCATCACATGATCCCTAGGAATCATGATCAGAGTTTAGCCTCATAGAGCATTGCAGAAATACAGATTAGGATACTGAAAAAGCCACATCACATTTGATGGGTATGAATGTATACCCAACATCACACACAGTGTTAATGACATATATCCTGTCTATTTCACATATGAAGGGCAATATCAGAGGACCACAGCTATGACACACATCCATGTTGCCAACATGGTCCATTGCAGAACATGACACACAACTAAGACACCATCAATTATAAGGTAAAAAAGAGTTTCATACATGAGGCACTGGATGTGCCATTGCATTGTAACAGGAATCTAGGACCAGACCCTTGACAGCAATAAGTGTGACATCAGCTATCTTTTTTGCAAGGAGCATGTGTGACAAGGAGTCCATCTAAGCAGAAAATGGATAGCACGAGTGCCCCAGGTATGAAAACGATTGTTCACAAGACATGCCCTTCACTGTCCATCCCAGGTAATAAGTCCTGCCACTGCCATGTTTTCAGTCTCTGCCCACCCTTCTCTAGGGGGCCCTGTAAATGGACTATGTGTACCATGAGATTCTTCATCTACACACACCCAGACTCCCATTCTGACTCCTGTGTGCTTCCCTCTTCAGTATGGCACACCATAGTCATAGTTCATCAGTCTGCATGGACTTCAGGTCCGATAATGCACTGCCTGGTAGTCGGTAGGACCTGTAATCATCTGTCCATTGCTTCCCATGTGAAAGGTCCACTTGGCCCGTTGAGCTTGATTCTCACCTTCAGGACTTGTGAGAGACTGAAGCTGCACATACATGTGAGCACTTCCATGCAAACCAGCCATTTGAACCTGCCCTGCCATTGCTGCTGCCTGGAACTGCTTAGAAGCTGCCATTTTCTGAATCTCCTTGTTGTGCATTGGTGTACAAATCACTTGTGTAACAGAACCCTTGGGGGATTGTGTAACGTTACAGACTACAGCACAAAAACTGTTTTTAGTTCCCACAGTGTTGTACCAGCGTTTCCCAGTCAGAGTCTGCTCACTGTGTATTTGCCATGTTCATGTTAGTTCCTGACAGAGGCTGCATCCAGTTAGCCTGACTGGTTCCTGTCTTTGAATTAACCATAGAGGTTCCCAGTGGCTAAATTTGTCTCATAGTTGCTTTCCATGCACTCTCTTTCCTCATGGGGTATTGTGTCTGGTAGGTCTACAATGAATCCTCAAATATATAGTATAGTTTAATCAGTTTCCTTATCGTATTTTGTTCTGGGACATGTATTCAAATTGTCTAATCCAGCCCCCATCCCTTGTTAGGTTTTGCATATATTCATTAGTGCCAAACAGTGACAGTGTGCTATGGCTGTATGCATGGATTTGGTACGGTGCCTCGAGCACAACAAACAAGGGTTGCCAATGTGTATGTAAGGACAAAACATGCTTGTGTCCTGACGGTCCACACACAGATTCACTTCTGCCGCCACCTTTTGATGGTGCTTGCATGACGACTAGCTGTGACATCAATCAGCACAGAGGCACTGTTGTTCCCTGTTGCAGTGAGAATTTTAGAGGCCACCCTGTGTACAAATGTTGTGATGAAACCTGCCTGTTTCCTATTACTGATCCATAAAGTTTTTAAGCACACCAAGGTTGCCCTGTCATCTGCCTTATTAAAGGTCTGCAGTGCCATTGCTGGACTATACCCATGTGTGTCGTTAGTTGTTCTTTGGCTTTAGGTCAAATCTTGCTTTGAAGGATACTCTGTTAATTCAGGGAATGAGTCCACCAACTCATGACTAGACCTGCACATAACTGTGACAACATAGAGGCTAATACTGACACAGGATACACATGGCCACACACTTGAATTGGACACCTTTGTGCACTGAACCACTGAACGACTAGAAATAAGTGAACCCATGCAGCATGGCTTGCTGGTCCTCCACAGCCACAGGAGAAACAAATGTCATTTACATGACTCAAACTGTGGTGTACCATAACTTTTTTGGATTGGAGTTGGGACTCTGTGCCACAAACACTGTAACTACCTAGCATGTTTAAATTCCTGATTCATGGGTAGTATACACACAAGTGACCATGAAGTGGTATCCCACATTCCATTACATGTGATGGCTTAGCTTCGTAACCTTGCCATTATCAACCGTCCTCTATCTATCCTGTGTATAGTTTGTCATGGGAGATGTTTTGTCCCCAAAGTCAGGGAAGTTCACACAGCATAAGACGCAGCAGATATGACAAACACATATCATGACTGATGTACCTCAATGAATGACATCTGATGGTTATCCACAATTACAGCACATGCATACAAGCACATTATGCAAAACACGTCTTGTGATGTTCACACAGAGGCCCAACAACAATTGAAATAGCCAATTCACAGACAAAAACACACAAACCATGATTGAATTTTTAAAGTGGCGAAGCCTTGCTATCCTCCATTGATGCACCACTTGCTCAAACTAGGGAATACCTATTTTAATTCCAAATGTTTGGGTTGCTGTTGCGTCAGTTAAGAGTGCTAATCCGGCACAACAACATGAGTATTATGGTCCACAGTAGTGTGGTCTGCCACATGTGCCCAACACTAGAACACACACAGCAGGCCCTAACAGTCTATCTTTGTATAGTTATAGCTTTCATGTATGTTCAAAATGAGAAAAATGACACAAACACAGTTAAAGACAGATATTTTGACACAAACGTGTCAAAAAAGACAAATATGTGTCAAAATATGCCGCATATGCATTAAAAAATGACGCTCACAGCCATTACACAGCGATTGGACCTTAGCATTAATTCCAACACTGCACCCCATGAAATGGGTTATCCCTGAAAAATATATTGATATTTGAATTAGGGGAAATTTTTAAGCATATGTGTCAAAAAATATTGACGCAAACCCCGTAAGCGTCATAAAATTCCACGCATCATAATGAAAACACATCGCATTTGAGACAGGAAGTGATGTAATAGGATATCCTGTTTACAGAAATGGTACAGTGGGTGTACTTTCACTTTCACTTTGCAGTCTGTGATTCTTCTAGACTGTGTGGCTGTGTAGAGAGTTGTGTCTGTCCAAATTGTGCTTTTGTCTCCTGTGTGCCATTTTAATTGTCATCTGTTGTTTTTGTAATTGTCTCAGTAAATCAGTGTAAGTGTGTTTTTGTCATTTTTGTGTCTAATTTTGTCTTTGTACTGTTGGGAGTGTGTAGTGGGTATTGTTAGTTGGGGTATTGTTGGGCTGTTTGTGGGTTCTTTAAGTTTCATTTTCATACCTCCTTTCACTGTATTTCCCTCTTTTCCCTTTCCTATCCCCATTATTTGTTTGTGATGTTGGGAAGGCCACATCTGGGGAGAATGGGTGAGGAGGAGCTGGGGGCTTTCATTTAGCTGGTGTGCCACTTCCTCCCCCTCATGTTAGAGGCTGGTGGCAGGGTGATACAGGGGTATCACACTGAAGCAAGGAGGCTCAGGTGGTCCAAGGTGCTGTTCCACCTAAAGAGAGTGTTCAACAGCCAGCACAATGACCACCAACTGAAACATCACTGGGCTGACTTTGTGGCCAGAGAGCAAGACCTGCTGGACCACCTAGGTGTGGTGATTGGTGGCCCTGTTGGTGAGTACAAATCAGACTAATGTGTACAGTATAATGCTCTGTAGTGACAGTAGCAGATTTGGTGACATGCTGCATGCAATGTTAGTGGACATGTGGAATGCAAGTTGAACAAACAGTGGCCATGATTTATACAATATTTTCTACGCATTACTGTCATTTCTTGATGCAAAAGCTTCACAAACTTTCAAAAGACAACTTGATCTTGTAAATTAGTGCTGCTTTCAACGTCAATAGATGATGGTAATGCGGCACAAACAAATGTAGTAATCATGGCCTGTGAGTGTACCAGGAATGAGATATATTTCACATGCTAATGCAAGGAAGGAATGTAGTCCCCAGTTTTTTTAATACATGTATGAACTGTATTCATGGCCATACGTACAAAGATCTTCCTAACCTATGGTAATATCTTAGGTTGATAATTTTGACTTGGTTTGTGTACATGCCTGAGGTGCTGCTCTATCATATAAAATGTCACACACAGTGATTTGTTGTTACAAGTTTTGTACATTGAGCAGACACTGAGCACATTTCACCCTTCCATTTTTTACAGGTGGATCAGCCCCCTATTGGAGAAGTGGCTCAATTTGCGGATCCAGACATATCCAGTAAGTGTTGATATGTTAGTTCCGTGCTGTGTTTGCAGCTGTTGTGTGATTGACTCCTGTGTGTTGGACACATTGCAAGGTATGATGTGCTGGCACATGATCTGATATGTGACTTGCCTGGAGTTTGACATTTTGTTCCATGTTTGAGCTGAACAATCAGTGGCAGAGAGTCATATTTTGGGATTCTAGTGCTGCGCTGTAGGCATGAGCAGGTGAACAGGGTGATATTTGTTGCTACATTTATGCCAAAAATAAATTTGGAGGTGGACATTTTCATGATTTAGTCAGCAAGTCATACCCTGATTCACACAGACCAGTGATGCCGAAGCATTACCCACAGGCTTGAGCCTCCCTGTTAACTAATATACATGAAGGACTGTATGTCTGACTTCCTAGCAGCATCTAGCTCCACATGTTGTGCTACATTTATGTGGCACTTGAGTAGAATGTCATAGGTGTGCATGCAGCTCAAGCCCAGATGGGTGCTTGCATCTATGTGCTTGCTTTTGGAAAGGTATTAGTGAGATCAGATGATGTTGACAATTGTCCACAATTAGGAACATAAATGTGGATGTGATTGTCTAATTTTTGAGTCAATCCTAGTTGTCAGCCCTCCTTACCTGTGGTGGACTGACTAAACCCATGGACAGCTGTCCAAAGCTTCCTGGATGTCCTTGATGTTTGAAAGTATGTGTTGCATGTCCATCACCCCCTTAGGCACAGGGTTAGGGTTATGAAATATGTGTACATTGGTGTGAGGATCCCAGTGTAGAAGACAAACATGTAATTCCAACATTCATTTGTTCCAACAAAGGATACCCCCTCATGATTAGCAACTGCATACCGTCCAGGAAATTCCATTAACAAATCACAGATCCTGTGGGCCTTGTTTGTCATCCAGAAGATAGTCATTAGTTGGCCTGTCACATGTGGAGTACTTGCAGCATTTGTTATGTGACTAATGGCAGTACAATGATGCACAGATCATTTAAGTAGGTACACACCTTTTTGAGCATTGATGTGCTGTTAGATAGTAGATGTGTAGGCTGTGTTGGCCTGTCATTCCTCAGGGACATTCTATGAGCTGTACTGTGATTTGGATTGTTTAAGCTACTTTTTTGGAAGTGTTAGAATTTCATCAGTAGATGTATCACACAATGATGTCACTAATGTTTGGCTTTCTCTATTTTTACAGTTGCCAACATGAATGCCCATGAGATCAGGGAATTCCAGAGGTGGGCGATGCGTTACCGCAACATACTAGATGAGGAGTCTGGTTCCGCAATATGGCACAGCGTTATCACCATGAGAGAGCCACAGGGGTCTGGAGGGCATTTGCCCAAAGGGGGTCATCCTTGCCTACAACAGCCACCACCACCAGCACAACCGCTCAGACCACAGTCGCACAAAGGATGACAGCCACTGTTGCAGGTCCATCAACCTCATCAGATCCAGGCCCACAGAAAGCAGCCCCTGCACCTCCCCCTCCAAGCATGGCACCAGCAGTACCATCCACTAGTGGCACACAGACAACCCCAGCTGCAGTGATAGACAATGCTGAATTCTAAACTATGAGACGTGACATGCAACAGATGTTGTGCAGGATGGACAGGCTGCATCAGGAGGTGTCCCGCAATAGCAGGAGACTGCAGGGTATAAAGAAGATCCTGCGGAGGGCACATTTGTGACTTTTGGCCGCTCAGCCATGATTCCCTCCCCTCCCTCCTCTTCCCTGGTTCTTACATTTAGTGGGTTTAAAGGGCTTAGTGTTAGGTTAGAGTAGGCTGTTAGTTTAGTTAGAATACGTGGGTTGGGGGTGGATGGGGTTATATTATTACATGTTTTTTTTGTGGGTGGCTGGGTGGGGGATGATGTTGGTGTTTATGTGTATAAAAAAATAAACAAAAAAACATATATAAAAATACAAAATACAAAAAAATAAATATTTGTTTAGGATAAGTTAGTGTGTGTTTAGGTTAGTATATGTTGTCCTACATGTGTCCCGTCATATAAGGAGGGTGGGGGGTTGATGTTTAGAGTGTTTAGTTAAATGTGATAGGTAAGTTTAGATTAGGGTAGTTAGGGCCAGTTGTGGGTAATGTGTAGTTAGGATAGGTTAGGTTAGGTTAGTTAAGGTGTTTCTCCTAGTATTATTATCATTTTGTACAGTTATATAAATATTCAGGTATTCCTTTACAGCATGTGTCATATGCTTGGGGATCAGGGCCTTGGCATGGGTGAACAGTTTCAATTTAATATTTGCATTTGTGTACCATACTGCATCCGAATCCCATTATTGACATGGTTATTCACAATTCATAATGTGCAGTCACATTGGAAGCTACACCAAAGCTACTTCTCTATGCATCTGCAATCCATTGCACCCACCACTTAAGGTTACTATGGTTCCCAATGTGTTGTGAAGTTTGGATGTGTGTTTTAAATCTGTCATCGTTTGAGTCCTGATTTGGAATCTTAGGCACTGTGGTACGTCTGCCTGCAGCCTGATGTTCATGTGAACCCTGAAAAGCTGATTATGTTATAATCCTATGTAGTATTGTATACATAACTCACACCTATCATTTCTTACATTAAACTCCCAGGTTACATAATGGTCCATACACTTGTACACATCCATTCCTGCTGTATGGTGTGTGTGTGATGAAAGTTTATAGTCAGATGTCACATACATAAAGATTGTCTTGAAGGGAATTTTGGACACATTGATTTTCAGCTTAGACATACCTTGAAGCAGACTTTTTTAGTCCAACACAGCATCATACTGTTAGTTTTAAATTTACTTCAGAAATAAGCCTCAGGAAGCACAGATGATGATAAAATCCAGACCCCAGTGCATAGTTATCAGCCTACAATCTTTCAACACAGTTATATTGACATTCTACAGCCATTGACATGTGACATACATTACTAATCTCCTACACAGTTGGTGTGCCACATTATACAGAGACAAACTGGTTGTGGAAGTGCTATTTATTTAAAAATGCTGTAGTGCAATAATTACATAGTCAAGGATTGTGAGTCTATTAGTGTGACACCTTCTATTGTGATGCTACACAAGTGCAATGGGACATTTCATTGGACATGCTGGGGTGAAGTGTCATACAGTGCAGAGGAACATGAATTGCCAATGAGGTAGTGAGAGGCAATCGCAGAGCATAGTGTCAAGGTAAAAAGTGTGCTGGAGAACAGTGTATGTGAGCAGCTGTTGCAAGACTGGCATGTTAACAAGCACAAGACCTAGGATATCAGTGCCCATGTGGCATGGACTTGTGCTACCGGGTACTCCTACGGGTGAAGATGATCTGTTCCATGTCTTCATCTTCTGATGTGTGTGTCGTCTCCTCTGCCCTTGGTGGTGGTGGGTTTGAAAGGACAACACACACGTCAGTGTTTGAGGCCGTGGTGTCATAAATCCCGGTAGCTGGCAACTGTGGGGCTTTTAAGGGCATTACTGCAGCAAGGAGGAGCTGCTGGCTATAGAAGTATAGCAGCTACATCACTGTGGTAGGCAGCCAGGTCGGCTCTGAGGGGTTCATGATTGCATTTGTGCACGAAGTGAAAGGTTTGGGGTACCGGGTGTTGTGGCAACACCCTTATTGTAGTGATGAATTCCCTTACACTTTGTTGTAGTCCTTGCAGGATGGATGTTAGCACTTGCATGGCTGCTGCCTGTTCTGCAGATAACATCATGCACGAATGCATCCCCTCAAGGCTGGCTGCCATATTTTGCATCCCCACCCACACCTCCTTGGCCAGCTCCTGCTGTACTCCAACTACAGTCCCCTCAAAGGTGGTACCAGTGTCCTCAGAGTCCTCAGCTGGGTTGGAGCTGGCAGGTCGTATTATTGGGGTGATGGGTGGGTCCTCTGTGATGGCTGCTACTTCTCTGCTCCTCCTTGCAACTGAAGGTGGGGTCTTGAGGGTTCCAAGGATATCTTGGAGGGTCTGCTGGCTAATGTGTGTCAGCTCGTCATCCATGTCATCAGGGAAGTCCAGGACAGGCATATCCCCAGGAGAGCCATCGTCCTCTGCAATGAGATATTGTACAATTAGTGTGTCTGTGTTGTGGCATTTGTAATGTGACTTTCTATTAGTTGCACATTGTGATCTTGGTCCCTGTTCATTGTTCCAGTCATTAATATTAGCATTCTCCCAGGCATATGCCCCATCTGCATGTCACATGTAGTGTGGGCAGTTTGGTGATTTGTCTGCGTCACATCCTCCAGGTGTAGGTTCTGTTCAAATTGTATGTTGCCACATTCTTATACTACTCAACCCTGCATCTACTTCCATTATCATGGTGTGGCCTCGCACTGGCTGTGGGTGTTCGGATGCACTTGAACCACACTTAACAATCTGGAACTGACCCAGTGTCAGATATTTCACGTCCACCTATATAATGCTGAGACCTAGTATATACTATGTATAGCATTGGGATGGAACTATACAGGTGTCAGCATTGGTAGTGTGTACTGCTACTGTTGGGGAATGTGTGCTACATTGGATTGCACTGATGGTCCTAGCAGTGTTTCCTTTCCTCTTATGACTGTGCGGGTGTGTTTCACTAGCTGGACACATATGTCCTCCCCTTCAATGCTGTTGTCTTAGCACTATGACACTTGAGATGTTACATGGTGGCATTGCAGCTATTGTAACACAGGCACAGGGTAGGCCCTGAAATGTGTAGCATGGGTATGACATTACTACTGTGTACCTCATAATGTAAGTAACAATACCTGATGTTTATAGCGCCTATAGATATGAGCATTTGACAGGATTTACACTTTGGTAGGAATTAAAGGGGATTGATAATGTTGTCATCCTGAACCCTCTATTTTGGGTGTGTTTGACCCATGGGCACCTAACTGCCATTGGCTACTTGACCTGCAAACACAGCACAGGTGGTAGTGGCAACTGTTGTCAATGGTAAATACCACTTGCGGATATGGCCTGGCACTGGAAATTGAGCCCCAGTTCATGTAGCAACAATACAAGCTGTCGTGTGACAGCAGGCCAGTTTTACCTTGTACCCTACACTCCTGGACTGGCTTTGCCTTTCCAACAGCCTTGGCATGGCAGAGTGCCCCCATGTAAAGGTTGTTGGTGTAGTGTTGTGCTGTGCCCCAGGTTTCACCTGCACAGCCTATGCACCCGTGCCGTGCCCCTTTACCCTTTCCACTACCTGTTTATCATGGTTGACATGCATTGTGTAGTAGGTATGTCCCCTCCTGCTTGCAGCTAACATTTAGGCATTTTTGTCCTTCATGCAACTTACCCTGCATCTGTGTTGTTTCCTGGTAGTCTGCGCTGTCTTGTCCTTGAATCCCTGTGACGATCTCCTCAGGGATGAAGGCTGCCACCATCTCCTCCATGTGGTCCAGGGCCTCCTGCGGTGCTGGACTCCCACCTCCAGCCTGCAGTGCTGCCTTCCTGTTCCTTGCCATTTTTTCCTTGGTCCTACGCTTGCAGTCATGCCAGCGTTTCTTGCACTCAGTGACTGTTCTCTGTACGTCTGCCACACTGTTGATCTTTTCGACAATTTGTTGACAAATTGCCTCTCTCCTCCCAATTGGCAATTTAGAGGTGACAAAAAGTCGATGCTGGTGTTCCATCACCTCTTTCACCAGTATTTCATGCTCCTCTGCACTGACCGGCACTTCCTTTTCTTCTTCTCCCTCTCCTGGGTCTTGTCTGTATCCTCCTGGCTGGTTCCTGGTCGGTTGTAGTCTTCCTGGGGTCTCTCATGGCTTCTGGAATCCATTTTGGGGCTCCTATGCCCATTTTGATGTGTTTGCGCCGCTTTTTGATGCTATTGCGGCAAAAAAAAGGAGCGTATCTGGTTTGCAACATCGTAAACTGGATGAAAGTCATTTTTGTCGCGTTAACGTAATTTTTCTTTCTGACGTGGTGCAATGGTTTGAGAAAAGAAAATGACTCTAACCGGTGGTTTGCGCCGCGGAGCGTCAAAGTATAAATCTGACACTCGGTAGTGCTAAGAAATGGCGTTAGCCGGCATTAAACTTTTTGCATCGGTGCAGTTTTGCATCAAAAAGTATAAATATGGCCCTAAATGCTACTAGCGGGCCTGCAACACTGGTTGTGCCACCTACTTAAGTAGCTCCTTAACCTTGTCTCAGGCCTGCCATTGCAAGGCCTGTATGTGCAGTTTTACTGCCAATTCGACTTGGCATTTAAAATTACTTGCCAAGCACAAAACTCCCCTTTTTCTACATATAAGCCACCCCTAAGGCATGCCCTAGGTAACCCGTAGGGCAGGGTGCTGTGTAGGCAAAAGGCAGGACATGTACCTGTGTAGTTTACATGTCCTAAATTCGTTTTTACACTGCTGTGAGGCCTGCTCCCTTCAAAGGCTAACATTGGGCCTACCCTCATATATTGTTTGAGTGTTAGCTGATGATCTGAAAGGAGTAGGAAGGTCATATTTAGTATGGCCAGAATGGTGATACAAAATCCTGCTGACTGATGAAGTTGGATTTAATATTACTATTTTAGAAATGCCACTTTTAGATAGTGAGCATTTCTCTGCACTTAAATCCTTCTGTGCCTTACAATCCATGTCTGGCTGGGTTTAGTTGACAGCTACCTTTTGTATTCACTCAGACCCACCCCAAACACAGGATACTCAGCCTCACTTGCATACCTCTGCAATTTGAATGGGTCTTGCTGGGCTGGGAGGGTGGAGGGCCTGACACTTGCGTGTGAAAGGACAGTAGCCTGCCCTCCCACAAAGGTCTGCCACACCCCCTACTGGAACCCTGGCAGACAGGATTGAACTCAAAGGGGACCTTGTGCACTTCTAAGCCACTCTTTGAAGTCTCCCCCATTTGAAAGGCACATTTGGGTATCTAAACAGGGCCTCTGCACCTACCAACTTAGACACTTCCTGGAGAAGAGAACCTGAACCAGGATCTGCAACCTGCCCAGAAGAACTGCCTGGCTGCCCAAAGGGCCTGACTGCTTTCTGTAAAGGACTGCTGCCTTGCTGTTGCCCTGTTGCCTTGCTGCTTTCTGGCTGTGCAGAAGAAGCGCTCCCCAAGGGCTTGGAGAGAGCTTGCCTCCTGTTCCCTGAAGTCTCAGGACCAAAAAGACTTCATCTCTTCAAGAAGGACTCCTTGTGCAGAGGAAATTGACGCACAGCCTGCCAGAAACGGTGCACAGCCTGCACTGGGGTGAAAAATTCACCGTACACCAACCGGAACGATGCTGCCCGACTTCGCAATGAGAAGATCGATGCAGCACCAGCGTTGCGACCGGAAATTGGACGCATGGCTCACTGGATCGATGCACAGCTGAGCCGGAACAACGCAGCCCGACATCCAGAGAGGAATTGACACTGCGCCTGTCGTGCAGTAGAAATTTCCACGCAACGCCCACCGGATCGAGGCAGCCCTTGTGACTTCATCCTGTCAGCACCGGCAATCCACGCATTGTTCCCGGGGCATCCGAAAACTCCGCAACCCGAAGAGGATCCATGACCGAGTGCCAGAAATCGACGCACAGCCGTCCCTGCGTGAAAACTAAATGACCCATCACTATGTGCGGCCCGAGAAATCAACGCACACCTTCTTATTTTCCATGCATCTCCTCCTCTGTGGTTCTTTGCGGAGATTTTGAACGCGAACCAGGTACTTTGTGGTTGAAAGAGACATTTATTGCTTTTAAAAGACTAAAGACACTTTGGCCCTCATTACAAACCTGGCGGTTGGTGATATAGCATTGGTAATACTGACAACAGGATGGCAGTAAAAAAAAGGAATTATGACCACGGCGGGACTTGCTCAGACAGATAGCCACTTTAACACACCGACCCCCATGGCGGTAGCAACAAGCACCACAGTGGTAACCGCCAACAGCTAGGCAGAAGACAATGTACCACCCACTGTATTATGACAGGCCTATCTGCCACCTTTTCCGGGGTGGTACCAACAACATCAAAAGCACGGCGGAAACAGAACACAGAATTCAAAGGACTCACCTCTGGAGACTCAGGGAACAACCACGACGCAATGGAGCCCGAGTTGCACATTTTCCCGATGCTCGTCTACCTTTTCCTACATTATGAGCAGAAACGTCGGCGAAGACGACCACGGTGAGTACCGCCGCCTAGCACACAAGGGAGGAAAAAAAGAGTGACACACACACGCAACACCCCCACCCCCAACAACATACACTCAAACAGAAGGACAAACATTACATATCCACCCCATAACCCTCAGGAATAATGCAAGGACAAAATGATTGGAAGAAAGTGAGAGTAATACGATAAAATAACATGAATAAGTGCATCAAAATCCAAACGTATATACATATTTACAAATGTAGGGACACTGCTCAGTCCTCAATGTCTGTGGGCCACAGGGCCACATCACATAGGCCAAGGCCCCACCTCACTCCTGCAACAACACGGAGAGAACACTGCAGGGGCATCAGGTTGAAAATACACAGGCACCTCAGGGGGACGAGGAATGGGGGAGCACCTCAGCCAAAGATGGTACTACGCCATTGGTCCTGGAGGGGGCTACAGAGGGAAGAGGAAATCCTGTGCCTAGGATGAGGACAACAGAAGTGCTCTTATAAGACAGCACTTCCAATGACACACGGGTAAGACACTGTAATAACACTTTACATTGACAGTTTTGTATTTGACATTGTCACTGGCAGGCTGATTTTCCAACTTCAATGGCCACTTACTGTACCCTTTGGCATCTCTATTTTCAGATATTTGTGTCCCATATCACTGCTGGTGTGTTGACTGCAGCCAACTACAGGTCATTCCTATGTATACAATACTGTACAGTTATATTGCAGTGTTTAAAGCTTGTTAAACAAATACATGGTTAAATGATTTGACAGACTCCATACTTGTATTATTCAAATGGTGTTTATTTAAGTGCTCATGATTAGAGGGGGATGTGTAATGGGCTGAGATGATGAAGGAGGAAAGTCCAGGATAGAGTCCAGCCTATTTGTATCACAGGTGCAATGTCCAAGGGGGCATAGGAAGTGGAGCAATGGCAGTTCAAGGTGGACAGGGTGACAGAGTGGGACACAAGAGTAACATTCAGAAGAGTCTTATTTCCTGGCAGGGGTCTTGGCAATATTCTCTTGCTTCTGCTTGGATCGCAGGGACCGTTTGCGGGGTGGTTCTCTTTCTGCAGGGGGTGGGGTGCTGGTGGCCTGTTGTTCCTGTGGCGGGGCCTCCTGTCCACTAGCAGCAGCAGAGGTGGAAGGCTGTTCATCGTTTTGGCTAGTGTCAGGGGCCCGGTGGTGTGCCACTGCCTCCCTCATGGTGTTGGCCATGTCTGCCAGCACCCCTGCAATGGATGACCAGGGTGGGGTGGATGTCCTTCAAGTCCTCCCTGATCCCCAGGTACTGTCCCTCCTGCAGCCTGGGTAACAGACTGTCCGGAGATCCCAGATGGGCCAGGTTGGTCATCCAGATCCAGGCGCCCAGAGCTGCTGTCATCGCTGTGGGCCTCTTTTGGGGGTGGACTAGAAGTTGCTGGCACCTCCTCTCCGGTGACGTTGGGTGGGGGACCTGTGGGGCTGTAATGCAGTGTTATTGTTTCTGTGTGTGTCACCTTGTGCATTTGTGTGTGTTCAAGTATGGTTGTTATTGCCCTGGCAGTTTTGCCTTGTGTGAGCAGTGATTTTGTGGGCTATATGATTCTCTCTAATGTGCATGCTTTAGTGATGGGTGTCCATGCAGGTCTGTGATGGGGGTCCTTGCATTGGTGTTATGCAGGGCTTGGTACTGGCAGGGGTGGGTTGTGATGGTGGGGTGTGTGGGAGGTGATGGAGTGATGGGAGTGAGGGTAAGGGTAGGGGTATGTGATGGCATGCAGGTAGGGTGGGTGATAGTAATAGAGATTTGACTTACCAGAGTCCAGTCCTCCTCCTACTCCTGCCAGGCCCTCAGGATGCATGATTGCCAAGACTTGCACCTCCCATGTTGTTAGTTGTGGGGGAGGAGGTGGGGATCCACCGCCAGTCATCTGTACAGCTATTTGGTGTCTTGCTGCTGTGGAATGCACCTTCCCCCATAGGTCGTTCCACCTCTTCCTGATGTCATCCCTTGTTCTGATGTGCTGTCCCACGGCATTGACCCTGTCCACAATCCTCTGCCATAGCTCCATCTTCCTTGCAATGGACGCCTGCTGCACCTGTGATTCGAATAGCTGTGGCTCTACCAGGATGATTTCCTCCACGATGACCCCTAGCTCCTCCTCAGAGAACCTGGGGTGTTGTTGTGGTGCTGTGGGTGTATTGTGGATGGGGTGGGTGAGGGTGTGTGGGGTGGTGTGTTGGGGTGTGTAAGTTAAGGTGCGTGTATGGTGTAGGTGATAGTGGTGTGTGTCTGTGGTCTTGTCTGTGGTTTTGCTATCCCTCTTGTCACACTTGTTTTGTAATGGGAAAGGGTCGTGGGTATTGTGTGTGTGTGTTTTATAGTGGTGTGTGGGTGTGGTGTGTGCATGTGTGTCAGGTGTGTGTTATTCAAATTGTCCAATGTGGTGTTGTTTTGTTAGTGTGTGTGTATTTTGAGCGCGGCGGTATGTAGCTCCAATGGATTAGCACCATTGAATGTCCACCGTGGTGATTCGTGGGTCATAATGCTGTGGGTGCAGTTCTGTTGGCGTAACGGTGTGGTTTCTGGTACCGCCAGTTTATCACTTACCTTTGGACCAGCGGACTTTTGTGTGTGGTTGTATGGTGATGGATTGCTATGTGTGGGTCATAATATGGGTGGCGGTAATCCGCTGCGGCAGTGGTATGTTGGCGGCAGTCAGCATGGTGGTAAGTGGGATTTACCGCCAATGTCATAATGAGGGCCTTTATATCACTTTTACAGTGATATCTCAACATATACTTATTGCATTTTAATTGTTTTGACCTGCATCTTATCAGATTAATATTATATATTTTTCTAAACACTGTGGTGTATTTTTGTGGTGCTATACTGTGTTATTGCATGATTTATTGCACAAATACTTTACACATTGCCTTATAAGTTAAGCCTGACTGCTCAGTGCCAAGCTACCCAGTGCGGGCACAGGATAATTTGGATTGTGTGTGACTTACCCTGACTAGAGTGAGGGTCCTTGCTTGGACATGGGGTAACCTGCCAACCAAAGACCCCATTTCTAACATTGAGGTAGAACATAATTCTCAACAAGCACTTTGCGCCACTTTTAACGATACCGCATCTGTGAAAATTGTAAGTGAATCTGGCCCTACATGCGCATCACTGTACACTGGGTCTCTTTTAATGGGGTTAAGCAAAGACTAGCCACTGATATCACTACTGCTAATGCCTTTCAAGATATTTGTCTGAGTGCAACAGCTGCAATGTTAAGGTGTATAGAACTGCCAACATCCTTGAAGAATTCAACACAAAATTCTATGAATGCCTTTATCCAAGAGGCCTCAGCTTTGGATTTGTTGCTATCCAAAGCTGTTTTATTGTCAAAGCCATGGCTAATAAACGATACTTCACATTTCACTTATCCATCATCCTAATTTTACAGGCCTTCTTCAAAAAGAACTAGTCAGAAACATACTGGTTACCTTCTACAGGATTTGAACTCATTCAGCCATCCGTTCAAAGTCTGAGTGAGTTAAGGACAATTCACTGTTTTACTAGTATGCCCATAAAGTCTCTCATGTAGCAGACTACATTGTAAATGCTTAAATAACAATTAATTTATATTAATTTAGTCCCATACTAGAGAAAGAATATAACCATTGCACATTGTAAACATTTAAAAAATACATTAGCGTAACTTTTATTGATTGGTGATAACATTAACGCTAAAATATCCCATTTGTTATGCACTTTCAAATGAGTAAAACAAAACACTGAAAAAAGGATGTGGGTGTCTGCAGTGTGCTGACTCTTGGGTAGTGTTAGACCTGGCATCCTTGACATGGCATTCCCACAATTTTTTGCCTTCACTCCCTTATTTTGCTGAATTGTGGCATGTTAGCATTGGGACTCTGTGCACTTTACCCCTACTAACCAGTGCAAAAGTACTTGGGATCTCACACTAAACCATGGTAAAATTGACCAATACCTAGTAGGTACGTTTAATTTACTTGCACGTTCCTACCATATTGTACTGCCTGTACTCACAGCCTGCCAATTAAATGCTAACAGAGGACAGCAGCACTCATTTTGCCTTTTAAAACATGTCTCACACTTGCCATTGCAGCGTGCAGTGCAAAATAAACCTTTTGTTAGGCCTACACCTTCCTTCCTTTCTAATAAGTAGGTCACCCCTAAAAAAAGGTCCTAAAGGCTCATAGGACAGGGTGCATGGGATTTAAAAAGTAGGAAATGTGTGTTTAAGTTTTACATGTCCTAAAGTCATTTTCACTGTTGTAAGGACTATGGGCCAGATGTAGGAAAGGAATTGCAACTCGCAAACGGCAAAAACTGCCGTTTGCGAGTTGCAAATCACATTTTCCTATGCTGAAATGCATTCTGCGAGTCGGACCGACTCGCAAAATGCATTTCAGAATCGCAAATAGGAAGGGGTGTTCCCTTCCTATTTGCGATTCCTAGTGGTATGCAATACCCTTTGCGACCGCATATGCGGTTGCAAATGGTGTTGCAGTTACCATCCACTTCAAGTGGATGGTAACCCACTCGCAAATTGGAAGGGGTCCCCATGGGACCCCTTCCAGTTTGTGACTGGACCCAAAACATTTTTTCAGGGCAGGGAGTGGTCCAAGGGACCACTCCCTGCCCTGAAAAAATACCGAAACTAAAGGTTTCGGTTTTCTTTTTAAGTGCAGCTCGTTTTCCTTTAAGGAAAACGGGCTACACTTAAAAAAAAGAAAAACTGCTTTATTTAAAGCAGTCACGAACACGGAGGTCTGCTGACTACAGCAGGCCTCCATGTTTGCGAGTGCCCATAGTCGGTATGGGGCCGCAATTTGCGACCCACCTCATGAATATTCATGAGGTGGGTCATTGCGACCCCATACCGACTTGCAGACGGTGTCTGAGACACCGTTCTGCATAACATTTTGCGACTTGCAAACAGCGAGTTGCAATGACTCGCTATTTGCAAGTCGCAAAATGTTATTTTGCTACATCTGGCCCTTGCTCTCTTATAGACTAAAACTGGATTGTCACACTACACTTAAAACGTGCAAACTTCTGTTTGGGCCCAGATAAGGACATGCCATTTCCACTTAAATCAATTGTAATTTAAAATCTTTAGTGGTGAAGTTGGGCTTTATGTTACAATTCTGAAAATGCTTTTAGAAAGTTGACATTTGTCTGCCTAAACCAACTGTGTCTTTCTGCCAGTGTTCTGGTCACATGACTAAACAGGTCTCTTGGGTTGTGTATTGCTTCCAGGCATTGAGACAAAAGAGGCCTAGGTGTGAGGGGATAGGATCTTCCTAGCAGGATGGCTGGCGAGAAGTTGAGCTCTGCCCTGATTACACTTCAAAGGAACCTGCCTGTTGCACACACAAAGGAACCTGACACCATGGCTGCCCTTGCCTTTGTTCCCCTTGACAGTTTGAAGCCAGGGTCAGGGAAAGAAGAACTGGCTAGAACCCATTTTGGGCGTGGCTCAGTGAATTCTCCAGCAAAAGGGCTAGCAGCTGGTATAAATGTGATACTTACAGAAGCTCCCATAAAAACACTCCTGGACCTGTTGAAGATTTAGAAGAAAGACTGCCCTGCTGTCTGATGAAGAGGAACTGCTGTGTTAATGTAAGGAGAAAGACTGGACCCGATTGCCCAAAAAGAAAAAGAAAAAGAAACTTATGGTACTGGATCTGCTCAGCGATGGTACTATTCTGCTTAACAGGATGCGTCCCTCCTGAGACCTTCTGGGTATGCAAAGGTCGACATTTATGGAACCAGCACCTCTGGTTTTGTGAGGGTGCAATACATAGAACAACAGGAAGGGGCAATCACCGTCAATACAGTAACAAGCCGCTAGATAATTTACAATGCACTGCTTCAATAACCAACAGTTGTAGGTTTCTGCAAAATCACAGCATAGGAGCAGATTAACCAGATTCTTGGATGAGAGGTGTTGTAAATCACCCTCTGCTACCAGTGTGCCTGCAGAGCTTTTTGTGCCACCAACTTAAATAGCACCTTAAAACTTGTCCCAGGCCTGCCATTTTAGACTAAAGGCTGTGTCCCACTGTTATGTCGACTTGGCATTTAAAACCACTTGCCATGCCTTAATCTCCCCTTTTATCACAAACGTCACCCTTAAAGTAGGCCTAGGTAGCCCATAGGTCAGGAGGTTGTGTGACTAAAAAGTAGGGCTTGTATTTATTAATTTTACATGTCTAGTGGTGAAAAACTCCCAAATGTGTTTTTTTCACTACTGTGAGGTCTACCCCTTCCAAAGAATAACAGTGGGGATTCTTTATTAGATTTAACAAGCTGTAATTCCTAAACCAGAGGTAGTAGATATGTCAAGTTTGGTATCTATTAAATTGTAATGATAAACCCTCTTTAATGGTAAAGTTGGATTAATCATTCCAAGTTTGGAAATGTCACCTTTAGTGACATTTTTTTCTGCCCTTAACTTCCTGTGCTTGCAGCCTGCCTTAGGTCACATGACTCAGTGGAACTGACAATTGCATCTTTGTGAATTCACTGAAGACAGTCACACCATAGTGGGATTAGCAAATCCTGAAAGGGTCATTAACAGACTTGATGGGGCCGGGGTTAGGCACAGCCTCACTTGCACCTAAATAGGTTGGGCTCCGCCACTGCCCAACAGCCTTAGTAGCCTTATATTACCATGTTTGGTATTTATGAACTGATCATCAGGAAAGATTGGAAAACTAGAGCCCTGGCAGATCAGGGTAACTCAAGCGCAGGATGAAGCTTGAGCAGGATTGTAATGCTGGAAGATGAAGGCGACTCATGAGGTGAGTGCAGTGACAATGCTTGTGAGGGACGGGGACAAGGCCAAATGCCGATGCAGGTTCAGAGGGGTATCTATACTGGAAGAAAAGAGTATTCCAGAAAGGCACTTGTCCCTTGTGGCAGCATGAAAACTTCCAATAAACCTGGGGAAAATCATGTGTTACATACAAAGGATATGAGGCCTTTGCAGATGGCTGGTGCAAATGGTAAACTAATAAAAAATATAAGGGAACCCTACTGCATGATGGGGCAGTTCTACGGGTCACCAAGGAAGCATACTTATCCTATAAAGGTATGTGAAAGTCTGCTGGTGCAAAACAAATGAAACTTGCATAGCAACAGAACAGGAGGGTCAAAGATTCAGTCTTCCATGAAGGAGAATCACGGAGTGCTCGAGACTCGAAGGTGCCACAGGGGAAGCATGACTTGTGGTACTTGGGGCAGGGGGGGAAAGGTGGCATGAGCCCGCTCAGTAAGACACACAGCATATAGGGCTCTAGATGGAGTTGAGACATTGTGATATAACCAACATCTTTGACGACTTTCAAAACATAGAGGAAGAGTGTGTCTGCATTTCTGTCTGTGTGTATGTAAAAATTCCTGATCAAATCTGACAGACACCTCCCTATACACAACTGAAAGCACCTGTACCCAACTATTTATTGGAAGATAAATTTATTAGTGGGGTGTAGCACCCCAAAATACCCCCTCTGAAGCTACGCCTATGCCCAGGCTACCCAGAATGGCTCCAAAGGGCAGTTGGCTGACCTCCTGTTTGAGCTACAGGGAGACCACCTTCCAGAGGCTTCCCTGCAACTGCTCAGCTGACCACCACCAACTGGATCTGCATGAGGCGAGCTGATGGCCTCTGCTGGAGTGAGTCCTGATCTCCAAGAGGTGCCCCTTGGTTCCTGGACCTTTGGATGGCATCAGTTTGAACTCTTCTTGAAGAAAAGTTAAAGATACAAAGGTTTTATGCTCCTGGCAACCTCAAAGTGACCCCTTCTGGCAGATAACCTACTGCTCGTGATGACCAAGGTGAAACTCTAGCATGTATTGCTCTTCACACCTATAGAAGACCGCCAGCCACTGCCCATGATGATCATCAAAGTGAAGCTCCAGTGGGACCTGCTCTTCACACCGACAGCGACAGCCCATGTCAACCACCAATGTGAACCTCCAGCAACAACTGGCTCTTTGCACTATAGCAGGGACTGTCTATGATGCCCAACCTGCTCCTTGTTCTGAAAGCCTCCTCCTTGTTGCCTCTGCTAGAGTGAATGGCACCCTTCATGCTGCACTTTAGAAAGTTACCTTAGCCTGTGTGACCAAATACCCGTGAGTGGAACTAGTTTCACCTAAAGTTTGAAAACTCCTATCTCTAGTTCTACTAATTGGGATTTGGCATTTTGTAGTCATTTTATTGATTAAAATTTACTCTACTGTTCTAAACTGGTTTGGGATTTTTTGTGTTTTGTTTCCACTTTATTACTGTTTCAGTGCTGCATCAATACTTTAGAAATCCCCTCTCAATTAAGCCTAATTGCTTTGTGCCAAGCTTCCAGGGCGGTCAAACGCATGCTTATTTAGTGACTTTTGTGATTTACTCTCACAAGGATTGTGCTTATTATTTGAGTGGGGCTTTTACCCCTCTTAACTAATAACCACATTTCTTACATGCGGGAACTGCTTAAATGAATGGTTGTGTTTAAATTAGTAATACAAATTAGCATTCAAAGACTGACAATGCTTTGATTGTGAACACACTGGCCATCTTGGAATGGTAAATCAGTTATTAAGTTTATCAAAGCCACTTAGAGAAAAGCTTTGAAAGTTTTTTAAATGAGTGGCGTACTTTATATTGAAGGATTCTCTTATGAGTTATACGCAGTACACAGAAATGCTCTGCTCTTGCACCAGACTACTTGAAGCTTCAGCTTGGAAACAACCCTGCTAATGTATTTCCTACCTGATCACTGCAGTAAAAATCCTATTTCATTACCAGATGTTAGTGGAGGCACAAAGGGAAGAAGCTGGAGGCTTGATTGACACCCCGGTGTTTGGGGGCACACAGTTCTCTTCCACTTTCAGTCATTAAGCTATACTTTGTTGGGCAAATTGGCTATCAACAGCAACTTTGCCAAGCATTAAAACATGCTATTGATACTTTAATTATGTTTCCTGGACGTATTCCTGGCAGCCCCTACTGGCACCAGAGTGCAGAGTAGATGCTGCTGAAATATTGAATACTAAAAGTCAGGGCTAGGAAGACTCTGACCATATTTATTTGCTAATTATACTCTCTGATTCATTTGGTCTTCTTTCTGATCCACTGTTACTGTACTTATCTGTACACATTCTGTGTAAAAATTCCAGAATGTTAGATCCATCCTAGAGTCTGTAGTGCTTTCCTCTTATTTAGTTTCTAAGCACTAACATAACACAACAGAAATGCACTTCTGAGGTCAAAGAAGACTTTTATTGTTGTTATATGAATGACGAATTAGTAGCTTTCAAGTCCGCGTTAATCAAACAAAATATATCAGTTTGCAATATACACAGCAGGTTATATTTATAAGATATTGAATGCAAAGCAAAACAAATACTTCACCGTGTAGGAACTATTTACAGCTACATCTTTCTAAGGTCTGCAAGCTGATGACCCCTGTCAGCCGCGAGAAAGAGTTTCATCTACCCACACGGGATGCTGGCAGCTGGCGCCAAGCTCCAGCACGAGGTCCGGCAGATTCGAATCTGACCCTCTGCAGCCTGTTACATTCGTTACAAAGGTGTGCCCCCTCCTCTCAGACCTGGGAAACTGAGCAAGCCTTTTGGAGACTGGCCAGGTCTCCAAGACTACTCCTGTTCCCAAGCTCAAGCAGAGAGAAAAACACCCATGTACCCTCTCTTATCAGGTCTAGTCTACTGTGAGAGCAAAACATCTTGGTTCATCTGGTGCAAAAACACAGCTTGGAAAAATACAGCTTGGATTCTCAACTGCAATGTCTAACTCCACGTTAAAGGCAATGGGCAGCTAACCTAAATATCAAATGCAATGTCATGTTAAAGGCAATAGGCAGCTAACCTAAATATCAAATGCAATGTCTAGTGTCATGTCAAAGCCAATAGGCATCTAAGCTGAATACAAATTGCAATGTCTTATATCATGTCAAAGCCCATAGGCAGCTGAGCTGAATACAAAATGCAATGTATAATATCATGTCAAAGCCAATAGGCAGCTAAATTGAATACATCATGTCATGCAATGTCAAAGCCAATAGGCGGCTAGACTGGATACAGCATGTCAAAGCCAATAGGCAGAATACAGAATGTAATGGCTAATGCAATGTCAAAGCCCATAGGCGGCTCAACTGAATACAGAAAGTAATGGCTAATGCCATGTCAAAGCCCATAGGCGGCTAAACTGAACAAAACATACCATGTGCTACTGGTGAACATTGAGCAACTAATATGCGCAGTGGTGAAACACAAAGTCATTGGTCAAAACAAACTTTATCAAATGGCAGTACATTCCGCCCTTTGACCAAAGAATTTTTGTTTCACATATCTCTTGTTTCAAACAAAAACAAAAAACATCGGCACAAAAAAAAACATTATGATCAAAGCAATCCCTGTAAAGCAATAGAAGTGGATTAACACATTGATATCATAACCTTTCACATCAGATACATCTACATAGAAAAGACTGGGCAATTTTTATACTCTGAATGAGTCTCTAATTCAACAGTGTTAGCAATTTGATGTGGCATGAGTTCTGCTCATGTAAAGGTGCACGGTCCACCTGAAAGGTTTGCTGGAAGATAAGCAAAAGTCAGAGTTCCATACGAGAGGGAAAAAAAAAAAAACAGCAAACAAGTTGAACTTGAACTGAAGGCGCAGTTTGCGCAAAATGGATCCATGGTGCTGGCACTTTACTCAGCCAGGTTCAGGTTGGGGATTCGGTCCCTTCCCCGACCACACACGCACACACCGGAAGGGGGACCACACAGCGCACTCAGGGACAGTGGCGAAACGTGGTAGGATCTGCAAAAGAAACAAGTATGACTTTTCTTGCAAATAACATTTTTCATTTAAACTGCACCCTTCCCCTTTCTTTCCCTGTTTTATAATCAGCAGGACGTTTTTGAGGCCCTTTGTTATATTTTCTGCAGGTTCTGGAGGGTCACTTGGGGCTTCAGCCCACACATCAGCACTGAGGTTTTTATCTGCTGCGCCACAGCTTCCCTTTTCTTGCACTGTCAGAAGGGCTGGGGCAGACTCCTTCTTTACCAAACCTCCATTCACTGCATTTTTGTCAAGTTGGGCCATTCTGTCTCCAATTTGTATGAATGAATCAGATTCTTTTCTAGGTATCAGCATAATTTCGATTTTTACTTGGTAATTTGCAGCAATCACTTTCCCTAAAACCTGATCAATTTGCCATTTCTGTTCTGGTAACGTTCCTCTCCCCAACTGCTCTGTGACTGCTTGCATGACAGATTGCTTTTGTGCGTGCTGCACAGTTTTTATCAAATCTAGGGGAATGTGCATCTCTCTCATCTCTGCCCACCTGTAAGTGGCTTTTTCTCTCAGCTGTTCACATTTCTGGGGCACCCACTTAGCCATCCCCACTAAGGCAGAATTCTGGGTGTACACTTCTCTCTCTGAATTTTTCTGATTAACATCTGCAAGGTAATTGAACCAGTTAGGTACAAGCCATGTGGCTAAAACATTATCAAAGAACCAAAAATCAGCATAAAAATGACACATCTCACGTAGTTCTTGCTTTAAAATCTGACACACATTATACAACTCCATTCCTTCTCCTGTGCCAGAAAACAACATTTCAGTCAATGAATCATTAGTAAAACAAACATGCTTTTTATCTTCAGTGGACACGAATTCAAATGGTGCACACAACTTCATTGATAATTCTTTTACCTGTGGTACTCTAGCCCTGTCTTGCAAGTACCAGATCCAGTGTATGATTCTAGCTAGGGGCACTATTTTCTTTCCTTGTTCTTGAGTTACATGTACATAAGTATTTCCTTCTTGCACTGCGCAGAAACCTAAAGTCTGCATTATTTCATTTGCCAAATCACAAGCGCGCAACTGCATATAATTTTTCACAGTGACCATATACAAAAGTGTTAGGATTTCACTCAAATGAGGGCTATTCTTTTTCCAAAAATCAAACAAGCTAATGAAACTCGGGGTGTCTTGCTCTAAAATCCTTCGTTTTACTTGTGCATTTTGCAACGGTAACTCGTAAATCACATTCTGAGCTCTCTCGTCCGTGTTATCAGTTAAGGAATGCATTTTGTCTGCCAAAGACCCTGGCTCACACGAAAACTCAGTGCAGCTCGGAGCTGTCTTAACCCCCTCATTACTGGAATGGGACAAGAAAGATTCTTCAAAAACAGCCCTTTTATAACTTTCAGTCGGGCTAATTTGCTCACGTAAATTCCTATTTTCATGTTCCAACTTCCTACATTTCTCCTGCATTTCTCTGTAAGCAGATAAAGGTATCCAGACCTTTCTGTCATCATTACTTCCAAAAGACACGTTTTCTACATATATACAACAGGAATTATTTCTCAAAACATTATCAGGCCTTTTAGCTACACATGCATTTTCTTCTGTAATTCCCCAAACAGAAAACAATTCACAGTTTTTCTTAGCACCATCAGGCAGTTCATCAACACATGTATTCTCAGACATGGTCTGCCGTGCTACTATGATTCTCCAAACAGAAAACAATTTCTGTAATTCTCCAAACAACAAAAAAACAATTACACTTTTAAAGTGTGCACTTAGAAATCTACTAACTCGTCAAACCCTTTAATCACCTCTTAATGACCGACCCCACTTCTGGTACCAATTGTAGTGCTTTCCTCTTATTTAGTTTCTAAGCACTAACATAACACAACAGAAATGCACTTCTGAGGTCAAAGAAGACTTTTATTGTTGTTATATGAATGACGAATTAGTAGCTTTCAAGTCCGCGTTAATCAAACAAAATATATCAGTTTGTAATATACACAGCAGGTCATATTTATAAGATATTGAATGCAAAGCAAAACAAATACTTCACCGTGTAGGAACTATTTACAGCTACATCTTTCTAAGGTCTGCAAGCTGATGACCCCTGTCAGCCGCGAGAAAGAGTTTCATCTACCCACACGGGATGCTGGCAGCTGGCGCCAAGCTCCAGCACGAGGTCCGGCAGATTCGAATCTGACCCTCTGCAGCCTGTTACATTCGTTACAAAGGTGTGCCCCCTCCTCTCAGACCTGGGAAACTGAGCAAGCCTTTTGGAGACTGGCCAGGTCTCCAAGACTACTCCTGTTCCCAAGCTCAAGCAGAGAGAAAAACACCCATGTACCCTCTCTTATCAGGTCTAGTCTACTGTGAGAGCAAAACATCTTGGTTCATCTGGTGCAAAAACACAGCTTGGAAAAATACAGCTTGGATTCTCAACTGCAATGTCTAACTCCACGTTAAAGGCAATGGGCAGCTAACCTAAATATCAAATGCAATGTCATGTTAAAGGCAATAGGCAGCTAACCTAAATATCAAATGCAATGTCTAGTGTCATGTCAAAGCCAATAGGCATCTAAGCTGAATACAAATTGCAATGTCTTATATCATGTCAAAGCCCATAGGCAGCTGAGCTGAATACAAAATGCAATGTATAATATCATGTCAAAGCCAATAGGCAGCTAAATTGAATACATCATGTCATGCAATGTCAAAGCCAATAGGCGGCTAGACTGGATACAGCATGTCAAAGCCAATAGGCAGAATACAGAATGTAATGGCTAATGCAATGTCAAAGCCCATAGGCGGCTCAACTGAATACAGAAAGTAATGGCTAATGCCATGTCAAAGCCCATAGGCGGCTAAACTGAACAAAACATACCATGTGCTACTGGTGAACATTGAGCAACTAATATGCGCAGTGGTGAAACACAAAGTCATTGGTCAAAACAAACTTTATCAAATGGCAGTACAGAGTCCCATGTACTTTCAAATCATTATCCAGGTGCACATCCAAGTCCTTACAAATAAAACAAAAGCGTAACTGGGGCTTCACAACAGATGTGACCTTGCTAGGGCTTTGTAGCATGATCTCTATATAATAATACATGCTGATTGCTGCATATACCCAACAATGTAAAAAGAGTTCAACTTCCTTTCCACATGGACCCAAGAAAACTATGGCCCTCATTACAACATTGGCGGTAAATCTTGCTTACCGCCGTGCAGAAGACTGCCAACACACCGCCGCGGCCGCAGAATCCCGCCACAGCTATTACGACCCACAGCTCAGAATCAGCCAAAATCTAGACACCCACACAAGTCCACCACACCAAAGGTCAGTGATAAACTGGTGATAACAAAACCTCCACCGTCACGGCAACAGGAATACGCCCACACTATCACGACCCACGAATCCACGCGGTGGTCTTTCAACCGCGGTATTCCATTAGCGGTACACACCGCGCTCAAAATACACACACATTTACAAAACACTACCACATTGGACAAATCGAAATACACACACCTGATACACATACACACACCACTCCCACACACCCAATACAATATAAAACACACACCCACATTACCCACAAACCCTTACAATGAACAATTTGGAAGAAGCAGAGAGACAGCAAAGCAAAGACCACACCAGCAGACAGAGGCACACAACACCATCACTCATACACATCCAAGCACAAAACAACACATACCCCTAAAAATCACCCCACACATCACAACACACACCACCTCACACATCACTTACACCACCCCATGGCACCGCAAAGACACCCCAGGTTTTCTAAGGAGGAGCTCAGGGTCATGGTGGAGGAAATCATCCGGGTAGAGCCACAGCTATTCGGATCACAGGTGCAGCACACCTCCATAGCTAGGAAGATGGAGCGATGGCGCAGAATCGTGGACAGGGTCAACGCAGTGGGACAGCACCCAAGAACACGGGATGACATCAGGAAGAAGTAGAACGGCCTACGAGGGAAGGTGCGTTCCGTGGTCTCAAGACACCACATTGCGGTTCAGAGGACTGGCGGCGGACCCCCACCTCCTCCCCCACAACTAACAACATGGGAGGAGCAGGTCTTGGCTATACTGCATCCTGAGGGCCTCGCAGGAGTAGCTGGAGTAATGGACTCTGGTAAGTCAAATCTTTCACTACTTCATCCCCTACCCTACCTGCATGCTATCACATACCCCCACCCTCGCCCTCACCCCATCACTCCAACTCCTCACACATGTCCCACTATCACAAACCACACATCCCAACACAAAGCCCTGCATGCAACAACAAAGCATGGACACACATCACCAATGCATGTCCACTACAGATACCCACACAGACCCCAAAACAATTATCACAAAGGGTCCTACACAAGAATGTAAGCACTGGGGTACAGGGTCACCACCCCTTTGCACACTATGGCACACACAGATGCAATAATCATGCCTTTATACCCCTGCAGGACCCCTACCCAACATCACTGGACAGGAGGTTACAGACATGTCCACTCCCCCCACAGAAGAGGCCCACAGTGATGACAGCAGCTCTGTCCAACTGGATCTAGATGACCAGCACGGCCCATCTGGGACCTTAGGACAGTTGGTTCAACTCACACAGTCACAGGCCACTACAGAGCCTCCCCCCTCAGGAAACACCAGCAGAGCACCCACCCAGCAGGCCCATACCTCTGTCCCCAGGACACGTCAAGCAGCAGTGTGTCCACCACTACAGGGAACCCAGGCTAACCCACCACCCCAAGAACAGCAAAGAGCTGGGGGCAGTGGGCACATGGTTCAGGGGACAGAGGCCCAGGAAAACCGGGGAACTGGGAGGTCTGTTGTGCGACAGGGGAGGACAGGCCCAGGGAACCCACTCTCCACAAGGCCGTGTCCAACATCATGGGAGCATACCATCATTCCCAGGAGACGATGGCACGGTACTGGCCAAGTTTCAGGAGACCCAGCGGCTGCAGGAGGAACAGTATTTGGGGTTCAGGGAGGAACTCAAGTCCATCAACACCACCCTGGGCACCATTGTATGGGTGCTAAAGGACCTCATGAACACCAGGAGGGAGACTGTGGCACAACAAGGGTCCCCTGACACTAGCCTGGACGATGAACTGCCCACCACCTCCGCCAGCGCTAGTGGACAGGAGGTACCGCCACAGGACCACGACACCAGCACCCCACCCCCTGTAGATGGAGAACCACCCCGCAAACGGTCCCTGAGATCCAGGATAAAGACAGAGAACAATGCCAAGACCCCCGCCAAGAAATGAGACCACCCTGAATGTCCTCCTTCTGTCCCACTTTGTCACCCTGTCCATTCTTAAACTGGCCTAGCTCCACTTCCTATGCTCCTTTGGACAATGCTCCTGTGAGACAAATAACTGGACTCTGCCATAGACATTCCTCCACCATCACCCCTGACCATTTTACAACCCCCTCCACTATTTAGCACTTAAATAAAAACCCTTGAACCACAAAACAATCTGGAGTCAGTCTGTGCTTTCACAAATGTGTATTTGCAATAACTGAGGGAAATAGCAATGTCCATTGTATTGTCAACTTACCTATGTCACATAGCTCTAGTCCATGAGGTTACATAGCAGAGGTCACACAGTGGGACCCACATCTGTGAAATCGAAAGGGAAAGTGACAAATTAGGGTCCATACACTGGGTAAATGTGACAGACAGATGATAGGTCGAACAATTTTATCAGATGTAGGAGGCAGTGATGTCTTCATACCTGTGTCTCACTGGAGGTGTTGCTGGATCACGGTGTTTCTGTTGTCTATGTCCTCTTCTTCTGCCTCTTCTTCTTCACTGTCCACAGGTGCCACAGCTGCCACAAGACCTGATTCTGGACCATCCTCCTGCAGAAAAGGCACCTGTTGTCGCAAAGCCAAGTTGTGCAGCATCCAGCAGGCCACGATGATCTGGCACACCTTCTTTGGTGAATAGTATAGGGAACCACCTGTCATATGGAGGCACCGGAACCTGGCCTTCAGGAGGCCGAAGGTCCTCACTATAACCCTCCGAGTTCGCCCATGTGCCTCATTGCAGCGTTCCTCTGCCCTTGTCCTGGGATTCCTCACTGGGGTCAGTAGCTATGACAGGTTGGGGTAGCCAGAGTCACCTGCAAATGTCGAGGGACAACTGTTAGACACACACTAACCATTAGGGACAACCCCAGACCCAGACAACTATTCACACTGTATAGGGTCCTTGTCTTCACCTAATAGCCACACACGGTGCCTCTGGAGTTGCCCAATCACATAAGGTATGCTGCTTTTCCTCGGAATTTAAGCATCGTGTACTGAGCCAGGAAATTTGGCATTCACATGGGAGATGTACTGGTCGGCCAAACACACCATCTGCACATTCATCGAATGGTAGCTCTTCCGGTTTCTGTACACCTGTTCACTCCTGCGGGGGGGGGTACTAAGGCCACATGTGACCCATCAAAGGCACCTATGATGTTGGGGATATGTCCCAGGGCATAGAAGTCACCTTTCACTGTAGGCAAATCCTCCACCTGAGGGAAAACGATGTAGCTGCGCATGTGTTTCAGCAGGGCAGACAACACTCCGGACAACACGTTTGAGAACATAGGCTGGGACATCCCTGATGCTATGGCCACTGTTGTTTGAAAAGTCTCACTTGCCAGGAAATGGAGTACTGACAGGACCTGCACTAGTGGGGGGATTCCTGTTGGATGGCGGATAGCTGACATCAGGTCTGACTCCAACTGGGCACAGAGTTCCTGGATTGTGGCACAATCAAGTCTGTAGGTGACAATTACATGTCGCTCTTCCATTGTCGACAGGTTCACCAGCAGTCTGTACACCGGAGGATGCCGCCATCTCATCACCTGCCCCAGCGGACGTGCCCTACGGATGAGAACAGCGAGCAGAGGGTCAGCCAACAGTGAGGTACTAAAACAACAACTTTATTGCACACATTTGTCAATCCGCTATGTGCCTGTCTTAGTGTGTATGTAAGGCTTAGATATGTGTGACGCATTTAAAAATAATGCTGTGTGGCCCCCTGAAATGGCGGCTGCCTGACCTGTAATGTGGGACAAGGGGATATGAGGTCACTGTGCTGGCGTTGTACACACACTGTCGCAGTAGGCGGTCGAAGACCGCGGCGCAATCCTGCATTAGTTAACATTGGACCTTGTAGGTCCCAGGAGCTAATGACGATGTACGCCGGCGGTGACGGTACACACCGCCGCGGACATGACCGCCAATTTCTCTCTGTTCACTCACTTGATCCCTGATCTTCAACAGGAGAGGACCTACATTGCAAGTGCTGCTGTGACCTCAGTCTGGAAGCGACAATGGCTCATGTGTCTGGGGAAAGGGCCCCTGCCTTCACATCAGAGGAGTTGGATAAACTAGTGGATTGGGTCCTCCCCAGTACACGCTACTCTACGGACCTCCAGACAAACAGGTGAGTACACTGTGAGCATGCTGTATGGGCAATGCCTGTTTGGAGTGGTGTGGATCGGAGATGGGGTGGGGATGAGGCGTGCATGATCTGACGGTGAGTGTATGTGCGTCAGGGCAAGGGTGGGAACGTGGGCCAATGACTGTGACGGTCCGGACGAATAATGTTGTACCTTTTCCCCTGTACTATTCCTGTAGGTCAGCACCCACCAGAAGAAGTATATTTGGCGTGCCATCGCCAAGGACGTCCGGGCCCTGGGGGTCCACCACAGACGGAGCACCCACTGCCATAAAAGATGGGAGGACATTCGCCGCTGGAGCAAGAAGACGGCGGAGGCCCAGCTGGAGATGGCCTCCCAACGTGGGAGGGGTGCCCGTCGCACCATGACCCACCTGATGTTCAGGATCTTGGCGGTGGCGTTTCCGGAGTTGGATGGGCGCTTGAGGGCATCACAGCAGCCACAAGGGGGTGAGTACAGTCACATCCATCTGACTCGGCGCACATTGGAGGTGTCTGTGTATGGTAGGAGGGCTGTGGGTTCCTCTAGGCTAGGGTGAGCCTTGTAGGAAAGGACCCTTTGTGAGGCAGGCTAAGTGGCACCCCAACCCCACCAGTAGTAAGAGCCATCTACACCTAGTCAGGCTTCTTGGACGTCCATGTGTGCAGCAATCGGGCATAGGCCATGTACCCAATGTCTCTGTGAGGAATTAGGGAACTCTAAGTGCTTGGCGTTGTGCAGAGGGCTGCTGTGTCTGTAGTGTCCGCCAGCGGTAGCGGTATTGCATGTACTGAACATTTCTTTTGACTTTCTTTCCCCCACTTTTTGTGGTCTCCCTGTTCTTGTGTGCATTAGCATCATCAGACGGAGGAGATGTGCCACCGGAGCAGGAGGGAGCTACATCCCACATGTCCCTGGATGGCGACACTACGGAGTCAGAATTCAACAGTGGGACGGAGTGGGAGGGGAGCTCCACGGTGGGGACTGGAGCAGAGACCAGCGACACCGAATCCTCCTCTGATGGGAGCTCCCTTGCAGTGGGGGGCCCCTCTGTGCCCCCCGCATCTGCAGGTACAGCCTCCACCCCCCCTACCAGCACTGCCCTCCCAGCAGCCCTTCAGAGTGTGGCCCGTGGCCACTCACCCAGGAGGGTGGGCATCTCCTTCTCCCCAGGCACCTCAGCCCTTGCCCCAGTCAGTCCTGCTGCCCTCAGTGAGGAGGCAATTGACCTCCTGAGATCCCTCACTGTTGGGCAGTCTACCATTCTGAATGCCATCCAGGGTGTACAGAGGCAGTTGCAACAGACAAATGCATACCTGGATGGCATTAATTCTGGCCAGGCAGCCCAACAGAGAGCATTTCAGAATCTGGCCTCAGCACTGATGGCAGCCATTGTCCCTTTGTCCAACCTCCTCCCTCCAACTTCCTCCACCCAGACCCAATTCCCAGTGTCTCAGCCTATCCCAAGCACACCATCAGAGCAGCATGCACACACCTCAACACACAAGGGTAGCTCTGGCAAACATAAGCACTACACATCCCAGAGGCACTCACATAAGCATCATACCCATGTACACATACCAACATCCACTGCCTCCACTGTGTCCCCCACCTCCACGTCTCCCTCCTCCCTCCCTGTTATGTCTCCACACACACCTGCATGAACTACATTCTCAGCCACTACCTCCATCACCAGCACGCCCGTCACCACACACCGCCCACGTGCAATCACCACCCCCCCACTACCATTCACACATCCCCTGCGTCCCCTACCAGTGTGTCTGTGAGCCCTCCTCCCAAAGTACACAAATGCAGTCACACACCCACCCAACAGCCATCCACCTCACGACAGCCTCCAGCCCATGCACCTTCACCCAAAGTTAGCAAACAAACACCTCCTACAACCACTACCTCTTCCTCCACTCCCAAACCCCCTCCATCTACCCGTCCCAGTGTGTCTAAAAATATTTTCCTGTCAAACCTTGACCTCTTCCCTTGACCTCCCCCACCCCTTCCGTCCCCTAGGGCCCGCCTTTCCAGGTCCCAGCCCAGCACCTCAGCCACCACATCACCGGGCACAGTGGTGCCAGCAGTAACTGGTTTCTGGACACCGCTGCCAGCACCGCCGCTCAGGACACCGCCGCCAGCACCAAGGTCAGTGAGCCCCCCACCAGCACCGCCGCTCAGGACACCGCCGCCAGCACCAAGGTCAGTGAGCCCCCCACCAGCACCGCCGCTCATGACACAGTCGCTAGCACCAAGGTCAGTGAGCCCCCAAGCATCGCCGCTACTGAGCCCGCCGCCAGCGGCCACGCCACATCTTGAGCCAGTGGCACCACAGCAGACATGGCTGCCATCCCCAGTGGTCATTCGGACGAGGCTGGTGGTCAGTTCCAGGGGCCTGGCCAGCTTGCATGTTGCACCGCCGTCAGTGGAGTGTCACATCCACTACCTCAGTCCTTGGCAGGATGAAGCATTCTGGGCACAAAGCCCCCTCCAGAATCAGTGGAGAAAGACATCCACTACCTCAGTCCTTGGCAGGATGAAGCACTCTGGGCACAAAGCCCCCTCCAGAACCAGTGGAGAAAGACATCCACTACCTCAGTCCTTGGCAGGATGAAGCACTCTGGGCACAAAGCCCCCTCTAGAACCAGTGGAGTATCACATCCACTACCTCAGTTCTTGGCAGGATGAAGCACTCTGGGCACAAAGCCCCCTCCAGATCCAGTGGAGAAAGACATCCACTACCTCAGTCCTTGGCAGGATGAAGCACTCTGGGCACAAAGCCCCCTCCAGAACCAGTGGAGTATCACATCCACTACCTCAGTCCTTGGCAGGATGAAGCACTCTGGGCACAAAGCCCCCTCCGGAATCAGTGGAGTATCACATCCACTACCTCAGTCCTTGGCAGAATGAAGCACTCTGGGCACAAAGCCCCCTCCAGAACCAGTGGAGTATCACATCCACTACCTCAGTCATTGGCAGGATGAAGCACTCTGGGCACAAAGCCCCCTCCAGAACCAGTGGAGTATCACATCCACTAACTCTGTCCTTGCCAGGATGAAGTACTCTGGGCACAAAGCCCCCTCCAGAACCAGTGGAGAAAGACATCCACTATCTCAGTCCTTGGCAGGATGAAGCACTCTGGGTACAACGCCCCCTCCAGAACCAGTGGCAACTGTTATCCACTTGAGAGACTGTGGCTTTGAACTTCCCAGGATACAGCAGTGGGCAAACCACCCACTGGAAAGACTTGAGAGACTGTGGCTTTGCACTCCCCAGGATAAAGCAGTGGGCAAACCACCCACTGGAGAGACTTGAGAGACTGTGGCTTTGCACTCCCCAGGATACATCAATGGGCATGGAGCCCCCTCATGGAGCTGGCGTTGTGCACTCATCTGGCTGAGGTTCTCCCCCTTCACTTCCCCCTGAGGTGCCTGTGTTTTTTTTCGATCTGTTGCCCCTGCAGTGTTCTCTCCATTTCGATCGGGTATCTTGTGTGGGCCTCGCCCATGCATTTTGGGCCCAGTGGTCCACGGACTATATTGCTGCAGTTCCTGGACTTTAATTCTTGGTGTGCATATTTGTTTATAGTGTATATACATTTTTGATTAATGGATTTTACATGATTACAATCATTCTACTCATTTCCTTTTGTCCTTGCATTCTTCCGGGGAGGGGGGGTTGAGGTGTGTAAATGTAATGTTTCAGCATATATTGGTGTGTGTGTTGTTGTGGGTGGGGGTGTTGTGTGTTGCGTGTGTGTGTCACTCTCTTTTCCCTCCCCCTTCCCTGTGTCGTAGGTGCAGTACTCAACGTGGTCATCGCTGCCATCGGTCGTGCTCCTGGTAGAGGAGCAGGAAGACAATCGCAGGGAGTATTTGGAGTTCAGGCTCCATGGCATCCTGGTTCCTCGTGAAAAGTGTTGAGGTGAGTGTTTCCCCTTCCAAGTCCTGTTTCCGCCATGTTTTTGTTCACATTGAATCCGCCCCGGAAAAGGTGGCGGATTGGCCTGTCATAATAGTGTGGGCGGTACATTGTCTTCCGCCTGTCTGTTGCAGGTGACCGCCATGCTGTTTGTTTGTACTGCCGTGGCGGTCGGAGTGTTAAAGTGGCTGTCTATGTTGGCGGTTTCCGCCACGGTCATAATTCCATTTTTTTTACCGCCGACCTGTTGGCGGTTTTACCGCCGCTTTACCACAGGCCGCCAGGGTTGTAATGAGGGCCTATGTTCTTTGTCCATTCCAGTTTGGTTTCCAGTCAGGAGTGGGTACTGCCGAGCAATGCCTAGATTTGAGTTTGTTACTCAATAAATACATGTTTGTTGACCATGGTCCACTGTACCTTTCTACAGCTTTCAACCAAACTGTGGATGATGATATTGGAGTTGGATGTGGAAACCGCTGAAGTTAACTTACTGCACATGCTGCATGAAGATCTTGTTTGTCTGGATGCCCAAGAAGGGTCTGTCAGGGCTGCATAATGGCCCTGTTGTTTTTTTTCTATCTATATAAATGAAGTACGCTCCAAATTGACCCTGACTTCGGTGGACACTTCTAGGATTGCCCACACTCAGGTCCCTGCACGCTTTTATGCTGATGATGTGGTGTTGCTGTGACCACCCCCAGTACGTTGAGGATGCAGGTTAGCCATTTTGTTTCTTTCAAGACCAGTTTGGACTTCACTACTAATAATAAGAAGACTCACATAATGGCAAGTGTGCTAGGTAAAAGAAACATCTCCAGGCTCACACTAAAGCGCCCAGTTATTTAGGTGTCATTTTCAATTCTAGGGGTTCCTGGCAGCCTCAGCTGAATTAAGTATGGCTCAAACTTAGTAGAGTGGCTGGTGCACTGTTTAATCTACCTCAAGAAGAGGGGAAGGTTTCTACTCTCCCCCTTTTGAATATTTATAATGCACAGTGCATCTCCGCTTCCATGTACGGGGCCAGGATTGGGGATTTTTGCAATACTCTGCCCCTTCAAACTGAAGAAAATTGCATTTGTCAAAGGTTGCTGCAGGCACCTTTGTCCAGTTCAAGCTTCATTATGTATTTAGAGCTTAACCTAAAATATTTTATGGATAAGGTTATTTTTTTTTAAAATCTGTTTATTGCATAACATAAGATGTGAAAAGAAGAGATCATACAACAACACATGCCATGATAATCTGGTCAGTCCATTAATGTATACATTTGGTGAATCATTATGCATAATAAAAGGCATTTATGGTAAAACTTAGTGGATATGAGGGAGGGGGGATGAGATAGAAACCCACATTTATGCATACATTTTCATAATTAACCATTCCTGTCTGTATCTATTGCTCAGTCTTCCTCGGTTTATGTATTGTGAAGATGTCATTGTATTGGTGTATTGTTGAGGGTGTGCCCATGTTACGCGCTTATACCTTTCATTTTCGTGGAGTCTGATCCTAGTTGGTTATGGTCATTATACTGTGGTTTTCTATTAATTAGTAATGTTATTACCTTACATTGTAGGTTATGGTAGTACGGGATGGGGGTGGCCCTCACTGCAGTACTGTTTGCACGTTAACTGTGATTCATGTACTGTGCCCTCGTTACATGGGCGCTGTGACCTAGTGGCCTCCATCACGTACTCAGGGGGGGTTGATGTCATCTTTAGCTTCTATTGAGGCTATGTATGTGTCCCAGATTTCAACTCCTTTTATCTGTACTCCCTCGTCTTGCAGCACATGAAGACCCTGTGCCTCAGCTTTATCCCATTTTAACAGGTCATTTAACCAGCGCCGTGTATCTGGTGTGGTCGGTGCCTTCCACTGCATTGCTAGCAGGTGCTTAAATAACACAAATACCAACTCAATGCACTTGTGTAATTGCTTTCCCTTAGCTGACCTCTTGCGAACTCCCAAAAGGGAAGATTCTGGTGTAGGTGACAGTGGATGTTTCACCAGCTTAGCCGTCAGAGAGGTGATGGTGTGCCAGGAACAGAAAACCAGTGGGCAATCCCATACCATGTGTAAAAATTAGCTTCTTTCTCCCCACATCTAGGGCATTCGTGACTATTATGGGGGAACATGCGCAATAGCATATGCGGGGATAGATAGGTTTGATGTAAGTGAGTGAATAGGGTGTAGCAAAAGCTTGGATTTCGTGACACCATCTTGACCATGTTGACTGCCATGTTCCATTCCGGCTGTGACAACAGCTTCACAAGAACATGGTCCCATATAGCCCGCGTGATAACATGTGCGTCTGCAGTGTTCTCTAACAAATCCCTATATAACTGGGAGATGTTATATTGAAGTCCTGAGCTCGCTAGCAATGTGTGTAGTAGTGGGTGAACTGTTGATTCATTGTTACCATTATGCCATATCTTGGGTGTGAGTTGTAATGCATTATAAGTTAAGAATCGCCCTGGTCCTGCATCATAGGTGAGTGCAAGTTCAGAGTAAGGCATTTGTTTACCATCCTTGAAGATGTCTCCTATTGTTTGCACGCCTAATGTGGTCCATGATTCTAGATTATGGTGTGTGCTCAGTTGCCTTATTCCCTCAATGGCCAGTAATGGGATTTCGGGTGTGTAAGGAGGGATAGTTCCCCCTTTAAGGACGTAGGGATGCCAACATCGTCTAGCCATTGTCAACAAGATATTTGTGTGCCGTGGAGAATTCATGTTGTCCTATAGCCAAGCTGGTACATTAGTGTGCCCCAGTGTCTCACGTACCAACACAAGTTCTATATTGGGGAAGTTCTGCATCCACAGCAACGGCCATTTAAGTTGTCCGGCCACTAAAATATAGCTCATAGTTTGGTGCACCTAAACCACCTTGTGAGGTCAACATGTAAGTGGTAGTGAGAGCTACGCGGCTGCGACCTTCTTTCCATATTAGATCCGTCAATAGGTTGTTCAAGATTTTAAAGAAAGATCGAGGGATGATTAGCGGAAGAGCTGTGAAGTAGTATAGTAATCTGGGGAGCACTATCATCTTAGCAATAGCCACCCTGCCCATTGCTGACAACGGTAATGAATTCCAGAACTCTAATGAGCCTTTTATGAACCTGATCTCACGTCCTAAATTGCCTTCCCTCTAATCGACTAGGTTATGGCATACTTGTATACCAAGGTATTTGAATGTAGAGTAGCATCAGGGTATTGCATATGCAGTGGGATTAGTTCGTAGGTGTTCTGGGACCTGTGTCATCTGGAATACACAGGATTTCGACCAGTTCACACGTAGTCCTGATATGTCTCCAAAATGTTCCAGTAATTGTAGTAAGCCCGGAAGCGAAGCTTTACACTTAAATAGGTATATTAGCGCATCGTCTGCATAAAGGGATACTATCTGACGTCCGGCTTGATCGGGGATACCCCACTGCCATGACTGCAGTCTGAGCTGAGCTACTAGAGGTTCTATAGCTATAGCGAACAGGAGTGGTGATAGGGGGCATCCATACCTAGTACCTCAGCCTATCGGAAAGCTATCTGAAATGATCCTGCCCGTTTTGACCCTAGCCGTAGAATTAGAGTATAGGGTATCAATCCAGTTCATGTACACTGGGCCGGATCCCATGGACTTCAAGGCTGCTCTTAGGAATGACCAACCGAGATTATCAAATCCTTTTTCAATGTCTAAGGATACTGCAGCCCTGTCAAAGTCTGATTCCGAGGTGGCCGAAATGAGCTGCAATAACATGCGGATATTCAAGAAGGTGCTCCGACCACGGATGAATTCTGATTGGCCTTCATGTATCAGGTGGGACATGAACGGCAATAGCCGGTTCACTAGTATCTTTCCTAATATCTTACAGTCTAGGTTCAGTAGCGACAATGGCCTGTAAGATCGTACATCTAGCGGATCCCCGCCTGGCTTGTGCAGGAACACTATTAATGCTTCACGTTGGGAGTCCGAAAGTCGCCTCTTTATTTGAGTTTTCTGAAGCATCTCTTTACATGGTTTGATCAACTGTGTCGCGAAAGTATGATAGTATTCCACTGGTGAGCCATCGCCACCTGGTGCCTTATTATGAGCTAATTGTTGCATTGCTGATTTTATTTCCACTGCATCAATGGGTCTCTCCAGTTCTTGTTGTTGTAATGGAGAAAGCTGAGCGAGGGGGAGTGAGCAAAAGAAGTCCCTTATCCTTGCATTCGGAGGGTCTGGTCTCGCCTCATATAGTGTGCTATAGTATTGTTTAAAACACATCATTTATGTCCGCCTGTGCATTAACTACTGTCCCATTGTCAAGTCGAATAGGCCCAATAGGAGTGCGTGGCATCTCACCCCTAACTAACCAGGCTAGTAGTCTACCCTATCGGTCGCCCTCTTAATGCAGCCTAGCCGTGTAATGGTGGTAGTCAAATTTCCGCAGGCGCATATCTGCTTCATTCCTGGGCTTGCGTGGTTCAAGGAGGGCATCAGGTGCCATAGTTCCCTGTGCCACTGCACACTCCACGCCACGTAAGTCTGATATTGCTTTTGTTAGTTCCTTCGATAGCATGCAATGTAGTCCCCCCGCTGCTGATAGGCAACAGCCTCTTACTACAAGTTTGTGTGCATCCCACTCTATTGCTCGCTCTGCTGTCGTTCCCCGTTTAGATCAAAATACATGTATATATGCTCGGCCATTTCTGAGCGTAAGGGAAGGTCCAGCAGCAGTTCTGATTGCAGCCGCCATGTGGGTAGCCGGGTACATAGTCCGCCCCATTGTACGGTGGCCACTAGGGGATAATGATCTGAAATGGACTTAGCCAAATAAGCTGTCTGCCTGAAAGCACCAACCAGCTCTGCCAAACTAAGCAGCAAGTCAATTCAGGTGTGTAATCTGTGTACTGGAGAATAGAAGGAATATTCCCTGTCCAGGGGGTGAGTAAGATGTCACGCATCCCCTAACCCGCTCTCGGATATCCACTGATGAAGCTCCTTAGTGGTTTGCCCGCTAGGAGCTCCCATTAATGCTGGATGTGACCTGTCCATATTGATGTCTGGTACGCAATTTGGGTCTCCACCCAATATAATGGTGGACGTTGGGTCTTTAAATAGCGTAGGCTGGATCGACAGAAGGATTTAGCTTTGTTTTATGTTGGGGGCGTATATCCCTGCTATGTTGAGCGGTTTACCATCAAATGTACCTTCCAACAATACATACCGACCATTGGTGTCCACCTTGCGCTGCTCCACCACATATGGGACCACTGGTGCCACCCATATCAGTGCTCCTCTAGCGTATAATGATGTGGTTGTACCATGTAATTTCCAGCGCTATTTGGTGTCCAGAGCATGCAGGTCCGACGCCGTGAGGTGTGTCTCTTGTAATATTGCTATATGTATTTTGTATCGCTTCAAGTAGTTATAAATCCTAAGGCGTTTAGTGAGAGTAACCATGCCTCTCACATTCCCTGTTAGTTTGTTGTAGGCTTCAATACTCATGTGATGTGAATATTGCGGTTAGATATACAATCAATGTTTTGCGTATCTTGTGGTGATTTCTCCCTCCTTGCTGTAAGTGTGACAATGTCATGTAGCATGTGCTAACGTAAGAACAACAAATTAAATATAAACTCACCAGGTGACACCTAGCATATAGAATGTGTGCACAACAGGTGCAACATAGGGCAATAGTGCCAATCCTGTCTCTACGGGAACCCATAGGGTGTAGTGGGGGGCGTGTGTGAAAGGGGCAGGAATAGCATGAGCCTGCGGGCCCTTCCACTAGTCAGTTTGCCTATTCCATCTTGTCTATATAGTTAACCACTGCGCTTGTGGTTCGGCGGCGGACCTCCTGAGAAACAACTGGCAAGCTGATGCTTAGTTACTGTTGGCAGAAGAACGCGTCCTCCACATCAGTTCCTCCTACAGTCTCCTTGCTATACATGCAATGTCTTAGCCAGGGAGCCTGTAAGTCGGCAAGTCAGATTTGGCAAGCCCAGCTGGGCCCGTAAGGCCACACATGTCAATCAGCTCTACAGGTCGTCCGCTACACGTGGGGTAAGTTCAGGTTCAAAAGCCAATGGGGACGCAGGTGCGCTGGAATGGCCCTGTGATGAGTTTTAGTCAGTGTACGTATCCTCCCAAAGAGGAGTATAATGGTTGGGGAAGAACTGGTTAGCTTCCTACAGAGCCTGCCCTTGGGTCAGAGCTGCCTGCTCTCCGGACGGTCGTGCTGTATTTCCGTTTTTTTTCTTGCCCCGAGGTTGACACGTGATCCATTCATTAGTTTTGGTTGCATTTGTTAGTGGAGAAACCAATCCTTTAGCATGCACCCAGATCCATGCGTCTTCCGTTGAAGGAAAGATGTGTGTCTTCTCTCCGTCCACTACATGGAGATGTGCTGTGAATAATAGTGAGTAGTTCATGTTCCATTCCTGCAAAAGTTTCTTAATCTTCGCGAAGGATGCCCACCTCCGCTGTACCTCCATGGTGTAATCAAGGTATGCAGTGATGGCGTTGTTATCAAATCGCCAAGGGCCTTGTGATCTGAACTTCTGGAGAATCTGGTCCTGATCACGAAAGTTAACGAACCCCTCAATCAGGGGGTGAGCTGGGGCCCCCGGTGGTGGCGGTCTGTCCAGGATCCGGTGGGCACGCTCGACCACCAAATAAGGTGATATTTGGTCTGTCATCACCTTGTCCTTCAGCCACTGCTCCAGAAATTCTTCCATATTGGGTAATTCTGCTTATTCAGGAAACCCTATAAAGCGAATGTTGTTCCTCCTTGACCTGCTCTCTGCATCCTCTGCTTTACGTTTCAGTGTCGTCACTTCTGTTTCCAGGCTATGCAGTTGACTTTGCAGTGCAATAATGTTTGGTCGGACCGTTGCACTTGAGGTTTCATTGGCTGATACTCTGTCTGCCAGTTTTCGTTGATTTGCTCTCAGGAGATTCACCTCAAGCGCCAGCGAGTCAATCTTGCCTTCCAGGGTTGTTTTAGTATCCAATATAGCTTGTAATAATTTGTCAAACTGAGAGGACTGGGATCGCAGCGTTTCGCTCAGTTGCTGGAGGGACATTGTTTGATCAACAGTTACGGGTTTCACAATTAGCATATCTTCTGGAGCAGTTGCTGATGGTCGCGCCTGCTTTGGCTTGACCATGGCGGTGAGTGATCGTGCTGCTGGTCACTTCTTCGCCCTCATGTGTGGGTTTGCACTCGTGTTGCTCTGTCCAATGTTATGAGCACTAGCGCCAGTGTTGGGGTAGAGTTTTAAACTTCTACGCGTCCAGGATGTGAGCAGCGCGTGCCCTATGGGCCTACCAACGGTAATCTTTGCAGGTTGACCACTTCAAGTCGTGTCAGGAACCACTTTGCGTGTTTGTGTTTTCATTTGCTAGTGTCACCTTACTGGGGCATACAACAGCTCCGGCCCACTCTCACCCCAGCACCGCTCACCAGCACCGCATCAGTGTCGATTGGTCGCTGGTCCGGTGTGACGCCCATGCAATGTACTGTTGCCTGTCAGTTTGTATTTCCTTGTGCCATTGGTTAATGTTTCGCCCGTGAGGCACCTTGCAGCACTACTTCAACAGTGCCTGCTCACCACATGCAAATGAGCAATATCTCCAGCTTCCCGGTCCTGGCAACCAGAGCCGTCACGCTCCGCGCCCCACTCCGGTAGGTCACCGTCTTTGGTTTTTCTTATTGCCGCTGTCCGCCGGGCTGCATGGCTCGGGCGGCTCACTCAGCGGCACCACCCTGTACCCCTCAGGGCCTTCGTGGTCCCACCCGGGGTCACCAGGGCAGCCGATCACAATGCTCGAGCGCGCCCAGCTTCAGGAGCTCACCTTCTTTGGGGCTTAGGTTGTGGCTGCTGCACTCCTCTTCTGAAGGCTGCGACTCTCCATTAGGCCTCACAGCCTCTCGCATACAGCCCCAGCTATTTTACAATGCGTGTGCGAGCTGACCCACTACACAATCCTTCAGGATCCACTGCGAACCCCTTCAAAGGCACCAGGAGGGTGCAGGGGAAGTATTATAGAGGATTATTTAAGGGCCGAGAGCGGAGTGCACTATTGAGCGTCCGCTCCGGTCGCCATCTTGGCCACGCCCCCAAATTAACCTGGTCCCCTTACTTCTGTGCGTTAGCATGTGGTCAAATCCTGCGGCATCTCTATGTAGGGATATAATAATGGACTGTCTGAGCTTAGATAAGGGCCAATCTATCCCCTGGATAAATTATATCTTTTTGTTCTTTGTGGTTGAAGGAACTATTTATGTCCCCGGGGGCTAATAAAAAAAAATTATCATCTGAAAGTAAAGCACTGTTTCTTTGAGTATGGACCGCAGAAAAGGATAAACTCTGAACTATGTAAAGTGTCAGTTTTTAATTTTTATAGATCATTTAGAACTTGTGAACTCGCGTTGAATATGTCTGCACCCCTTCGAATTGGGAGAGCTGCCTTTTGTTTTGTTTCAGAGCAGGCACAATATGGAGGCTACTGTGCTTCTGGAGCGATAGTAGCCCATCTGGAGGCCTAGTCCCACCTTGTGATGGCCGGGGAGAGCAGTCATTGTTACATTTTGGGAGTCATGATGACCCTGGCGGTCTTGAGACCACCAGGGTCGCAGTGGCGGTCAGACTGTTGCCAATGTGGTGGTCCGACAGCCACATTACGACAGTGTCCTAGTGCCACGGTGGGACTGCCAACACTACCAGTTTTCATCCATAAGAGGGACTGGTGGTGCCACCAGGGCGGCACTGAACCTCTTCTCCATCAGTGGTTGCATGGTGGTAGTGCCGCCATGTAACTGTTGGCAGGGACGGGGTTCAGGGGGCCCCTACACTGCCCATGCACTTGGCATTAGCAGTGCAGGGACCCCCCCTGGCCAGCTGCTGCACCCTGTGCACTACAGTATTGCAACTGGCTCTATTATTATGTTGTAGGCTGTTTCCCGCTGGGTCAGCAGGCCGCTGACCCAGCAGAAAATTCTTAATGGGGCCAGGGGGAAGGCAGCCACACTGTCAGAAACCTGACCATAAGGACTTCAGCGGACGGCATTTTCTGTGTTCTGAAGTCGTAATCAACTCCATTATTTTCTTCTGTACATTTTTTTATTTTCATTTTAGAATTGCCCCTAAACCTTTGTTAAACAAGCTGGGGCACCGCAAATGTAGAGAAGTGCATTCCATTTACAATTGTTGAACAGCCATGAAATAGATATAAGAGTGAGCTCCTTCCTCTGTTGTAGGAAAGTACCATCTTGCCTGGCATGTTACCCCCATTTTTACTGTATATATGTCTGTTTTTGCCTGTGTCACTGGGATCCTGCTAGCCAGGACTCCAGTGCTCATAAAGTGTGCCCTGTATCCGTTCCCTGTGTGGTGCCTAACTGTATCACTGAGGCTCTGCTAACCAGAACCTCAGTGTTTATGCTCTCTCTGCTTTTAAAATTTTCACTGCAAGCTAGTGACTAATTTTACCAATTCTTATTGGCACACTGGAACACCCTTATAATTCCCTAGCATATGGTACCTAGGTACCCGGGGTATTGGGGCTCCAGGAGATCCCTATGGGCTGCAGCATTTCTTTTGCCACCCATAGGGAGCTCAGACAATTCTTACACAGGACTGCCACAGCAGTCTGAGTGAAATAATGTCCACGTTATTTCACAGCCATTTTACACTGCACTTAAGTAATTTATAAGTCACCTATATGTCTAACTCTCACTTAGTGAAGGCTAGGTGAAAAGTTGCTTAGTGTGAGGGCACCCTGGCACTAGCCAAGGTGCCCCCACATTGTTCAGGGCAAATTCCCTGGACTTTGTGAGTGCGGGGACACCATTACGCCTGTGCACTATATATAGGTCAATACCTATATGTAGCATCACAATGGTAACTCCGAACATGGCCATGTAACATGTCTAGGATCATGGAATTGTCACCCCAATACCATTCTGGTATTGGGGGGACAATTCCATGCATCCCCGCGGCTCCAGCATAGAGCCCAGGTACTGCCAAACCAACTTTCCGGGGTTTTCTCTGCAGCTACCACTGCTGCCAACCCTCAGACAGGTTTCTGCCCCCCTGGTGCTTGGGCAACCCAGTACCAGGAAGGCAGAACAAAGGATTTCGTCTGAGAGAGGGTGTTACACCCTCTCCCTTTTGAAATAGGTGTGAAGGGCCTGAGAGGAGAAGCCTCTCCTGGCCTCTGGAAATGCTTTGAAGGGCACAGATGGTGCCCTCCTTGCATAAGCCAGTCTACACCGGTTCAGGGATCCCCCAGCCCTGCTCTGGTGCGAAACTGGACAAAGGACAGGGGAGTGACCACTCCCCTGACCAGCATCTCCGAAGGGGAGATGCCCAGAGCTCCTCCAGAGTGTCCCAGACCTCTGCCATCTTGGATGCAGAGGTGTGAGGGCACAATGGACACCTCTGAGTGGCCAGTGCCAGCAGGTGACGTCAGAGACCCCTCCTTATAGGTGCTTACCTTTCTCTGTAGCCAATCCTCCTCTTAGAGCTATTTAGGGTCTCTCCTGTGGGTATCTCACCAGATAACGAATGCAAGAGCTCACCAGAGTTCCTCTGCACTTCCCTCTTCGACTTGTGCCTAGGATCGACCGCTGACTGCTCCAGGACGCCTGCAAAACCGCAACAAAGTAGCAAGAAGACTACCAGCAACATGTCGGCTTTCTCAACTGATTCCTGGTGGTGCATGCTCTGAGGGCTGTCTGCCTTCAACCTGCACTGTAAGCCAAGAAGAAATCTTCCGTGGGTCGAAGGAATCTTCCCCCTGCCAACACAGGTACCAAACTTCTGCATCACCGGTCCTCTGGGTCCCCTCTCATCTTGACGAGTGTGGTACCTGGAACACAGGAGCTAGATCCAAGTGTCCCCGACAGTCCAGTGGCCCTTCTGTCCAAATTTGGTGGAGGGAAGTCCTTGCCTTCCCACGCCAGACAGTCATCCTGTGTACTGCGTGAACTGCAGCTGCTTGGGCTTCTGTGCACTTTTGCAAGACTTCCTTCATGCACAGCCTAGCCCAGGTCCCCAGCACTCCGTCCTGCATTGCCCAACTCGCCGAGTTGGACTCTGACTCCGTGGGACCCTCTTTTGTTGTGCTGAGACGACCGTCGTGCTCAGATCTTCTGAACACCTGTTTAGGTACTTCTGTGGGTGCTGCCTGCTTCTGCATGGGCTCTCCATGTTGCTGTGCGCCCCCTCTGTCTCCTCCTCCAAGGGGCTACCACCTGGTCCTTCCTGGGCCCTGGCAGCACCCAAAACCTTCAACTGCGACTCTTGCAGCTAGCAAGGCTTGTTTGCGGTCTTTGCGTGTGGAAACAACTCTGCATCCTCCAGCACACTGTGGGACATCTTCTGACCAAAGAAGAAGTTCCTGGCACCTTCCGTTGTTGCAGAACATTTGGCTTCTTCCACCCGGAGGCAGCCCTTTTGCACCTTCTTCCGGGGTTTAGTGAGTTCCTGCCCCCCCCCCCCGGACACTTGAGTGACTCTTGGACTTGGTCCCCTTCCTTTTCAGATCCTCAAGTCCAGGAATACGTCTTCAGGGCTTTACATTCAGTTGTTGTCTTTGCAGAATTCCCTATCTCGACTTTACTGTCTTTCTGGGGTAGTAGGGTAAATTTACTCCTACTTTTCAGGGTCTTGGTGTGGGGTATCTTGGACACCCTTAGTGTTTTCTTACACTTCCAGCAAACGTCTACACACTACACTAGGCCTGGGGTCCATTCGTGGTCCGCATTCCACTTTTGGAGTATATGGTTTGTGTTGCCCCTAGGCCTATTGTCTCCTATTGCATTCTATTGTGTTCTACAGTGTTTGCACTACTTTTCTAACTGTTTACTTACCTGATTTTGGTTTGTGTGTATATATTGTGTAAATTACTTACCCTAAGGGAGTATATCCTCTGAGATACTTTTGGCATATTGTCACTAAAATAAAGTACCTTTATTTTTAGTAACTCTGAGTATTGTGTTTTCTTATGATATAGTGCTAAGTGATATAAGTGGTATAGTAGGAGCTTTGCATGTCTGCTAGTTCAGCCTAAGCTGCTCTGCTATAGCTACCTCTATCAGCCAAAGCTGCTAGAACACTACTAATCTTCTAATAAGGGATAGCTGGACCTGGCATAAGGTGTAAGTACCATCTGGTACCCACTATAAGCCAGGCCAGCCTCCTACATCTGTGCTGCTGTGAAATGCAGAAGGTCTAGGGAAGGGTCATATGGCAAAGGGCCTTTTTTTATCTGTTTATAGATTATGGCAAGGACAATTGTAAGTGCTCTGATAAAATGTTTTTTTTGGTCAATCTCATGCATTTTTCAGTCTATTATTTGTATATTTAGTATGTATGTGTGTTCAGTATAGTTGCTGGACTCTGTGTGGATACGATTGCGATGATTAATGCTACTATTTTGTTTAGATATGAATTATTGCTGATTCTGTTTTGAATTATCACTGATTCTGCTATGAGTTGTGTTATGAAATGGTGTGTTTTAAGTTATTTTTACTTTTCTTTTATGGTCAGTATCTGGCCGAATCAAGAATTATGATGATGATGATAAAAAAGTTACCATGTATTATCCCATCCCCAAAAGTATGGCAGGTATGGACACTGATAGAACATCTTCGCTTGTGGGAGCCGGATCTCACTGAACCTATGTCGATGGATATCTCTAGGAACTTGCATGGAAAACCTCTCATAGCCATGTTAAGTAGCTCATACGTTCTTCATGTAAGAACATGATAAACAGGTTTGAGCAACTGAACTGGAATTAAAAGGAGGCATAGGCCATATATGTGCATTTTGGTGCAAAAAAGTATCACAGAAAAAAGTGACGGACAATAATTCTGTGACTACAGGTCAATGGCCAATGTTTTAAAGCATGGATCACATTGAGAATCAATGTCCATAAGAAAATCTTTGTGATAAAGGTACTACAAGAAAGCGCATCAAACCTAAAATAATAAGGGTTCACTCCTTCCCACCTATAGTATAAACAAATGCAGCTTGTCAGTATTTATTCATGCACAATGCCATGTGAAATAAAAATATTCTGAAACATATACCTCCCACTGCACCATTTTCTCTACTAATATGTGATATGATTCCGTGAAACATCTCATTTCACAGGAAGTAAGGCAAAGTGATGATCTGACAGAAGTCTACAAAGTTTCCACATGAAAAATCCCAATAACTCACACATACTTAGTTATTTTTAGCTTAGCTATTTTAGTGGTTGTGTATGTAGTAAAATAAGTACTGTTAATGCATGCTATTACTGACACAGGTGAACTATTTGCCTATTGTACAAAAAGGGTCATTCAAAAGGACAATTTATATTTTATCCAAAAAACATGAGAAATTTTTCCAATGCATCTTCAAAATTGCTTGATCTATTTTTCAACGAAAGGGTAACTAGTTGATTTTTGAAGTTCACTTACCCAACCCGCACATTTTACATGGCTATTACATTTCCATAATTGTACGTTTATTTTTCAACGTACCACAGTAGATTTTCTGATTCCATAGCCTGACTCATAGTCTGACATTTCATCACTATGAATTAGAAATATGTTCTCAGAACATAAATGCAAGTCTTGACAGTATCAAACTTATCTGTGGCAATATAGGCCCTCATTATGACACTGGCTGTGCACTGCCCATCACTGTTAAAGTGGCAATAATACCGCCAACAGGCTGGCGGTAATTACTGCCAAATTATGACCATGGCGGTGATACCTCCCATAGACAGACAATGTACCACACCAACCGCCAGGGCGTTAACACCACCGACCACGGCTGTGGCCACCTACAGCCAGGTGTAAGTCAAGGTACTGCCCACAATATTATGGCATAGCAAACTGCCAGGATTTCAGGGATGTTAGCAATGCCATCAAAAGCTTGGCGGAAACATATTACAGGAAAGGAAAGACTCACCTTCAGGGACACAGAGGACTCTGCGGCTGCCATGGAACCTGAACTCCAAGTCTTCTTGATGCTCTACCACGCCATGGCCATCCTGGAACACCAACGCTGATGAAGACAGTGACGGTGAGTACAGCCGCCTAGCACACAAGGGAAGGAGGGAGGAAAAGGAGAGTGGCACACACACACACAACACAAACCATACACACACACACACACACAACCAGTTACACAGTACATTGACAGTTACAGGACCCAGGAGCAAAGAATGCAAGGACACATACCAGTAGTACAACCACTGTAATTTGCTGCCAATAGCCACCATAATGAATACATAGATAACTATATACATGTAAATTTACAAATTGGGACAATGGCCAATCCAAAGTACTAAAGGGCCCCATGGTTACAGGGCAACGTCCAAGACCCAACTTGACTCCTGACATCATCCGGACTCCACTGTTCAGGGGCATTATGTTGGAAATGGGCAGGCACCTCAGGGGGAAGGGGTGTAATGGGGGCACCTCAGCTGGAGTGGGTATTATGCCCACTGGTTCTGGAGGGGGCTCCTGGCCCACTTTCTCTGGAGGAGGCTCCTTGCCCACTGGTTCTGGGGGGAGCTCCGTGCCCACTGTCCCTAGAGGGGAGTCTTAGGCCACAGTCTTTGTGTGGGTATCATGCCCACTGGTTCTGGAGGGGGTTCCTTGCCCACTGGTTCTGGAGGGGGATCCTTGCTCACTGTCCCTGGAGGGGAGTCTTAGGCCACAGTCTCTGGAGAAGGGGCTACATGGCCTATAGTAGTAGAGGGGGATCCTTGCCCTCTGGTGGTGGATGGGGATCCTTGCCCTCAGGTAGTGGATGGGGATCCTTGGGTTCATTGCTGTTAGGGGCCCCCTTGGCCTTTGTCATGTGACTTGTGTCCTTTCCTCCAGGTTTAGGAGGTGCCTCCACTGACCCCGTCCTCTGTCTCTTAAATTCCGCCACCGTAGACCTCAGTTTTTGAGGTGGAGGTGTGGAGTTGTTACTGTCCCACTCAGGGGTCCCTTAGTGCCAGCAGCAGAGTTTTGGGAGGGAGCAGTGGCAGACTGGTTGGCTGAAGTCCTGGGCTGGGTGGTTGGGACCTTGCACTTACGGGCAGGACGGGGGGTAGAGGTAGGGAAGAGGTCAAGATGGGCAAGGAAAATCTTCTTAGGAACTTTGGGGCAGGATGTGGGAGGAGGGATGGGAGTAGAGGTAGAGGGAGTGGTAGTAGGAGGATTAGGTGTGCTGGACTTTTTTGTAGGTGCATGGACAGTGTGCATGTGTGAGGTGAATGGCTGTTGGGGGTCTGAGGGCGAGCATTTGTTGCTTTGGATGGATGGATGTTGTGGTGGTGTCTGCAAGTGAGGTGGGTGTGCTGCATGAGGTGGTGATGGTGATGGTGGTGGTGACTGCACATGTGGTGTGTGGGGTACATATCTACGGGTCTGCTTGTGTGGTGTCTGTGGGCAAGGGTGTACAGGTGGCAGGGTCTGGGACTGTTGATGCACTGCATGTAGATGTGAGTGCGGATGTGACTGTGATGGAAGAGGAAGAGGAGGGGAGACAGTGGAGGCAGTGGATGTTGTTGTGTGTGCATCTGTCTGTTGTTTGTGTGAGTGCTTGTGCCTTGAAGTGTGGTGCCTGTGTTTGGTTTGTCTGTGCCACTCTTGTGTGATGTTTTGTGTGCATGCTTGTCTGTTTGTGTGCATGGGATGGGTTGGAGTTGAGGAGACTGGGGCTGGGAAGTGGTAGTTGGAGGGGAGACGGTAGGACCAGGGACACTGACTACCTTCATAGAGGAGGCCAGAGCATGAAATAATCTCTGTAGGTCCACCAAGAAACCATTAATGCCCTCTAGGAAGGCATTGCATTGCTGCATCTGGGATGCCAGCCCCTGGAATGCATTCACTATGGTTGACTGCCCTACAGAGATGGACCTCAGGAGGTCAATAGCCTCCTCACTGAGGGCAGGAGGGCTCCCTGGGGCAGGGCCTGATGTGTCTGGGGCAAATTAGATGCCCACACTCCTGGCAACTCAGTGGGTGGGTCTACTGGTAGGGAAGTGCTGGTACCGGGGGTGGCGGCTGTACCTGTAGCTGGGGTGGTTCCAGAGGTGTCCACCAGGGAGCTCCCATCAGAGGAGGTTTCAGAGTCAGTGATGTCACCTCCTTTTCCAGCCGTGGTGCTCCCCTTGCCCTCAGTCCCACTGGTCCCCTCAGCGTCAGTGGACTCTGCCTCCTGGGTCCCTTGGGCTGCAGCTCCCTCACTTGCCAGTGCCCCTGCTCCTTCGCCAGATGATACTAATGCACACATGGACAGAATGATGGAAGAAAATGGGGGGGAGAAAGAAAGGGAGCACAGGGTCAATTACAGCACCAACACCACAGATGGCATACACATCACCATCACACACAGGGACCAAGATTGAGTAGCATGCACCGCACTGGCATACCATTTGCTAGTTTCCACAGCAGGTAAGAGCCAAACACTGCCATCTGCACCCCTCCTAGGACCTACTAAGCCCTGTCTGACATGGAAAGCCACCTAGATAGCTAACCATATTTTGCTATTCACCCAATAACCCTGAGCTGGACCACGCAGCAATGTATTAGCTGGCATTAAGGGGCATCCACTGACTAAAACTCACCACCAGAATCCCATGCCAGGCAACAAAGATGGTTGTCACACACACTAGACTTACCCCGTTGTGGCTGCTGTGATGCCCTCAGGTGCCCATCCAGCTCTGGATAGACCACCACCAGTATGCAGGCCATCAGGGGGGTCAGGTTTCGATGGGCACCCCTTCGTCTTTGGGAGGCTGTCCCCAGCTGAGCCTCTCCGTTCTTCCGGGCCCAGTGTCTCAGGTCCTCCCACCGTTTCCTGCAGTGGGTGCTCCACCGGCTAGAAACCCCAGGGTCCGCACCACCTTGGCAATGGCACACCACAAGCCTTTCTTCTGATGGGCGCTGACCTGCAGGGAAAACACAAACAGAGGGACACCATGAATCCTAAAATGCAGCCTGTCACACATATGGCATTTAGACATAATTTGCCCCTCAAATGGCACACACATCACCCGGAGCCCTGCATGTACACTACCACCAGCCATAGCTCCCACCCAAATGACACATTGCCAGCACACACACATCTCCATGCAGTCTTGTCGCATACAACGTCCCCATGGTGTACTCACCTGTTGGTCTGGAGGCCCATACAGCTGTCCATACAGGGGAAGGACTCCATCCACCAGGCAGTCTAACTCCTCCGAGTTGAAGGCTGGGGCCCTTTCCCCTGTCGCACAGGCCATGGCATGTTCCAGACGCAGGTCACAGCCCGCACATGCAGTGGAGGTGTTGTCCTGTGGAAAGTCAGGAATCAAGTGAGGTTATAGTCAGAAAATAGCAGTCAGGTCCACAGCGGTGTACACCATCACCGCCGGCAGTGATCCTCATTGGATACTGTACTCCAAGAGCCCCATGTTAGCCAATGAGGAATTGCACAGCGAAGCAGACCACCTTCTGCAATGACACCCACAGCTGGCGGAGTGAGTTCTCTTCCACCTGTCCCTACATATAGGACAGGTGGTTGCCATGTTATAGCGCTGGTACACAATTATAGAATAAAAACTGCGTCATTGGTGTTGATTGCACATACATAGCCATTTACGGTGTCCAGAAACATACATGCTCCATGTACACTGAGTGGTGGATCCATTTTTCATGTCACTCCCTTCTCACTCTTCTGTCCCTTAGGTATCTACCACTGTGGAGGAATAGGTGGAGGAGGAGGCAAGTCCTTGTGTTCAGACCCCTTGTGGATTTGGCCATACTGGAGGACAGGCACATAATACTCGCCTATAGACTGGACAGGGCCACAATCACAGAGCTGTGTGCTTAATTTGAGCCTGAACTGATAATTGCTGTCCGTCATCCCACTGGGATCCCCCTTCTTGTGCAGGTCCTATCAGTGCTCTATTTCCTGGCAACAGGCTCTTTCCAAGTGACAGTGGGCTTCGCTGCAGGACTGTCACATCCAATGTTCTCACTAGTGCTGGCAAGGGTTTTGACTGCCTTCCTCAAACAAATGGACAGCTACATCGCTTTCACCCAAGTAGAAGATTGGGCCACTGTGAAGGCTCGATTCTGTGCAATGGGACAAATTCCACATGTTATTGGGGCCATTGATGGAACACATATAGGATTTGTCGTCCCCCCCCCCCGAGCCAATGAACAGGTGTTCAGGAATAGGAAGAGTTTCCACTCACTCAATGTCCAGATGGTATGCTTTGCTGACCAGTACATCTCCCACGGCACTGCCAAGTATCCTGCGTCTGTGCATGACGCCTTTGTCCCGAGGAATAGAAGCGTCCCACAACTGATGGCACAACTACAGAGGCACAGAGTGTGTCCCCACCAAATGTATGTCAGTGTATGCCATTGTGCAAGGCTAATTTTTGTCCCTCACTTCTTGCAGGTGACTCTGGCTACCCAAACCTGTCCTGGCTCTTGACCCCTGTAAGGAATTTCAGGGCAGGGGCTGAGATTAGGTATAATGATGCTCATTGGCGTACCAGGAGGATTATTGAAAGGACCTTCTGTCTCCTGAAGTCCATGTTCAGGTGCCTCCGTCTGACAGGTGGATCCCTCTGCTACTCTTTTAAGAAGGTCTGCCAGATAGTAGTTGTATGCTGCATGTTGCACAACCTGACCATCAGACAACATGTGCCCGATCTGCAGGAGGAGGAAGGTGAAAATACTCCTGTGGCACAGTGGACCCTGAGGACAGTGAGGAGGAGGAAGAAGAAGAAGAGGATGAGGATGTGGACAACAGGACATAGGTTATAGGGCAGTACTTACAATGACACACAGGTGAGACAGTAGAACTGACCATTCCTCTAGTAAATTATTTTTCTGTGTGGCTGTAGCATGATGGCAGTCACTTCCGTAGCATCCCAACTGACTGTCACCTATGCCTTCCCATTTTGCAGATGTTGGTGTAATTACAACTCTGTACTGATGTGATGGCTACAAACTGCTACAGGCCATTTGCTGGGTGGAATCACAAAGTTCTGGACACTTGCACAGGATGATACAGTTCAATACATTGCACATTTCTGTCAGATTAAGCACTATTACTCCAGTTGTGTTCAAGGGTGTTTGTTGAAGTGAAAATTATGAAGGAGTAGTGCAATGGAATGGGGTAATAGTAGAAGAAAGTCCAGTGTAGTGGGCCAGTCCGTTTGTAGCACATGTCCAGTGTCCGGGGGCCATAGGAAGGGGAGAAATGGCAGTTCAAAGTGGACAGGGTGACACAGTGGAACACAAGGGGGACATTCAGGAGGGGTTCATTTCCTGGTGGTGGTCTTGGTCTTGGCAAGTGTCTCAAGTGTCTGTCTGGGTCACAGGGACTGTTTGCGGGGTGGTTCACCTTCTGCAGGGGAAGATGTGCTGGTGGACTGTGGGGCATGTGGCAGGGCTTCCCATCCACTAGCTGCAGCAGATGTGAAGGGCTGGTTAGTGGAGTGGCTAGTGGAAGGGACCCGCTGGTGTGATGTGTACACCCTCAGGATGTTGGCCATATCACCCAGCACCCCTGCTATGGAGACCATGGTGGTGTTCAGGGCCTGCAATTCTTTCTTGATCTCCTGGTGGTGTGCCCCCTGCAGCCACTGGTTCTCCTGCATGATGTCTACCACCTGACCCATCTTGTCCTGGGATTGTTGGTAAGCCCCTGGGACATTAGTGAGTGCCTCCTGGGCTGTCGGTTCCCTGGGCCTGTCCTCCCCCTGGCTCACAGCTGTTCTCTGAGTGTCCCTGGACCCCTGTGCCTCTGTCCTCTGAATGGTGTGCCCTCTGCCACTGATCCCTAGACCCTCACTATCCTGCCTGTGCGGTGTGGACTGGGATCCCTGTACAGATGGGCACACTGCTGATTGATGTGTCCTGGGGACAGAGGTCTGGGAACGTTGGGTTGCTGCTGTGGTGTTGTGTACTGTGGGGGAAGGCTCTGTGGTGGACTGGGTGTGGGCTGGGGTAGCCGACTGACTAGTGGTCCCTGATGGCCCTGGGAGTTCATCCAGATCCAGAAGTCCAGAGCTGCTGTCATCACTGGTAACACCTCCTGGTGGAGGACTGGGTAGCTGTGGCACCTCCTCACCACTGAGATTGGCTAGGGCACCTGTGGGGATGTAAGTGGTGTATTATGCTACATGTCTGGGACATATTCTGCATCCCTAGCTTCCTCTATATTGTCGATGTAGCCCTGCCACCTTTGTTTGTGTATGGTGATGTATTGTTGGATTGTAAGTTCTCCATGCTGTGCATGCATTGGTGGTGGGTGTACATGCAGGGCTGGGAAGGATGTGCATGCAGTGGGTATGGCATGCAGGGCTTGGCATTTAAGTTAGTTAATTGGGGTGGTGCACTGTGTGGGATGGAGTGGAGTGATGGGTGTCAGGGTAAGGGGTGGTGGTGGCATGCAGGTATGGGGGTAGGTAGTAAATATTGACTCACCAGTGTCCAGTCCTCTTGCAACTCTAGTAAGTCCCTCAGGATGCAGATTGCCAAGACTTCCTCCTCTCATGCTGTCAGCTGTGGGGAGGATGCAGGGGTCCACCGTCAGTCCTCTGAATAGCGAGCTGGTGCCTTGCTGCTATGGAACGTACCTTCCCCTGTAGGTCGTTCCACCTCTTCCTGATGTCGTCCCTTGTTCATGGATGCTGTCCCACAGCCTTCACCCAGTCCACAGTTCTCCACCATAGCTCCATCTTCCTGGCAATGGAGATCTGCTGGATCTGTGCTTCAAACAGCTGTGGCTCTACCCTCACTATTTCCTCAACCATGACCTGCAACTCCTCATCAGTGAAATGGGGGTGCCTTTGTGGTTACATGGGTGCTGTGTGGTGTGTGTTGTGCAGAGGGTGTTGAGTAATGTGGTGGGGTGCGGGTGCATGATGGATGAATGGGTGGTTGTGGTGTATGTGTAGTTGTCTCTGTGATTTGCGTGGCTAGCTATTGCAGTCTTTTCGTGTTAGCAAAGGGTTGTGGGTAATATGGGTGTGTGTTTTATAGTGCTGTTAGTGGGTGGGTGTGGTGTGTGTATTAGTGTCAGGTGTGTGTTTTTGGTATTGCCCAATGTTGTGTTGTTTTGTATTTGAGTGGCCATTATGACTGTGCCGGTGTGTACCGCCAATGGTTTACCACCATTGAATGTCCGCTCTGATGATTTGTGGGCCATAATGTGAGGGTGTTGTTTTGTTGGCATAACGGTGTAGGTGTTTGTACTGACAGTTTAACACTTCCATTTGGTCTGGTGGCTTTGTGTTTGTGGCAGTATTCTGTCAGTTTGGTGTGTGTGTGTCATAATATGGCGGACAGATGTTCGCGTCCGCGATGGTATGTTGGCGGCCGTCACTTTGGTGGTAAGTGGGATTTACCGCCAATGGCAGTGCCACAAAGTACCAATATGTGTTTACAGTTCCCAAACTCCTTTTGACATTTCCAAAATAAATCAGTCTGATAAATTACCTTTTTCATTTTTGCTAATATTTAGAATAATATGTGAGAAATGGTTTTGGTGAGATAGTCTTTCGGGGACATCTACTAGATTTTTAGGAAGATGTTTTAAATCTGTATTGCCGTATTTCCTCCACCAAAGTAATTCTCAAATAATCCCACATACAGGTCTATCCAGGTTTTTTGGTTATTCCGTATGCATGACCAGGAGTGGCTTGCAGGGAGTGGAAGTGGCGGGGCAGCGTGCGGGGCGATAGGGGGGAGTTGGGGAGATAGTAAACATTACATTTATTAAATTTAAAAAAACACTTACCTTCTCCGCCACCGCACCACTCCTCTACTGCAGGTTGGCCTCAGGCTCCCAGCCTGCCCTGCAGCTAATCCTCACACTGCTCAGAGCAGCATCAGGATTGGCTGGGAGCACCCAGCCAAGGCACTCCAAGGCAGACTGGGAGCCTGTGCAGGCTCTCTCGGAGAGACCCTACTGCACATGTGTGTTTGCTGGCACGAGATGGCTGGCCAAACACATATGCGCTCTGAGGGGGACTGCTGTGCACCCCCCCTCACTGCTCGTCACCCCCATGGCCCCGCCTCTTTAAAAGAAAACGATAATAATCAAACTTTATTATCGTTTTCTTTTAAAGGTTTTGCAGCTACCGCTGCTGGCGGGGAGCAACACTCTACCAACCCTAACGGAGGAGCCGCCCCTGTGCATGTTAGAATGAAATGTTCCTGAGTAAGCTTCCATTTAAGTTGTTAATTTTTCCAGCTTTACGTAGATTGAACCTGGCCCAAGGGTAATAGAACGCTTTGGTACGAAAACATAATACAAGTTACAGGTGCACAGTAAAAATGCAAAAGTGGTTCAAATAAAGTGATATATATATAAAGTCAAATCAAAGAAAACAACAACTTTCATCCATTTCTTTTTCTGCTTTTTTTTCACTCATCCCTAGTCCAATATGTATATATTTTTTAACTCTTTATGTTCAAAGTTTCATCGATGCAACACTCATCAAATGAACATTGCAAATTTCTGTTTCGCATATCACAGATACTATACATTTTGTATTATGCCCATCATCCCACAAGTTCAATCCGATCGACATTTTCCAGTCAATATATTACCAGAATGTGCATATCATGGCAGTGGCATAACAAGTATCAACTTCCATGCAGTACCCATTGTTTCCTTCCCTGTATCAATCATAACCCAAACAATTTTGTGCAGGCTAACTATTCTGAGCCTTGATCGCCAAAAGTGGAGAAGTCATGCAGTACCTCAGCCCACGCTGCTAGGTCCTCTTCCAATTTTTAATCTTTCGTAGTGTGTCTGTGGTGGACCTCTTCTACTAGGGCCTACTCCATCACATCCCTTACCCACATTTCAGTCCTAGGGCTCCCCTCATCCAAACATGAAATTGCTATACTCCGGTTCGCTTGCAACAAGGCTGGGTGTAGAAACATGTACTTCAGTTTGTTCTTTTTAGGTCAAACAATGATTCCTAACAGGCAATGCTGAGGTGAAAGAGTTATATGAATTCTGGTGGCTTCCGTCAGCCTTTCGATAACATTAACCCACAATCCAGACACCTCAAGTGCAAGTGTTACAAATCCACCACTAGCCTGGCTGGCTCCCTTCTCCGCTACCACCCCACCTTCTCTCTTGTTAACTATATGAGCATTCCCTTAACTGTGCGGCATTTAGTTCCCCTTTCACAAGTATATGTGTGCTCCTAAATTAAGAAAGGCCTCCAGTTCTGGATGTGCCTCTTTCTATTTGGCACCTGAGGATTCTTTTACCCCTTTTTGTGGTCCAGATTATTCACTGTCTGACTGAAAGCCTTCCAGACGACGAAAGCACATGACTCTTGGGTGAAATCTCGTGGCCAACGGTAGTTTTGACTGGGGCACGCATTATACCATGCCCCAGCCACGAGGCAGTTGCTTAGCTTTGTAACTCCCCATCAGAGTGAGTTTTTCTTCCCCTCGTGCTCCACTTACCTTCCTGTGAAGTCTCCCCGAATTCCTGGACCTCGTTAAGCTGATGGGCTACTTTATTCAGTGGCTTTTTTGTTCCGGATTTCTTATTCTGAAAGAAACAAGAAAAAACAACAACTCGTTATCCTGGAAATCAAAGGCAACAAACAACCCATACCCTGGGCAACACTACCAAACTGTGTGTTTGAGTACTAAAAAACTCGAGAAAAGTGTTTGGCAGTTAGTTGAGACTGAGGTTGAGAACTGGAAATACAGAGTACACTTTTGAGTTGTGAATACAACATTTGTTTGCAAAGAAAAGGAGAGAAGTTGAAATCGCTAGCCCCTCTTTAGGGTTGTGAAGGAAATGCATCCTTTAAGTTTTATTCGAAAAATCTAAAAAGGGGTTAAATCACTGCAATTCCTGTAGGGTGAATGTGGCATTGAGATTGTCATAACTGTTTGGGGAAAAGATGCATGTTGCAATGTTCCTAATGTGTTGTGTTTTAACTTTTGGGTGCAGAAAACAGTGATTGTATGAGAGACCGCTCTTCCAGTTAAAGTCTGGAAACTCACCCAAACCACGCCTGAACCAAGTCAGAGAGAGACACTGAAGGTGATTATTCTTTCTCTCTCTCTTCCCTGAGCTTCTTCCCCTCTGGGGACAATTGCCAGTGCGAGTTATGTGTATCCGTGTTGAGAATTGTGCATTATGGGGTTGGGAGGACTGTCCTTACTTCTGTGGAGACTCTATGACTTGCAGCTGAGTGGCATAGCCAAATCGAAGCCAAATTTAGAAATGAAGCCCCATCTACCATAAACTTTGGGCACTCAGCTGATCTAGCCAGATAACGTTTGCTCAGAGAAATAAGTGTAAGGTAGGTATGATGCATAAAGTTGAAATGGATCAAGTTAAGATTAGAATTATTCAATACCTTTTCACCAGCGCTGAGGCCGTCATCGAATCCTTTTTACTGAATTTCTCACCCAAATATTTCTCCCATGCAAGCTTATCATTCAGGAGAGGTTTGACTTTGTTCAATTTCAGAGCTTTATACATTAAAGTGATCTGTTGTCTACGCATCCTTTGACGCCGGCTGCCTGCCAACACACTAGGTGTATGGAGTGAATCAGGAAAGCTCACCCAGATCTCCCTGGCCATACCAGGTAATTTAACCTATTGAAGAAGTTGCCATACTTCTATTTCAAATGCCTTCGTCGCATCTATGAAATTAATGAAAACCTCTGCAGGGTATAGATTCCTGAGAAATTCACAATCCTGTGGAGTGAATGTTCCACCACAATGTTAAACCACATATATTAAGTTATCTTGCAAATAGTGGACTTCTTAGGACTCTGGTCACTATTTTCTCCCACACCACAGCCTTCTGCCTCACTAAGTAGGAAATTCCTCCTAAAAGCCCTGCTATCATTTATAGGTAATGTCGACAGTATATCTCTATATATCCTTTTTAAAAGGCACTTCTCCAAGTTATTCTCCTCTGCCATCTTTCTAGCAGCATGTGGTATATGGTATGGGCTGCATAGTAGTACAGCTCCAGGTCAGTAAGGACCAGAGTCCTCCCCGATCCCGTTTCAAAATTTGTAAGGCCTCCCTACTCCACCTGCCAGCCCAGAACCCAGAAATTAACAGGCTGTATAATTGTCTGAAAGTGGCAGGTCTCAAGGGGCAGAGACAGTTCTGGAGTGCGTAAAGGCAATGCTGGAGAACGACTAGCTTTGTGATGGCCACTCTCACCACAATGGAAAGGTGGTATGTGTTCCAAACTGTTGAAGGCGATCACATGCCATCAAGGGCCCTGGCCATGTTATATGCATACTGCTTTTCCTTCATCAGGGTGACCACAACCCCCAAATATCTAAACTTGCCCACCTCCCAGTGAATAGCCAGATCAGTCATCTGCTCCCCTGGATACGCTGACAGTGGCCCTAGAGGAAATAGTATTGTTTTGCATGTATTTATCCTCAAGCCCACAACATCACCAAAACTTTCCAGATAATCCAAAAGTTGCAGCAGTGATTCCCTAGGGGACCGGAAATGAAAAAAGAAAGGTGTCTTTATAGAGGGAAACGTTATGAGTGAAATTCCCAAGTAACCCCCTCCTCCAACATGCATTTCTTCTCTAATCATAATGGCGAATGGCTCAAGAGTCACTCTGAGTAGCAGGGTCGAGAGCCTAGTCCAATGTATTTAACATTTATTTAACTGGCTCACAATGGGTGCTTGACAGCATTCTTTCTTAAACATGGTATAGGAACTAAAAATGAGGGTGTCAAGCTATTACATTATAATACATGAGAGCCTAAGATCCATGTTTAAAAGCTTGTCTCAAATGTCCTTGTTATTATTTGCCCAGTTGTGCGATTTCTAGTTATATGTTATACGAAAATGACATAGCTGCTCAACTGTAATAAATTACTAATGTTGAGTTGTGATATCATAATGCCTGCTGCCAGAGCCACTGGCCAAGGTAAAAGGAAGGTCACAGAGCATAATTGCAGCTGTAGTCTAAACAATGAAAATGGGAGCAGTTTTTTTCTTTTTCTGTTCTGATTTGTTTTTCAAAACCTGTGATCTGCAGAAAGGCAGCAAATGCATTTCTATCGTGATATTGTTCATTATAAACAATACAGACTTTTCACATATTTCTACAACTTATGAGTTACAGAAGTTGGTAGATCTGACCAGTTAAGCTGATTCTAATATCCTTGGCAAAAAAAATATTAACTGCTTTTAGTGTTTAATTTCACACCAAGGTTCCTACTTTTATTGGTAATGCCTGCATCCATATCATCCTTTCAATTTGAAAGAGCAAAGCACCAGTTATTTAAGTGAGTTATGAAACGGGTGATGGTGCGCCCATGCGTTAAAAGTAACAGAATACCCTCCGCCAGATGTTAAAAGGATACTACAAGTCGCCTCTGAATTCCGTAAACGTGTAAAGGAACTCGATATTCGGCCTATGTGGTCACAGAACTACTCAATAACTTGTAGTAGCCTTAATCCAGTAGTTGGCTGTACTTTATCCTACATTTAAATTAGAAAGATTACACTCCGCTAGTCATACTTTATTTTTAATGACTTTTTCATGATGTGTGCAGTTGCCGGATATTTTATCAAAAATAAAAGAAAACATAAAATACACAATTATTTCTATTAATTTAAGCATCCCAGAGTGAAATTTTATCACACAATTGTTATTAATGGTTTCTTGAATAAACGTATGGTGACTTTTAACATCAACATTTTAAGTTAAGTATTCCTGTACTTCTTTTACACTGAAGAATAAACTTAAAATTTGAACTTGGACATGTTATCATGTCAGGTCTGTAAAAAAGAAATTAAACGAAAATATTAATTCTTTCTATGGCATAGTTCGGACAGTTCCGCACTAATTCTACTTTCAATTGACTTATGTAGAAACAGATCTATTGATCCCAGCGAGACTGGCAAAATATTCAGTTATTCATTACCATGCCTTCCTGACCAATAATCTGCATCCGTGCAACAGACTTTGGAGCCATGGAATTTTGAATTGTTTTCTGCTCATACATATGAAATTCTTCTATTTGATTCACAATTGTCTACACTTCTTCTGGCCAACCTCTGATTTCGTGCTGTTTAAAAAAAATGTTTTTGAAATTAGGCTGGAACCAGTAAAAGCAGCAGCACGTTTACCATCTCCAACGAGTCTCCAGGCTGTCAATTGTAATATATTTGAAGGGTCACCAGAAATCTATAAGCGGTCAAGAAATAAGACCAACATCGGCTAGCAGCCTGATGGGAAAGGCAACATCCATTAAGGCCATTACGTTTAACATGGAAATCAATGTTTAAACCACACCAAGTAATTAGCGTAATTTATATTACAGACATTATGGAGTTTTGAAACCAAGTTTAATTATATTTAAAAATGACAGCTTCTTTCCTTTTTCTTTGATTCTGGTCTTGCAGTGTGCTAGACATTTTTATTAAAGCTTTGTACTGATCCATTTTTTTAATACCATTAAGAAAAATAAAGGTATTTCAATTAAAGGAGGCGTGATAAATCACCGTGTAATTGCTTTTTATTATTTAGCTCAGACAATTAACATTAAATAGGCATTAAAGCGCCTCTTCTAGTGTTCTGCTATGTAGGTCGTTCCTCTATTACAATGTATTGTATTGCAGTCAGTAGTTGCTCGCTATGCGGTGAAGGGGCGGGGCGGCATGCGGGGGGTGGAATAAACATTAAATTTTAAAAAACCCAAAACTTACCGGCCTCGCTTCTTCACCGTGCTGCCGCTCCTTCCTGGTCACAGGAGGCACAGGCTCTCAGCCTTCCCTGGGGCTAATCCTAAGGCTGCATGAAAGCAGCATTAGGTTTTGCTGGAGTGTCCTGGCTGGGCACTCCCAGGCAAAGTGGGAGCTTGTGCCAACTCTCTCCAGCCCGGCAACACAGTGCTGGCTGGAGAGAGCACAGTGCACATGTGTGTTTGGCAGGCCCAAGACGGCCGGCCAAACATACATGTGCACTTAGGGGGAGTGCGCTGTATGCCCCCTCATGCTCGTCATCCCCAGTGACAAACATTGTTTTTTATCTTTTCTTTGTTAAAGGTTTGCAGCGGCTGCTGCTGGCAGGGGTGCAACGCTCACTGATTGTAGTATTAAATATTACTTAATACCCTATGTGGGTCACTGAAGTGCTTGCCTTCATGGGCTGCAAGCCATACTATGTAGGGTGTGTGTTGGAAGAGTGTTGTGTTTGTTTTGTGGTCCTATTTGGGAAGTGTTTCTGTGCCGTGCATGATCGTGTCCTGGGATACAGTGCTTAGCAGTGTGGTGGATGATGAGATACGAGAGGCAGACATGTAGTTTATGGTTTTCAGTAAGCTGGCATCTTTGAGCCGCTCTATAGGCCTCTTTATGGTAGTTCTCATGATCATAGTATACTTAGTTGGTTACTGCGCTGGATTCTCCAAAATGAAATTTGTTTATCATTTTGGTTCTCAGCTGACATGTTTGGAGAGAAGAAAAGTGAAGAGATTTACTAGGATAGACTCTGTCACTATAATGTGATATCTGATTGTCATTGTGAGATGGTAAGAAGCCATCACAGTGCATAGTTATTTGGGACATAAATTAAAGTGTTCTGATTGATATGCAGAATGTGACAAATTGCCACAGTTATTCCATACCTATTAATTTGGTGATCAAATGCAAAAACATCAAGGTGGTGAATGGAATGTTTGAATTAATCTAGGTCACCATCAATCTCTCAGGGCCACATCCCAACCCATCATTTTTGCCCACCATGCCACGTAAGTTTGGACCCAGCCATATGCAAATCAGTCTTGACCCTGCTTCTCCTGGGTACAGTCTAGACCGAACTGCCAGATCAGGTCCTCCCTAAACTGGAGCACACGCAACCTAGGACCTTTTTTGCCCTAGATATGACTCTTCAGCCTGGTATAGCTGAGCCCAGGACCAACATCTGGGCTTACCCAGTTCACTTAGAAGGGCAAATGCAAAAACATCAAATGATGGATGGATGCTTGAACTAATCTCAGCCATTTTCTGGAAAGATCTGTATGTTGTCTGTGCCCCTTTTAACTCAAAGTAGCATAGATGGTTATTGTGTCTTTTGCAAAGCACATTGTGTAAAATGCTGAGGACAATTTTTTATTTAATGTAGAAAGATAAGTGGGTTACTGCTTTTAACACAAACATAGTTTTGTTACTCGCAGTTCGGAAACTATTCCTTCTAATATAGCACAGTGAGCTATGAAGGACGAGATGTGACTCCTACACCTTGTAACCCTAACTTTCTTATGTAACATATTGTGAACACTGATGTATTAACTTGTGTAAATGAATGTCAATGTAATGAGTGTGTTTGATTTAAGGTGCCATGAAAACCTGCATTTCGATGAGTAGCATTATAATAGAAATAAGAAACAGTAGTATATGAATTGTTATTTTGTGTAAATACCAGGACAGACCAACACATCTGACATTCTTGCAGCAGTTCATGCATATTGCTTGTATACAGGGACTGCACAAATTCAAAGTGTGCCTCTCTGAAGTACTTGTGAGGTTCTAGCAAGCTCTGAGCCTGTGCTTCTCCTCCACTGCACTAACATCTAGATGTTAGGCTTTTGAGAGGTGCGGGACAGCATACTCCAACAAAAGGAGGCCTGAAGGCCCTTTAAATTTGGCCTTTATGATGGGCTCAGCTGGAGCTTGAATTATGAAAGCTTCCTCCCCACTTCTCGTTGTTGCTCAGATCAAACTCAGACAACGTGCAGGTGCTGCTGAATGTGTACTTGTGTCTGAAAATTAAACCAAGACCCGTTCAGCATTTTACAGGAGGGCCCAGCTTCTCCTTGGCAGGGTTGATGGCATCGACCCTGTGAAAATAGTGGGTGATGCCGTCCATCTATATGTACCCCCAACTTGTGCCCTGCTCCCTCAGACAAAAGCTGAGTGCGTGAGATGTGGGTAACATAGGGGTTTGTGGTATGTGTTTAATGCTTTGGCAAAGTCCCTGACACTTCTTTGCCAAAGAGCGACAGTCCAATTATACCAAGAAACCAGTTAACCTCCCGCTTCTCCTCCTGGCCTCCTCGTCTTCTCCTGGAGCCATGCCTGCCCCCCAAATATGTGGAAAAAACAGGTCCGTTGATCAATAGAGGCCATGGGCGTCTGCTGGGGGGTGGGGGGGGGGGCGCTTACCCCTCCCTGAGCACCATCATTTTCCATTAAATCTGGCACTAATTGTCCAAGCTCTACCCTTTCACCATGTAGAGATATTTACCATACACACTTTATTACGGTGTGAGCATTATACGTCATTACATGCAGATTGTGAGAAATGCTTTTCACCCTGCTTTACTTTTTGCATTCTAGTACTTCGAATTTTGTTTTCTCATTATTAGTACAGACAAGAATTACCACTATTAAAAAAAAAAAAAAAAACTGGATAAACCTCTATCGGATAAAACGGAACATTAATGGGTTTCTGATTCTGATTGCTATTGAATTTCCCCACTTTCGCATTGTGTAATTGCAACCTGCATATGAGACAAAGCAGCAAGGGATTATTTATTTTTTGTTGTTACTCTATATGACCTCTACAGTAAACACATTCATAAAAATAAATCAGAAAATATTTAGCAGAAAAATGAAGAAATCCATCCAGGTGGGAGTGTGTTGGCCTTCACGGAGTACTTCTTATAAAAGTTTTACAGTTTCCTCTTTATTTTGCAAGATTATAAATAATGGCCGCCACTTAAAGTTCATTTAACAGAGGACCAGACATTGTGGCTCTCCTCTTTTTAAATAACTAAACATTTGGAGTACACATCTGTAATGAATGGGTCTGCTCGAAACATGAAAGTCAGCAACATCTTCGTCAGGGGGAGGTTTACAAGTTCTGTTAAAAGACTCCCCCATGAGATTTCGGTCTGACATGCACTCGAGAATCAAAAAATAATAAAGTGGCAAACAATATGCAATCATGCTTGGTTAGAACTTAGAACTTGTATTATTTAAAAAATGGTAGCTCAAATAGAAGCTACAGGGTGCTATCACTCTCTATGCTTCGAGAACACATTTATCAGTCTATCAGATGTCTCTATTATCTTGTATGCCAGAAGGAACTTGAGTTGTGTTTTACATTACATTTATCATGCAAGTTTAAGAATGCATTAAGTAGAAGCAGTGACAGCACAATCAATCACAGGCAAAAAACAAATACGGGCTTTGTGTTTTAAGCACTTAAATGGCAAAAATACAAGAGTGTTTTAAATCGTCCCTCTCTGAATTGCTCAAAATTGCATATGTGAGTACACCTCAAACCTCCCCAGGGGGCCGGGACAGGAAGAGCGTCTCTTATCAGCATTAACGCTTGCTCTGCACAGCCATAAACATATGCCTGAATCCTGATCCCCAAAGAGAAGAGATCAATAGCACAATAAGGGCTTTGTATTTATATGGAGGACATAAACCCGCTTGTGTTACGTGACTCCCATGCATATTAATAAAAAAACACAATATGTAACTCTGAGTTAGCACCTAGAAGGTGATAATTTGGCACTGTCAGCTCTGCCTCACTCTCAACCCTTCCGCTGTTGTTGCTCAGTTGCTTGGGGCATTTTGCCTACCGCAAATAAGTGGCTCCAGTCTCAAAGCTCATCCGCAATTGGGACCCGCGGGAATGTTGATGGATGGGCAGCGAGTGTACGATGCTGCGCTAGCAATTTCGGCTCCATACCAAGCATATCAAAGTAGACAATGCACAGCCTCGTCTTTATTGTGCACTGGCACCCGTGAGCCTCGCAGGCAACAAAAGAGAACAAGGCTGTCGTTCGACAGTAGTAGTGGGCATAAAATATATACTCCACCACTTATTTATTTCAGGATCTGCCATGAGGACAGGGATAAATCTGCCCCCTACCTGCAGGGCATCGTCCTGTGATAGCCCTACACCTGGACATGACTGTTGCAGGGAAAGAGGTGGAGTGCCTGGTGGATTTTTTAATATGTCCCCCCGGATCACTGAAATATGTGATTGTCAAACCTCCTGGTTCGCATGCAGTGCAAGTCTGGACAACAAAAAGAGGGGTGGGCCAGTGAGACTGTTCCTTAAATTCCCTAGGATCTCTTTTACAAACAATTTAGGTTCCTTGAGTGAATATGTGCCATACGTCTCAGCTCCGATTTTAGAGTTGCTGAAGAGCACCATAATAACAGCACAGCACCATATTGCTCCTACTTCTCTACAAGAGTGGGGCGCAGTAAAGTGCCATTAATCAATCAAAATATCTTTATTCGGATATAAAAATATTCATAAAAGAGACACAAACAGGCTCAAAACAGTAAAATTCAAACAAATTGATCACAGAGCAGACACAGTTAAAATCCCTCTTCCTCTAATTCCTAAGTTAAAACTTCTAAGTGTAAAAGCCCTTTTCTTTTCTGAATAGCGTTAGAAATGTAAACAGATACTTTCTGCATATAGCCACATTCCCAAGGGTTCCAATAAAATGAAAAGCGTTTTTATAATAAACAAGTTTTTCCAGTAAAAATATTGGTCGCAATAACTGTTTTCCCAAATCCCTATAAACATTACAAAAAAGAACAAAGTTCATTGTGGACTGAGTTGAATAGCCATAACATGGGCAACTGGGTAACTTTTGGGAAGGGAGGCACATTTTTGGCAAAGCAATCATAAAGTGCAAAGTGCCAATTCATAGCCTAATGAGATAAACCCTATGTTGAAGATTTCATACAAAAATAAGATAACTCTGAACATTATGTTGCACAGGGCCTGAGAGATACATTACCAATGAACGGAAGACTTAAGACACATTCTGTCCTCCATTTCTGATATCTTTTTCCCTATGAGAATCATGTTTAAGCCTTTATTACTGTATCGCAACACACTGGCAGGGTCCTCGATACTCATGTTCCCATCCACTTCCTTTAAAAGTCTATTCACATTAGTCAACCATGGAATTCTTGGTCTATGCTCTATAGTTAACCCCTTCGCTGACAGGCCTTTTCCCTCCCAAGTGCCAAGCCTTTTTTGGCTGTTTGGGGCAGTTCGCACTTAGGCCCTCTTAACTTTTTGTCCACATAAGCTACCCACGCCAAATTTGCAACCTTTTTTTCCAACATCGTAGGGATTCTAGAAGTACCCAGACTTTGTGGGTTTCCCTGAAGGAGACCAAGAAATTAGCCAAAATAAATCAAAAAATTCTTTTTTTTTCAAAAAAATTTGAAAAAAGGGCTACAGAAAAGGTTTGTGATTTTTTTCCCATGAAAACGGTATCAACAAAGAATTTGCGGTGGTAAAATCACCATCTTCCCAGTGATAGAGCGGTCCGTACTAGTAATTTACCGGTACTTTGGACGCTCTTTAGGCCGATGAATCTTTTGACTAAGTGGGACTCTCCGTACTCTATACCGATCAATTGCATCAAATCAATAATCAATAGCGAACATAAGCAATACCTTGATCAACATAACACTTAACAATTAATCCAGAATACATTTCGGCGAACCCTGACCTTTCAGCCAGGAATAACCACACCAGTTTATTCAAAGTTAGTGAATTTTATTTCCCTATATTAACAAAGCTAGCACGATATAGATGTGTCTCAATACCAAATGATAAACATATATGCACATTAATAGCTGTCCATAACGGCGAAACAAGTGCAATCTGTGTAGCATTTGAATAACAAGGCATTCAATGATAGCAATGCAAATCACTAATACTATAATCTGTAATGAACTAATTGCATACATTTAGTCAGCATAACAAGATCTCAAATTGCATCGTGCGACAAAAGGAATCCTCATCTAACCTCAAATTAGCATCGGCATGTGGGACTTCATGCAAAAACAATTTAGCAACATTAATTTAGAAAACTCCTAACTAGGGCTCTCATCAAAATCAGCAGTTGGTTACCTAAAGGAAACACAATGCAATTGTACAATTTCCTTTCATATTTACCAATTACGATCAGCATTCAAGGAAGTCTTCGTCTCACAGGTACCGTTTCTCGATCAGCATGGGACGGGGCAAAGGGGCAGGGGTGGACGGGGCAATTGCCTCACAGCGGCAAGGTAAAACTACTAATTCATGCAAAGGGATCAAAGTTAAAGTCTCTAGGGCCAGAATCATTAAAGTCTCTTTCTCTCGATTAGAGAAAGCATCAAAGTCTCTTTCAAAATGGCGTCGCAGCAAAGTGGGCCATAATAGCTGCAATGTCCTGCAAAATGGCGGGCATGGGCGAAGTCCAATAAATGGCTGCTTTCCTCTCGTGCACCTGGTTTAAATAGACAACAGTTCAAATCCAGTAGGGTCTTCCATTGGAGGGTTCATAGGTTAGCTTCAAATTATCCAATCAAAAACAACAGTTCTCAAGCTTTTACTTAAGCATACATTATCCTTGGAGATGGGTACGCAAGTTGCAACATTTTATACCAATTAACTCACTTTCAGAGCTTCCATTGTCCGCACCTGCAGATCGACCTTGGAGTAAAGAGAAAATATGCCAGGCTGGCACGAAACCTTAAGATAAGCCTGTGAACGATATCAGTGGAAAAGTACAGCTTCAAGCAGAAATACACGTTTAATAGCACATTGGAAAAATACGAGCATCTAAACCGTGAGACCAGGCAACTAGGCCGAAGCCTCTACTAAAATTATGCTAAGCAAAAGCATTTCAAACAAGCAAATCGTAGCATACGTTTACGATTATGTCGGATTAGTGCAATTCTAATACACCACGTTATATAAAGCACGCTTATAAATGTTGGCAAACTACTCTGAGGGCACATTTTGTCCCCGTACAATCTTTATTAGTTCGGTTAAAGTCACACATGATTATTTCACACTACGTTTATACGTTAATAAATGTAAAACCTTCATTTTCTGCTTCATCAATCCCTCCTCTGATGACTACTTGTCATCACACCAAATCATGCCCACAAATTTTATTCCATTAAAATTCTGTCAGTTCTCTTTTCCTTTTAGTTCCCCTAGTTTTCGCTTTGTATTCTTCTGCCATTCTTTTCATTATTTTCTCTTCCTTCCTTCTTCTAATTCTTTCCATAATCATTATTATTCCCCTTTTTATTCCCCAAATTCCAAATATGCAAATTATTACTATTAATATTCCTTCTATTATTTTCAGTAATATTCCATTCCAAATTCCCCCAATCCAATGTCCCACTGAAGCAAGTCCCTTTCCAACCTTCTCCCACACTCCTGGTTCTTTCAATTCCTTCAAATCTGCACTCTCTTTTGTTAGATTAGCAAGCATAGTTTTAATTTTCACACTATTGTCAGGAATATACGTACAACAGTGTCGTGCACCAAGCATTTTGCAAACACCGCCATCCTTTGCTAAAAGAATGTCTAAAGCAAGCCTATTTTGAAGAGTCATAGCTCTTTCCGCTGCAAGTTCAGCATCTATCAGTATTATAGCACCTGAAAACTTCGTCAACATGTTATCCACTATAGTAGACAACTTTCTTATTTTGATGGAATTCAACACAACTCCCAATGAAGGAATCATGGCTCCAAATATATCACCTACCACAGCAGCTGCGGTCTCTCTTTTCTGGATACGATGGGATCCAGGTGTCTTTTGTATCATCGATAGGTCATCCAGTTGATAAACCTTTGGGAACACTATACCCAAATAACATCTCCCCCACCATCCCTTTGGAAGACGATAATAGGCATTATACCCACAAATGTAATATACACCTGGAATGACAGGGTCAAGTCCGTTCATCATGAATGTCCATTTGGCCTTAAAGATAAACGTATGTTTACACTCACTCGCTCCTACAAAAATATTGTCATAATAGGATTCACCTCGATATATACAAAACTTCCCTACATGCCAAGCATCTAAAGCTATTCTCCCTTGTGTCTTTATTGCAGCAAAATCATAATTATCTACTGAAGTCCTCTTATGTAGCTCTTTTTCTAATTTCGCATTCATTTGTGCCCTTCTATCATCTGTGCGATCTAAGAAGCTTATTTCTATTGCAGAGAGCGAGCAGGTAAGGTTTTCCCTATGAGCGTGAGCTGTTTCAAAAGGTTGCATTGGCTCGAAAAATTCCCTCATTATTTTAGCATCCCAATCTTTAGCAATCTGGCTTAGCTGCGCTATTATAGGAACATATGCAAAGGTAACATCATAATTTGAGTAAAAATACTGTATGTTAGTTTGACCATAAAACCTAGACATTACTATACTACATGTAATCCCGTATGTAAGAGGCATGTGGTGATAAGTCACCCCTTCCTTTACTGATGTCGGTATCTGTGTACACACATAACAATCTTTCGCATCCATAGTCTCAACATATTCTGTTAGCAAGCGATAGAAAACATTATACGAAAGCTCTTTCTTATCATGCAAGAGCCTCTCATCTAATTCTAATCTTTTCAATGCGGTTAGTTCAGTGACAGTAACAGGAGCAAAAGTAGAAGCATCAATTTTCTCATTCTCACCCTTTCCATGCATTGTAAGCACTATTGCCATTATTATTAGTACGCATGCAATTATCAAGCCTATACACACATATTTACAATATTTCTTTCTACTGTTTTGCGTCATGATCTGTATAGAATCAGAGAGCTGGAAGCACCTATAAAGGAAACTATTTAGCAATTCAGTTACAAAGCTGAGCGAGCGCAATGTTCACACCGTCTTCTTCAAGAGGCCAGTCACTTATCGGTTAGCAGCATTTGTCTCAATTCGGCAAATCGTGTTTAAGAGTCAATCAGGTTTTCAAAAGTCTTATCAGGTTAGCAAATGTCTCATCCGGTTTAGCAATGTCTCAGCTGGTTGTTTGTATCACGTTAGATTGTAGCAAGCAATATCATTTATTACCCTTTCAATCGACAGAGTCCATAAAACGTTTCTTTTCTATTGGGATCTCTTCTTCTTCGTTCTCGAGGCTTAGAGATACAAATTCGTCAGTCCAATCGTCATTGGCTACATATGCCCATTCAGGACCGGAATACCTTCTGTTCGGTATCCTTTTCCTTTTCAATTTTGCTTCACTTTTCGATTCTGCCTCGCTGGTACTTTCCTCTTTTGTCAAGTCCTTTTCTTCACTCAGGGGTGGTACCACGACAGACACTTCCTTTCTTTTCTCTTTCACTTTTGGCCTTCCTCCGTCGTTCAAACTTTCTTCAGTCCTTTGTTTTATTGGTGATATACTTAGTCTCCTCTTTGCACCGTGTCCATTTGATGGACTTGCGATCTTTTCTGTGGAGGCTTGAACTTTTTCGTTCTGTTCTGCCTTGTCCCCTCCTTCTGGGGAATCAATCACGTTCTCTTTTTCTTTTTCTGTATCGTCTGCTTCTGGAAAAGCCCTCCTCTGATCAGGCTCTCCTGCTTTTTCACCTTTTTCGAGCCCTTCGTCACCGTTACTTTCGTCAGGCTCTGTATCACTTTCAGCTGCTTCAGGTTCCTTGTCACCCTCAGCTGCTTCAGGCTCTTTGCTACCCTCAGCTGCTTCGTCGCTGTCTGAACTTTCTCCTTGGTCTTCCCCAAGTGAGTTAGTCTCTTCGTCCTCCAATAATATCTCTCTCTCTCCTGCTTCTGCCTGTTCGCTTTCAGTTCGGTTTTGTTCTGTCTCAGCACTCAGCACTGTTTTGTCAGGCACTGGCAGTTTCAGCGCTTCAACTTCCTCATCTGTGGGACACAACACCTTCTTTGTGTGACTGGCGTGAATCCAGTTGGGAACCCCCGCACACTTCACAGCGGTAGTTGTCGTCAGGATCACTTGGAAAGGGCCTTTCCAACGGGGTTCCAGACACGACTTTCTCACGTGCTTCTTTACCACGACCCAGTCACCTGCTTTCAGTGCGTGTCCTGGACCTTGGATCAGTGGTAAGGTGGTCGCTTCCACCTGGTGAGAGAAAGAGCGAACCACGTCAGCCAGACCCTTGCAGTAGTCTAACACCATATCATCTGTAATATTCAAAAGCGCGTTTGCGGGAACTGCAGGAAGTCTCATAGCCCTGCCCATGAGAATTTCGTGCGGAGACAATCCAGTCTTTCTATCAGGGGTGTTTCTCATTGACATTAGCGCCAAGGGCAATGCGTCAGGCCATTTCAAATTTGTCGATGCACATATTTTCGCCATTCTTGATTTCAATGTACCATTCATCTGCTCCACCAATCCTGATGCTTCAGGGCGATAGCTACAATGCAGTTTTTGCTCAATGTTCAGCGCTTCGCAAAGTAACTTTATCACCTCGTTATTGAAGTGACTTCCCCTATCTGATTCTAAAGAGATCGGGAATCCGAAACGTGGTATCAACTCTCTCAACAATAGCTTTGCAACTGTAAGGCTGTCATTTCTACGTGTGGGGTATGCCTCAATCCAGTGACTAAAAATGCACACAATCACCAACACATACTTCAGACCTCCATGCACAGGCATCTCAATGAAGTCCATCTGCATTCGACTAAATGGCCCACTGGCCCTGCCAATGTGGCTGGCGTTCACAACTGTTCCCTTTCCTGGGTTCATCTGCTGGCAAGTGACACATCGATGGCAAACTGCTTCTGCAGCTTGACGAAATCTGGGGTTAAACCAATCAGTTTTGAACAATCTTATCATGGCATCTCTCCCTAGGTGAGCTTGCCCATGATAGAACCGCGCAAGCTGTGATAAGAGACCATTTGGCAAAACAAATTTTCCCTCATTTGAAACCCATAACTCATCTGGTCTTTTTATACATTGTGATTTAATCCAGGAATCTCTCTCATCCTCCCTGACGTTATTCTGCAATTCTTTTAGTTCATCTATTGTATCTACGACCTTCAAGGCAAATGCTTCAGCTGGTTCGAGTTCTGGTTCACTTATCGAATTCCATTCATCTCTGAGTAATATACAGTTCAAGGCACAAAATCTTGCAACTTGATCCGCATATGCATTTCCCAGAGAAACATAGTCCTGTCCTTTTGTATGAGCACTGCACTTTACCACTGCAACTTCGGCTGGCATTTGAATGGCGTGTAACAATTCCCTTATTCTCTCCCCGTTTTTCACTGGGGATCCTGAAGAAGTCAGGAAACCTCTCTGTGACCATAGTTGTCCAAAGTCATGCACAATCCCAAACCCGTACTGACTATCAGTGTAAATGGTGACTTTCATCAATGCAGACAGTTGACATGCTCTTGTAAGGGCTACAAGTTCTGCTACTTGTGCAGAATAGACTCCTTGAAGCCATCCCGCTTCCAGGACACCTGTTACAGTGCATACAGCATATCCTGCTTTCAAAATTCCCATCCCATCTCTTAGACATGAACCATCAACAAAAACAATTTGGTCATTTTCATCAAGCTTAGTATCCTTAATGTCAGGTCGAGGTTTTGTGCAAAATTCAGTCACCTGAAGGCAGTCATGCTCGACGTCTTCAGCGTTCTCAATTTCAGCATTTTCTCCAGGAAGCAAGGTTGCTGGATTCAACGTAGTGCACCTTTTCAGCTGCACATTCGGTGAGCCCAGAATTATCGTTTCATACCTTGTGAGTCTTGCTCCAGTCATGTGCTGCGTTCGGGAGCATGTCAAAAGTATCTCAACTGAGTGAGGGACCATGACTGTTACTGGATGTCCCATCACTATTCCTTCACTCTGAGTGAGGCTGAAACCAACTGCTGCTACGGCGCGCAAACACCCTGGAAGTGCTGCTGCGACCGGATCCAAAGTAGCTGAAAAATACGCTACTGGTCTGTTTACGCCACCATGGGCTTGGGTCAAGACAGACAAAGAACATGCATCACGTTCATGACAAAACAATGTGAAAGGCTTTGTGTAGTCAGGCATACCTAAAGCTGGAGCCCTGCACATGCACTCTTTCAATTCAACAAAAGCATCCATTTCATCTCCTTTCAGTTCAATTTGATCCAAGGCATCCTTCTGAGTCAGTTTCAGTAAAGGCTTTGCTAGAGTCGAGAAGTTGGGAATCCACTGGCGACAATAGCCCACCATTCCCAAAAACTTCCTCACCTCCCTCCTTGTCTTTGGTGGACTCATTTGAAGTACACTTGTTATTCTTTCCTTCATTATTCTCTGTGACCCTTTCTCTATCTGGTGACCCAAGTATTTCACTTTCTTCTGACAGAACTGCAATTTGGAAGGAGACACCTTATGTCCATTCCTTCCCAAATGGTTCAACAGACCAATGGTATCGGCTGTGCAGCCACTTTCTGTCTTTGATGCAATCAATAAGTCATCAATGTACTGTACTAGAGTTGACTCGAATGGCAATTCTAATGCTTCCAAATCTTTCTTTAGAATCTGATTGAAGATTGACGGTGACTCAGAAAACCCTTGAGGAATTCGACACCAACTGTACACTCTGTCTAAGAATTTGAAACAAAAGAGAAATTGGCTGTCCTCATGAAGAGGCACCGAGAAGAACGCTTGTGACAAATCGATGACTGAGAACCACTCAGCATCACAAGGGACCTGGAACATTATCACAGCTGGATTCGGTACTACAGGGCAGCATTTGACTATGATGTCGTTTATTTTCCTCAAGTCCTGCACTAATCGGACCTTTCCACTTGGCTTTATTAGTCCCATTATTGGTGAATTACATGGACTGCTTAGCACTTCTTTCAGTACCCCCTGTTTTCCAAATTCGTCAATAAGTTGGGCAACCTTCATGAGGGTGTCTTGTGCCATGTGGTATTGTGGGGTCTGGGGAAAGATTGCATTGGGCTTTAGAGTCACTTTCACTGGTTCCACTCCTTTCATCAATCCCACCTCTTTCCCTGTCATACCCCACACTTCCTTTCCGACTGTTTCCCGTAATTCGGCTGGAATATCTTCTTCAGTTATCATTGGGAACAGACAAATCAGAGGATACTCTTCATCGACAGTTTCCATCTCATCCCCCTCTACACTGTCCTCTTCTTCCCCATCACTGCTCGTCTGAATTGTTATTCCTTCGTTCGAACACATGATCGAACAACCCAATTTGCACAATAGGTCTCTTCCTAACAGTGCTATCGGGCTCGAGTCACATACCACAAATTTGTGTAACCCTTGATAGTTACCAATGCTGACTGGTACCGGATCTGTAATCAGGTTTGTCAGGTGCCTGTTTGCTACTCCCACCACTTGAACTGTACTCCCTAAGAGTGGCAAATTTGGTACTTCACTGCTCTTAACAGTTGAACGTGTGGCTCCTGTGTCAACCAAGAATGAAACACGATGACCCATTACTCTTCCCTCTACGTACGGACCCTTTTGATCAACTTCCAAGGATGCTGCAAGCACACAATCTCCTTCTTCTTCTGAACTTTCACTCTCCCATACATTGTTTATTCCACTCTCACTGTGTAATGGGAACTGTTGTACGGTGCCATTTGTACTCATTACCTGACCCGAGACCTGTGGAGGAACCATCACTTGCTGCTGACTCATTGGTGCCAAAGGTATTTGCATTTGCTGATTAGGTACCATGGGTAACTGCTGTTGCATTGGCTGCATTTGCGTCATCTGCATACGAGGCATCTGCATCTGCTGCGGCTGCATAGGTTGTAATCCCTGCAACTGATTTACGGTCTGAAAATTTGGGTTTGGACCCCTCATTTTCGGTCCCCTCATTGTCTGAAATGCATTGACATCATTGTTTTGCTGACCAACACCTGCACCTGCACCTGCACCTTCCTGCACCACCATCGAGCACTCGCGTTTCCAATGACCGACGATTCCGCACACGTGACACGGCATCACCTTCTTCATTGCCTGCACACCAGTCACAACAGTGTTCAAATCCGGACCATTATTCACAAAACCTCCTCTGCCTCTGCCTCTTGCCTGTGGCTGAAACGCCATGTTTCCCTGTAACTGCGGCTGCGGTTGCGGTACCTGTTGTTGGAACCCTTGCATCCCTTGCAAACCTTGCAGACCTGTCTGAGCTGCTTTAAGCTGCATCATCATCACCTTCTCTTTCAACCTTTTCTGTTTCGCCTCAATTTCGTCGCTACAGTATTTCGCATAATTCAATACTTCGTCAATCGGTTTCGACTGCCAGCAAATCAAATGCGACTTTATCATCTGACTTATCTCTGGTCTCAGCCCTTCCACAAATCTAAACACAAAATGAAGCATGTCCCTCGCCTCTATTGTTTCCGTGCCACTGTAGTTCTTGAACGCCTTCAACAACCTCTCATAGTAACTATGAATCGACTCTTTAGCCTCTTGGGCCGTTCGATCAATCTTCTGCCAATCCACATTTTTCGCGGCAACTTTCGTCTTCAAATGCTCAATAACCTTGTAGTACAAGCTCATCACCATAGGTGATGGTGCACCCGTATCCCTGTCTCTCTCTGGTTCACTTGTCGGCCAACCTACAGCTCTTTTGCAATCCTCCCACAAATCTGCCGGAACCACAATCTCAAATAGAGTGTTCAGGTCTTCCCAGAGACATTTTGCAAGCTTCTCAAACCTATCAGTCTGTTGATACCATTCAATCGGCTTCTCTCTCAGTTTGGGAAAATCGTCCGTAAAAGACTGAATATCGCTTCTGTGCCATGGTACATGTATTAATTTTCCCCCTGCTGTCTCCCTCATTGGTAACATGGTTACTGCCTCGCTGCTCTGTGGTCTTTTCTCATTATGCTCTGTAGCACTGTCCCTCCTCTTTTCCTTTCTCTTTACCCACCTGCTTTCCCACTTGTCTAAGCACCTCCACACTTGTGCACTCTGTAGCAGTTCTCTAAGGTGCGCCTTCATGCCTGCTGACCTCATATGTTCAAAATCTGTGGTCCCAAAATCCAACCTGTAGCTTCTGCTCAAGTGTTTTGTCTTGTCTATATCAACCCCGTTTTTGTCAGCTATTTCCTGCAAACTTTTATGTACCTTATTCACTTCCTTCGTAATCCTGGGACATAGATATCTCAGCTCTTCTTCCGAGTAGGACTCTAACCTATTCACACCCATAGTCCCTTCCACCAATTCTTGTGCTTCCATGTTCAGCCTCATCCTATTCATATAATCTTCTCCCTTCCCACTGGCTGAGCTTTGTGTGGAATTCAGACTGTTGAACCACTGTGTCAGCTGTTGCGCATTCAACCCCATAAGTGTAGCATTTACATCGACTGCCATTGATGGTTGCGGCAACTTTTCAGTGTTCGATGTTAGAGGTATTATCAGTGGGGGGCTCGACCTCACCAGTGTTGACTGAGCACATATGGGACTAAACTCCATCAAGGATCCAGATCCAGTTGGCTGAGCCGCTATCGGAGTTATCCCTGGAGTGTTTTCTATGCACCTTCTTTCTGTCCCATTCTGCAGCATTGATCCTTGACTGCTCATACCTAAGTTAGGCTGACTATACAGAGGTACCGGTGGACCTACAGTAATGGGTAGCGATATCGCATCTGGGTTTTGTCCATTTCCCATGTTCTGAGGCACGTTCATTCCCATATTATGGGTCATCATTGCCGGCATGCCCATCTGGCTCCCCGTCATTTGAACATGTGCATTTCCCCCCTGCATCTGGTTTTGAGGCATCAGAAACTGTGTTGATTCAGCTTGTGCCATTGTTGGGTTGTGACCATTCTGTCCTCCCATTGTGGTTGGGTCTAGAACCATCCCCGTACTATTGTCGCTGCTGTAATACCTTGGGACCTGCGGCTGATAATTTTCTGCTGGTTTCAACATGGGCACATCTGGATATATTCTCCTAACCTGCGGTATCTGCGGGGTGAACGGTAGACTCGGGTCCTTAGATCCCGATGATGCTCCTGAACTCTGGGTTTCACTGTTCTGTACCGGTGCCGGAGGGGCAGAACTGGTACTTGGACCTTGTCCATTCTCCGCATAAGGTGGTGGACGGTCGTTCAGCAATTGCATTATTAACTCCTCATCCTCTAACTCCTCTTCTCTTCTCAACTTTTCCTCGTCCTCTCTATCCTTGGAACACTTCCTGTCTGTCTTACAGGTAGCTTTCTTACCTGTCTCCCCTTCTTCCTTAGTAATTGCTGGAAACAATTTTATCCCCTGCAGTACATCTGACCTCCACACCTTCTGTGCATTATCCCACCTAGCGTCCGCTAGTGTCTTTTCTACCTTCCTTATCCTGTTCTCGAACTTATTTTGCTGTTGCTGTCTAGCCATCAGTTCCCAAATCGCTAGAGCCTCAAACTGTGCTGGCCTTGGAGGTACCTTCATGTCGTACATCGTAAATCTCAAATTCTCTAGGATCCTTATATTGAATGTCCCATGTATCGGGAACGCTACGCTCCCATGTTTCTCTGTCAGTTTGTGCCATTGCTTTAGCCAAAGACACAGAGCTACCCCCTCTCTTCCATTACAATGTAAGCTGGTGTGCCCTCGGGCGGCGTCTCCTCTCCTACGCTCGCTTTAATGTAAGACTCCCCCTTCATCGCACTCCTTAATGCTTTAAAAAATTTCATTTTCTCGTCTTTTATTTCACAAAGTTTGTAATCAATGGGTGACTTTAATTCCCGGAATACTCTTCGCTTGCCTTTCCCCTTCCAATCGAGCCCCACGGACTGCGTCCAATCCGTGCGCGACCCTTCTCTACAACCAACCTATCCCAGCGCGGCTCCTAGTGACGTCACACTCACACACACTGCGGCTGACAAAGCCTCGCGGCTAGTCCTCCTTCACTCAGCTCCTCTCGTAACAACTTTTGCATGTATCGCGAGCTACCAAAAATAAAACAGATCTGTCGGTTTACTACAGGAAGGGTAACACAATCGCTTCAGGACCTTAGGGATTTTTCACTAGCCTCGGCAGTTATTCCATCTTTCTCGGTCCCCACGTTCGCAAGCAAATCTGACCCGCAGACCTACTCTCAACTTGTCAATGATCTATTCTAGTGCACTTAGAATCTTGTCAAAGCCCGAAGTCGAAGTTTCTTTCACTCCCTAACACATGTACCAACTCGTTGACCACGCCCGATCAACCTACTAAACCGCCCAGACCACAACATAGAACAACATACTCCGGAGTCTCTTGACCTCGCAGGGCCCGTCTCAACAACAACAACCACGTGGACCTTTTTATGCACAAAGCGCCACACGCACATGAAGTTCGACGACTTCCCTACTCTCACACTCGGAGTCGCACCTCCGCTATTTCTATGAAGTTCGACGACTTCTCTCCTTCTACACTCGGAGTCGCACCTCCGCTATCCTCTAAAAAGAAAAAAATTCCTCGCAACCTTCTCACACAATCTGCGCCAATAAGCTGTGCAAGCGCAAAACCCTAACTTCACTCATACCATCACTAGTACCGCCAATGCTGATTCCACACCTCCGTTCTCTCCATTCGCAAGCTCCGAGATCCCGGGAAAGTCGCGGTGGACCTAGCCCATCATCATTCTGTCAATCTGTTTTACCCAAGAAAAATCTAATTCAACTTCTCGAGTGGGGTCTCAAAATGCGTGCTCGTTAATTCAACACCATGTACTCTAAGAGTACAGGGTCCCAAAAGACGAAACCGTCCTCTGCTACCATCTACTGATAGAGCGGTCCGTACTAGTAATTTACCGGTACTTTGGACGCTCTTTAGGCCGATGAATCTTTTGACTAAGTGGGACTCTCCGTACTCTATACCGATCAATTGCATCAAATCAATAATCAATAGCGAACATAAGCAATACCTTGATCAACATAACACTTAATAATTAATCCAGAATACATTTCGGCGAACCCTGACCTTTCAGCCAGGAATAACCACACCAGTTTATTCAAAGTTAGTGAATTTTATTTCCCTATATTAACAAAGCTAGCACGATATAGATGTGTCTCAATACCAAATGATAAACATATATGCACATTAATAGCTGTCCATAACGGCGAAACAAGTGCAATCTGTGTAGCATTTGAATAACAAGGCATTCAATGATAGCAATGCAAATCACTAATACTATAATCTGTAATGAACTAATTGCATACATTTAGTCAGCATAACAAGATCTCAAATTGCATCGTGCGACAAAAGGAATCCTCATCTAACCTCAAATTAGCATCGGCATGTGGGACTTCATGCAAAAACAATTTAGCAACATTAATTTAGAAAACTCCTAACTAGGGCTCTTATCAAAATCAGCAGTTGGTTACCTAAAGGAAACACAATGCAATTGTACAATTTCCTTTCATATTTACCAATTACGATCAGCATTCAAGGAAGACTTCGTCTCACAGGTACCGTTTCTCGATCAGCATGGGACGGGGCAAAGGGGCACGGGTGGACGGGGCAATTGCCTCACGGCGGCAAGGTAAAACTACTACTTCATGCAAAGGGATCAAAGTTAAAGTCTCTAGGGCCAGAATCATTAAAGTCTCTTTCTCTCGATTAGAGAAAGCATCAAAGTCTCTTTCAAAATGGCGTCGCAGCAAAGTGGGCCATAATAGCTGCAATGTCCTGCAAAATGGCGGGCATGGGCGAAGTCCAATAAATGGCTGCTTTCCTCTCGTGCACCTGGTTTAAATAGACAACAGTTCAAATCCAGTAGGGTCTTCCATTGGAGGGTTCATAGGTTAGCTTCAAATTATCCAATCAAAAACAACAGTTCTCAAGCTTTTACTTAAGCATACATTATCCTTGGAGATGGGTACGCAAGTTGCAACATTTTATACCAATTAACTCACTTTCAGAGCTTCCATTGTCCGCACCTGCAGATCGACCTTGGAGTAAAGAGAAAATATGCCAGGCTGGCACAAAACCTTAAGATAAGCCTGTGAACGATCTCAGTGGAAAAGTACAGCTTCAAGCAGAAATACACGTTTAATAGCACATTGGAAAAATACGAGCATCTAAACCGTGAGACCAGGCAACTAGGCCGAAGCCTCTACTAAAGTTATGCTAAGCTAAAGCATTTCAAACAAGCAAATCGTAGCATACGTTTACGATTATGTTGGATTAGTGCAATTCTAATACACCACGTTATATAAAGCACGCTTATAAATGTTGGCAAACTACTCTGAGGGCACATTTTGTTCCCGTACAATCTTTATTAGTTCGGTTAAAGTCACACATGATTATTTCACACTACGTTTATGCGTTAATAAATGTAAAACCTTCATTTTCTGCTTCATCACCAGCTTTCAGGAACAGGCAGACGTAAATCAGAAAACCCATTTTTTCAACACAATTTTGGCATTTTACTGGGACATACCCCATTTTCTTTTTTTTTCTTTTGCTTTTAGCCTCATTCCAGTTAGTGACAGAAAAGGGTGTGAAACCAATTCTGGATCCCAGACAACTAAATATTTCTGCAAAGTAGACACAAGTCTGAATTCAGCTAGGGGTAATTTGTGTAGACCCTGCAAGGGCTTCCTACAGAAAATAACAGCTGAAATAAAAAAGTATTGAAATTGAGGTAAAAAAAAAGCAATTTTTCTCCACGTGTTACTCTGTAACTTGTTCCTGCGATGTCAGATTTTTGAAAGCAATATACCGTTACATCTGTTGGACTCTTCTAGTTGAGGGGATATATAGGGCTTGTAGGTTCATCAAGAACTCTAGGTACCCAGAGCCAATAAATGAGCTGCATCTTGCAATGGGTTTTCATTCTATACCGGGTATACAGCAATTAATTTGCTTAAATATAAAGAGTGAGAAATAGGTATCAAGTAAACCTTTGTATTTCCAAAATGGGCACAAGACAAGGTGTTGAGAAGCAGTGGTTATTTGCACATCTCTGAATTCCGGGGTGCCCATACTAGCATGTGAATTGCAGGACATTTCTCAAATAGACGTCTTTTTTACATACTGTCTTTCATTTGGAAGGGAAAAATGTAGAGAAAGACAAGGACCAATAACACTTGTTTTGCTATTCTGTATTCCCGATAAAAATGGTATTTCACTTGCGTGGGTAGGCCTAATGCTCGTGACAGGAAAGGCAACATGGACACATCACATTTTTACATTGAAATCTGACGTTTTTTGCAAAGTGCTTAGCTGTAGATTTTGGCCTCTAGCTCAGCCGGCACCTAGGGAAAGCTACCAAACCTGTGCATTTTTGAAAACTAGACACCTAGGGAAATCCAAGATGGGGTGACTTGTGGGGCTCTCACCAGGTTCTGTTACCCAGACTCACTTTGCAAACCTCAAAATTTGGCCCAAAAAACACTTTTTCCTCTCATTTCGGTGACAGAAAGTTCTGGAATCCGAGAGGAGCCACAAATTTTCTTCCACCCAGCATTTCCCCAAGTCTCCCAATGAAAATGGTACCACAGTTGTTTGGGGAGGACTAGCGCTCACGACAGGAAATGTCCCAAAACACAACTTGGACACATAATATTTTCCCAAAGAAAACAGAGCTGTTTTTTTCAAAGTGCCTAGCTGTGGATTTTGGCCTCTAGCTCAGCCGGCACCTAGGGAAACCTAGCAAACCTACACATTTTTGAAAACTAGACACCTATGGGGATGCAAGATGGGGTGCCTTTGGGGCTCTCACCAGGTTCTGGTACTCAGAATCCTTTGCAAACCTCAAAATTTGGCCCAAAAACACTTTTTCCTCACATTTCAGTGACAGAAAGTTCTGGAATCCGAGAGGAGCCACGAGTCTCCCGATAAAAATGGTACCTCACTTGTGTGGGTAGGTCTAGTTCTTGTGACAGGACATGCCCTAAAACACTATCTGGAAACTTCAAAATTATCAAATACAAAACTATCTGTTTTTGCGGGGGGCACCAGGGTCGGATCGACTCTGGGGACATCACCTTGATATTTTGCAAGGATTTGTCCACCCCATTATTATATAATGAAATTCGGAGTGGTGCAAGAATGCAACCTTGATGGATCCCTCATGTTACCTTAAAACATGATGTAATCTCTCACCTTAGTTTATAGCGTACTCAAGTGTTTAGTTGGATGTATAGTTGTAATAAGATACAATCTCAATAGGGGTTCCCATTTTAGATTTGGTATTTCCAAAGAGTTGGTATTTCTAAAGTGTGTTAAATCAGCAGACAGAGCAAACTGTGCCCCCAGCCCCCCAAGCATACATGCCCACTAGAAGAGAGAAAGTACCGGCCCAGGACAAGTCTAATGTACAAAGAGCCATGTTATCAGTTGCTTGCAAAACAGTAAATAGGAATTCAGGCTCTTGACGTGATTGGGAATGGAATTTCAAAACGGGAAAGGAATTTCACAATGAGCCGCTTCAACTGTGAAAGCCCCTTCTCCCTACTTGGCTTTCTTGACTTGTGGATCTCAAGGGGCTCCTCGTAATGTCCCAAATCAGGGCAGACTGCAAATAGCCAGATTCTTGAGAGTAAACAGCTTCATATGTCAGGCAGAGTACTTTAAAGAACAAGTGTTTCCTTACCAGCAGCCAAAGGAGATGTTTTAGGCCCTCACCAACTGAGGAATGCTTGGGTAATCCTAAAACCAGGCATGCAGCCGCATTCTAGTTAAGATGGAGCTTATTTTTTTCTTAATCAGTGACCGCCATAAATTAGTGTGGTTAACTAGATCAAAGTTGCTGCTCAGGTAGACAAAGCATAGATGAATGTGACCTTCTTGTCCAGAGCATATTTACTTATGAGTAAGTGGAGGTTTATGCATTGTTCCACAGTACCCACTTCCCTTCTAAACTCATATTGGGAATATGTTAGAATCTGGTATTTTGTCGCTCAGGATTCCAGCCTCTCTAATAGAACTCTACCCATTAATTTAGCTGACGAGTCCAGGAGGGATATGAGACAATAGCACTTTTTGTCCCCAAAATCAGAGCTATAATGCTCTCTGTCTAAAAGCAAGGCAGGTGTCATCCAGCTGCCACGTTGCACACCTGTGTCAATATAGGGGCCCACAGGTTGATGTCTGACTTAAATGTATCAGTTGGAACTTCATCTGGACCCAGTGGCTTCACAGTAGCAAACTTTTCCAGAGCAGCAATAACCTTTTGGAAAGCAATTGGTTCTAGGAAGGATGGTTTTGCATGACAAACTGCACTGGTAGTGGAGTCCAGAGCTTGATTTTCTGGGTTAAAAATTCAGCCTGCTCTACAGGCACCTCAACCCTGGGGGCTGATGAGTCCTTTAGGAATAGCTGATTAGTTGTTCTCCAAAAGAGAGTGGCACCCCTTGTATCCGCTGCCTGTTGTAAATTTGCTCATGCTTTATCCTGTGGCTCCTCTCTTCTTTTCCTTAGTGCCTGCTTGTAGCAAAGTCTCAAAGATGTGATTATCTCTCTATTTCTTAGAAGAGACTGAAGGGCCTTCTTCAGGTTCCAATTTGCTTGTGAACATTCATGGTCAAACAACCTAAAAGATTTACTGTTAGTACATGTCTTCCCAGCTAATCTTGGGTTACCCCCAATTGCTAATAATGATTCCTTAAAGGCTGCTATAATGTGATAAAGGGAGGAATTAGTGTCAGTACAGATACAGAACTCAGAAGAGTTATCAATAAGAACCTTTCCTATTAAGGCCGTTTTGTTAATGTTTGTCCACTTAAGAGTAATACCAGTATTGCCCTGGGTTTCAATGTGTTGTAGAGTTGTGGCCCTTTAACCAACTGTATCTTGATATCAATTACCAATGACAAGGAGTGATGGTCACCGATATAGCTTAGATTGACATTATAGGACTCCACCAACTCCATTGAAGTTTGAGTAAGCAAAATGTGATCAATAATCAAGACACCATGGCTCCCTTGAAGGTCGGAATTTTTGTTTGTTGACTGTCCCGGCTGTATTCCATTAACTCTAAGTTGTATTTGAAAATTAGTTAATTGAGGGTCTCACCATATAAATTATGAGGATAATGTGCTTGATCACCCCCATTAATATTTGTGTGATCACAGATCTTACTATTTGGCTTCAACACAGGTAGTGATGTCCCCAGCCCGTATATAAATACAGTTGTCTTTGAGTCGAGACCCAAAAGATTCCAGTTCTCTCTCCAAGTCAATGATTACTTTATTCCTTGTATTGTCAAAGATTAAAAGATAATCAGGATAACATTTGTTTGCTCTAAAGTCTGAAGATTGAATATCTGATAATAAGGTAAGCTGAGTAGGCACTTTTCTACCACTAATGGGGAAGTAGTAGATGTTATTAATGTTAATCCCCCCTTAGCACGTCCATCATTTGAAGGAATAGCTGGGATGCAATAGGTCTTTACCCATCTAGATGGAAACCCCTTGTCTGCCAGGTTTCGTATAAACAGGTCAGTTGTGACAGCATGATCAAGTTAACCCAATCCATGTTCCCCAGCTTATTTTTTACACCTGCAAAATTCCATGACCTGCTTTCTCCCTTACTACCTTCCTTTTATGGATTTGAGTACCCAACTCTAACCACGGAAGTAGACAAAGAAGTAAATTCTACTACATTTCTGTGGATTGCAGCTTACCCGTCGATGCTATGACAATTAAGATTATCATAATTTCTGCTGCAATCAGGATGAACCTCCTTACCTTCTGCTTTTAAGGCCACCCCACACAATCATAACTGCCCGGTCAATCACAATCACCGAAGAAGGTCAGGGTGCATATCTGTTAGAGAGAGCGATTTCCCTCAGTGCTGGAGGCCACCCTCCCTGCTGGGATTTGGCTCCTAGGTAGCTGTGGCTGATTTAAGGGTAAGCCCTGAGCCATGGGCCAAGGTCTGTAGAAAAAAAAACAATGGAATGGCCCTGATAGTGGATGAAGGTGAAATTCCATTACTGCCGGGCATCTCAGTGTGGCAAAAGTTCTCTCTGCCATAAATGGTCTCATGAAATTTATAATAACACAATCTCCCTCCAATGATTTTTCATCCTTGCCTATCCAGGGTACTCACTAGACCACATTAATCCATCTGCCCTCGTTAGCCCCTAAAGAACAGTTATATTCCAACCAATTCATGACCTTGCTCTTCACCTGGATAAACTTTGCAGTCGTGCCAGCCTTAAGCAGGGAAACATTTCCTAGCAGCACAATGTAGGTGGTGGTGTCCGGTGGTAAATTTGGCATAACCCCATTTGTTAGATTTGTTAGCTGAGGGCAACTCATCCTTTTTGATAGATTGTCCACCTGAGCCTCTTCAATCGGCCATTCAATGTACCATGTAGCTTTTCACGGCCGCTTCTAGGTGGCCCGTCCCCCACTGTGCCCCCAGAGGCTGTTGTGGCATCTAGAGCATGGGTAGTGATACATCTTCCTTTATGGGTGAACTGTGACAAAGGGGCAAAAGTAAGCGGCTCATTGACCCGCTTACTATGCAATTCCATATTTCTTCCCCCCACCAGGTCATGAGCAACATTAAGAGGTGGGGGTATAACTGGGTTTGGATTTTGTGCCCCTAAGGCACGTGTTGACTCATTCATGTTTGATAATACCTGTTCAATTGCTGCTAGACGTGCACAGATTGGCTCCAGTTTATTATCCAAGGCACCAATCAGTTTCTCATACAGTGAGTCCATTAGGACTTTCAACTTGTCCTTCTTCCTGGGCACCACTGCAGTACTCCTGGGGGATAGAACAGTGTTGCCCCTTGGGTATTTGCATTTACTGCCAAACTCTGCTCTCTTCCTTTTTTCTTTTGCTCCATGGCCTTCATTTGCACCCACCAAGACCTCTGGCTCTAATGGATTGGGAGCCCTAAGAGATCTAAACACAAAGGGGGTTCAGACACTATGGATGATAAGGAACTCCTGTCATCTTCAGCCACCCCGTGCATACCCCAAGATGAGCTAGAGTCAGAGCTGAGGACAGAGTTGGGATTGGAGTCTCCAAGGATGATTAAATGGTTGAAGAGAGTGATAGATGGTATTCAGCCAGCTCGATCTCTTCACTAAGAATGCCTACAGCAGGCTGCAAAAAAGCACCCATGGTTGTGTTGATTTTAAACCTGCCATCCTTGGTGTGGTCTCCCCTAACATTTTGCTTCTACTTCCCAGGTTGTTGCTGTGTGCTGGACTCTGTTTTTGCTGTTTTTTTTTTATTCTGGGCTCTTTACCACTGCTGACCAGTGCTAAAGTGCAAGTGCTCCCTATGTGAAAGTGTATGTGTAATTGGCTTTTCCATGATTGGCATATTTGATTTACTAGTAAGTCCCTAGTAAAGTGCACCAGAGCTGCCCAGGGCCTGTATTTCAAATGCTACTAGTGCGCCTGCAGCACTGATAGTGCCACCCACATGAGTAGCCCTGTAAACATGGCTAAGACCTGCCACTGCAGTATCTCTGTGTGCAGTTTTAAACTGCCAATTCAACTTGGCAAGTGTACCCACTTGCCAGGCCCAAACCTTTCCATTTTCTACATGTAAGTCACCCACAAGGTAGGCCTCAGGTAGCCCCATGCGCGTGGTGCAGTGTATGTTAAAGATAGGACATGTACTGATGTGTTTTACATGTCCTGACAATGAAATACTGCCAAATTATTTTTTCACTGTTACAAGGCATATCTCTCTCATTGGTCAAGATGAGGGCTGCCTTTAAAAATCCTTAAAGTGCAGTTTCTCTTTGAGAGCAGATAGAAATTAGAGTTTGGAGTCTCTCAACTTGCAATTTAAAAATACATCTTTTAATGAACATGATTTTTAGATTGTTAGTTTGCAAATGCCACTTTTAGAAAGTGGGCATTTTCTTGCTTAAACCATTCTGTGACTCTGCCTCTTTGTGAATTCCTTGCCTGGTTCAGACTGACAGTTTGGCTGTGTTAGACCTGACAGCCTTAGGGTGGTCTCCCCCAATTTTTTGCCTTCCTCCCTCCACTTCTTGACACTGTTTTTGCTAGTTTTAGGACTCTGTGCACTTTACCACAGCTCACCAGTGCTAAAGTGCATATGCTCTCTCCCTTAAATCATAGTAACATTGGTTCATACCGAATTGGCATACTTGATCTACTTGTAAGTCCCTAGTAAAGTGCACTACCGGTGCCATGGGCCTTTACATTGAATGCTACTAGTGGGCCTGCAGCATTGGTTGTGCCACCCATACAAGTAGCCCTTTAACCATGTCTCAGGCCTGACATTGCAGGGCTTTTGGGTGCAGTTTCACTGCCACCTCAACATGGCATTTAAAAGTACTTGCCAAGCCTTAAACTCCCCCTTTTCTACATATACGTCACCCCTAAGGTAGGCCCTAGGTAACCCAAAGGACAGGGTGCTGTGTAGGTAAAAGGCAGGACATATACAGGTTAGCTTTATATGTCCTGGTAGTGGAAAACTCCTAAATTCATTTTCCACTGTTGTGAGGCCTGCTCCTTTTATAGGCTAACATTAGGGCTACCCCCATATATTGTTTGAGTAGTAGGTTCTGATCAGAAAGGGGTAGATAGGTCATATTTAGTATGGCCAGAATGGTAATTCAAAATCCTGCTGACTGGTGAGGTTGGATTTTCTATTACTATTTCAGAACTGCCACTTTTAGAAAGTGAGCATTTCTCTGCACTCACAATCCTTCTGTGCCTTACAACCTGTCTCCAATCCATGTCTGGGCTGGGCTGGTTGACAGCTCCCTTGTGAATTTCACCCAAACAACCACAAACACTGGATGCTCAGTCACACCTGCACACATCTGCATACTGAATGGGCCCTCCTGGGCTGGAAGGGCGTAGGGCCTGACACTTGCATGTCAAAGGACAGTGACCTGCCCTCACACAATGGATTGCCAACTCCCTACTGGGACCCCGACAGACAGGGTTGTACTTAAAGGGGACCTTGTGCACTTCAAAACCACTCTTTGAAGTCTCCCCCACTTCAATGGCACTTTTGTGTATATAAACTGGATCCTTGACCCTACCAACTTAGACACTTCTTGTGACAGACACTCTGCACCAGAATCTACAACCTGCCAAGAGAAGCTTCCGGGCTGCCCAAAGGACTCACCTGGGCTGCTTTGCTGTAAAGGACTGCTGCCTTGCTGTTGCCCTGCTGCCTTGCTGATCTCTGGCTCTGCTGAGAAGTGCTCTCCAAGGGCTTGGATTGAGCTTGCCTCCTGTTTCCTGAAGCCTCAGGGCCAATAAGACTTCATCTCTGCAAAGAAATTCCTTGTGCAGTGAAAATCAACGCACAGCCTGCGTATAGACGCAAAGCCTGCCCAACAGTGAGAAAATCACTGCATTGTCGAACTGGAATGACACAGCCCGGTTCCCTGAGTGGAGATTGCTGCAGCACCAGCGTTGCGGCTGAAAATTTGACACACAGCCCACCGGATCGACGCATTGATGATCCGGAATGACGCAGCCCAACGCCCTGTGTAAGGAATCGATCAGCATCTGTCGTGCAGCAGAAGCTCTGACACTTCAACAACCAGATCGATGCAGCACCTGTGATTTTGCCCCACATGCCCAGAATTTCCACGCATCGCCCCTGGGTGTCAAAAGACTCTGCATCCCAAAAGAGGATTCAAGCCTAAGTGCCGGAATTCAATGCAAAGCCCTTGCCGCGTGGAAAAGAATCACTGCATCATCTGTGTGCAACTGGAAATCCGACGCACACCTACCTTTTTCCACGTATCTCGTCCTCTGCGGTCCTTGGGCATGTAATTTTGACGCAAACGAGGTACTTTGTACTTGCAAGAGACGATTGTTACTTTTAAGAACTATGGGCCAGATGTATCAAACTTTTTTGCTTTCGCAAATGGTGTGAATCGCAAAAATCGTCCGTTTGTGAATGCAAAAATGCCCCCTGCAATGTATGAAAGGCACTCGCAGTATGAAAATACAGAATCGCTAATTTAGCAAATTTGAGCGAATATCACATGTTTTTGTGTGTCACAAACAGTGTATCGCAAATAGCGACATGATTTACCGAATCTCTATTTGCGAGATGCAAACTGGGACAAAGTTTTGCGATTCGCAGATAGCGATCTGCAAAATCCTGGCGCAATTTGTGATACACTGATTGCAACACGCAAAACCATGTCACAATGCGATGTATCAAAAATTGCAATTTACCACAAATTGAAATCAGGTAGTAACCAGGTGCAACCTATATAAAGAGGCCCAGAATGACTCAGCCGCTTTTCCACAATGGCTGCACTCTACATGATGGCGAGGAGAATGAGGATCTTGGCAGGTTTGAAGAGAGGGAGGAGGAGACAAGAGTGCATTTTCAGAGTGCGCATAACCCTATTTGACCAGACAGATGAGGAAATCTATGAGAAGTACATGTTAAGCTCAGCCATTATACTTGACCTGATAGCAGATCTACAACCCCTACTGCAGCGCACCACACACAGGACCAATAGCATACCCACCCATGTGCAGGTATTATGCTCCCTGCACCTATTAGCTTCAGGGAGCTATCAAGGGGTCATAGCAGCAGCTGGAGGTGTCTCACAAAGTACCCTCTCACGCTTCTTCAATGCATTTCTGAATGCCATGCTGAGCAAAATACAAGACCACATAAGATTCCCCAACTCCCCACAGGAATTACAACAAACGAAAATCAATTTCTATCAGATTGCACGATTCCCACATGTCATAGGTACCATCTGCCACCGAGTATGTGTATCGCAACCGTAAGAACCATCATTCCATGAACATACAGGTGATTAGCAATGCCTCTAACACCATTACCGATCTCGTGGCCAGATACCCAGGTAGCACACATGACTCGTACATCTTTCGCCACAGCGGGATTCACACAAGACTGCTAGCTGGGGAGTTTGGAGAAGGATACCTTTTGGGTAAAGTAATAGTTGACAAAGTTGTATTGAATTTATAGTGACTGCAGATTTCAACAGTACTCATTTTACACTCTGTTCATTCCAGAAGAGAGTGCCTACGCAGTGCGCACCTATATACTGACGCCCTACCTGAACCCTGCAACGCCAGCAGAGAGGAGGTACAATGCTGCACACAGGGCAACCTGCAGTGTGGTGGAGCGGAATTTCGGTCTGCTGAAGAGCCCCTTCAGGTGCATCCATAAGAGTGGAGAGGCACTACAGTACAGCCCAGAGACAACATGTAAAATTGTGGCCACATGTGCAATGTTGCACAACATTGCAACGAGAAGGGACATACCAGTTGAACCAATGGAGCCTGACTTAGATGAAGATGGTGATCCCTTACCACCCCATCACCCAGTAGACAGGACATGTGCAGCAGAGGGCAGGCAAAGACGTGCTGACATCAGGCACAACCATTTCTGATGGAAGTAATGACAACACAACTTCAATATTATGTATTCCTGTAGTTAGCAACTTTATCACCTTGACTTCAGGCAACGTATTTGTCAATAGGACATAGCCATGAACCATAGGCTACCATGTGCGAATAACAGTGTCACACTATTAGCATCGCAGAATAACTGTACAGCTACATGTTACAGTAGTCCCCTTTAGGCCTTAACATTATTTCCTACATCCATGCACTCCACTTGAGTGCTTAGTGGCCTCACTGGCCCCTCTTGTTGCGGGTTCACAGGCAGTACTGTGTCTGGTACTGCGATGCCTAGGATCCATCACAGGGGCTGGAAGACTGCTGAGGCTAGAGAAATCCTCACTATACCCACCACCAAGTTCGCTGTTTGTAGCACTTCGAGCTGTCTGCATTGCATCCAGGACATTGGTTATTTGCACTAATCCTTGTGCAACGTCCCAACTGCAGTGTGCCAACTCCACCTGTATGCCCATAGCACGTCGTGAAATCATGGCAGTTGAGCTAGCAAGCTGATTGACCGATCTGCAGAACCCATCAAACCTTCCCATAAATTGGTGATGGCGCCTGTGGTGGCTGACAGGCTCCTGCTGAATCTCAGTGCAGAGGTCCCTAATGGCATTTGTCAACTGCTTTGTGTTTTCGGCTGCTGTTTGCTGTCCATCATTCAGAGACTCCAACTGCTTGCTTATTGCGCCCATGTTCTGATTGATTGACACCAACTGCCTGTGCATTGACCTCATGTGTTTGCATTGCAGGAACTGCACTTTCAGCATAGAAGCTTCAAAGCCGCCAAAGATTGATGGGCCCTCTCCTTCCTCTGTGCACTGTGTGCCTGCATCGTGATGCTTCCTGAGGGGAGTTGACTGACGTTGGGGCAGGGACTGCTGTGTTCCTGTGGACCTAGCCTCTGGGGGTGGAGTGGGGACTTCATCCGGTATCTCATCTGAGTCCAGGTTGTACTCTGGGAGAGGAAACATCCTTGTCCTGCGTCTAGTTGGTGCAATACTGAAAGACTCACTTGTGTTAGAGTCAGACTGTGGCTGTGTTTCAACATCCCCCACATTTCCACCTTCTGCTGCAGCAGGGCCCAGGACATCTGCAACGACAATGTGCAGCATGTCAATAATGTATATCTCACAATAAGTTGCACAATATTAAATATTGTACTCTGACATCATATCACTGTGAATTGTGTGTGTTGTTTCTCTATGTGCCTGAACACCAACTTGCTTTTATGTGGGTTTTTGACCTTGGGGTGTGGACTACCACTCCCATAAGACATAGTTGCGTTGTATGTAAGATGTGGCATGGACTACTAATCACAATGCATCTAAGTAACACCTCTTTCCTAGGGGGCATTTGTACATGCACATATGGGGATACACATCATTGCTGGCCTTACCTTTGCTGGTGCTGGGTGTCCCTGAGGTGTCAATGTCAGTGATACCACTGACAGCTTCGGGAAGCAGTGTGGACTACACCATGTCTTCCATTGGTGTGGACGGTGTCTGGATGGGTGGTCCTCCTCTGGTGCTCCTTGCCTCCTTTAGCCTGCTGGCTACCCTTTCTTTGGCCCGGGAACGCAGGTCAAACCATCTCTTGTGTATCTCCTCCACAGAGCACTGCGCAACACCCATCATGCATATTTTGGTCTGCATGTCCGACCACAGTTTACTTTTCTCACTTTCAGGTACCTGGAGTGAGTTCTTTCCAAACAGTTTGTCATGGTTCCTGACAACCTCCTCAGTGAGCACCTCCAATTCCTTCTCACTGAATTTGAGCTTGCGCTTCCTGTCTCCCTAGTCCTTCACCCTCCCAATATTGGCCATGTTGCAGTTTGGTCCTGGCAGGCTCACAAAGCTGGCTCCCTGGTGCTGGGCTGTGTCTCCCTGCCTACTCCTGTGGGTGTGGCTCCTGGAAACAGCATGGGCTGACTCACGTCCTGTTTGTGATGTCATCATCCTGTTCCGGTTTGCTGTTTTCGCAATTTGCAATTTTCATTTACGGAATTGCTATTGACAGACTCGCAATTTTGATACTTCCCATTTTGCATTTCTAAAATAACGATTTCTTAAAATTCACTATTTAAGAAATACAAACAGGGAGCTTGATACATCTGGCCCTAAAGACTCTTCTTATCATTACAAAACTGATATTTCAACTTGTGATTATCAAATTTTGATCGTTTTACCTTAATTTATTTATTCAGATAAATATCTCTTTTTTTTTTAAATGGTGTGGTGTATTTTAGTGGTGTTTTCACTGTGTTATTGCATGATTTATTGCACAAATACTTCACACATTGGGTGACTGCTCAGTGCCAAGCTACAGCGGGTGGGCACAGGATAATTTGGATTGTGTGTGACTCACCCTGATTAGGATTGTGATCCCTATTTGGGCAGGGTGGTATACCTCTGCCAACTAGAGACCTAATTTCTAAAAGGCTGTTTCTGAATCTCCACTAGACAGTGACACAAAGGGAGCTGGGGTGTAGCTGCATATCCTGATGAGCCAACTGGGCTAGTGTGGAGGGAGGAGTGGTCACTTACACCTGAAAGGGCTGTGCTTGTCCTGACACAATACAATCTCCAACCCACTGGTGTGTGTCTGGAGCCAGGCCTGGGCAAGGCAGGATCCTGTAAACACCAGAGACTTTTGGGCAACTTCAAAAGAAGAAAGGGGTATAAGTATTGGACCCAAAACCCCAGACTTTTGTCTACTTTAAGGATTCAAGAGGAACCTCTGCCAGGAGAAGAGCTGAACAGCTGAAGAGCTGAGTGCTGCCCCTGCCTTAGACTGTGTTTTGTTGGGCTATCCTACAGTGTCTGCTACGGCCTGAGAAAGGGGACAAAGACTGGACTTTATGGTATATTCCTGCTTGAGAGGCATCTCCAACGGTTTGGACTGAGCTTGCCCCTTTTTCTGAAGTCTCAGGGATATCAAAGACTTCCTCTGCCAGCACTAGGACTCTCTGCTGAGACTCCGGCCCTGCCAAGTGGTGCCTAACCCAGTCCCTGGGCCCTCGAAATGAGAAGCTAGTAGTAAAACAAGAAAAACCCAGTGCACCATCTTCAGACGACCCCGGACTGATGCCTCTGCCGGATTCCGTGACACGACCTGCAATTGAAGCTGTGGTCTTCACTGGAGTGTGACGAGTCCGCAGACCCGACCCCATAGCAACCTCAACAAAGTCCACGACTCCGTGAGTCCTGAAGTGCTGTGTCACTGACGTCCATGATACCCGACTTCACCGCACCATGCCGTGACCACCGGATATTGACCCTGCCGGAAGTGTGCAGATCCAAAACTTTGTGCCAATGCCGCCTCACATTCACTAGCAAGGGCCTGACACCTCGCACCAATGCCCCGTAAAAAGGGCCATGCGGGAAGGGCAGAGTGAAGACCATGAATCCCAAACCCCAGGTCCCAAGTTCCAAATTCCAAATCCCATGCCCCAAGTTTTCCAGAAACCCGAGCACCAACTGTTCAGCCAACTGCTTAACCCAATTTGACACTTAAAACCCTTAATGTCACTTGGTGCCTCTGCAATTAAAAAGCTCCTGGTCCAGGCTCCACGGGAAATAGCAAATGCTTAAGAGAGCTTAAAGTGAAATTTAGGAGTGTGCAATACAAAAGGGAGCAGAGGAGAGACAAGCAGCCCTGCAGACAACCAGGTAACCCAACACAGAAGTATTGGGCACCGAGACCAATCCGGCCACAGTCAAACCTTCTCTAATGCGTCCTTTTAGTCCCTTCAGTCCCTTTACTAGTAACTCATCCACACACCTCCAGTCCGTGGCCACTGCCACCTCCACCCACAGACACAGGTCACAGGTTGTGGCTTACTGGTCCTGGTTTGTGGATTGCAGGTTGCAGGTCACAACCCCCGGGCCTGAACTCAGGACACTATGAACAGAGTACACAGGTACCTCACCTCTATCACAGCTTCAACTTGTCTTCCACACAATATCCAAAGTTCCACACAGTTTTTAGTGGTCTGCAATGTCCTACAACAGCCATTGCTCGCTGACCACTAATGCCTACAGCCTTGCCGTATGCCTCTAAGCGCGCCCTACTCCCTTGGTGAGCGTGAGCTCAGGGCCAGCAGGAGGTGCAGCAGACCTGAAGGTACAGCATCAGGATGGTGTCAGGCGGAAAGGGAGGCCTGTTCCAAAATGGTTCCAAACACCAGAGTGGGGGCCCTAAGGCGCAAACTCAGTAAAGTGTCAATGATGAGTTACCAATTCTGTTGCCCATGTCTCCTCCCATACCTGTAATGTGAAGGAGGAGACTTCTCAAGCTTTCCTAAAGATTCTAAAACGAACCACAGCCTGAAGGATGACATGGATGGAGACAATCTGAAGCAACTCCCCACCAATTTAAAAAGTGTATTTCTTTTTATGAAGATTGATAATCACTCAACATTGTGTATGTTGAGTTATTTGCAATTTTATGAGGCCACACGTCATACCTTTTAAACTTGCTCATAGATCTCAGCTGTTGGTATTCATTAGAAATACTCATTTACCAGTTGTCTTTTCCAGTTTGGAGAGCTCTATAGGAAAAGTCAGGGTGTCTTCTGGATATGGACATTTTTCCAAAAGTCACAGGCAATCAGGAGTTACTGGACTTATACTGTAACAATAAGAGGATTGTGTCACTGTTGTCCTGGGGCTCCACAGTACCTTTGAAACTAAAACGGAGCACTAAGTAGGGCCCTTTAGCACTTGATTCTCAGGGTAGTGAACTTGAGCTTTGAAAACTCTTGGCTGGGGTGGGACTCCATCCCCCGGAGCCCATTGCTGTTCCTAAGGGGCTGCCTGCACGGAATTCTACTGTGAATATAAGCACTCTACATTATCAGCAGTGTGGAAGCTTTGAAAACTCATGGCTGGGATGGGACTTCATCCCCCAGCATCCATTGCTGTTCCTGTGCCTAAGGGACCAGCAGCACATCATTCCACTGCACATAGAAGCACTCTACATTTCCCTCAGCGCAAGATGCTCGCTGGACATGCCCGGGTGAAGACCAGGACAATAGCGAGCTCATCTGCACCTGTCAGAGTCCAGAGGTGGCTGGGCCACCCATCTTGGCTCTGTAATCTCTGAAGCTACTGTGCCTAGCTGTTTAGGCTATTCCCAGTCTTCATCAAGACTCTTTATTAACTTTTCATTAATGAACGTTTAGTGCCTGGTTGTAGCACCACTTAAATTCCTTCCAGTGTGTCTTTTTTGAGCTCCCATCTGCAATGGGTGTGTACGATATGTCTACGTGAAAGTTAGGTCTTAATATGGAAGGGGTTGCTTCTAAAAAAAAAACGGCATGCTGAATGGACATATTGAAAAGGCTGGGGGAGCATTAAATAAAGAAACTTTGCTTGCCGAGAGACGATTATGTGTGTCTTCTGAGGCATCCATTGTAGTTTAACCAAGTGAGGGTGTCACTTCAACTATTACTACTGCTGCAGGAGATGTGGGTGGGGGCCAAGGTGAAAAACATTATCTGACAGTATTCGCCACATTACCATGCTCTAATCGGAAACCTGGGTTGCGTGGATTGCGGGAATGTGGGAACATTAGATCAAGAAACCTTGCTTGCTGACAAATGGTTATCTGTGTCTTCTGCAGCATCCATTGTAATTTTGTCAGGTGAGGGCAACACTACAATTATTACTACTGCCACAGGAGAGCCAGGTGGGGGCCCAGGTGAAAAACATTTTCTGACAGTAGGAGCCACATTACCACACACTAAGCAGAAACGTGGTTTGCCGCAAGCTCACATAGTTAATACATTCAATCAACTGGGTTTGCAACATCTGATATTTTTACTAACTCTAAAGAGGTCATTGAGGGTTTCCTATAACAGTTTTGCAAGGTGGCCTACTTGATTCTAAGCTTTCAGGGCTATGTGATTGCCTAAGGTGCATTGAGGGGAAACTCAACAAATTGGAAGAAAGGATGGCCAAGAGTCTTGTGGGAAGGTGTGGCCTGCCACTGGGTTATTGCTTCCCTAGTGCTGGCATGGAACCATGGCCCCTGATGGAGTGCAAGGGTTTTGGGGTGTCCACCCCTCATTCTGGTGAGGATTGTTGCCCGGCAGATTCTGTGATGGTTGGTCCTTTTACTGGGAGCCCTAATACACTGAGCACTTCCCCTTCAACCACTGCCCGGGTAGTGCTGGCTCAGAAAAATGTCTCTTATTGTGATATACTGCCTGCTGCTTGTCCCTAAGTGATTGATCTGGCTGATATCCCAATGTTGTGTCCTGATGTTAAGGAGTCCACTGTAGAAATAATTAACAAGACTACCCACTGGATTCATGGGAACATTAGTCAAAGGGGCAGCATCTTCTCTGTAGTACTGATGAAATGTGGGCTGGATTGGGAAGATGCATAAAGAATTAATTGGGCACTGTGTCATTATCACTTTCAGAAATCCTAAGGTTGTAGGAGATCTTCTTTGGGCCATCGAGCAGGTGCACGCCAATTCTGACAAGGTTAAGTTCCTGCCTCTGGGATATTTCTAAAGAAATTTGGTTATAAATTCTGGTGAAAGGGTGAGTCCCTCCTGAGTGAAGCCTGCTCTGCCATGCACATTTAATATCCCTACTCATAATTGATTTTCTTCATTGTGTGATCTGTCAGAGAATCACTGACTGAGTGCTCGCTGAGGCTAAGAAGATCTTTGCTGAGGATGCCTGCAGGGATGAGATCCTCCTTGGTCCTTGACTTGATGAGTAGAAAAGGGGACCTAATATCTCAGAAAATCATGCCAATGTGACCAAGATCCTCTTTTGGAATATTGCCGTCTTGGAAAGTAAAGTGTGTTGCAAGGGGGAGGTTAACTCCATATGTAATTAGGACATTGTCTTCTTTTAAGGCACTTGGACTACTGAAACCATCAGCTTGGATGGTTATTGTTCCAAGTAGCTTCTGCAGTCCCATCTCTGTAGGTCAGCACTAAGGCAGGTCTAACATCATGGTTTTAAGGCACGCTGGAATGTAAAATCAGCATAGTTCCTTCTGGTTGCACTTCATTTCTATTTTTTTACATGGTCCAATGGTTTAAATGTTATTTTTATTAATTTTTATAATGGGTATTTGATATGGGTAACACTGCCAATTTTAATAAGTTATATGATTGTATCTGTATTCTGGGGGGGATTTTACTGCCAACTTTGGGTCATTACAATCAGAAAATGAGTACAATATGATTGATTACAATGGTATGGGACTGAATATTATCCCAAGGATCATAGTGGGCAAGCCCTTCTCCAGTTGATCAAGTCATTCAACCTGTCTAACGTGTCTGAACGCTGGGATCCTAATTGCCATGTTAAGGCCATCTATGCAAGAGGAGAATATTACTCAATCATTGACTACATTTTTGTTTCCTGTGAATTGTTGCCCAGGATTACCAGGGCAGCCATTGTCATTAGTGCACACATTGATCACAAATCCCTTAGCCTAGACTTATGCCTACCAGGGAGGAGGGTGGCAAGAGTATGGCCTCTGATTCGTTTATGGTTAAGACCCAAGGTTTGCCCCTGGCCTGGAGAAATGTTGACATGAATACTCTTTTGGCTAAACTCTGTTTGAACCATCTTCTCATAGTGATTGTCTCACTGCCTATGATGACCACCGGGTGGTGGTCAACCTATTTGTCCATCAGAATTTAGCCATTTGCGGTCTGCTCGTGTAACCAAGTAGACCAGGTTTGCACATAGCTAAGTGAAATGATAGCACTGTAAGAAGGTGTCGGTGTTATATGAGGCACTGAAGGAGACACTGGGGACTCTTTCAAAATGTAACAGTGTGGTGCAGATCAGGAGAAAAAACTTACAACATGAATCCTGAGGGAGATGGTCAGGGCTTGTATGTTGAAAGATACAACACTGTTATAACCACAATCAGTTCGGAATGTGGATTGCCCATTTTAAGAAAGCTGTCAACATCAGGGCAGTGCGCGCTCTACGGGCGACTAGAATGCAAAGACCTAACAATTTCAAGCTAACATAATTTATGCATCGTGCTGATATGATGTTGTTTAACCTTTTGCATTACAGAGTTCAATCCTGAAGACTTATGTTCAGCATGCATATAAATACTGTTCACATGCAATGTACTGCTGCAGGCTTTCAGACTGTTTCAGGGTGCGGTCCCCTCCCAGGGCCTTCTAGAAGCTTTCCCTGCAGCATGCCTGGGTGTGGTTGATGGGCTGGGCTAAGACTTTATAAAAGGGAGCCTGCCTAGCTCCACGTGCTCACTATTCAGAGGTCCCGGTGCAGAGCAGCAGCAACTTCCTGAGCTCCCGTTCCAGTGGCCTACTTTGATCCTCCAGACCTTGCCCTTTTCACTTTAATTGGTGATCCTAGATCAGGGCGGTAAGACAGAGGTCAGGCTGGGCCTCCGAACCCGTTATCGAAGACTCTCAAGTTATTGGGCCTAATCTTTGCCTGATAACCAATTTTACTCTTGTGCGTGTGAATGTGCGCTTGGTCGTTTCGTAGCATTTGCATGCTGATACTCGAATCGGCAAGACGTGCAATTCTTGGCTTGTGTATTAAGTCTTGATATTCATTGTGCGCTACCATTTTATGGTATTTACAAGGTAGCATTTGAATCGGCAAGACGTGCGATTCTTTTCTCGTGCTTAATTCATGTTATTCATTGTGCGCTACCATTCCTTGGCAGTTACATGGTGGCATTCAAATCGGCAAGACGAACAATTCGTTTTCTTGTGCTTTAACCCTTGATATTCAGTGTGCGCTACCATTCCTTGGCAGTTACATGGTGGCATTCGAATCGGCAAGACGAGCAATTCTATTCTCGTGCTTAATTCATGTTATTCATTGTGCGCAACCATTCCTTGGCAGTCACATGGTGGCATTCGAAACGGCAAGACGCGCGATTCGTTTTCTTGTGTTTTAACCCTTGATATTCAGTGTGCGCTACCATTCCTTGGCAGTTACATGGTGACATTCGAATCGGCAAGACGCGCAATTCTTTTCTTGTGCTTAATTCATGTTATTCATTGTGCGCTACCATTCCTTGGCAGTTACATGGTGGCCTTCGAATCGGCAAGACGTGCGATTCGTTTTCTTGTGCTGCAACCTTTGAAATTCATTGTGCGCTAACATTCCTTGGCAGTTACATGGTGGTACTCGAATCGGCAAGACGCGTGATTCATTTCCTGTGTATAATTCATGTTACTCATTGTACGCTGCCATTTCCTGACATTTATTTGGTGACATTCGAATCGGCAAGCCGCTCGATTCCTTTTCTGTGTTTAAAATCACGGTGTTCATTATGCGCTACCATTTTAAGGTATTTACTTGGTGGCTTTCGAGTTGGCAAGTCGCGTGATTTATTTCTCGAGTCTAATCTGTGTTATTGATGGTGCACAATCATTCCATGGTATTTACTACTCATGTAAAAATCTGCAATGTCCGCAATTCATGTTCCGGAAATTTGAGAGAACACAAAAAAAAGCCAGAGTTCTAGATGTAATGTTGTGTATTCCTAATATGTTTCTCAAACACGATTCATATGATGGTTTAGAAATCATTCAGATTGTTTCCTGATCCTCATGCAAAGGATAATACTTGAATTTGAAAGTTGCATTTAACCTTTCTTGATTTCCTCACATGTATCCAGTCATCTTGAAGCCTAGTCATTTTAAGTCTATCCTTAGGTTGTCCATGTTTTCAGAATGACAATGCTTAGAGTCATAGCCTAGTATTGATTCATACGATGTCATCTTGATATTGTGTGCTTCCTACAGGTCTCCTTCCCAGCTGTTCCCTTCCTAATCCCCTTTTCCCCAGTTGGACTCTCTTAGACTCTGTGACAATTCAAATCAGAGTATTGGAGCTGTCTTGTGGTGGAAGTGTTGGGAACGTGCACAGACCCCGAGGATCTGGTGACTCTGACAAAAGCGTACGGGCCTAGTGTTTCCAATCAATGTTGAGGAGGAGATGTTCTTCCCACTAGACCTTGATGATGAGGCCATGGGAGCAGTCAATAAGAGTCCTTCTAATAAGGCATCAGGACTGGATTGCATGCACATGGACCTGTACAAAGCCTCTCCTGTATGGTGGGCTCCTCTCGTGTGTAACTGTTTAAATGATGTTTGTAAAGCGGGACTCACACAAACTCGGCACACCGCTGTTATTGTGCCGGTTTTTAAAAGGGTAACCATCATTCACCAGGGTGTTATCAACCAATTTCTTTGCTGGACTTAGCTGTGAAGCTGGCGGGTAGGGCTGTACTAAAGCTCCTCCTAACCTGGGTGAGTGAGGCAGATACACTGTTGGAGGTGCGGTATAGATTTCATGAGGGACTCGGCATGATAAAATATTGCCTACATTTACAACTGCTGGTCAGTAAGAATACTGTCACGAAGCAGAGCACCATCTGTCTTGCCTTCATGGATCTCTCCTCTGCCTTCGAGAGCGTGATCAGGTACAAACAATGGGAGATTTTATCTAATCTAGGAGTAGAGAAGGACTTGGTACAGTTCATGAGAGCTTTACATTATCACTTGTCAGCTTCAGGTAGGTACAGCCCATGAGGTGAGAAAACAGACAGCTTCAAGATGGGTAGAGGGGTATGCCAACACTGTGACATGGTTCCTATATTGTTTCTTTTGTATATTAAAAGCTGAGGCACACCTCTGTCCAACGTGGTCTCAGGTGCCCCCATCAGTTGGCCGGGTCCCAGTTCTACTATATGCAGATGATATTGTCTTACTTTCCATAACAAACAATGATCTTAAGGTTTTATTTCAATTTATTGCACCCTTAATGGAGACTTTAGGCTTGGTTACAAACCAAGTTAAATTCTACATTATGGTCTGCAAGTCTAGACAGTATAGGATGCAGGGCATATTTTAACATGGACATGCTGCTGCCCAGACTCAGGCCTTTTCCTACTTGGGCGTAGTTATAGATGCAAGGAGAAACTGGGGTCTACGTATGACTAAAGTGCGTCAGAAATGTTTAAGCTCAGTAGGGAATATTTTTAATTTGGCCAAACATATTGGAAAAAATATGTAGTCCCCCTCTTGGAGATTTATAGGAGAAAGTGCCTTTAAGGGATATCCTAATATAACCTCCCTTCAAAATGAGCAAAACAGGCTTTTTAGGTGAATTCTGGGTATTCCACCTGCTTGTTCTAATTACATTATGCACCAGGTGTCAGGTGCTAGCCGGCGCCTACAGGGCCGATCGGGAGATTGTAGTCATTAGGGACTACACCTCCCATGAAGCCCAGCGCGGTAGAGATCGCGTAAGAGTCAGCACACCCCGGAAAGGGTGTGCGTTATTCTGTGCTAATGAGGCAGGTCGGAGCCTCAACGAGGTCGGAGCGGACGGCGTTCCCAAGGGGGAAATCATCGGCGGCCGGAAAAGAGGAATGAGATTCATCAGGGCCCCCTCCTGGAAACTGACATTTTACCGGCAGAAGGAGTTCCTAGCTGCTCCTCCGTTCAAGATTCAAGTACTAAGGAGGTGGTAAGCGGCAAGCTGTGCTACTTGCCGGAGGCTATCGCCTTTCTTTATTTCTGCATTCCTTATGGCCAGGTTGTGAGTGACTGTCATATACTGGAGCACCTTACCTTTTGATATACCATAATAAAGGAACGGCGATCTTATGAGACATAGGCCCTCATTCTGACCTTGGCGGGCGGCGGAGGCCGCCTGCCAAAGTCCCGCCGTCAGGTTACCGTTCCGCGGTCGAAAGACCGCGGCGGTAATTCTGACTTTCCCGCTGGGCTGGCGGGCGGTCGCCTTCAGACCGCCAGCCAGCCCAGCGGGAAAGAGGCTTCCACGATGAAGCCGGCTCGGAATCGAGCCGGCGGAGTGGAAGCTGTGCGACGGGTGCAGTTGCACCCGTCGCGTATTTCACTGTCTGCGCAGCAGACAGTGAAATACATGTAGGGGCCCTCTTACGGGGGCCCCTGCAATGCCCATGCCAGTGGCATGGGCACTGCAGGGGCCCCCAGGGGCCCCGCGACCCCCCCTACCGCCATCCGGATCTCGGCGGTCCGACCGCCGGGATCTGGATGGCGGTAGGGGGGGTCGGAATCCCCGCGGCGGTGCAGCAAGCTGCGCCGCCGCGGAGGATTCAATGGGGCCGCGGTACACTGGCGGGACCCCGCCAGTGGTGCCGGTCCGACCGCGGCTTTACCGCCGCGGTCGGAATCCCCATTGGAGCACCGCCGGCCTGTCGGCGGTGCTCCCGCGGTCCTCCGCCCTGGCGGTCAAAGACCGCCAGGGTCAGAATGACCACCATAATCTTTTGGCTTTTTTTTGGCAGCAATTCAGAATGAGATTTACTGTTTGCAGGATTCCAAACAGCCGGGACAAATGATTCTTGTCAATATTCAATGAGATATGAACGAGTTACTTCTTCAAATATACGTGACATTAACAAAAGGCTCATTGTGTTAACTGAATCATAGGAAGAAGTGCAAAATAGATTTTCTTCACCTTATTCCTTCTCCTCATGTTTGTTTCTTTATACGTACTGTAGTATTGTTTAGGAGGAGGGGCGGTGAGACCCTTAAGTGATTATTAGTGGCCGTAGTTGGCTTGGGGCATCCATTGGTGATACTGATGGAACATAGTCAGGCTTTGGACTAGTTCTGCCCTTATGAGTTATGGGCAGGCCAGGTCGTTTTGGTTTTAGTGAGACCTTATGAGAATAGACAGACAATGTGATAATTAACACTGTGTATTTTTCTTTACAGTTATCCCGTCCCTGCTGATCCTTCCCCTTCCTTCCCTCGCCTGATTACTCCAATGCACTGTGGTTTTTTATCGGTGACTTGGTGGTGTCGGGAGGTGGACCTTGTTTGCATCACACCGAGTCTGAGGAGTACCTACACCGTGACAGAATAACGCACCCACGAATAATACTCCTCCTGCTCGGTGTAATGCAAAGATGGCATCTATGGATGATGTATTACAGGCGTTAGTGGTAGTGCAGCAAGAGTTGGCAAATTCTAGGGTGGAGGCAGCGGCCCTAAGGGACAAGGTAGAAAGGCTTACTAGGAATCCCTTCGATGCCTCAGCATCTACACCGCAGGTAACCGTGAACGTCTCCCCTCCAATCCCTTTGGCCAGTCCGGAACGGTTTTCAGGGGACCCCAGGAAAGTTCAGGCTTTTTTAACGCAGTTGTCTCTTCAATTCTCTTGTAGACCGGCGTCTTTTCCCTCTAACCTTTCCAGGGTAATGTTCGCTATTTCTTATCTCTCGGGAGATGCAGCTAACTGGGCAGTGCCGTTAGTTAGAAACGATGACCCCTTATTATCGGATTGGAATGCCTTTCGGTCGGCCTTTGAGAAGGTGTTTGATCACAGAACAACCACCTTTAGTGCTGATAGAGAATTGCTGGAGCTGAGACAGGGGAGGTCTGACCTGGTTACTTATCTTACGACCTTCAATAGGCTGGTGGCGGAATCAGAGTGGCCAGAGGAGAAGAGAATGTCTCTCTATTATCAAGGATTAAGAGACGACATGAAGGATATCCTAGCCCAAATAGATCCACAGCCTTCCACGTGTACTGAACTTGTGAATCTTACCTTGAGATTGAATCATCGGCTAGCAGAGAGAAGGGGAGAGCGTAGAGCGGGTGATAGGCGGCCGGGCATTCCAGAAAGGGAGGGGCGACCAGTTCCTAATTCCCATGATTTATGCGGGGAACCTATGGAAGTGGGAGCCGTTAGGGCACCTCTGTCAAGGGCCGAAAAAGAGAGTAGGAGGGTACAGGGGTTGTGCATGTATTGCGGCAGGAAGGGTCATTATGTGAGAGAGTGTCCCCAAAAACCAAGAAAAAGGTTCTCCTACTCCCCCACTCAAAAGGCCGCGGTGACGTCAGGGAAGATATCAGAGAAAGAGGATTTGCCCTTTATAGAACCCCTATGGGGTTCCGGTTGACTTCTTTAACCCTCTTGCCACAAGAAGAAAAGGCGTCACACCTTTTGTTATCCGTAGAGCTGGTGTCCCAAGATCGAACCCATCCTGTGTGGGCAATGATAGACTCAGGAGCCACGGGAAATTTCATAGATGAGGGGGTGGTTAAGAGACTGGGACTTCCGAGAATTCCAAGAAAGAACCCCGAAATAGTGTTGGCAGTTGACGGTACACCACTGAAGTCTGGACCCCTTACTGAACAAACTGAGGATGTGGGGTTGGTTTTCAATGGAGTATCTCCGGCACGCAGAGAAATGATCAGGCTAGATATAATAGAGGCTCCTCAGTATGAAATAATTTTGGGAATGCCCTGGCTAAGAAAAAGCAATCCTGTTATCGATTGGCAAACCAAGACGGTTAGTTTTCAGTCCTTGAGGAGTGAGAAAGTCTGTTTCTTATATGATAACCCCCCCGCGTTAGCGTTGGCTCAAGGGTTACAGTTGGCCACAGTGGTGGAGAAAGCTGTGATATTGCCCTCTGTTTACGCCAAGTTCAAGGATTTGTTCGACGAAGGTCAGGCGGAGACATTGCCACCCCATCGTATATACGATTGCAAGATAGATCTGATTCCGGGAGCACTCCTTCCTTCTTGTAGGGTATATGCTCTATCAGACCCAGAAACCAAACATTTGCGAAGATATCTGGACCGCTTCCTGGAAATCGGGTTCATTAGACCATCTTGTTCTCCGGCAGCTTCTCCACTCTTTTTCATAGCTAAAGCGAATAAAGAGTTGAGAACCTGCATCGATTATCGAATGCTGAACAAGAACACGATAAGGAATAGATACCCTCTTCCCCTCATTCCTGTGTTATTGGAACAGGTGAAAGAGGCAACTATCTATACAAGGTTGGATCTGAAGGGGGCTTACCATCTGGTCAGAATCCGTGAAGGGGATGAGTGGAAGACGGCGTTCAAGACCCGTTATGGCCTGTTTGAATACTTGGTAATGCCGTTCGGGTTGTGTAACGCCCGGCGGCTTTCCAGTACTTTCTGAACGATGTTCTCAAAGAATACGTAGACCACTTTGTGATCGTTTATATAGATGACATATTGGTGTATTCTACCTCCCTAGAGCGGCACATGGAACATGTTTCCCTAGTACTCCAAGCATTGCAACAGCACCATCTTTATTGCAAACTGAGCAAATGCGAGTTCCATGTACAGAAGGTTGAGTTCTTGGGGGTGGATTTAAGCCCGGAAGGGTTCTGCATGTCGACAAGAAAAATGCAGGCGGTTCAAGAGTGGCCAGTGCCCACCAGTGTGAGAGACGTGCAATGCTTCCTGGGGTTTTCCAATTACTACAGAAGATTCATCTGTCATTTTTCCCACATTGTGTCACCTATAACAAGGTTGCTAAGAAAGGGTGTGTCTTTTGTTTGGTCAGAGGAGGCAGAGGAGGCCTTCTGCTTCTTAAAACAGGCCTTCTGCTCAGCACCTATACTTCAGCATCCACAGCCAGAAGTACCTTTTATAGTCGAAGCAGATGCCTCGGATATAGCCATTGGGGCTGTGTTATCCCAAAGAAACAAGACCTCGGGACAGCTTCATCCGGTTGCGTTTTTATCTAAGAAGCTATCTGCTGCGGAACTCAACTATACGGTGGCAGAAAAAGAACTACTAGCCATCAAAAAGGCATTTCAGGAATGGAGACACTATCTCTGGGGGGGCCCAACACCCGGTCACGGTATATACTGATCACCGAAACTTGCAGTATATGAAGGAGGCTAGACAGCTTACCCAGCGGCAAATGAGGTGGATGCTGTTCTTTTCAGAATATGAGTTTGTAGTAACCTTCCGTCCTGGGGTCGACAATCGCAAGGCAGATTCACTGTCTAGACAAAGTGACGCGAGGAACATCGCTTCAAGACCTGATGAAGCAATCATCCAACCGGAAAAAGTGCTTTGTGCCCTTCATATCTCTCACTTCCTAGAAAAGGTCTCTAAGCATAAGTCTGCTGCTCAGTGGAAGGAGTGGGCCGAAGTAAGTCAGGACCGTACCCTTAAGCATGGAATACCGTTGCAAGGTAATCGTTTGTATTTACCAACACATGAACTTCGAATGCAAGCCTTCAATTGGTGTCATGATGCGGTAACAGCTGGTCATCCGGGGTACACCAAAACTGCGCAAATAGTTGAACGACATTTCAGGTGGAAAGGTTGGGCTAAGGACGTTGCGACATGGGTGGCTCGGTGTGAGATATGTGCTCGATCCAAGGGAGAAAACGCGAAGAGCCAGGGCAAGCTGATGCCTTTGCCCACTCCGGAAAAACCATGGCAAACCATCAGCGTGGATTTTGTGGTAGGATTGCCAATGGATCAGGGGTACAATGCTATCATGGTGGTAATCGATAGTCTTACCAAGATGGGTCACATTCTCCCTTGTAGAAACCTACCTACAGCAAGTCAGACCGCCCATCTAATTCTGTCTCAAGTGGTGCGGTTACATGGTTTACCAAGAACCATTATTTCAGACAGAGGCCCCCAGTTCATTGCTAGGTTTTGGCGCATGTGGTGCAAGGTTCTGCGCATTGAATCCGCCCTATCCACCAGTTTCCACCCGCAAACCGATGGCCAGACGGAGCGCCTCAACCAAACCCTGAAGAAATATCTGAGGTGCTATGCAAAGGACGCCCAGGAATCGTGGGTGTCATTGCTATGGCTGGCCGAACTATCGTACAACAATGCTTGGCATAGCTCGATAAGGGAGTCTCCTTTTCGTGCTAACACAGGGTTCCACGCGGAGATGTTGCCCATAATCATACCTCGGGATGTCACGGATCAACCTACTGTCCATGCTATGGTTAAGAACCTACAAACCATGCAAAAAAAAATACGACTTAATTTGATAAAGCCAAGGAACAGTATAAGAAATGGGGTGATGTACATCGGCGTGAGGGGCCGGTGTATCAGCCAGGGGATCGAGTGTGGCTTTCCACCAAGTATATACGCTTTAAGATGCGTAGCATCTTTCATCCTCGTTACATTGGTCCTTATGAGGTGGTACGCAAGATAAACCCTGTGGCTTACCGTCTCAACTTACCTGCTTCCTTAAGAATCCATCCGGTGTTTCATTGCAGCCTTTTGAAGCCAGCTCTGTCAGCGACCCGGCGGGCGGTGCCTCCGGTGGTTAGAGACGGGCAGCTGGAGTATGAGGTGCGCAAAGTGTTGGATTCCAAACTACGGGGGGGTAAGTTATGGTACTTGGTTTCGTGGAAGGGGTATGAGGCCGAGGAGGATTCGTGGGAGCCGGAAGGCAATGTCCATGCCCCTAGGGCGGTGCAACGGTTTCATGCTTGTCATCCCACTAAACCTGGCCCTAGGAGGCGCTTTGGAGGTGGGCGTACTGTCAGGTGCTAGCCGGCGCCTACAGGGCCGATCGGGAGATTGTAGTCATTAGGGACTACACCTCCCATGAAGCCCAGCGCGGTAGAGATCGCGTAAGAGTCAGCACACCCCGGAAAGGGTGTGCGTTATTCTGTGCTAATGAGGCAGGTCGGAGCCTCAACGAGGTCGGAGCGGACGGCGTTCCCAAGGGGCAAATCATCGGCGGCCGGAAAAGAGGAATGAGATTCATCAGGGCCCCCTCCTGGAAACTGACATTTTACCGGCAGAAGGAGTTCCTAGCTGCTCCTCCGTTCAAGATTCAAGTACTAAGGAGGTGGTAAGCGGCAAGCTGTGCTACTTGCCGGAGGCTATCGCCTTTCTTTATTTCTGCATTCCTTATGGCCAGGTTGTGAGTGACTGTCATATACTGGAGCACCTTACCTTTTGATATACCATAATAAAGGAACGGCGATCTTATGAGACATAATCTTTTGGCTTTTTTTTGGCAGCAATTCAGAATGAGATTTACTGTTTGCAGGATTCCAAACAGCCGGGACAAATGATTCTTGTCAATATTCAATGAGATATGAACGAGTTACTTCTTCAAATATACGTGACATTAACAAAAGGCTCAGTGTGTTAACTGAATCATAGGAAGAAGTGCAAAATAGATTTTCTTCACCTTATTCCTTCTCCTCATGTTTGTTTCTTTATACGTACTGTAGTATTGTTTAGGAGGAGGGGCGGTGAGACCCTTAAGTGATTATTAGTGGCCGTAGTTGGCTTGGGGCATCCATTGGTGATACTGATGGAACATAGTCAGGCTTTGGACTAGTTCTGCCCTTATGAGTTATGGGCAGGCCAGGTCGTTTTGGTTTTAGTGAGACCTTATGAGAATAGACAGACAATGTGATAATTAACACTGTGTATTTTTCTTTACAGTTATCCCGTCCCTGCTGATCCTTCCCCTTCCTTCCCTCGCCTGATTACTCCAATCACTGTGGTTTTTTATCGGTGACTTGGTGGTGTCGGGAGGTGGACCTTGTTTGCATCACACCGAGTCTGAGGAGTACCTACACCGTGACACCAGGAGCTGGAGATGGATTATGTTGAGAACATTACTGAGTTTGGCTCTTTGCTTCTGTGGTGCTCGATTTGGGCAAACTCACATGCTTCACTAAATAAAAAGATCATTAAGGACTGCCTTTCATCTGAAAGAGGTCTGAAAATCCCTTGGTTCAGTTATATCAAATCAAAACTGATGAAGCTGGGCAGGCTGACTCTTTTAACCAACCCATCTGCTAAATCTAAAATTGACTTAGCCTGGGTTAAAACAGCATTTATGTCAAGCACGAGAGCCCATATGGAGGAACTTGAATTTAGCAAACCGACTATTAAGGAGTATGTGGATCTGCATAGTTCTGTAACCCTGGAATCATATTTGGAATGGATTGATGGTTCTTGGGACAGACCACTGCTAGCTAGGTTCAGGCTAGGTTTCATGAGGTGGCATCTCGGGTTCCCTCATGGCCAATTCAAGCCATCTAAAGTATTAATATGCCCCTGTGACAAATTCCCCTCACAAAGCCTGCAGCATTTTACTTTCCTCTGTCAATTTTATCTCAATTTTACTAAAAGGTTTCTAATTCCCATTATTAGGGCCTGTGGAATCAGAACTTCTAGACTAGCTTTGGTCTATCTGCAGCAATTCCCCATCCTATTTTATTATTATTTGCTCCTTTCTAAAATGTGCAATTAACAGAAGGAAATCGCTGATGTTTTCATGGGATGGAATCTTTCCAGTGGGTTGAAATTTTGAATATTTCAGAGGGTGTGTCACGATTCTTGAGTTTTAATGGAAAGGTATGTGGATGAGCATGTGGTTCTTACCGTGGGCTGTTTTTGAGCTTTTGTTTTCTGATGTTTGCATTTTAACTGCAACGAATGTACAGGTAGGAAGGATAGAAATTAGCACTTCAATTCCAACCCTACATGGATCAAGGGAGGACTTATTGTGCTGTGAATTAGTCCTGTAAGCTATGATTATATCATTGCGTGATACTGTTTGCATGTTGTTTTTTTATAGGGTTGTTCTTCTGTTGTGTTGTTCTGTGCTCTTATGACTATTTTTATCTAAAATAAAGTAAATGTGAATAAAGTGAGTTTTGAGACGTTCAAGGCTTTCTCTGGCGGTGGTGTGTGGTAGAAAATCAGAGGTCAATTGACATATAAAAGTCAATAAATCATCGTTCAGCCTGACATTTATGAAACCAGAGATAGTACTTTACTTTTCACATGCAACACAATATTGTGTACACAAAATCAGAGGGCAAACATAACATACATAGTAATGAAGATAGGAATTACTCAGTATTAGATTAGTCTTTTTTCAAATGCAAGGTCCTGCAGAAAAATACAGTCAGCATGAGTTAGGGCACATTGCCCTCCTTGGGGGAAAGGGGTAGATGTGGACCCCCTGATAGCCCACTGGGTTCCCCATCAACACTTCCAAATTGAATTATGGCTACATTCTGGGTAACATGTGAATTTTCCCAAAGTACACAGTTCTCTCCACATTTGAACAACACCTTTGATTTTATTCTTTGGCATGATTGGCCTACTTCTACTTGGAGGAGGGGGCTACCTGGCTCCCCATGATGTTGTGTCCCTCACAATGAACAAGGATAGGTTACACTGACTCAGACCCAGTACAGTCAATGCTCTTTCTTATGCCCAATGAGTTGCCTTTAGCAAAGAAGTCAAGTTGGTGTGTCCAAAGTCTCGGGGTCAAATGGAACTTCACTTGGGGTTATTTCACAAGTCCAAACACAGGCCCACCATCTTAACAAATCTAAGAGCCCACCCAAAGTTGCAGTAGTCATCACAAGTGGAAGTCAAGGTAACCACTGCCTTTGGTTTTTATTTAAGGTTTGCATTATTTCCAGAGGTATTTCTACTGCTTGTGGTGAGTAAAGCACAATGCATTCCCAATTGCTCTGTATGCCAAACTGTCACAGATACTATGGTTTCTTTAGGGGGAAACCACTGAACACAAGACCTTTCTCAGTATGCCAAGCTATTACAGGTGTTTCCCAGAAATTGTACCTGGGTCTCATATCTTCACCACAAGGCCTGGCAGTGTAAATCATTCCTAGGGCAACATCAGGTTGCATTAGTTCTCTCTGCCACCACTTCTAGCAGTCCTCCTTTTCAATGCAGCTTTTCTTTCATGCAAGGCTACCTCAAGTGTCCCTTCTCAGTTGTCAGCTCCTTGCATTGAGTTTACCTGAAGGAAGCTTTTCCTGCCGGTTCCAAAACTCTCCAAGTGGCAAATGAGAGTTGACAGTCACTTTTCCTGATCCTGGAGCTCTAAACAACGTCTTGGTCTTCACTTGTATGGAAACCCAGTTCCTGGTTGATTATCAATCTTGGCACACTGACTGGGTGTTTCTGCTCCATACGTATCTTACGTATCTTCAAGATGCACATAGAGAATGCTCTGAAAACATCATAATCTGGGACCAGTTACAAGCTGTTTCTAACTTTGCATATTGCTCCACAGGCTAGCCAGGCCACAGTCTTTGTCCTTTAGTGTCAGCAAAAAGGTGGAGGAGGTTGGATGCTGCCTGACTTAAAAAAGCCAAAAAATCCTGGCTCCAGCAATGTCTCACCTCCCCGACTCTGTGCAACATCTTTGTTTCTTCAGCATTTTCAAAGGTACTGTACCTGGGTTTGTGCGACTCCGTGACTAGCCGGCATCCCCTCGCGAGTGGTGTTGGACACAACTCCGTTAGACGTCATGATAGCCCCAGCTGGAGCTATTGTGTTTCTAAGCTCGTCACTGAGATTTATTCTTTTAAAATTTGTATCTTTACTTGTGAATGTTGGATTTTTGTTGTTTTGGTCTTGTTTGACAAATATTGGCAATTTTTCTAAACTGGTATGGAGTACTTTTGTGGTTTTTTCACTATGTTACTGTGTGTCTGTACAAATATTTTACACATTGCCTCTGAGATAAGCTGAACTGCTTGTGCCAAGCTACCAAGGGGGTGAGCAGAGGTTATCTTAGCTGTGTGACTCCCTTACCTTGAGCAGAGTCAAGGTCTGTAATTGGACAGGGTGCAAACCACTGCCAACTAGAGAACCTTGTTTGAAATGGGGTCTTTGGTTGGCAGTCAGGTAACCCACTGTCCAAGCAAGGACCTCACTGTAGTGAGGGTAAAGGAGAATCACCCTTAGCTAACCCCCGCTCACCCCTTTGGTAGCCTGGCACGAGCAGGCAGGCTTAACTTCAGAGTCTAGGTGTAAAGTATTTGCACCAACACACACAGTAACTCAGTAAAACACTACAAAATGACATAACACAGGTTTAGAAAAATAGGTAATATTTATCTAAAGAAAACAAGATCAAAACAACAAAAACCAACATACACAAGTCAAGTTATGAATTTTTAAAGAATAAGGGGGTCATTCCAGGGTGGATGACCACGGAAGCACCGCCAACAGGCTGGCGGTGCTTCATTTGGGATTCCGACCGCGGCTGTAAAGCTGCGGTCACCCAGCCGGGTCCGGCGGTTTCCCGCCGGATTTCCCCCGGCTGGGAGAATCCTGGGGATTCCGACCCCTTTCCTGCCAGCCTGTTTCTGGCGGTTTTTACCGCCAGGAACAGGATGGCGGGAACGGGTGTCATGGGGCCCCAGCATGATTTTCACTGTCTGCATAGCAGACAGTGAAAATCGCGACGAGTGCAACTGCACCCGTCGCACCCCTGCAACACCGCCGGCTCCATTCGGAGCCGTCTTCTGTGTTGCAGGGCCTTTCCCGCTGGGCCGGTGGGCGCTCCCTTGGCGGGCGCCTGCTGGCCCAGCGGGAAAGTCTGAATGGCCCCCGCGGTCTTCTGACCGCAGAGCGGTCATTTGACGGGGTAAGTTTGGCGGGCGGCAACCGCCGCCCGCCAAACTTGGAATGACCCCCAAAGAGTCTTAAATCCTTAGAAAACAGGGAGAACAGTGTTAGCGTGAAAAAGTACCTGGGTTGCGTCAAAATAACACTGCACGAGCGAGTGTGCATTGGGAAAGGGAAGAGATGTGTTGATTTCTCACTTGCAAGCAAGACCGTGCGTCATTCCTCCTCTGGTCAGGTCGGCGTGCAATGTTTTTCCTCTCCGCAAGGGAACGATGCAGTGATCCAGACAGGCACCTCGGGTCTGGGCAGGCTTTGTGTTGCTTTCTGCGCCCAGCGATTTTGCGTTGAAAATCCAGTCGCACCGGGTCCAAAAACCGCGCTGCATGGGGTTGTGACGTTATCAGCCTCCGTTAGCAGTGTTGCGTGTCGTTTATCCAGCCGCATGTATCGATCTTCCAGCTGCCATGCAGGTGGAGTGTTGATTTCAACCGCAATGCCAGCGACACGTTGTTTTCAGCCGTGTCTCGGAAGGTGCGTCGAAAATGTCCCCGCACTGTGGTCTTTGCGTGGATTTTCAGTCTTGGTCTGCCAGCTTCACCTTTCAAGGGCACAGGAACTGGATAGGGCACCACTTGACAGGGCAGGAGTCTCAGGAGATAGTCCAGGTGCTGACAGGGGAAGTCTTTGATGGCCCTGAGACTTCAACCACAGGAGGGAAGCTCAGGTCAAACCCTTGGAGATTTCTTCACAAGCAGGAATACACAACAAAGTCCAGTCTTTGTCCCCTTTCACAGACTGAAGCACCAACTGAAGGATAGGTCCACTAAGCACAGTCACAGGCAGGGCAGCACTTCTCCTCAGCTCCTTAGCTCTTCTCCTTGGCAGAGGTTCTTCTTGGTTCCAGAAGTGACCTAATTTTTCAGGGGTTTGGGTGCCCTTCTTATACCCCCTTATGCCTTTGAAGTAGGCCTACTTCAAAGGAAAGTATCTCTTGTTTGTGAGATCCTGCCTTGCTTAGGCCAGGCCCCAGACACACACACCAGGGGGTTGGAGACTGCATTGTGTGAGGGCAGGCGCATCCCTTTCAAGTGTGAGTGACCACTCCTTCCTTCCCTCCTAGCACAGATGACTCATCAGGATATGCAGGCTACACCCCAGCTCCCTTTATGTCACTGTCTAGAGAGAGGTGCAAACAGCCCAACTGTCAAACTAACCCAGACAGGGAATCCATAAACAGGTAGAGATCACAGAATGGTTTAAGCAAGATAATGCCTACTTTCTAAAAGTGGCATTTTCAAACACAATCTCAAAACCAACTTTACTGAAAGATGTATTTCTAAATTGTGAGTTCAGAGACCAAAAACTCCACATGTCCATCTGCTCCCAAAGGGAATCTACACTTTAATCACATTTAAAGGTAGCCTCCATGATAACCCATGAGAGAGATAGGCCTTGCACAGAGAAAACCGAATTTGGCAGTATTTCACTGTCAGGACATATAAAACACATTAGTATATGTCCTACCTTAAACATACACTGCACCCTGTCCAAAGGAAAGGTTTAGGCCTGGCAAGTGGGTACACTTGCCAAGTCAAATTGGCAGTTTAAAACTGCACACACAGATACTGCAGTGGCAGGTCTGAGCCATGTTTATAGGGCTACTAATGTGGGTGGCACAACCAGTGCCGCAGGCCCACTAGTAGCATTTGAATTACAGGACCTGGGCACCTCTAGTGCAATGTTCTAGGGACTTACCAGTAAATCAGATATGGCAATCATGGAAAGCAAATTACACATACATTTTACATAGGAGCACTTGCACTTTAGCACTGGATAGCAGTGGTAAAGTGCCCAGAGTAACAAAAGCAGCAAAAACAGAGTCCAGCACACATCAACAACCTGGGAAACAGAGAAAATTCTCACAGCCTTTCTCTGGCTCCACAGTTGCGGCTGAAGGAGCGCATGGCTGACTAATGGAGCTGACCTTGCGTTTCACGCCTCCGACGCTGGTGCCAGGTGGCTCACTGAGGTACGAGGCAGGATGAGGCGGGATGAGGCCGGCGGATTGTGCCGCATCCGTGTGCCGTGGCGGCATTGCTGCGTCCTGGGCAAGCCGGTCCAGGCCAGGCACCGGCCAGGGAGTGCTGCTGGGGCCGTGTTGCTCCTCTGGTCTGATCTGATCTGGTGCAGCCCTTGCGTTAGTGCAGTTTTACCAGTTTTGTCAACATCAGTACAGTGCACGCTCTACGGGCGACAAAAATGCAAAAACCCAGTCTTTATGCAAGAGCATAATTCATGCATTGTATTTATATGCAGTTTGTTAACCTTTTGCATTGCAGAGTTTTACCTTGAAATCACTATTAATGATGTTTGCAAATAATGTTAATTTGCAAGTTATTGCTGCAGGCTTACAGAGTGTATCAGGGTGTGGTCCCTTTCTAGGACCTTCTAGAAGCTTTCCCTGCAGCATGACTGGGTGTGGTTTGTGGGCTGGGCATGACTCTATATAAGGGAGTCAGCCCAGCTCCACGAGCTCACTATTCAGAGGTCACGGTGCAGAGCAGCAGCCTTCTCCTGAGCTCCTGTTCCGGGGGCCTACCTTGGTGTTCCAGGCCTGCTCTGCATTCTTTTGGTGGTCCTTCAGCAGGGTGGTAAGACGGAGGTCGGGCTGGGCCTCTGACCCCGTTCTAAGAGACTCTTGAGTTTTGGGGCCTACTCGTAAAACTTTCAGAGTACGCCAATTATTGCTCTGATTCAGATCTTGGTGTTCGGATTGGCAAAGGCTTGCGCGATCATTTTATGGCATTTGCATATTCTTGTTGAGATCGGCAGTGTGCGCGATTCATTTCTAGCATTTAAATCTAGGTGTTCAGATCACTTACAGTATGCACGATCATTTCATGGCATTTGCATATTCTTGTTGAGATCGGCAGAGTTCGCGATTCATTCCCGCATTTAAACCTTGATGTTCCGATCGCTTACAGAGTGTGCGATCATTTCATGGCATTTGCATATTCTTGTTGAGATCGGCAGTGTGCGCGATTCATTCCCGCAATTAAACCTTGATGTTCAGATCGCTTACAGAGGGCGCCATCATTTCATGGCATTTGCATATTCTTGTTGAGATCTGCAGTGTGTGCAATACATTCCCGCATTTAAACCTTGATGTTCAGATCGCTTACAGAGTGCGCGATCCTTCCATGGCATGTGCATATTCTTGTTGAGATCGTCAGTGTGCGCGATTCATTCCCGCATTTAAACCTTGATGTTCAAATCGCTTACAGAGTGCGCGATCATTTCATGGCATTTGCATGTACTTGTTGGAATCGGCAGTGTGCGCGATTCATTTCCTGCATTTAAACCTTGATGTTCGGATCGCTTACAGTGTGTGCGATCATTTCATGGCAATTAAAACTTTGATGTGTAGTGTTTCCTGAAGTGCACACAATTATCCATTGCCTTAGAATTTTCTGCAAAGATGTTAAATTCAAGATGTTACATTCTATGTGCATGTTAAGTCCTTAGTACAATTCCAATTGTTTTCCAGGGAATGTTTCAGATTGTTTTGTCCTCATGTTAAAAAAGCAGTGTTTGTTCTGAAACAGTATTCTAGAAGGTTCTTGTATTTCTAGACTGTATGTGATATTTCATGAAAAGCTCATATGAAACATTGGAGTAACCCATTCTTGATTTATTCCAGGTACCTAGATTTCTTGAGGCCTAGTTAGAGTCTAGTTCTAGGCCATTCATGTTTCTTCAGTCTAAGTGTTATTTCATGTTCCGAGTATCATTGAACTCTAAATTCAACAGAGTGTTATTTCATGTTCCGAGTATCATTGAACTCTAGATTCAACAGAGTGTTATTTCATGTTCCGAGTATCATTGAACTCTAAATTCAACAGAGTGTTATTTCATGTTCCGAATATCATTGAACCCTAGATTCAACAGAGTGTTATTTCATGTTCCGAATTTAATTGAAACCTAGATTCAACAGAGTGTTATTTCTTGTTCCGAGTATCATTGAACTCTAGATTCAACAGAGTGTTATTTCATGTTCTGAATATCATTGAATCCTAGATTCAACAGAGAGTTTTTATGAACCTCACTGTGATTATATCTTGATATTGTGTTGTTTAACCTTTTGCTTCTTACAGGTCTCCTTCCCAGCTGTTCCCTTCCTAATCCCATTTTCCCCAGTTGGACTCTCTCAGGCTCTGTGACATTCTATCAGAATTTTGGAGCTGTCTAGTGGTGGACATGTTGGGATCGTACGAAGGCCCGAGGATCTGGTCTCCCTGACAAGTTTTGAAACGTCGGTGCTGAAGGGGGAGCTTCACCTCTCCCCACCGCTCCTCTTGCTCTTGCTCCCGCCGCTGCCACCTGGGAATCTGTAGTGGCCTGTGCTCCAGCTGCTTGCCACTTGTCCAACAGATTATTGGTGGCCCGACTTCCACTTGGCTACAGTTGATTCCAGCCACACAAGCACCCCAAAAGCCAGGCCCTCAGGGGTTGTCAAGGCCTGTGTGGATATAGAGCCTCGTGAGGCGCAAGACACGCGGATACTTCAAGTGTACCTTAAGAGTTGCCTTAAGCACCTAGAGGGAGAGGAGGCGGCAGACAGCGGCGACAGACTATGAGAGGCATAAGCAAAAAACCAATTGAGCAATTAACCATTAGCAAATTGTGAGCAACAGTAATAGCAAGGAGAGGAGGAGAGTAAAAGGAGTAAGACGCTAAGGACGTTAAAGGAATAGTTGCATCTCCATAAAATAAATCTGTTGAGATTGTTTTAAGCAGTGAGAACCTAACAAAGGTCTTTCATAGAGATCAGAAAGGAGTTAAGGGGAGGTTACGTTCTTCCCAAGATGTTTGGAACAAGGGAAAAAACAAAGAGGGCTAAGTGGGCGCCAGCTCACTCAATGAAACTCCTATGTACTAATCAGGAACCCGATTGTGGGTTAGATCGTGGGTTTGATCGGGATCTCGGACCCACACAGTCATTCTCAGGGAAACCCGCAAGACGAGTAAAGGCTGTGGTAGGGGGGCTCCAACTCAGACCCCTTGGCGATGAAAGTGCAACGAAAGTGCCTTAGTGGAGAAGAAGGGTGGGATTTCCAATCTGGAACTTTCCTTGCCAGCCCGTGCTGACCCCGATGTTACCTAGGATAAGGGATCTATTGGGGGGTCAGGCCAGGGTTAGGCCTGCGATATTGGGTGTGCAGTCCTGAACGCGGGAGAAATTGAGGGGAGACCCACAAATTCTCAAATTCCTCCAAGTAGGAAACAACAGAACACACTGTTGTACTCAGAATCAGTTGGGAGCAAGGAGATAAGAAAAGCCAAGCCAAAAGTAAACACCATAACTAACTACTACTACTTTCCTTACTCAATAATTCTGTAATCAGAAATATAGAACCCCAATTAGACAGCATAACATCGGAGGACTTACATTTTTTGAATGACAATTTAATAAAAGGCCTCAGGGATAAGGGAGACAAGATTTTAGAAGGCCCAACAATCAATAAGCCAAATGAGCAAAATTGGGAAAACAGAAACGATTTTTCACTAGATCAACCAATTCTCAGCATTATATGTACAACATTGGACTCAATTGCAAGTGCGATCATGGCCCAGTCCCTTAAACTTGATAATCAACTTAACTTAAGCTGACCAAACAATTTACAGCCACAATAAAGACCTTAGATGACAGGATGGCCCTGGTAGAGGGTGCTGTAAGGGATAATTTGCGGCAACAGTATGTTGCCGATATGGCAGACAGGCAAACATGCGCCAAGCAAGTACGAGCCAAAAAATAACTTTGGCTCGATATTGCAGGGAGCAATTAGCTCCAAACAACAACTACCTGAACGAATAAACTTGAGCAATATGAGGTTCCGCTTGCTAGTTAATTTCCCAAGAAACATTACTGGTAATATCTCACAGACGTACGAAGAGCAGCCATACAGAAGCTTGTGGCAAAAAATGGACCACCTGAACATAAATGATGGAATTAGATCACCACTAAAAATCTTAAGCTGGAACATTGCAGGCCTAAAATCCAAAACCGAGGATAAGGACTGGATAGAATTTATCAAACAACATGATATCAACTGCTTCCAGGAAACTTGGTCTATCAATGCCATCAATTTAGATGGGTTTTCCACATTCCACCTACCTGCAACTAAACATAATAAAGGAAGACCAATAGGGGGCCTGACTATCTGGGTCAGAACTTCAATATTGGAAAATTCTATAGCAACCCATGTCGTATTAAGTAAGGATATCCATACCCTAGTAGTAAAACACGAGGTGTGGTCATTTGAAATAGTGAATGTGTACTTCCCACTTATCAGTTGGGTTCAAGTTAAGCCAGGCGTGCGGCTGCTCAAGGAGCATATCCTAAATAAAAGATCTGGAGGTCATTGGAATTCTGTGGCTGGTTACATAAATGACTGTCCCTTCCAGTTTTGCAATAGCTTCCTATTAATATGTGGTGGCTTTAATATCAAACCCCGTTCTATCCTTGGGGATGAACAAGTATTAGAAGAAGATTACCCCTGGAATATTCAGATCCTCTCCACCGAACGTTATCAAGATTCCAAGAAAGGAGAATACATTTTTGAATCTGTAATAGAAGGAGGGACTTGCATCTTAAATGGAAGAACTAATTCGGGCAAAGCATTCAAATCCACCTTCCTAGTCGGAAAAAGGCAAAGTATTATTGACTATATGGCAATAAACATTGAAGCTTGGCATTACATCGTAGATATAGAAATAGGGGATTTGAGAGTGACCATGACCCATTATTACTGGAGATGGTTCACCCCGACACAAGCTCCCGGAAACCAGTTCCTTCATATAAATGAAACTGTCCAACAATAGCTTTCAGAACAAACAGGAAAAACATTGCAAGGACAGAGGTGGTCGAACCTTTTATGGGTGTACCCATTAATACCTGGATGTCATCACTCTCCATGTTTCTTAATCTGCCAGGGAATGAGGCCTCACTCCTTCTACAAAAAAATAATAATCTCCTATTGCAAACTTCAAAGAAAAGAACTAAGTATTTTAAAATCATCTCTAAAGAGACTGAGAGTTGGTTCGATGATGAGTGCTTAAAATTAAAAAAGGCGCTATTACGAGCATTAAAGAACCGGCATCTGAATAACTTTAATGAGCAACAATTTCTCTAATGCAGGCAACAATACAAGAAACTACTGCGACACCAGAAGAAGACATTTTTGCACACAAGCTCTGGAGAGATCTCTTGCACGCAATCTCGGCTGGAAAATCTAAAAGGTTTTGGTAGATAATCAGGTGGGGATGTGAAGGCGCTCCAAAAATCTTAGAGCTGAACATCAACCCACAACTCTGGGTGCAACACTTCACTGCCTTGTATCAAGAAGAGGATATGATCGCACCTAGAAGCATTAATAACTCAACAGGCCACAACCAAGAGTCAGATGGTAGCACTGTAAACTAAGCAAGACACTGTTACTCCCTGAGAATCTCACAGTAGCAACTAAGTGGCCCATTGTGCCTGAACATGAAACATTGGATGAATTGGCCCTCAACAATCCTCCTTGTGCAAACCCCATGCTAACAATCTATTCTGCACCCCGTGCCATGGAGCTAGCGCTTGAATTCAGTGAGAAAGCAATCGAACAAGCTATTCTCCAAAAGCCGCTTAAGGCTGCAGGACCAGATGGTATTTCCTCAGATGTCTATCGTAATCAACTACCCTTATGGTTACCAGCTCTAACTCGCTTATATAATAGTGTTTGGTACTTTGATGTAATCCCGTCTTCATGGAGGAATTCAATAATTGTTCCAATACATAAAAAGGGGTCATGGGATAGGGTGAGTAATTACAGGCCAATCTCATTGAGAATTGTTTTTGCTAAACTGATTCAGTCGCGCCTATACCAGTGGCTAGAGGAAGGAGCTGTATTATTGTTACATAAAGCTGGTTTTAGGAGGGGCCAAAGTACAACAGATCAACTCTTTAAGTTGAACATGATTTGCTTCAAATACGTCTCCTTAAAGGATTCGCCACTGTACTTGGTATTTGTTGACCTTCAAACAACATGATGGAAAAATTACTGGAAGTTCCGAAGGTAATTAACAACACAATTGAATATTGCAAACATAGCCTCAAAAACGTACAAGTGTGCATCCGCGAGCCCACAAAAATAGCGTCAAGAACCCTAAGAATGCCAATGGACAGAACAGGCTTACAAAGCCTAGGACGAGCAGGCTGCCCAGACCTGAGCGATTGCATAAATGATATAGAGGGAAAGAGCAGAATCTCTCCATCAGAAATTGAAGCTTCAAGCATAGTAAGAAAGAGGGTTCAGAATAAAAGGATTCAACAAATAGGGAAATGGAAAAATAAGTGGAAAAAAGCTAGGGGGGACAAAAAAGCCACAGCAAGAAAGGCACAATACACGACGCGGCAGTCAAGATCGGTGGGGCAAATTCAAAAAATTGTACTGCCTGGCCAACAACAGTATGTAAATCAAAATATCATCACTGAGAGGCCTGGAAAAGCAATGGACAAAGATAGCAACTTCATGAATAAAAATCCAGGTTTGCTGTGTGATATTAGCTGTACCTTTCACTCTCATATACATCGTATACCCACTGGATTTAGGGAAAGTCAAGCATCTAGCCATAGAATAAGGAACAAAAAGAGGTTGAAAATAGATCCAGCAGCAAATCCAGGGATAAACGAGACAAGCGAGGATTTAGTCATTAGAAAATGGAGCCCAGAGACATCAAAACTAAAATTAAGTTCTAATAAAGATAAGCACCCTGTAGCTATGAAAATAGAACATCTAGACCAATTACACCATCAAAGCATAGTGGGAAATTATAATGGAAACTGGCAACAAAAGCTAAACACCACTATTGAGGGTACACCACAAGTAAATATTAAAAGCAAAACTAGGAGGCTGAAGAGCTCTGAGGCTGCAGAAAGCGAACAAAGTATTAAACCAACCACTTGTGTGGAAACTAACGAAAATCTAGTAGCCTCAGCTCCTGCATCCTTTACAAGAACAAGACATCTCTAGGCTTGGCCAGGAAATCACAGTGGACAGTTGGGGTATGACAATGTCCTGCCCGCTCTACCACACCCTGCACTCGACTGAGAAAATAAAGTAAAAACTGAATTCTACCCCTCACAACCTCAAATACACGAAGGATGAAGGAACACAGATTTTCATCATGAAAGGATCAAAGAACAGGAAGAGCTAACATGCAAACGCCCTGTAGTTAACATCAATAGTAAAGAGAAAAATGAAAGTCGACTCCAAGGAAGACGGTTGCAGGCAGGCTGCGAGCATATTGAGATCCGTTCTGAAAGGAATAAAGAGTATGAAGATACGATTGTGTTTACTCCTGAGTATTCTTCAAGAGGGAGTCAAGATATTCTAAACAGCTGTAATATCTTATATCTGGTTAACTCCTTACCCGGCCTGCATAATGTAATGACTAAAGATTTGCTGTCGGTAAGATTCATACAAAGAGAAGGGTCAAATAGCGAGGAATCATCAGAGACAGTCTGGGCTTCGTCATGCATAGTAAATCAGATCTTAAATTGGTCCAGTTTGATGAAGACTTGGGGAATAATCACTGTCATTCCACAAAAGTAACTGTATCCATCAGTATTTCTCAAAAAAGCTCAAAACAAAATGCAACAAGCAAGTACGAGCCAAAAGATAACTTTGGCTTGATATTGCAGGGAGCAATTAGCTCCAAACAAAACAACTACCTGAACGAATAAACTTGAGCAATATGAGGTTCCGCTTGCTAGTTGATTTCCCAAGAAACATTACTGGTAATATCTCACAGACGTACGAAGAGCAGCCATACATAAGCTAGTGGCAAAAAATGGACCACCTGAACATAAATGATGGAATTAGATCACCACTAAAAATCTTAAGCTGGAACATTGCAGGCCTAAAATCCAAAACCGAGGATAAGGACTGGATAGAATTTATCAAACAACATGATATCAACTGCTTCCAGGAAACTTGGTCTATCAATGCCATCAATTTAGACGGGTTTTCCACATTCCACCTACCCGCAACTAAACATAATAAAGGAAGACCAATAGCGGGCCTGACTATCTGGGTCAGAACTTCAATATTGGAAAATTCTATAGCAACCCATGTCGTATTAAGTAAGGATATCCATACCCTAGTAGTAAAACACAAGGTGTGGTCATTTGAAATAGTGAATGTGTACTTCCCACTTATCAGTTGGGTTCAAGTTAAGCCAGGAGTGCGGCTGCTCAAGGAGCATATCCTAAATAAAAGATCTGGAGGCCATTGGAATTCTGTGGCTGGTTACATAAATGACTGTCCCTTCCAGTTTTGCAATAGCTTCCTATTAATATGTGGTGGCTTTAATATCAAACCCCGTTCTATCCTTGGGGATGAACAAGTATTAGAAGAAGATTACCCCTGGAATATTCAGATCCTCTCCACCGAACGTTATCAAGATTCCAAGAAAGGAGAATACATTTTTGAATCTGTAATAGAAGGAGGGACTTGCATCTTAAATGGAAGAACTAATTCGGGCAAAGCATTCAAATCCACCTTCCTAGTCGGAAAAAGGCAAAGTATTATTGACTATATGGCAATAAACATTGAAGCTTGGCATTACATCGTAGATATAGAAATAGGGGATTTGAGAGTGACCATGACCCATTATTACTGGAGATGGTTCACCCCGACACAAGCTCCCGGAAACCAGTTCCTTCATATAAATGAAACTGTCCAACAATAGCTTTCAGAACAAACAGGAAAAACATTGCAAGGACAGAGGTGGTCGAACCTTTTATGGGTGTACCCATTAATACCTGGATGTCATCACTCTCCATGTTTCTTAATCTGCCAGGGAATGAGGCCTCACTCCTTCTGCAAAAAAATAATAATCTCCTATTGCAAACTTCAAAGAAAAGAACTAAGTATTTTAAAATCATCTCTAAAGAGACTGAGAGTTGGTTCGATGATGAGTGCTTAAAATTAAAAAAGGCGCTATTACGAGCATTAAAGAACCGGCATCTGAATAACTTTAATGAGCAACAATTTCTCTAATGCAGGCAACAATACAAGAAACTACTGCGACACCAGAAGAAGACATTTTTGCACACAAGCTCTGGAGAGATCTCTTGCACGCAATCTCGGCTGGAAAATCTAAAAAGTTTTGGTAGATAATCAGGTGGGGATGTGAAGGCCCTCCAAAAATCTTAGAGCTGAACATCAACCCACAACTCTGGGTGCAGCACTTCGCTGCCTTGTATCAGGAAGAGGATAAGATCGCACCTAGAAGCATTAATAACTCAACAGGCCACAACCAAGAGTCGGATGGTAGCACTGTAAACTAAGTAAGACACTGTTACTCCCTGAGAATCTCACAGTAGCAACTAAGTGGCCCATGTGCCTGAACATGAAACATTGGATGAATTGGCCCTCAACAATCCTCCTTGTGCAAACCCCATGCTAACAATCTATTCTGCACCCCGTGCCATGGAGCTAGCGCTTGAATTCAGTGAGAAAGCAATCGAACAAACTATTCTCCAAAAGCAGCATAAGGCTGCAGGACCAGATGGTATTTCCTCAGATGTCTATCGTAATCAACTACCCTTATGGTTACCAGCTCTAACTCGCTTATATAATAGTGTTTGGTACTTTGAGGTAATCCTGTCTTCATGGAGGAAATCAATAATTGTTCCAATATATAAAAAGGGGCCACGGGATATGGTGTGTAATTACAGGCCAATCTCATTGAGAATTGTTTTTGCTAAACTGATTCAGTCGCGCCTATACCAGTGGCTAGAGTTAGGAGCTGTATTATTGTTACAGAAAGCTGGTTTTAGGAGGGGCCAAAGTACAACAGATCAACATGATTTGCTTCAAATACGTCTCCTTAAAGCATTCCCCACTGTACTTGGTATTTGTTGACCTTCAAACAACATTTGACAATGTGGATCGCCAAATATTATGGCAACTACTGTCCAAAATGGGAATCCCAGGAATGATCTTAAGGCTGTTAATCTTATTACACAGAGGGAACTCCGCCAGGGTCAGATACAGCTTGAGAAATTACTATACAGAAGAGATTCCAATCCAGCGAGGTGTCAAACAAGGGTGTGTCTTGGCCCTAACCCTATTTAATTTTCATATAAATGAATTAGGCCAAAAACTGAGGAAGTTAAATTTGGATGTACCGAAACTAGAAAACTAAAGCATATTTTGCTCTTCTCAGACGATGCTGTACTATTGGCAAGTACGGAGATATCTATGCATCGTCTGCTACACAGCTTCAAATCATTCTGCATCTCTAGGAATATGATGATTAACGAGGGCAAAACAAAGTTTATCATTCTCAATCAAAACCAGAAGATGTGAGCTACCTTTAAGATAAATAAAAAGCCTCTGGACCAAGTGGCGACTTACGACTACCGGGGCTTCTGGGTGGATGATAAATTGACATGGAATCCGCAAGTTTATAAAAGTAACATCTCCCTGGCCCAACAAGCTGGAGCTGTACTCAGATTCGCAAAAGCCACAGGGAATAACTTTGTGAGTTCGGCACTGCTTGCCTATAAACGAAAACGAGGGCTGCTGCCCCTTACAGTGCTTAGATCTTGGGATTCGAAAAGACTCCACCAATAATAGTAACTGAAAATAAATTTCTACAACGATTACTTTGTCTAGGTAACGGCACACCGATGAAAGTGATAAGAATAGACTTAAAAATGAGGAAAATTGAGGACTATATTGCATTGGCTACAATAAGATTCTGGATTCGCATTTGGATAAAGGAGGAACTTAAATCATATAAAGACATAATGATTGACAGCATGAATTTACAAAATCATCGGAAACTGCCCTGGTTTAAACATATTTTAACCACCTTAGCTGCAATGGGCTTGGAAGAACTCTGGCTCCATCCAGGGAAAATGACAAAGCCTAGCCTAGCTGCTGTTAAAAAGGCATATTGGGACCACAAGACACAAGAACATTTGTAATTCACTAAGTCCTTTATTTAAGCGATATATTTTATTTAACCAGGAACTTAATCCAGCTGTCTTCATGAACAGTATCTATCCCGAGGAAAAGAGAGCTCTTTATTTTAAATTTCGTATGGGTACGCTACCGGTGAGTTCAGTGACTAACAAATGCAGCCTGTTCCCTTGGGGAGACCCAATTGCTGCCCTTGCCTTTGTAGTGCAGCCATTTCAGCTATAGCTCCGTGCACATTATTTTAACGCACTAGGCCAAGCCGCTGTGCACTCTAACCTAGATATATTTTATTCAGCTTTTATTTTATTGTTACAATAGCCACTTTTACGGTCTTGTTTTATTTTCTGTTTACTTGTTTTCCTAAGCCAGCACAATGTCCTCAAACAAGACATTCTTGCTCACTCTGTGATTCTTCCAAGGCTACAGCACGGGACATTGACGGTGAATGTAGTATAAGTTTAGTCTCCGACATTCATAGAAAATACACATCTTTACATAGGGACATTTTCTCAGAATATCAGCTGTTTTATTATAAAAACACTTCTTTGTCCCTTAACACGTTAGAGGGAGATTCCTGCCAGAGAACCACGACAGTATGCTGATTGCTGAATGCTTCACTACAGCTAACTCAGACTGCAGGCCTTTGCTCAGGTATGGGGGATGATGTCTTCCCAGGGGAACCTGAAGGGCAGAATTAGAGCTTAACATGCTGTGCTCTATTGTAGCTTAGGTAGGAAATAGTCTATCAACTGTTGCGACAATATGATAGCATTATTTCTATACTTCACTCTCCTCGTTACCAGTTTAATATTGTCATGCTGGGTGGTCCTGGTTATTGCAGCTCATCCTTTGCTATCTAAGATCCAGTTGTTTTATTAAAACATATACTGCCTCTGTTTGTCATTTATATATGAGACTAAGGTAACTGAGAGAAACGGATGAGACCTGAGTGACCACAGCTTCCCTGAGAAACCAATGATGTCATGCGCTCGGCTGCCCAGTCATCCCTGCCCTTGGGTGGAGATGAGGCACTGCTTGTTGGCCGGAGCAAACCCCAGGTTGGAACGACAGGTGTCACCTGCAGTGGGTTAGACTCAGTCTCCCACTTGCGATTCTGCCGCTCAAAATCCAGTAGACTCATTCGAATAATGAGAGCCCATGCGACATGGCACCGCCAATGTTTGGTCAGGCTCTAATTTTCGGGTCCTTCTGAGTATCTCAGTCTCATTATATATAATGACACCTCAATACCGTACACGGAGATGTCCGTGGTACTGAGGATTTCCACCCAAGCTACGTAGGTTATCCTATCTGGTGCTGGAGGTTGTTCAAGCTTGAACTTTAAAAGGAAAAACCCTATGTGGAGTGCCTTCTGTGAATATTTCTTCGATCTAGTATGGCGAATCCACAGCAGATAGCAATAGCATTCAATATGAGACAACCTCTGACTGCACATTTACTAGCAAATGGCCCAACGGCCCAGGGGGGTCCAGTCACACTTATGGTGGACGCCCATCCAGCTTATAGAACGCTTATAGAACGGAACTTTTTAATTCTTGGGTCACATTTCTAGCAGTAGATGGGAACACAAATACATTTGATCACTATACACATTCAAACATACCTGGACAATACAGGGCATATGCATATTTAGAAATACCATTATCTTATCAAGAACATAATAATTGGCTTGATGGCGCCTTACCCCACACAATATTACCAGTAAGGTTAGATCCTCTAAGTATTGATGGCCCTACCTGGCCTTTATTGGCCACCTATATCCCACACCCTGCAGTAGCGACTTTAGCAGTAGCTGTGGTTCGTCGCTTATATGCTGAATTAACAGCGACATATAGATGGTTAGTACAGTTTTTAATGCACCAGCACAACCACACGCAGTAAAGCCAGGTATAAACCCTGCGACTGTACATTTGAACATGGGTAAAGTACCCGCCAAACAAGAGGAAACTCTGTTTTGGTTAGCACAAAAAATAAATGCGCTGGAAGCATTATTTCCCCATATGGGACCTCAGGATAAACATAGAATTCTAACAATGTGCTTGACATTTGGGATGGTCCCTACAGTGGATAACTGTAATACCTGGGGCATGGTATTTGCAACGCTCTATACCACAGCACATGGTACACCGACACTTGCTAACTTACCGGAAGTGTTGAAACAAAATCAGGATGAATACGGGGCTGCCCCGGCCCTCGACTTGGGGATGCAATTGATGGGTAATTTTGCCATGTTATCCTCAATTATTTTAAGTAATATTTTTGTTTATTTTTTATTTATTTTTTATTTTATTCATTTAAACACAAACCAAAGAAACATACATTTATACAGCAGATCTCTCGACGAGAGGATAAGGATATATGAGAACCATTACAAATCATATAACTACTGTGGTATCCCAAATCGCAGGCGGGTCTCTGCCAGTATCTCTCTCTATATACTGATATCAAGGGATCCGTTCCAAAAAAGAGCCTCCACACCGGGGGAGCGCCAAAGTCCGCCGCCCCAGCGTAGGACAAGGACAGACACACCCAATGGTATTAAACTGACATCGTCGAGCAGGGAGAACTACAAAAAAATAACAATTGCAAAAACCTCTAAAAACAGGCAGGTGGAGCACACAGTCACATCGTGCAGGATTATCATACAACAAGGTAACTCGCATGATCCGAGGGGGAATGAAATGCGCAAATGGGAGACATCAGTCACACAGCACCCTCAGTCTGCGTCACCAGATATTCATTTAGAGGGGCCCAGATATCTTTGGGGCGGGATCCCTCTGGCATAAGTTCCCAGAATACTAACAGCTGATCATGACAAAAAGCAGCATCTCGTAACCAATCAGACCTACGGGGGGCTCTCCCCCGACCCCAGCACATCTCGACTCTACGCTTAGCCAGCAGCATGAGAAGGCCCACCAAGCGTCTATGCGGGCCCTGAACCTCGTCCATATATCCCAACAGCGCTATCTTAGGGGAGAGGGGTACCTCCACCTCTATCCTTTCAACAATCGACCGTCTTATCTCCTCCCAAAACATATACACTTTCGCGCACTCCCATGCCAGGTGAAAGAAGCCCGCGTCCCGAGCCCCGCAACGAGCGCAGCATGTATCCGCTAGCAGCCCCATGGAATGTAGTTTCTTGGGCGTATAATATAGTTGGTGCAGAAACTTAAAATGCAGCAGGCGCAGTCTATAATTCGGGGACAGTGTCCCCATATGAGCACAACAGCTACCCCACATTGCCTCCGGGATAGGCTCCCCCACATCTCTCTCCCATGCAGTCCTAGAGGACACCACAAGGCCACTCGCCTGCTCCTGCACAGCATTATACAGCTTAGTTATCAGCTTGGAGGGGGATCTCGCGCTACAAAGTGCCTCCAGAGCACGAAACTCCAAGGGAGCATCCGGCACTTAAAAAAATCGATCTCGCAGCAAAGCGCGGACCCGGAGAGCACAAAAACGTTGCAACGGGGTGCCATCGCAGTCCGAGAGTGCATCGGAAATACCCAACAGCCAACCGTCCACTACCCAGTCTCCCAGCACCGTCAAGCCAGCGTCTCGTAGAAACCCGCGCACCCCTCCATCACGAAACATCTGGGCATCAGCCACTGCCATAACAGGCAGCGAAGGTGCAAAGGGTGCAGATATCCCAGCCCGCTGCATTAACGCTCTCCATGCTCCCGCAGTGCAGGAGACTGTGTCAACTGCTCCAGAACGGGGGGGAACCCGACCGCCGAGCGCGCATACCAAGCCGTCAGGCCAGACAGAATCACTCTCCGGTGCAAGGTGTGGCATATAATGGGTCGGATTCAGCCAATAGTACGCAAAATGCGCCTGTGCACAGTGATAATATAACTCCAGGTCTGGGGCTGCCAATCCGCCCCGCTCAAATGGCAGCGTCAATTTCTCCCAAGCGATGCGGGACTGTCGCCCCGCCCACGCCAGCCGAACAAGCGCAGATCTCAGGCGCCGGAAATAGGCCCTAGTAAGTGGAAGGGGAAGATTCACGAATAAATACAAAAATTTAGGGAGTACCACCATCTTAGCAATAGCAATGCGGCCAGTCAGCGAAAGTGGCAAAGCTTTCCAGACCTCCACCTTTTCCTCTAGCCATGTCAGCGCTGTCCCATAATTAGCAAGCCGAAGCGATTCCACGTCGCAGCACAGGTGTATGCCCAGATAACGCACCGGTCCATCTGCCCAAACCAGAGGGTATCGCGAGTCAAATCTCTCCACGCTAGGAGTTAGTGGCAGGATCATTGATTTCTACCAATTAATAGTGACCCCAGAAAAATTCCCGAAGCGAACCATTTCATCTAATAAGATGTCTAATTTCTGCCCGGGGTTTCGCACGTATAGCGCGATATCATCTGCATATAAAGATATCAAGACAGGACGTTGCCGGAACTGTAAGCCGCTATTGCTATATTTCTGTTGCAGTCCCGCCGCCAGAGGCTCCATCGCAGCCGCGAAAAGAAGCGGAGACAGCGGGCAGCCCTGTCGCGTACCCCGCGAGACCAGGAATGGGGCCGATACACCTCCGTTAAGGCGCAACCTGGCAGTGGGCAGGGTATACAGCACTGATCCAGTTCACAAAACGCGTGCTGAGACCCACCCGGTTCAGAAGCGCAAACATATATTCCCAAGCTAGGGAATCAAAGGCCTTAGCTGCATCAAGAAACACTGCAGCTACATCATCGTCTGTCTCTAATGATCCCAGCACCGCAAAGAAAGTACGCAGATTATGGCTCGTGGATCTCCCAGGGATAAAGCCTGATTGATCCGGAAGCACCATTCTAGAGAGTAATGGCTGCAGTCGAGTCGCTATCATTTTTGCAAGAATCTTGTTATCAATGTTTATCATGGAAAGTGGGCGATACGAATCGCATCGTGTCGGGTCCTTCCCAGGCTTCAGAACAGTTATTATTAAAGCCTCCCGGAGGGAGGTCGGGAGTGACCCAGTCGCCAGAGACTCCTCATACACCTCCAACAAATAGGGAGCAAGGATGTCCACATATTCTTTATAAAAAGCAGGGGATAACCCGTCAGTGCCCGGAGACTTATCTCCGGGTAGGCTTCGAATCGCCGCCGCCACTTCCTCTACTGTGAACGGCATATCCAGATACATCCTGTGTGCCTCCTCAAACCATACTAGCGCAATGTTCTCAAAATACTCCTTCATATCTGCCTCCCTAAGACCCACCGGTGGCTGGTATAGCTGCGAGAAATATTCTGTAAATACCTGCATCACGCCTCCCGATCCGGTCACCCTGCCGCCCTCAGTATCTATCGCCTCAGTAACGTAATTACTGGCCCAGGGGCTACGCAATAATCCCGCTAGTGTCCTCCCGGCCCTCTCACCCTCACCATACCTGCGAGCCTGTGCGTGTCTCCCAAGGAAACATACCTCTCTTAGTGAGGCCTCTTCATATAGGGACACCTCACGCCTGATTTCGGCAAGTACCTCGCTTGACGATGTCACCTCTAAGCGCCGTTCCAGATCGCCAAGCCTCCTTTCGATATCAGCCATCTCCCGCCTTAAAGCTTTCACTATCCCATGCTGCTTTGCAAGACACACCCCACGGATAACCACTTTAAATGCCTCCCATACAGTGCCGGGGGAGCCCACCGAACCTCGATTCTCCTAAAAAAATAACCGAACAGCCTCCCGTACTTCCTCTCGGAAGATGTCGTCCCGGAGAGCACCGCTGGGCAGCCGCCACATCACCATCGGTTGTAAGTCACTAGGTATCGCCAGGTCTAATAACACCGGTGAGTGGTCTGACAGCGTACGGGGAAGATGGTCTATTGCTCTAGTCCAAGCCTCCACATCTCTAGTGCCCAGCCATCGATCAATATGAGACCAACTGCTATGGAAGTAGTTCAAGCAGGTGCCCTCGCGCACTCCTATATGTCTCTGCCTCCACAGATCCACCAGCGCACCGCTATCCATTACTGCTGTCAAAGATCTCGCTGAAGAAACATGTTGCATCCTAGCCGCGCTCTCTCGTTCCAGCCAAGCATCTAGGACTACATTAAAATCACCGCCCCAGATCACAGCTCCAGCTCCCAGCGACTCCACTAGGCGCCATAGCTCCAGGAAAAACTCCGGGTCATCTACATTCGGCCCATACACAGCCACTAGCCGGCAAGCCCTGTCTAACAACACTCCACTCAGTATTACGTATCTGCCATTGGGGTCAGAAATAATTTCGCGCGTACGCCACTGCAACCCCTTACGGATAATGATTGCAACCCCACGAGCGTAGCTAGAGTATGTAGAATAGTGAGCCCCCCCGACCCAGCCAGCTTTCAGCCTGCCAACCGTCGATGCCATCAAATGCGTTTCTTGTATCATACAGATGTCAATCCCATGACGCTAAACATAAGCCATCACCAGCCGGGCCTTTCGGTTATCATTAAGTCCCCGCACATTCCATGTCAAGCTTCTCACAGCAGAGGTAACATCATCCCCCATCCAGAACCGCAGTCATACAACACTGCGCATGAACACAGCTCTCCACCTGCCAAGAACTTAACAAATAGGGAACCTGATACATTCCCCAATTAGCCCCTTCCTCCCACCACCAACCCAGGCCCCCCAATCGGACCCTCGAAGTGACCCACTCAACCAACCCCAAAGCCCACACTGCAAACATTAAACAGGTAGCAACCGGACTCATCCGTGGGGGCAGAAGCCTGCCAATCGACTCTCCACCCAGATGTTCTAGGGGAGAGGGGCCACGGGCAAAGCAACAGTTACACATCAGGGGCCAGATCGCGGAGCGGACCCACACGCCCCTACAGCTTCAGACGTAGTGGTGTCCCGCACATGACACATAATCATTGTCACTGAGAGAGGCGTCCTCAGCGCCCACTCCCCCCGAACCACCTGCCCCGACTGCTTGGGTAATCGTCTAGCGAACTTAGTCGCCTGCTTTGGATCCAAGAAGTATAGCACTTTGCCTTCATGTCGCACCCTCAGTTTAGCTGAGTATAACAGGGCAAACCCAACTCCAGCCTGGCTGAGCAGGCGCTTTGTCGGTAGGGAAGCCAGCCTCTGGGCCTGTACACCTGGGGTAAAATCGGGAAAAAAGTTAATTTCAGAGTTCTTATATACCAGGGGACTTTTCTCCCTAGCTAACCGGAGCACAGTATCTCGGTCCCTATAATTCAATAGTCGTGCAATAATTGGGCATGGAGGAGTGCCAGGAGGAGGGCGAGGGCCCAAGGAGCGATGTGCCCTCTCAATCACCAACAGCCGAGAGAGCTCGCCAGCAAACAGCTCTTGTAACATATTCTCGACGAAGTCCTCCATGCGGCCCATGTCGGTTGCCTCCTGCAGCCCCACGATACGGATGTTGTTGCGTCGGGACCGGGCTTCCAGGTCCTCATTTTTGTTTCGTATCACCTCCAGGAGACGCTCCATCTGCGCAATCTGTTCTCTATCACCGCTGCGCGCCTCCTCTACCTCAGATGTGCGAGTCTCCAGAGTCTCAAACCTGGCATCGTGGTCATCCACCCGGGCTCTGATGAGGTCAAGCGGCTCCGAGACATGGTCCAGCTTAGCGTCTATACCTGCCAAGCTGGTCTTAAGTTCCATGAACATGGATCTCACAGACATCTCTGGAGACTCCCCTTCGGCGTCTGCGTCTCCAGGCTGGGAGGCGGGAGGGGCACCGCGTTTTTCTCCTCCAGAGAAGGAGAGTTTAGCTTGTCGCTTATCTGCCTTGCCCATCTTGCAATACTTCACGGATAATACAACTAGCGCCAGAACAAGTGGACCTAACCAAGACCGCGGGTCTCTGTCTCCGAAAATTCACCCGGCCGGCAACTTCGTTCTCCTCACCAGGCCACCAGGCAGCCCCCAGGCGCACTTAACAGTCTCTCCGCCTCCCAGGTCAAATCCGTTTCCAGTATAGGGGGTCCACAAACCCCACCAGCAGCAGGGAGTTCCACACAGCACAGGAGGAAAGGGGGAGGGGGGCCAGCCGGGCGCCAGATTCCAAAACCAGGATGTTTAAGCCCCACGAGCAAGGGGAGAACTCAGGAGCACGCTGCCGTACCAGTCAGGGCCTCCGCCCCCCGTCTCACCCCCCGCATCGCCCTTCACCTGGTTCTGTGCTGCCAAGGCAGTGCAGGGCTCCCGATGTAGTCCGCAGGGCACCAGCAATGTTCGTATATAGGCAACCGGGGGCCAAACCGAGGTCCCCCAGGTCGTCTCTCCACCAGGGCCCCGAATTCAGGCCCTCGCCTCCTCCAGTCTCAGCGCGCTCCGAGAGCACTTATTATCGACCGGGCCCAGCACGCACCTGCCGGGGGCCCAGGAATCGGAAAGCCCAGAAGAACTCCCTAGTTGAGGGTTGGAAGAGGCCCAGGGGGCCGGCGTCCCCAGCCGCCGCGCACACCAGAAGCAAACAGCGAAAGAAAGGGGGGGGAGCCGCGGCCCAAAGCAGCCGCCGATCAGGCTCCACGGCCTCCCCCGCACTCCCGTCTCCTCTCCCCTCGGTCGGGAGCAGCCGCAGCGTCTCTCCTCTCCGCACGCACTGCAGGAGTCAGCGCGTGCGGGTGACCGCCGGCGCCAGGCCCCTCAACACGAATCCAGCTCCCGGGCGCCCACAGCAGCCAAACCCGGCTCCCGTAGCGTCATTAGGGTCCCCAGGGGGGAGTCTCAGGGGTCCGCTCCCTTCACCGCCGCCTGCAGGATCAGTTATATCGCATAAATTGCCCGTCCCCGGCAGAGCCTCACAGTTTGGCGGCCATCTTGCCCGGTGGCCAAGCCACGCCCCCAATTATTTTAAGTAATCTTAAAGGGGAAGCAGTCGCACTAGCGTGCGGGTGCGGCTCCGTGACGTTCCTCAACAGGATGAGGAACGTTAGTTGCCTAAGATTATTGCAGAGACCTCTTCTAGCATTGGTCAAGATAGTTTAGGGGTCAGACCAACTAAACCACAAATTCAGGGCAAATCTAACAAAGATTTTTCCAAGCAAGCTCCTGAGGGTAATAAGAAACGCTGGGATTAAAAACAACAAACTCCTAAAAAAGAGAGGGGAGAATCTCCACGTACGGAGACTCCACAGAATAGATATAATCTCAGAAATAGAGATAATATAAAAATGCCTGATAGATATCAATATACTGTTACACGCCAATGTAATCGGAAAAACAAAATGAGAGAGGTGGGCGATCAGAGCAAAGAACAGAGTACGTGAAACCGAGACAGGAATCACAACGCTCATCTGAAGTTTCTGTTAAAAAGGAAGAGAAACCTGCCCAACAAAACCCCAATATAAAAAGAAAAAAGTGGCAGCAATCGCAATTAGACATGCCACTCAGGAAGAGGGTCCTCTTGAAGAGCAGGAAGTCAGCACTAGCGCTGCTAGACAGCACGGCAGAGGTCACAATAGTTTGCCGGAGTCTTCTAGAGCATCTGGAGGTGAAAGCAACTGATGACATTCTACAAGTAGAAACTGCGGACATGCGTGTTTCCACTCCTGGTAGGGTTTATAAAGTAATGCTACAGTTAGAAGGAGACATTGAGCGCAAAATAGACGCAATCTTTTGGGATCGCGTAGTAAACAGATATGATGTTTTGTTGGCCAAACAAGATTGGCCACCTGAATTTGTCCGTACCTGCCTATATGGAGAAGATGTTATTAAACCTTCTTTCTAGCCCCTTGTTCCGGAGGAACTCGCTGAATCCTATGCCATTGACTGGGCTTTGGCACAGGCATCTGTGTTATATTGCAATCACATAGGATGGGATAATGAGTCCCCCTACCACGTAATTCCTATTAAAAATCAGCCCCAACCACACTCTCAGTATCCAATAAAACATGATGCTAAAGCACCTGTGAGGGAAATACTCACACAGCTAGAATACCAGGGCGTGATTGAACCCTGTGTCTCTCCAATGAACAATCCTTTATTCCCAATGGCTAAACCGGACGACTCATACAAAATAGTCATAGACTACAGACATTTAAAAAGTCATACATGCACATATGCTATACAAAACTCACATAGCACAGCACTGATGAGCAATATAGTGCGTAAAAAATATAAAACAACACAGGACATTCCAGTGTTTTTTTCTGCCAGAATATAGCACCTGAGAGTAGAGACTCAACAAGTTTCAGCGCACTAGGCTCCCAGAAAAAAATCAGTCCTTTACCTCAGGGGTATAAGAACAGCCCAGGACTGTTCACAGCTCGTGTCACTGCAATTTTGCATGAGATTGACCCTGAAGCATTGTCCTAAGTTGATGATATATATCTGACGGATGATGAATTACTACAACATTTAAGACGGGTAGCCCGCATTGTTGTCGGATTTGCTGAATTTGGCTACAAATTCAACTTGAAAAAAAACAAAAATTGCCTTCCTCAGCGTCCTGTTTCTGGGATATGAGCTGTCAAGTGAAGAAAAGAGCCTAGCGCCACAATTCTTAGAAAAAAGCGCACAACTACAACCTCCAAACACGATCAAAAAAACTCCAATCTCTATTGGGTTTCCAAAATTTTGGCAGAACTTACATTCCAGATTATGCTACACGCCTAAAATCTTTACATGATTTAATACATCCTGATTTCTTAAGTAAATTTTGGATAATTGAACATACATGCATTCTCAGAGATCTACAGACAGACATGCTTGCAGCACAACATCTACACACAAGGTACAACAAGACACAGTTGGTTATCAGAGTAATTGCTGGTGCCATCGGTTTCACCTATGTGACATTTAATGAAGGTGAAACAGTCCTGATTGCATATAAATCTCACTGATATTCAGCAGCAGAACAACGTTTTGCTCCCACAGAGAAAATTCTCACTGCTGTACAGATGGCAGTCATTAAAGAAAGACCTCTAGCTCAGGGCAAATGCATAATTGTTGTTTCCCCAATCCCAGCCCTGGAGGCTGTCACAAAAGCCAGTGTTCCAAACGCAAAAGCATTACATCCACGTTGGATGCAATGGGCCACGTCTTTGACAGCCAATGATGTAGACTACATTTTTGACCCACAATTACAAACTCAAGAATTTTTTCAGTACGAAATAGAGTACCCAGTTCCATCACACACACTGCCTATCAAACAATATCATAGAGTCATGTACATTGATTCCTCTGCACAACCTGCAATTGGCACAAAACACCAATATTCTGCTGCTTGTGCAGTCGTAAGCAGCTATATGGAGGACAATACATTTTGTCCACTACACACATTCACGCAAACCCTTGGGGATTGCACAGCAAAACTGGAAGAGCTAAAAGCTCTGTTGATGGCACTGGAACATACAGATCCTGCACAGCCAACGCTGATTGTTTGTGATTCGTACTATTGCGTCTAGTCCTTCAATGAATACCTGCATCACTGGCGCCAGAATAGGTTCAGAGATTCCAAAAGGCAACACCATAAAACACAGATTACTGGGGGGGAAATTAGCAGATCTAAATGAAACGCTACCAAATGTCCATGTTGTACAATCATTTGGACACCAGCGCGTTGGAATACACGTGGCTGGAATCACACTGGCTGATGAAGCCGCAAAGTCAGCAGTAGCTACGGCTGCTGTAGCTGCAGTAACACGTTTAAGTACAAAACCGGATGCAGACACATGGGCTGCCATGAAAGCTAGGGTTCATGGTATGCCCTATCCTAAAACATTTCCGGCTAAATATTCCTACTGAATGTGAGATCGCCTGAACGATGAGGTTAGGATACCAGGTATAGGCGTGAGAGATATTCCCAATAAAGATGTAAGGCCAGAGTTGATTAAAGCAGCGCATGAACGGGTGGCATCTGTCCATGCTGGTGTGGTGGCTACAATATCAATCTTGCAAACCCGCTATTGGTGGCAAGGCCTCTACAAAGAGACCAAGCAGTATGTCCTTTGTTGTGACATCTGCCAACAAATCAAAGTTTCCACTGCCAAACGCCCGCCGCAGACACCCCTCCTAATTTCAAATAAACCATTACAATGTGTGTACTTGGACCATTGCAGTCCCCTACCACCGGACAGTGCATACAAGTATATTTTAGTCGCTGTTGATTCTTGCTCCAGATTTTCATGGGTTTGGCCACAACGCTCGGCTGACGCTCGGACTGTTATTAAAGATTTGCAAGTCCAGGGGCCTGCTTTCGCCTCAAGGGCATTCAGGGACACCATGGCTTCATTGGGGGTCCAACTCCAGTACTCGTCTCCATTTCATCCCGAGGGAAATAGTGTTGTGGAGCTATTAAACCATGATTTAAAGCAATCCTTAACAGCCAGAGTCTTAGGTACGGGTCGTAGTTGGCTTAATCACCTGTATGGAGTTCAGAGAGCACTTAACAATCTGCCTAGAAGATCCCTGGGGGGCCGTACTTCATATGAGTGCCTGCTCGGAACTCAAATGTATGTTCCAGATCTTGATGGTCCTAGCGTGGAGGCGGCAGAAACACCTTTTGACATAAATGATTGTGTCACTGTCTGAAAGGAAGTACAACAGTTCAGGGGCGACAATTCTTCTGCCAGTACTGCCTCCGTAGGAATTAAGGATGTACCAGTAACATCTACCGGCTATATTCCTAGAGCTGGGGATCTAGTACGTGAAAAGGTTGCTGTAAAAAAGGAATTTGGTCCTTCCTATCGAGCACCGGTCCCAGTCTTGGGGATACACGGTACCAGAACTATCATTCTACTTCTGTTGGCAGGTGCCAAGGAAAATCGTTTTGTATCCATCGACAATGTCAAACTACACCATGTGGCCGATCCTGGACAGCAGACCAAGAGGAACAACCAGTAGTTCCCGAATCCCTATCACTACTGGTCAAGAAGTTCCTCTACAAATTGTAAGCAGCGACACTGACACCTCTCCGACCTTGGTGAGGGTGGAAAATGATCTTGCATTGGTTCCACTAACATCAAATAATACAGAGACAGTTGATCGATTTGATACAGCATCAACACAAACGGGTGGTGCTATTTATTTTGTGCCACCACGGGAAACACCAACTCTACCAGTAAACACAGCTCCAGTTGTTGCACAAACTACTTCTGGATATTTTGCCGACATCAATGATGACGTCTCAGACTCATTCGCCTCTTCGACACCTGTCAAACGCACGTAAGCTATTGAACTGGCTTAAAATGACATACTTTGTTCTTCCATGGAACTATCTACGGCTTTCTTTGACTATAATAGCTTTCCTACTTTTGATTGGCTTTGTCATAACTTTCTTTTTGTTAATACACGGACACTTTATTCCTGAAAAATCAACAGTTGAATTGGTGGATGAGGTCTTAAAACCACATTTTTCATCACACAAGGTCCGAAGAGACGTGTCTTTTGTGAACATTTCCACAATACCAATTCTTGATGGGATTGTTTGGGACAAAGTAATATTTGATATATACAGTCCCACGGAGGTTATTCAAATACCATATGTGTTCAAACTTTCTATGAACTATATAATAATACCAGGCATTGTTTCTGATGATTGGGATGTGAAAACAGTTGATTCTATTATGACTGAATTGCAGTATTGTACTGTAGTTGAAAAAGAAGATGTTTAGCAATCTAAAGCAAATTATGGTGATATGTTTTGCTATAAATATTATGGGCACCATTTAATACACAGAGCAAGTAGCCCAAAAACTGTTTTAATTAAACACAATGGGAACATTGTCCGACTCCGCCACAAGGGAGCTCTAAAACCTATTCTGAAATGTTTACATATTTTTCTGGGCATGATGTTAGAAATGTTGAGTCATATTATTTTAAATTGCCACCTATTAAGGACATACACATATTATTGACGAATACGAAACCTATATATTCAGAATCCTTTGTTTCCCTGTTGATTATAGAAGGCTATGAATATTGGCTAAATTCGATTGACTTAAAAAGTCTGTGGGGAAATAAACATTGACAAATAAGGGGGAAGGAAGGTTTATTCAGAGAATGCTTGATACCTGAACAAGTGATATTCTTAAAAGAAACTGTACAACAAACAAGTTGTCTAGGCTTAGCAAAGATCAAATAATTAAACACACCCAGTATACCTGCCCCTGCAAAACTTTTAAAATGTCAAAAATATACAAATGCAACTGAAGATCAGCTTGACGAATGGGTCCAGAATGGTACCTTTAATGTTTCACTGACAAGTCCTGGCGGGTGGTTATTGTGGCCAGTAGTTACCAACGGGTATCACCAATGTTTTATCAACTCCTCAGGAGGTTTTAGACCTAATAGGCCAGACCCTCGATATATATCATCCGAACATGTGGGTATAGTTACAACATGGGGGGGTCATTACGACCCTGGCGGCCGGCGGTAAGGTGGCGGTAACACCGCCAACAGGCTGGCGGTGTTCCGCCAGCAATTATGACCGTGGCGGAATTGCCATGGCCATACCGCCAGCCCCTCCAATATCCCGCCAGGATTCCGCCTGGCGGTCATAATCCCCAGGGGAGCGGTGCAAGCACCGCTGCCCTGGGGATTATGAGTCCCCGACCGCCAGCCTGTCCGTGGCGGTAAACACCGCCATTGAAAGGCTGGCGGTAAGGGGACTTGGGGTGCCCCTGGGGGCCCCTGCACTGCCCATGAACTTGGCATGGGCAGTGCAGGGGCCCCCAGGCATAGCCCCGTCACGCATTTCGCTGCCCGAATTTCTCCATTACGAGCCGGCAGCAATGTTGATGTGACATTTCTGCTGGCCCAGCGGAAATGTCATAATAGGGAGCCAGGAATACCGCCGGCAATGGCGGTATTCTTTCTCCCGCGGCCTCAGCGGTCTTTTTGCAAGACCGCCGAGGTCGTAATGACCCCCATAGTGTGGGAAAACTATGCCAGTAATGGTTAAAAACTTCCTCACTAGATGCGGTTAGACACCTCAGTCTCCTGTCTAATAATACTGATTTACAGGATTTCCTGTTAGGACCCAGAAAACACTGCAAAAAGGGATTCCTTTGTGAAGTATTTAATGAAATTTGGAAGCTTTCCCAACAAGAAGCAGCTGCCCGGTTAAGGCAAATAGACCAGGAAAATCTAAAAAAGGCGTTAGCTGTTGTGGGTAATGGAATTAATACCCAGTCCGACCGAATATACACCTTAAATAACATTGTTTCTTCTGCTATAGACATTATACAAACAGATATGTCTTCTTTACACAAAGGACAGAGTCAGATAAGGTCCATTATGCAGTTGGGTTGGACACTTTAAACACTGAAGGCAGGTTGCGTTCCCTGGTAGCATGTCAGCGCGAAGGAAATTTTTTCTTCCTTTAATTTAATGCGACAACAACAACTAATGGCTAAGAAAGAAGCGACTTATGTCATGCTAAACATCGAGAAATTAGAAAAGTTGCCTTTTACTGTTGCTGAAATACCATCTGCTGAGTGGCTAATACACGGGGTCATTAATCTGCCTTTTTCTACATTTCAATTCACCTCCTGTCTAAGACACATTGTGGTAGGCAGATATGAAATGCTGGGAGATAGTTATATCCATGAGGTGTGGGAGCTTCCCTTCTCATACAAATGCCCTAGTGGCATGAAAGAAGTCTTTCTTAGCTGTATTGAATGCAAGACTTCAGTCAGCCATTCAAAGGTTGGTAAACAGCTGTCCTTGCATAGGGCGGCAAATTTAGCTTGTTATCTGAAGGGAGTTCCAGTCCCCTTGATTAGACCTACGTTCCAGGTGCTTTCAAACGGCAGCTATGTCCTCCTCAACAGTGAAGACTGCTGTGGGATGTGAGCCGGAATAGTTTATGTTGTTTCGGTCTCTAAGATCGTTACATGCTGCGGGAACGTACTTTTTCCCCCTACTAAGATAAAAGAGGTAGCTGATATTTGGCCTCACATTGCTACTTCAAATGTGAATTTTGACAAGTTGAGCAGAATCAAGGCTTTATTATTTCAAAGGCACGTGGCCCTTACATCTGCATGCGAGACCTACGCACTTCAGGTAGCAAGGTCTTCAGCAGAGATACAGACCTTTTTAAGTACAAACTTTCCGAGACACTTTGGTGAACTCGTGGGATGGATATTTAATGCATCCAGTACTTCTGGAATAGCAAACTTTTTTAAGACTGTTGGTTCTGGTTTCATTCACACCTTCTCCTCCATTTTTGGTCTAATACCATCAGCCATCCACTCAATTTTCTCTAGTACTTTCAGGGGATTTCTAATAACTTTGGCTTTATTAGCCGGCGTTTTGCTGTTGCTATTTTTTATGGGCTATGGCTGTCCTGCCGCAACAAGACAGAATGAGAGCGCTCCCATCAGCGCAGCTGTGTCGTGAACGCATGATGCAGTATTTTGGAGCAACTCTCCTGGAGCAATTGGAGTGTGACTGGTCTCTGTAATTCAGACCGGTTCTACAGTGTGTGCAGCCATTGTTTCGGTGCCTCTGGTGCTCTTTTGAACACGCACTGGAAGTTTGTCTTTCTACGCAGTGCTTCCTTTAATCGGACGCCAATCTGCAGATGTTCTCGCTGAGGGCTCATTACCAGATGTGCGTATTGAGGTTGCGTCTGCTACTGGAAGCTACTTATGAGTTGCCCTTCCTGGAGGATATGGCTTTAAACTCACCTTTGGGTACACCACGGAATGCCGCCTTGGCTGAGGTATGGAACACGACTGCTCCTTGGTCCTTCTTGGCAATGCTTTTTCATCCTTAACATCTGCCGAAGTCATCTATGGTCCCTGAATCAATTTGAAGTTTTCAAAAATAACTTTGACTCTGAAAATTTGGTCCTTTATGCCACATGTTCCTGCTTTAAATTGTCCCTTTATATGCTCATGTGTCCTTTTGACTTGTCATAATTGACGTTAAGTTTTACACATATAGTTTAGGTTGAGCTTTTAGTAGTCATTTTATATGTCATTAGGCTTTGAACCACCCTCAACCGACAAGGGGAGGGTGTAGTGTAGCCATTTCAGCTATAGCTCCGTTCACGTTGAGTGCCGCTGTGCACTCTAACCTAGATATATTTTATTCAGCTTTATTTCATTGTTACAATGGCCACTTTTATGGTCTTGTTTTATTTTTTGTTTATCTACTTGTTTTCCTAAGCCAGCACAATGTTCTCAAACAAGACATTCTTGCTCACTCTGTGCTTCTTCCAAGGCTACAGCACGGGACATTGCCGGTGAACATGGTATAAGTTTAGTCTCCGACATTCGTAGAAAATACACATCTTTACGTAGGGACATTTTCTCAGAACATCAGCTGTTTTGTTATAAAAACACATCTTTGTCCCTTAACATGTTAGAGGGAGATTCCAGCCAGAGAACCACGACTGTATGCTGATTGCCAAATGCTTCGCTACAGGTGCTAATGCAGACTGCAGGCCTTTGCTCAGGTATGGGGGATGATATCTTCCCAGGGGAACCTGAAGGGCAGAATTAGAGCTGAACATGCTGTGCTCTATTATAGCTTGGGTTGGAATTAGACTATCAACTTTAGCGACAATATGATAGCATTATTTCTATGCTTCACTCTCCTCGTTACCATTTTAATATTGTCATGCTGTGTCGTCCTGGTTATTGCAGCTCATGCTTTGCTATCTAAGATGCAGTCTAAATACTACCTCTGTTTGTCATTTATATATAAGACTAAGGTAACCAAGAGAAACGGATGAGACCTGAGTGACCAAGGCTTCCCTGAGAAACCAATTATGTCATGCGCTCGGCTGCCCAGTCATCCCTGCCCTTGGGTGGAGATGAGGCACTGCTAGTTGCCCGGAGCAAACCCCGGGATGCAACGACAGGTGTCACCTGCAGTGGGTTAGACTCAGTCTCCCACACCGCAGGAGATTCTGCTGCTTAAAATCCAGTAGACTCATTAGAATAATGAGAGCCTATGCAACACATTTATGGTGGTCAAGAAACATTATCTCATTTCCTCTTGATATGTCACTTTACGCTTGAACTTCAAAAACTGTACTTACGACCACTTTTTAAAACGCTTGGTGTTAGGAAGTGCAAGGAAGCTGAAGTGTTGTGTATGCGTTCAGATAACAAACAGATTGTGATGACTGTCTCAACATATATCTTGGAGGCATGGAAGTTACGATCCTCTATGCACCCACAGCCTTCAGCATAATAATTACTGTTCAGTGGTGTCCTATAGCTGTTTATTGCCTGGGGCAAATGGTGCAGGACGAGGCAGGACTGGGATAGTTTCCTGGGATGTAATTAAGTTAGAGGGTCATATCAAAGAGCCCCACGCGATTAATATCAGAACAATATCATCCTCCCTTTATCTTGCCCAGATGACTAAGTAGTAAAGTAGAGATATATAAGAGAGTTAGTTAATCTCTGCTTGGAAGTAACGGTTTCACACATAAGGGAGGCACATGCACACCACATTAAAACTTTTCTCCTGCTCTCACCACTATCTGCCAGCTTAGCAGAATGAAAAAGCAGGAGGTGGGCATGAGAACATGACTATTGGAAATGATCATCTTTTGTGTGGCATCCCACCAGATTTTTGATTGACTGGTTGCTGGCTCTATAGCTCTGGACACATTTCCACTGCTTACCAGTGGGAAAAAGTATCTGTCCTCCGCCATTCAACATGTTGAAATTGACATACCCCTAATTGGTATATTTAACTTACCTATAGTTTCCTTGTAGGTGGCGCAAAGTGTACACAGGGCCTGTAAGCTAAATGTTCCCAGCGAGTTGCTGTACTTATTGTGCAACCCAGTTAAGAGACAGTGCAAACACAACTGCAGGCTTACCATTTATAGCCTGGGTGTAAACATGACTGTCTGTGCAGTTTTAAAACTGCACATTTGACCTGTCAGTATAAACAATTTTGGTAGGCCTAAAACTTAACAAGTAACTCTAAATAAGCTTAGTGCCCATAAGGGAGGGAACATGGTATTTAAAAATAGGACATGTAAAGTTTAATGTAAAATGTCCTAACAGTGAAAATGCCCTAGCAGTGAAAAGGCCCCAAAACCAATTTTCAATGTAGCAGGGTTGGTTGTTCCATAGAAAAGCATATTAACCCCTTGGATGCCAAGGAGGAGCTGGAGCTGTGCTCTGGTGCTGAGGATGGCTCCAGCACATCCTGGCACTAGAGGCAGGAAATCCCTCTGATGCAAGCACCCGAGGGATTTCCTTTTTGTATTTTTAGGCTCAGCTGCTTGGGAAGAGCTTCCCCACCAATGAGGCTGTTTTTTTTTCTGTGCAATGATGACTGGCGCGAATGGCGTGCTGACGTCATTGTGCAGAAAGAAAGTGAAAGTAAAATGAGCCTATAATGGATATCTCAGCCACCCAAGCACTGATTTAGACGAGGGAGGTTTCATTCAATAGGGAAGAATATTCCCTTTCCAGTGGTACATTTCACGTATAAATCTTTGTTTGAGAATCCCCGAAGGAGGGCAATCCCCAAGCAGGGTTCCACCCACTAGACATCAGGTATTATTTATGGGTGATTGTAGCCCCCCCCCCCCCCCCGGCAATAGGCCAATACTCTCTCGTCCCCCAAACCTCAAAGGTCTAACTCCAATCTATTCCCTGGGGGAATAAAGAAAAATAAACACTAGGGTATAGTTTCTTGATTAGAAAATGGGTGGAGGCAGCCTGCCCGGTCTATGGGCGTATCCCCCACCCCGTACTACCCACAGAAGTGTTTTTGACCCTCATTGTGGGCAGATATGAGGTATTTTCCTCCAATCTACCCCAGTGGAGGACAAAAAAGCCACTACACCCCAGAAGTGTATTTGGTGGGGAGAGTGCCCCATGGCAATGGGTTAATTCTACTCACTACTCCCAGCCCAAACGTATTTCCATCCCCTGGGGCTGACTGAAGACAGTTGCTTCCAGAAAGCCCATTAGACAACATGGATGAATTTGTTTATAATATAGGGGGTGGGGACTGTCCAGCCAGGCATCAGGCCAACCTCACACCTGATAAAAAAGGCAACAGTCTTTCTGCTTCCCCCAGAGGTAGATATAGGAGGTCTTTATCTCCAATCTGTCCCTGTGGACAGAAAGTGCACTAGACACCAGGGAGATTGTTCTTTCTATTACTGTTGGGGGTGGAGGTGCCTGCCCAGACATCAGGCCAAGCCCTCTCCCCCAAAAATTACCATCACAGTCTTTTGTAAACCCCCAGTGGCAAACAAGACATTGTTAACTCCAATCTGCCGACTGTGAGAGCTGAAAGCCCACAAGACACCAATGGTTATCTTTTTTACAATGAAAAGGGGTGAGGGTGTCCCACCCAGGCACTGGGTCAATCCCTCATCCCAATAACTATGTCAGTGGTCTTTCTGGCCCCTATAGGGGCAGATAGGACATTCTTACCTCCAACCTACCCTGCCCGAAAGGGGCAGAAAGTCCACTAGACACCAGGGAGATTTGTTTTATTTCTGTCAGTGTTGGGTCATCCAGACATCGTGTTGAGCTCTCGTCCCCCCAAAAATAGGCCAGATATTCTTTCTGCTCCACTCAGTAGCAGATAGGAAGTTTTTACATCCAATATAGAGGGGGTCCATTAGATATCAGGAAGGTTTTGGTGAGTCTTATGTAAGAACGATGGTGGGTGGGGTTTATCCACAATCTGCCCAAAGGGTCAGAAAAACTGTTGTGCCTTTTCCGGGCTGGGGCAAGGCTCAATGTGTGGGTGAACTGCTCCACCCCCTCCCCTTTTTTTATTTTTTTTGGGCTGTTTTCCCCTCCGTTGTCTAGTGGTCCTTCTGTCCCGGGGGGCAGATTTTGAGTAAATGCCCTCAATTCACCTCCAGGGAGCAGAAAAATGGATGCACCTATTCTAGGGGTAGGAGCACAGCATGATACCTAGGTGAGCTGCCCCCCCCATTGTGGGCCTGTTTTTCCCTGGGGTCTAATGGCCTTTCTATCCCTGCTTGCATAATTTGGGTAAACACCTTCAATTTACCCCCTGGGAGCAAAACACGGTTGAACCCATTCAGGAATGGAAGCATGGCGTGATGTCTGTGTGAGCCACCCCCTCCCATTTTTCTCTTTATTTTGTGCCTGTTTTCCCTAGTGTCTTGCGGCCTTTCTGTCCCTGGGGGCAAATGTCAGGTAAACATCCTCAGTTCGTCCCCAGGGGAGTGAGACAGTGATGCATCTATTCTAGGGTGAGAATTGGTGTGATGCCTGGATGAGCTGCCCACACATCTTTTTTTAAACCAAAAAAAAGAGGTGGGGCAGCTCACCAAGGCATCATGTTGTGTTCCCAGTCCAGAATAGGTCCATAATTATTTCTACCTCCATGGGTGAATTGAGGGTGTTTACCCCAAATCAGCCCCCTGGGGCAGAAAGGCCACTGGAAACCCATGGAAAAAATAGGCCAAAAAATGTAAAAAGGAGGCTAGTGGCTCACCCAGGCATTGTGCCATGCTCCCATCCTAGAACAGGTGCATCAGTCTTTCTGCCACCTGGGGGGACATTGAGGGTCTTTACCCAAAATGTGCTCTTGGGTGACAGAAATGCCACTACACACTAGGTATTTCAACAAGACACCAAAACAAACAAAAGGCTAGGGTGACGTATCCTGGAATTGATCCAATACTTATGCCCCAGAATGGGCAAATTAGTTTGTATGCCCATATGGGGACTACAGCATTTCTGTCCAAATGATAAGAGGAGAGGCTCTGATTATTTTTCAGTTGTTTTAACATGTGGGTAGCAGAGTGGGGCCAAGTGCCAAATTTGTACTACTTCTATTGCATGTTTGGGGCTTGGGTCAGCAGCCACCTGGAGAACCCTATCAAACCTAGGCATTTCTGTAAACTAGACATCTGGAGCAGCCCATGATGATGTGGATCCCATGACATTTTCTTATCCACAATGCCCTACAAATCCCCAATGTGGACTAAAATTGCACATGTCCTTGCAATTCTGTGATTTAAAATTTTTGAAATCACAGGGATCCACAAAAATCCTACAACCAAGGATTTGCATACTTTTACTGAAGAAAATGCTATCCTGCTTGTGTGGCTGGTCCTAGTACTCATGATATAAAAGGATACAAAATGCAATGTAGAGAGATCAGCAATAGGAGGAGCTCTGGTGTCAGGGTCCAGACTTGGCGGCCACCCAGGAAAACCTATTCCAGACATTTCTGAAAACTAGACATCTAGGGAAGTCCAGGGTGATGTGCCTCACATTGATCCGACAACATTTCATTACCTACAATGCTGTGCAAATCTCAAACTTTCACTAAAAGTACATATTTTCCTTGCATTTCTGTGATGTAAACTTCCGGAAACCACAATGATCCACAAAATTCCTACCACGTGTCATTCGTTTTTGTTGTCCTTAGGACTTTGTGCACTTTACCACTGCTAAACTTGACTTACACCTGATTAGCACATTTAATTTACTTATAACATCCTTGTACAGTGGTATGCCATGCACCCAAGGCCTGTAAATTAAATGCTACTAGTGGGCCTGCAGCACTTACTGTGATCACTTAAGTAGCCCATTAAATCATGTCCCATTGTCAAATGCACATATTTGCAGATACTTACAAATGCATTTACAAAGGAGGTTTTGACACGGAGAGCCGGAGTGAAAAAACAATCAATGACCAAAGGTCTGTTTATTTTTTTGCTGCAGCAAAGAGGACAGGTTTACCACTGGCATCCCAGGCCCGAAGTAAAGTGTGCTGTCATGAAGCGTTTAACAGTGATATTTATACTTATACATCAAAGGATACATAAAGTGTGTAAATAATGATATACGTCATACAGATATTTTAAGGAGTTAATCAGTTTTCCACACACCGGTTCCATTCCCAGCTTTGTCCTTGCCTCCCCTCTGCAGCTGCCTGACTCCCCACATTCTTGAGACCCTTCAAAGGATTACGTGGTTCAAAGGTATAGATATCAGCCTTTCCCTCCCCAAAATACCACAGCCGAGGTCAGTTAGTTATTTTGAACACATAATTATAATGAGTACAGTGCCCCAGTTAGGGAAAGAAACCAGCTGCAAGCCTATGGTGTGGAACCAGGCTTATTTTACTTAAACAAATATACATAAGATAACATATGTGATAGACAGTGCGTTCAGAGACAACAAAAGCTCAAACTTACACGTGTAAAAGAAACGAATCAATTCAAAATGGATTCTAACACCATGCCTGCCATTACAGCCTGAATGCAGTTTTAAACTGCCTTTTTGACTAAGTAATATAACCCCCTTGCCAAGCATTAAACTCCCCTTTAATTGCAAATGTCACCCCTAATGTAGCCCATGGGTCAGGGTGCATTGTAATAAAAAGGTTGAGTATGTACTTTTATGTTTTACATGTCCTGGTAGTGAAAAACTTTGCCCTATTACATTTTAAAAGAGCTAATGTTTGATTGGGAAGAGGTTAGCATTTCAGGTTTGGAATTTGAAATTTTTTAATTAAAAATCATCTTTAATGGTAAATTTGGATTTTGAGTCACAATTTTGAAAATTGCACTTTTAGAATGTTGGCATTTGCTGTCCTAAACAATTTGACGACTGCAATTCTTCCTGGATCACATGACTGGGTGTAGTTGACAGTTAGGCTTTTTTATTCCTCCCAAACAGCCACATAATAGAGGGATTAGGTGTGCCTGGATGGGCCATCAACTGGTAGTATGGGGGGAAAGGGGGTAGTTTGGCACAGGCCAACTTCAATAGAAAAGTCTGTGCTCTGCCTTCGTACAAAGTACTTGTCATCCCTATATTGTTCATGGAGCCATGGCAAGGGAGTCAAGAAACTTCAAGCACTTCAAATGTAATTCTCTAGAAACTTGTCCTACTTCATAGAAGGCACCAGGTATAAAAACGAAGACCCTCAAACCTACCTTTCAGTTCACTTTCTGGACCTTAGAAATAAATTTCAGAGGACTGCCTGCTGCTGCGGCCTGCTGTGTACTCCACAAGACAGCTTTCCTGTACTTGGATGGACTTTTTTGCTACCTGTAGACTGTCTTGAACCATTAGAGGCTTATCCTGATGCTTAAGCCCTGCTTCATCACCTGAACCATGGACAACCAGAGTGACTCTAAGGGCTAAATTGCTGGCTTACTGATCATAGGCTCTGGGATATAAAAAGCTCCCACCATCTTGAATCCACACCTGAGCCAGCCTAAATGAGTCTTAACCCCTGGGTGCCCCTCTAATCCTGGACCATTGGCGGTAGTGGTGCTAAAGGTGCCCAGATAGCTAACAATCAAAACTTGAGAATGTACTTATTTAAACCTGCTGGGAGAACTGAGGGGACACTGGGATAAACCTGTCAGCCTGATCTCGCAGCATCTTCTGCTACGTACTTCTCCACAGTAGCAAATCATGTTCAGCTGTCCCTCAGAGAAGGATTATCTTGCCTCCTGGAACTCTCATTGGCTACAGGCTCCAGCTTCGTCCTGCTCAACTTCCAAGAAAGAGACTAAGGGCTTGATTTAGAGTTGGCAGATCTGGTTACTCCGTCACAAACATGACGGATACCTTGTCTGCTGTATTACGATCCCATTATATTCTAATGGAATCTGAATATGGCTGATGGGATATCTGTCACGTTTGTGATGGAGTAACCTGTCCACCAAACTCTAAATCAAGTCCTAAGTCCGAATGTAGAAATCTTTACGAGTTTGTTCAGTGGCTCCCCAACAGCAATGCTCCCTCCTCTTCAGCCTCGCCCCTGAATTTTACCTTCTCAGGACATTTTGTTCCAAAATTTCTTCTAAGTCCGCAGGTAAGCAAAATACTGGCCCAATCTACCAATACACTTTTTGTGTAATTGCAGTCAGCAATATTTATTGACTTTCAAAGATGGAAACCTGGGACAAGTAATCCGGTCCGTTAGAAGCTCACTATCCTTCTGATGCTCGCTCCCACTTTCTCCCATGGGCAGAGTGGTCATAGCAAAGATGATAATACTACCGCGCCTGCTGTATTTCTTCATGGCGCTCCCACTAGTACTTCCCACTTCTTTTTTTAAACCATTGAACAGTATACGAACTGACTTAATGTGGGGAAAAGGCCGCCGGCGCGTGGCGCTGATGAAAATACAACAACCACTCACATCAGGAGGGTTAGGGGCACCAAGATTCGAACTATACTATGCTTCCGCCCAGTTGCAATGGGTGTTTAAATGGCTTGAAATCCTATGATTGAAGAAACACAGACAGTACTCAGAGACCTAAGGCATACAAGCATACTAAATTATTTGATGAACCGAACTAATGCAATGCACACACACAAAACATTTTACTGAATATAGCTTATTGGGTTTGGGGACGCTTCGCACTAGGTGGGGTCAAGAAACCACAGTATTCCCCCAAGATCCCACTATTGGCCATTCCGAAAATTGGAAACATAGCAGAAGAGGTAGGCTTGAGTACATGCCCGGAAAGGGCATACAAACAGTAGGCGATATCTACGGAGAAGGACGCCTTCTAACATATGAGACACTAGCCAATGCTCACGGTCTGGGACAAGGAAGCTTCATAGCATTCGGCGCATTACGACACTTAGTAAGCTCATGCTGGAACTGCTGGCAACATGAACTAAATACATCCCCTATACTACATGATTTACTAGATAACGTAGCAACTCCAATAAATGTATCGAAGCTATATAGAATATTAGCAACACATACTGAACACGGGCAGGAACAAGCAAAGAATAGATGGGATCAAGTCCTTCCAGAACCGGTCCCCACGCAGGCATGGAACCAAGCTATGAAAATGATATATGAAGTGTCACGTAATCCCCGATTTCGCTATACCCAGTTCAATTACGTGCACCAGGCATATTTGTCACCACACCGATTGGCGCGCATGTTCCCACAAACACCACAAAGATGCCCTAGATGTTGCACCATGGAAGCCACCTTTTTTCACATGACGTGGGAGTGCCCAACAATTATGCGCACATGGACTGATATAATAAATTTGTTAACTGAATGGACTAACACTCCAATGTCTCCCAGACCGGAACTATGCTTGCTGGGGATGGGGGTAAGACCTAAAAAACGCAAGCAGACGCACAGATGCATAGCATTAGCACTGGTGATGTATAGACGCCTAATAGCCATGCATTGGAAAGCGCCAAGTGCGCCAAGCACTCACCAGTGGCAAACCGAGCTTATGCGCTGGGCAAATTCGGAAGCGCAAACACTGCAAGCACTGCAGGATAAAGGGGTACAGGTCAAGGGCGTAGAAACATGGAAATTATTTGTGACAACTCTGGAAAACAAAGACGACAAACTTCCCCCATGAATAAACAACAATGTTGGGCATCGTTAAATAATCCATAGAATGTGCCTATGAGGATTACACATACAATACACCAGCAAATGCAGTGTGGTGCCACTTAGCGAGCAGTAACTATAACAACAGGAAATGTAGAAACACAACATGAGGATTATGATGGTATGCAGATGCACTCAGATAATAAGCCAACTAAACGAGGGCAGGTCATAAACGCCCCAGCCACCCCGGACGTCCCTACCTCGTAGATCTCAACTCACATACGCGCCCTCAATACCGTGGCCCCTTCCCCCTGAAAACACATGATCCTAGGTTCGCCCCCACTCACCCAGATCTGAAAACACGCTGGGTACATATATCATCCCACTCCAAGTGTCGTCGGATGATCTGCTTGCGCGAGGCACGAGCTGCTCCCCATCTTCCCCATTACCCCCTCCTACCCCCGCCTCCCCCGCATGCGGATGCTCAACCAGATCTATCTTAACTTCATTCTTTTCTCCTCTCTCTCTAACATCAGCTCTCCTTTAATATGTTTATGTCATGAGTCACATTATGTTTCCTGAGTGCACAACGTTTCCAACTTGCCTCGCCTAAATAAAAGATCGATAATCGCATTCTCAAAAAACGCACATACAGGTGGGATTAAGATCGAAACATGAAAACAATTGTGCAATCATGTAAGTTTGAAATACAACTGTAATTTATTTTTTATTTTTCTTGCATTATTTGAAAATTGCAATAAAACACATTTAAAAAAAAAAGACTTTGACCCAGCCTCACGCTACTAGAAGTCTGCGGTTGGCTCTTTGATCTTTTAGGTGCTAGATTTAATGAAACGCAATAAAAACGTATAACTCTGGTTCTAATGAGTGGAGTTTTGTCATTTTGGTGTCAAATAATTTATCAAAGCCTACTCTTTTTTCCAAACTCAGGGAGTCATTCCGACCCTGGCAGTCCAAGAACGTCAGGGCCGGGGACCACGGAAGCACCGCCAACAGGCTGGCGGTGCTTCCCAGCCCATTCTGACCGCCGCGGTCAGAAAAGGGGATCCGGCGGTTTCCCGCCGGATTTCCCCTGCATGGGCTGAATCTCCATGGCGGCGCAGCAAGCAGCGCCGCCATGGAGATTCCGACCCCCTTCCCGCCATCCTGTTTCTGGTGGTTTTTACCGCCAGGAACAGGATGGTGGGAACGGGTGTCGTGGGGCCCCTGGGGGCCCCTGCACTGCCCATGCATGGCAGTGCAGGGGCCCCCTAACAGGGCCCCATAAAGATTTTCACTGTCTGCTTAGCAGACAGTGAAAATCGCGACGGGTGCAACTGCACCCGTTGCACCCCTGCAACTCCGCCGGCTCCATTCGGAGCCGGCTTCCTTGTTGCAGGGCCTTTCCCGCTGGGCCGGCGGGCGCTCCTTTGGCAGTCGCCCGCCGGCCCAGCGGGAAAGCCAGAATGGCCGCCGCAGTCTTTTGACCGCGGAGCGGCCATATGGCGGTAACCGCAGAATGACCGCCTTAGTGTGGGATTTTTCTTGTGTTTTGTTTTCACATTATTACTGTTTGTGTTCTGCATAAATACTTTACACACTGCCTCAGTTAAATCCGACTGTTTTTTGTGCCAAGATATTAGATGGTTAAATTAGTTCGTTTTGTGGTTCACCCTGTTGGGGATAGTTCACTTTTCCTGCCTAAAGCCTCTGGAATCCCATTTGTGTGAGGACCAACTGGTGCCTGATTAGCTCCCTTGATGACGTGTGAAAACTGCTCCCAGAGCAGGGCCAGGGCTTTCAATGTGGGGAGGTGTGCCTTTTCCTGTGGCTGTTTGACCCTCTGTGCTATGGCTAGGAATTTCATTACATTTAAGAGACCTACTGTGTCACAGACAAATCTTACCTGGCACCTGGGCAGGTCTCTTCTTTCCTCCCCAGTCTTTGCTTACACCTGCATACCACACTATAAAACACACTTCATTTCAGACCATGATCTTTTGCCTTACCACTGTAGAACACCATTTTGCTGCCGAATTTGCAACAAGAAGTCAGGTTATTTTTTTCTCCATCTTTTTATTATTTAGTTGTTTTCTTTTTTCATTGTTTTTCCTTTATCTTGTGGGTCCTCTATTTCATTCTATTTTATTTAGTTATAATGGCAGGGAGAAGAAATCCATGTTTTACAGAGGGAGAACATTTAGGGGGTCATTACAACCCTGGCGGAAGGCGGAGAACCAGCGGTAAGACCGCCAACAGGCTGGCAGTTTTACCCAGTGGAATTATGACCATGGCGGTTACCGCCATGGTAATCAGCCGGTTCTCCGTTCCGCCCGCCAGGACGGAGACGACAGCCGGGCTGGAGACCTGGGTCTCCAGCGCGGCGGCCGTCACTATTCCGCCGGCGGTATTTGGACCCGGCTTACCACCGTGGATTTCCAGCGATTTGAACCGCCATGAAATCCATGGCGGTAAGCACTATCAGTGCCAGGGAATTCCTTCCCTGGCACTGATAGGGGTCTCAACCACCCCGCCTCCCTCCCCTACCCCCACACCACCCCTGCCACCCCCCAAAGGTGGCAGGGCCCCCCTCCCCACTCCGACACTCAACATCTCTTCACCCATACCCACACGACACGCACGCAGGCACCACCTACATACTTACACGCACACACGCCGACATACATGCCTACATCCACACACAAAGTCATACAAGCACACCCACATTCAAACATACACGCACACAACCATACAAACATACCCACAGACATACACGCACTCATTCCCATACACACAACACCCCCGCAGGCATACACGCACTCACACACCCCCTCTACATACGCACACCCCCATGCACCCACACAACACACAACACCCCCCCACCCCCCTCCCCTCACAGAGGATCGACTTACCTGGTCCGACGATCCTCCGGGAGGGGACGGGAGCCATGGGGGCAGCTCCGCCGACACCACACGCCAACAGAACACCGCCACGGCGAATCACAGGATGTGATTCGCTGGGCAGTGTTCTGTTGGCGTGGCGGTGGAGGTGGAGCAACCTCCACTTCCCCGCCTCCCACCAGTATGGCTGTTGGCGGCTCTCCGTCCTTAAAAGGATGGAGAGCTGCCAACGGTCATAATAGGCCGTGCGGCAAACCGCCACCAATGGCGGTCTTCCGCATGGCGGTCCCTCGGCGGTCTTCAAAAAAGACCGCCGAGGTCAAAATGACCCCCTAAGTCATTAAAGTAGAGACACACTTGTTTGAAGCCAACGTACAAAATACAACCATAGCTTAAAAAAGACAAATGTGGTCCGTAATAATTGACAGAGTGAATGCTAAAGCAAACAGCCTGCACACACAGGAGAAAATTAGAAAAATGTGTAATGACCTGCAAGGGAGAGTACGTTGCCTGGCCTCTAAGCATCACCTGGAGGCCAGAGGACTGGTGGTGGTTCTACCAGTCCCCCCTTACAACTTTTTCCCTGGGAGGAGAAGGTCTTGCAGATCCTACTTCCGGAAGGTTTGACAGGAATCCCTGGTGGAGTGGAGACTGGTGTATCACTAGACGTACATGTAGTTTTTGCTCTTAAGTTATTTGGTGATAATGTGTTGTGCACCTTTGTAAAGCATATAAAGCCTTTTATATGTTTTGTTTCAAATCTGTTGTTATCATTCAATTAATAACATTGTTGTACTATCTCTTGTTTTACTACCGGACAATCTGTGTGGTCAATATGTGTGTTATGCTTCATTGACTATTTCTTGCATTTTCCTGTTTGTCTGTTTGTTTCAAAGCACTTTCCTGTACTTAAGTTAACAGGTTCAACCCTCCATCTATTAAACCCTGAAGGTATGGTGCCTGTAAGTGTTTTCACATATATTAACATATTTCACATAGGTAATTATTTAGTGAATGTGTGTACACCTTCACACATATATTTTACTAGGAATGTTCAACTTATAATTCTGCAAGTGTTGTTAATGTTAAATTGAAGTTACTACTTCTACGATGATGCCTTGTTTTTGTATCTGTAAATAATCTTGGATTGTGATGTTGGTCATATTCTCTTTTCTTCCATAGATGCACATATGTTAAAGTGTTATTTATTTGTCAAACTACATTTTATGCTATTTATTAAAATGTCATTATTTCATTTTGTATGTTGTCACTGTCTTATTATTTCATTGAATTGATGTAATTAGTTTCACAAATCAAAGTATGTTGACAAATAATTTCTTCTATGTAATGTTGTATGCTGAATATGAGTTTTAATGATAATAAATGTACTTTGCAATATTTATATGATGACTAATGATATAAGTCGTACTAAGTTGCATAATTCTCTGAATTTCAGCCTGTTAGGCCTTGGAATGGTTTACTTCTCATTTCTCCTCTCTACTGTGTTGGGTAGAATGTGTGGTATATGTTTATGCACAAATCCTAAGTAATCTTTTCCTTGTCAGGGCTTCACTTCACCTGCTTTGTTTGATGTTTGCAATGTGTGTAATTTAAACTATTTGTGTAATTACTGTTCATATTGGCATAATCAATGTTGATGCACACAGCAATACATTCTTATATGCAAACAAAGTTGCGTCACCAATATTAGACTCGTCCGTCGTGAACTCTTCATCAACCCTGACACTTAGGTACGCGGTCAGACAGGCTCTGAGACAAGGCCTGAGGTTACTGACTGACAGGTCACATGTGGAGTAACACTGAGCCGACAGACAAACACGTAAACAGGAAAACGTAGATCAGATCCCACAGACAGGACCAGCAACACCACAATGGTCCCCAGAGATTTGCCCCATTAAAAGACACATGGTCGGGGGGTGCATTCCCCAAAGCACCATAGTTAGATAATAGACGTAGTTAGGAAAACGTAGCCAATCAGAACACAGCACATGCAGCAACCACGCATCCCTTAGGCCAGACATCAGTAGACGTACTCATTGGCCCACTTTGCGTTCATGCAAGGACGTGGCTCACCTGCATTCATTATCTGGACCTGTATTTATGACCCCCATGACAACTGTTCATATTCTTAACCAAGAAAGGAATGTTCTTTATTGCTTTATGGTATTCAGAGAAATGTATAAAAACGTACTGCATACAACGTACATCGAGAGACAGTCCTCAGACCTTGTTTCTGTAACTGCTCTCCCGACTGTAATGTTTACTTAAATGAACTGTTCCTGCTTTGCCAGATGCCACTTGACTTTTGTTTTTTAAGATTAAATTCCCATTCAAGCAACATTTTGGCGAACCAGATAGGAGCTGATTGGTTCCTCAGACCTGGCTCGGACCCGATTGCAACCGAAGGAAAGGGACCACACCCGGACGGATTCAAATTTGTGCAACAAGAAAGGTGAGCAGATGCTGCAATTGATTGAAAGTTCTGCTGTTACTGTGGGGCAGAGTTTTGTCCTGAAGCCACCATCAGAAGGTTAAGAGAATGCCTCAGAGCTTTAGTCCTTGCATTTGGCGTGTGGCAAACAGGAAAAAAAATAACCCACATAGTTCGCGGAAGTCACCTTTTGTTGATCATCAGCATCAGGGAAGGTGAATATTGCGTGAATCCTTTTTTGCTTTGGGTTGCTGATTGCTTAGACCACTGGGTGTAACATAGATGGCACGTATAGGCTATAGGTGTGAGTTAGGGCCCACACTTCAATCTTATTAGGCTATAGAGGTTTTCTCAGTACTACCGATATCTTAACACTTCTAGTATATGCCGCTGGGCATGACACAGATGGTATGCTGGGCCCCTGGCTGTGACATAGGCCCTCTTTGTAAGATTGGCGGCAAATCCTGCCCATGGCCACGGCGATAGCTGCAAACATACCGTTGCCGTGGCTACCGACTGTCCACGGCCTTATGACAATAGCCAGAATTCCACCAGAATGCTGGCGGAATTCCAGCTACGGTCATGGCGGCAGACGGTGGTAAGGTGGCTCTGCTGCCAGCAGCAGCGCCACGCCAGCAAAACACCACCTACCGTATCATGTTCCATGATACAGCCAGACAGTGTTTTGCTTGTGGATGCTGCTGCTGGCAGCAGCGCTGCATCCCATCTCCTGCCGGAGGACCCCCTGCAAGCAGGTAAGGCGGGTTCTCTGACGGGAGAGGGGGCTGGGGGGTGCGTTGACACAGCTCCACATCAGCTTCTATTACCTTTTTAAGAGGTCAGTTAGGGGAGAAGCAATTTGATAGAACCCAGATATGAATCTCCTGTATTAAACCACCAGTCCTAAGAAAACTCTTACTTACTCTTGTGGAAGGATATTTTAAGAATAGCCGCAATTCTTTCTTTCTGAGGTTATATAAGTCCTTCTGTACCTTCCTGGTTGCCAAGTGACGTTTTGCTGGGATCACCTTGAGACCTACAGATCGTAACGCTGACAAGACATTAGCTAAAAGTTGTAAGTTTGTTTCCCATGAGGGGCTATAGACGACAGTATTGTCAATATAAGTGGCTGCATTTTGGTCATGAGGCTTTAGAACCCAATTCATCATCTGCTGAAAGGTAGCAGGGGCCCCATGCAACCCAAAAGGAAGAACAGTAAACTGAAACAGACACCCAGGGTAGAGAAAGCTGACTTTTCTTTGTCTTGAGGACAAAGGGGAACCTTCAAAAATTATTTATAGAAGTCAAGGGTGCTGATGTATTGAGCTCTGCCTAGTTGTTCTATCATCTCATTGATTCACAGCATGGGGTAGGTATCAAAAATTAGAGATCTTGTTGACTTCTTGGGGAGTTCCAATTGCTGGCGGATGACTCGATAAAATCCAACCATAACATGGTTTGTACCTTTTCCTCAATGGCTGTCCTTTGACCCACAGGTACCCTATATGGTTTTAGTCTGACTTTGTCCCCTGGCTTAGTGCTAATAGCCTGAGATATTATAGTGGTCCTTCCTGGGGCATTAGAGAAGGTCTCCAGGTAGGGAGTTGTTCTATCCATCAATTCTTGAGCAAGGCTTAGTTCAGTGTCAAGGTACGATAGAGGAGGGATTAACCATTCCCTGGGGTTGCTGAAGAGCACAGAGAGGGGCCCGTCCCATTTTTTTTATCAAACTGACATGATATATTTATTTTCTTTCTTTATTTATCTCCTCTCGATAAGTGATGGGGGAAACCCTTCCTACTACAGTAAAAAGGCCCTGCCATCAGCTTAGCATCTTGTTCTCTGACAATGGCAACATTAGAAGCACCTGCTCCCCTACCATAAATTCACATAATTTTGCATATTTATCACACGGAACTTTTTGGATCTGTTGGGAGGTTTAGCTTAGCTATTTCTCTGAGTTGACTCAACTGGGTTTTTAATCCCATCCCATAGTCCAATAAGCATTTAGAACCATCTTCTTCCAACTGGCAAGCTTCCCTAGCCTTGTTGAGTAGGGTAGGGGTTTTCAACCACAGAAGATTTTGAACGGAGAGAAGCTAATGCTACTTTGTTCCTGGCATCTGATGGAAAACAGAGTCAAAGGTACCATATGTTTACAGTTTCGAGCATCTAGATCTAAAAGCTTTTTCAGAGTAGTCTTTAGCGGGGCACTATATCTTTCCACTAAACCATCGGCCTGTGGATTATATGCCACAGTCTGGATCGCTTTCACCCCCAAATGAACATATATTTGTTTAGTTAGCTTTGAGGTAAATGGAGTTCCCAGATCAGTGAGGGTTTCCTTATGGAACCCCACCCATGAGAACAGTTCAATCACTGCTTTCACCACGCAGTTAGTATTTGGGTGTCTTAAAGGGGAAGCTTCAGGATAGCGTGTTACATAGTTCTCTATTACCAAGACGTATCTCTACCCACTCCTGCAAGGTATCAGAGGGCCAATAATTTCCATTTCTGCCCTGAAGAAGGGCTCACCAATTACAGAGAGGGGGAGCAAAGGGTCATTTTGGAGCAGTGAACATGTGTGCACCTGACAAATGGGACATTCCCTACTATATCTTTGGATGCTATGGTGGACACCTTGCCAGTAAAATCACTCTAGTCCTACCTTTTTAGTTTTTTCCTGATCCAAAATGACCTCTCAACAAATGGATATGTGCAAGACACAGGGCCTTCTCCTTTAAGCATGTGGGAATGAGCAGTTGTTTGGGCTGAGATGGCCCTCCCCTTTGGTACAACAACCCTTTTGTGTGAAAAAATGAGGGCATACCGCTTGGGGGTAGTCTTCATCTTTAGCCTTGTTCCAGGGGCCCTAGAATTGAGTTTCTTCTCTTTGGCCGGCTCAAAAGTCTCTACCCGAATCCCAAACGAAGTCCTCCCTATAAAAAGGCAACCCTAAGGAGGCTTTTTACTTGCCTGCCCTCCTCTCCTTTCTACTTTTTCTGTTTCAGTAGTGTCTGACATACGTTGTCCTCGGTTTGGGAAAAGGGTTCATCCTTCCACCAGGTCTCTCCTTCTCTGCAGGTATCTAGTACCAAGAGCTCTAAGTCGGGGTGGTCTGTCCCAACAATGAGTGGCTCCGGAAGATGGGGTATTAGTCCCACCTGTAAGGGAACTACCATGTCTTGTTCCTGGTGTACACCACTGGTGGTGAGGGGGCACTATTTATTGTCTCCTTGTAAACAAGGGATTTCAATCGACACCTCGATTTCGGATACCCCCCTGGCATGACTTGGTACCCCACTTTGATGACATCCAGTGTCTAGAAGGGCTGCTACTAAATCTCCATTCACCTTCAGGTTACAATAATATGTAGGCTTATTTTCTGTGTGGTTGTAAAAAGATGAGCAGACCAACACAACTTCCATAGGTTCCACTTTTTGTGGGCACACCCAGGCTATGTGACTGAATTCACCACACTGGAAGCATTTGAGCTTGAGTGGTCTAGGGATTTCAGATTTCCGGGCTATAGGAGTGTTAAAAGGGAGGATATTGTTTGCCCTGAGATTTTCTAGAGAAGAGATTCTTGGAGGTAGCTAAACCACCTAACCAATGCACAAAGATGTCCTGCTTCCATCTGTGGTCCCAGGGTGGCTCTTAACATGTCTGGGGCTATCTTTGTTGACAACAAATGGACTCAAAACATAGCGTTTCAGTGCAGGGCCACCCATCTTGAAGAGATGAAGGGAGATGCGTCTTCTAGGGGAGGGTTAAATTACAGCGTAGATACCCCGTTTCAGGAGATCTGGGACACTGAGACAGATAGGCACACATGGATAGAAGGAAAGGGCAACCCCTAATTAAATGTAAATGCACACTATGGGCCTCATTCCAACCCTGGCGGTCTATGACCGCCAGGGTGGAGGGACGCGGAAGCACCGCCAACAGGCTGGCGGTGCTTCAGAGCCCATTCTGACCGCGGCGGTAAAGCCGCGGTCAGAAAAGGGGATCCGGCGGTTTCCCGCCGGATTTCCCCTGGCCCGGAGAATCCTCCATGGCGGCGCTGCTTGCAGCGCCGCCATGGGGATTCCGACCCCCTTCCTGCCATCCTGTTTCTGGCGGTGTAGGATGGCGGGAACGGGTGCCGTGGGGCCCCTGGGGGCCCCTGCACTGCCCATGCCACTGGCATGGGCAGTGCAGGGGCCCCCTAACAGGGCCCCATAAAGATTTTCACAGTCTGCTTTGCAGACAGTGAAAATCACGACGGGTGCAACTGCACCCGTCGCACCCCTGCAACTCCGCCGGCTCCATTCGGAGCCAGCTTCATTGTTGCAGGGTCTTTCCCGCTGGGCCGGCGGGCGCCCTTTTGCCGGTCGCCCGCTGGCCCAGCGGGAAAGTCGAAATGACCCCCGCGGTCTTTCGACAGGGTTACTAAAGTCAGAATGACCCCATATATTCCTTATGTTTCAAAGGCAAAGGAGCAGTTCTGTGGGGCATGAATGGAAACTGTGGGACAATCCAGCACATTCCAGATATTCAATGGGGACCTCCGAGCTGATGGACACCTACTGGCAATGTGGTGAGTTTGCATACATCGAGCTCATCTCCAGATGGTGTGGCCTCTGCTCCCTCATCACCATACATACCCCAACCCTGGTCATTCCTGGAGAAGATCAGTCAGAACTATACCAACACGCCCTAAGGAAGAAAACAACACTGTTGCATCAAGCTCAACAGAAAATAACTGCTGATTATTTTGGTTAGGGCCAGGACAAGGACATTCCAGAGGAATTTAGACTGTTCGCCAATGCACAAGCATCAGCAGGAGGAGCCATACCATTCTTCACCTTGCAGACAAAAGCAAATGCAAATAACCAGGGGGCACATGCTCAAAATGATGAACAGTAGTGAGCTGTGCCTTCATGCAACCAAGGAAGAATTGAGAGCCATCCGCCTCATAGTGATGTAACATCGGTACGTGTTGGACTTGATGACCGCACTGGAGGGTGGGGTATGTGTGAAGATCAGTGCATCTTGCTGTACTTTCATACCTGGAAATGACATGGACAATGGAACTCTGACTCTTGCTGTTCAAGCATAGTACCAACTACAGAAAGACATGCCTGAAGATGGCGGTACCACTGGGCAGGATTGGTTTACAAACTGGTTCTCCTGGCTCCCCTGGTGGCTGACCAGTCTGTGCAGATCATTGTTGCCTGTTTTCATTGTGCTACTGTTTTTAGGTGGTTTCCTGCAAGTGGGAGGTTCCTGCTGTACAAACACAGTCCTCAAATTGGGCAGAATAAAAGTAGGTGGGACAACAAGCTCTTTACAATGTCACTGTCATGATGCATGGGTTTTGATAGTGTAGCTGAAAATTCAACGAGAAGGGGGAATGTTAATATTGGAGTAATTGATGTTGATGCACACAGTGATACATTCATATACATAAAGGAAGTTGCATCACCATTATTCAAATCCCCTGTTGTGAACTCTCCATCAACCCCGGCATGTAGTTACGCTCTCAGGCAGGCTCTGAGACCTAGGCCTGGGGTTACTGACTGACAGGTCACAAGTGGGGTAACAGCTGCCAGAAAAATGAGCAAACAGGAAAACTTAGATCAGATCCCACAGATAGGCACAGCAACACCACAATGGTCCCTGGAGATTGGCCCCAATAAAACACACATGGGCAGACTGGTGAGTGCTTTTCCAAAAACACCATAAAGTTAGACGCTACATGTAATTAGGAATACTTAGCCAATCAGAAAACAGCACAAAGAGCACACGCAGCAACCACACTTCCCTCAGTCTGGACATCTGGACACGTACTCACCTGCCCACATTGTGTCCATGCAAGCCCGAGGCCTAACTGCATTCACTATCTGTATTTGTATTTATGACTCCATGACAACTGTTCACATTTTCAACCAAGAAAGGAATTTTTTATTGCTTTATAGTATTCAGAGAAATGCATAAAAACCTACTGCAAACGATGTACATCAAGAGACAGTCCTCAGACCTCTGTTCTGTAACTGCTCTCCTGGCCGAAATGTTTAGTTAAACAAACTGTTCCTGTTTTTCCAGATGCCGCTTGTTTTTTAAGCTAAATTCACATTCGAGCAACATTACCAAAAAAACACTGAAAGATCAGATCACACTATTAATTATTGTTGGAACTGGCTCTTTTACAGGGTCATTCCCCAGACTTTTTGCCTTTTGCCTCCTAATTTTTCTGACCTTTGTTGGCTGACATTATGACTCTGAACACTATTTCACTGCTAACCATGCTAAAGTACATGTGCTCTCCCTTGTAAAATTGGTATGATTGGCTTATACCTTATTGGCATATTTAATTTACCTATAAGTCCCTTGTAAAGTGGTATCCCTATACCTAGGGCCTGTAAATTAAATGCTACTAGTGGGCCTGCAGCGCTGCTTGTTCCACCCACTGAAGTAGCATTTCAAACCTATCTCAGGCCTGCTAGCGCCGGGCCTGTGTGCGCAGTTTTCTGCCACAGGGACCTGGCATCTAAATTTACTTTCCAGACCCAGAACTCCCCTTTTACAACATGTAAGTCACCCCTAAGGTACGCCCTAGCTAGCCCTATGAGCAGGGTGCCATGTATCTAAAAGTCAGGACATGTGTCAGGTTGCGTGGCCTGTCCTGGTGTCTCACTGCTGTGAGTGCTGCCTTCTCATAGGAATTGCATTAGAAATGCCCTGCCTTATGTATAAGGGGTATTGTCTGATTTATGAAGGGCAGCGTAGGCATGTTTGGTATGGTTGTGATAGTGCTGAGAAATGAGGCTTACTGGTGTAGGTGCACATTTATCTGTGCTTATAACTGGTGTTTTTGCAGCTTGGCTCCAATCCACGTCTGGGCAGACCGACAGTTGGGGCTTTGTGCATACTTTTCAGACAGCCTGTACACAGGGAGGGTGGGAGTGTCACAGAGGTGCATCTACATATTGTATAGCCTTCCCGGGCTTAGAGAAGGGAGAGGCGGGGCACACCTGCATTTGTAAAGGCTGCGCCCTGGCCTCGCACAATAGGGTCTTTACCCCCCACTGATGTTTGGAGCCTGTGCTAGAGGAGAGAAAGGGCACTCCCAGAACCAGTTGTAACTGGTTGGAACCCTTTCTCCTCCTCATTGTAAAACACATTGTAAACTTAGTATAAGTACAGGGGAACTTTCCCCACAATTTGGACATTCTTGGGACTTGAAACTGGACACAGGACACTGCTGAATAGACTGACCAGGAAACCACCTTGGACTGCTGCTGCTGACCTGTGACCTGCCTGGTCACTAGGAGGAACTGCCACCATCTGCACCCCTTGTGCTGGCCTGTGTTGGGGCCTGGTAGCCCTGTGCTGACGTTCCCTCTGTCTTCAGGAGCAGGGTGCTGTGGCCCCTGAGCCCCTGCAATTATCTAGAACATGAGAAGTGCTCACGCTTTGTTGAATGCCGAGGGCAGCACTTTGGAAAGTGCTTTGCTCGATAATTGGACCCCTTGCGCTTTTTGAAGCGTTCCTTGCTTTCTGGAGAATCACTGCCGCAACCCGGGCTACAAATATAGGGGGTTATTCTAACTTTGGAGGAGTGTTAATCCGTCCCAAAAGTGACGGATATACCACCAGCCGTATTACGAGTTCCATAGGATATAATGGACTCGTAATACGGCTGGTGGTAAATCCGTCACTTTTCCGTCACTTTTGGGACGGATTAACACCTCCTCCAAAGTTAGAATAACCCCCATAGTCTTAGCTCTTTGAAAAGCACTCTTTGGCTGCCCTAAAATCACCGCCGCAGCCCGGGAGTCATGCCTAACCAAGCGTGAGTATTGCAATCTTCAGTGCCCCTGGGGCACAGGAAAAAGGTACTCAGAGCAAGCATGCTCCTACTGGTACCCCTGGGACACGGTCCGCTCCTTGGAGCACCCTCTGGGCACCAGCCACCCTCTACTTTCCTCAGATTACAGCGGCAGCCTGGGAATCCAGGAGAAACACTCGCGCATCACATCGGGTCAGGGCGAGTGTGCCTTTGCAGCCCCAGAAGGGGGAGAGACCTCATCGGAGTTCTACTCCGGATCCCAGAGCCGCCCCTGAGGAGCAGGACTCGGGGGAGGTGAGGGGAACGCCCCCTGACCCCCGGTCTCTGCCATAGGAGCGGGATGCTCCTCTTTCGAAACCGGGCATCATCCTTAGAGAACGGGGAAGGGAGGCCTTGACGGAGGCCCCTTCCTCTCACCCCCATGTCTGATTGTTGGGCCTTGCCTGGCCCCCACCCCTTGTGAAGAGCGTGAGAAGGCCGAGGGAGATCCCCACAAAGATCGCGAGCCCCAGGAGGGGCACATTTTCCACAGTACAGAGGGTGTAGACTACCCCTCTACCCCAGGACCACCTTGTGGCCCCCATTTCGCGCATAGGAACACCGGGGGCCCCTATGCTCATCTTCTAGGCACTAGGACTGCCTCTTCTTCATAAAACCAGGTACTTTTTAGGACATATTGGCTCAGTGAGTCTAGTATGGACCTTGGGGGTTTATATGTTTCCTACCTGCTTTTCCGACGCTACATATATGTGCTGATGTTCCTTTTATGGGCATGACATGCTGATATGTACTTTTATGACTTGTGATATGTTCTCTAATGTTCCTTTTATGGATATTTACGAGATGTTCATGACAAGTGCATAGAATTATTTACTATAATTCCTGACTACTACTTACACTATGTTGCAGAATCCTGAGTACTTACGTGTTCTAATGTGACAACTGCGTATTCAAGCAGAGTATTAGTAACTTGTGTAACGTTCTAAAAACTGCTAAGGTAGCAGGGTATTACTGACGTGTAATGTTGGTCTAGTTATGTTTTGTGCAATACAGTTTATTTTTACATAGCTCAGTGTTGTGTTTACTTTGTGGTGTACATTTTGCGTCACGTGTGTTCTGTGTGTTGTGCAAAAGCTTAACACATTGCCTCCGGGTTAGGCCTGACTGCTCGTGCCAAGCTACCAAGGGCGCGAGCAGTGTTTATCCTAGATGTGTAACTCCCTTGCCCTGACTAGAGTGGGTAGGTTCTGCCTGGCTTAGGTGCATACCCTAGCCAACCAGAAACCCCATTTCTAACAATTATCTTTTCACTCTTAGGTTGCTTCATATGTAGCTGAAAACTCATTTGATGTTTAATCCAGACTTTTACATTTTGGTTTTCATGTAATCCATATTAGGTGCAACACCCAGAGTACGTGCTCAACCATCTGTCACTGAAGAAACATCCACTCCAGACCAGGATAAAGCCTTCACTGAGGACTCCACTCCTGGAGGTCTGGAGGATGAGGAGCTGCCTGGTCTGTCTGGGCAGATTGCTCCAGTGAGTCTCACATGGCAAAACACCTACACCTCCTACTCCAGCTGTTTCCACACCTCAGCCTGTGGATATCTCAATTTCCTGTGTACAAAGGACCATCAGCCCAATCTTGTGCCCCCAGTCCTGGCTCCTGTTGCTCCAACAGCCCCATCACCTCAAGTTCACCCAGTGGAATTAGGCACACTGGCTCTAGGGCACAGGATAGTAGAGATAGGGTTCATGTGAGGGAATCTGTGGGCCAGCAAAGTGAGGTCACTGGGTTCACTGTCACCCAGGCCACCATTGATCAAGTTTTAAAATCCCTACATCAGTCCCAAGACATGATGGGCCAGGTCCTTTCAGAGCTCTGGGACTTGAAGTAGGTGCAGAGGGAGCACAATGTAGAGATGCAGAAGCTAAAGTCTAATTTAAGCTATATGACTAGGATGCTGTTTGACATTCACCACCATATCTGCAGGGCATTGCCAGCATCATCTACCCCTTTCTGTGGCCCTACAGCACCTGGGCCCACTACCTGGCCTCAACCACTGAAAGGGAGGCCTTGCCACAAGATGAAACACCTGCAACCAACTCAGTCCCTGCAACTATGGACCACCTCCCCCCAGGAGGGGACGTTCATCCAGACCACCAAGAGAAGATGGCAAGACCTCCAGCACCACCAGCAAGAGAGGCAGAACCTAATTTCCTCCACTGTGTAACTACCATTCACTCTGTGGACAATTTTCTGAACACATTTATCTTTTTGATGATAGTTGTATTTTCTACCTTGGATTTGAACAATTGTGCCTCTACAATACTAATTGTGATTGACTGTTTTATTCATTTTTTTGTTGTTATCATCCTATTTCAGTTGATCTGTGTCTTTACAATAAATTCAAAACCAACAAAGTCTAATTCTGTGCTGTCTTTCTTGTAATTTTTTTTTCCCTTTCATCATAAATGTTTAAATGCAAATATTAATAAAAAAGTCTTTAAATACAAATATTCCATGTAGGTAATGTTTCTCACATTTTCAAACATGTAAAAATATAACAAACACAGCAAATCTAAAAGTCAGATTTTCATACAATTATAAAAAACAAACCCATGCATAACCCAAATAATATGTGCCATTTTCCAGACCTTCACACCATGGAAGAATTGGATATAATCCTAAAAATAAAATTCAATAGGCAAATTATAACTGATTTATGTCATCATCTGGAGCCAGACCTCGGCCTCACAATAAGAATCACACATCAATAACACCAATAGTCAAAATCATTTCAGTACTACATTTTGTGGTCAACGGATCATTCCTATGCACTGTGGCCATAGCTGGTGGTAAGTCACAACCAACTTTAAGTGGTGTGCTACAAAAATCTCTTTCTACAATGATGAGGCACATGAGCAGTTTCATACAGAACAGAAAAAGAGGATTTTGCAATTTGAAGGAAGATGATTATTCTTTGGGTCGACTGACATATGGTTATAGCAATTTAAGCAGCACATATTGACCTGGTAGCAACATTAAACAGAAAACAAGTCTAATGTAGCCTTGGATATGTACATCCAAAGTGTGCATGTCTTTGCGAGGATCAACCCAGGTGCCCCTTGTACTTTTGCAACAGCAGCAGATAACTGAAAATGCCACAACTCTGAAATGTCCAAATGAAAATGACACTGTGAAGGAACCTAAAACAGAATAACAAAAAAGAGGTATTCAAATTACATAGCAAAATAGACACATTAAAAACGATAAATTATGAGGACAAGAACAACCAAAAGTAAACAATGTAAATGAGCACAGTAATTAATGTGTCAAAGCTTTGATCAAGAAAAATCGTTCCCCTGGAATTTTCTTAACTTCCCATTCCTAAAAAAATGCCCAGCAAAGACTTATATACTCAAAATATTAAAAGTTGTTCTGACATTTAATTTAACATTATATAAAGAGATACTTAAACTTGTTTGAAGAAGTTGACATACATCACTTCCTTCCTCTTCACCACTATCATTTTCACCCGGTGGCTCATCATGGTCTCCATCCTCTTCAATGTATGGGATGTTCTGTCGAAGGGCTATGTGCAGCATGCCATGATGATTTTGCAAACCTTTTTGGGTGAGTAGAGGAGGGCTACACCGGTCTTATCCAGAGATCTAAATCTGGCCTTTAGGAATTCAGAAGCCCACTCCACTGCCCTCTCTGTTAATCCCTGGGCCTCAATTGAAGCTAAATTCCCCTGGCATAGTCGGATTCTTCAGCGGTGCTAACAACCATGGTTGGTTAGGATAACCTGAGTCTTCTATATGAATTAAAAAAATAAAATGAGACAAATATTTAATTCCATTGTAGATCCTTTAACTAAAAATGTACCAAATAATTTTAAAAACATAGGTGGTCATTACAAGCCTGGCGGTCGGTGTTAAGGCGGCGGTAAAAAGAATTGAATTACGAATGTGGCGGAAACCGCCAACATAGCCAGCCACTTTACCACTCTGACTGCCACGGCGGTACATACAAACAACGCAGCGGTAACCGCCAACAGACAGGCGGAGGACAATGTACTACCCACACTATTACAACCCACCAATCCGCCACCTTTTCCGGGGCGGATTCACCACGAACAAAAACACGGCCAAAACAGGACTTCGAAGGGAAAACGCTCACATCTACACACCCCACGAGGAACCAGGACGCCATGGAACAGGAGCTCCAAATTCTGCCAGCCTTTATCTTCCTGCTCCTCTACCAGGAGCACGAACGAAGGCGGCGAAGACAATGGTGAGTACTGCACCTACGGCACAGGGGAGGGGGAGGGAAAAAACAGTGACACACACACGCAACACGCAAAACCCCCACCCCCACCCTCACCCACTACAACACACATACAAGTACATGTTGATACATCACAGTTACACCCCCAACCAACCCTGGAAGAAAGCAAGGACAAAAGGAAATGAGTCGAATAATTGTGATATATTCAAAGACATGAATCCAAAATATATACAAATATATATATTTATACTATATACAATTATATACACCAAGAACACAAGTCCAAGGGATTCCACCATCATAGTCCGTGGATCTCTGGGCCCAAAAAGCATGGGCGAGGCCCACACTCAATACCCGATCAAAACGGAGAGAACACTGCAGGGGCATCAGATAGAAATTAAACAGGCACCTCAGGGGGAAGGGACGGGGGGCACCTCAGCCGGTTGAGTGCACGACGCCAGATCCACAAGGGGCTCCATGCCCATTGATGTATCCTGGGGAGTGGAATGCCACAGTCTCACAAGTATCTACAGTGGGTGGTTTGCCCACTGTTCAATCCTGGGGAGTGCAAAGCCACAGTCTCTCAAGTCTCTACAGTGGGTGGTTTGCCCACTGTTCAATCCTGGGGAGTGCAAAGCCACAGTCTCTCAAGTGCATAACAGTCACCACTGGTTCTGGAGGGGGCCTTGTGCCCTGAGTGCTTCATCCTGCCAAGGACTGAGGTAGTGGATGCCTTTCTCCACTGGTTCTGGAGGGGGCCTTGTGCCCAGAGTGCTTCATCCTGCCAAGGACAGAGGTAGTGGATGTATCTCTCCAATGGTTCTGGAGGGGGCCTTGTGCCCAGAGTGCTTCATCCTGCCCATGCCGGACTCAGTAGCGTCGGAATCATTTGCGCTGACTGACCTGCGGGGCTGCTGGCGGTGGTGTCCTTGGCAGCGGTGCTTGTGGCGACGGTGTCCTGGGCAGCGGTTCAGCTGCTGGCAGTCTTGTTATGCCCTGTGGGGCTGCTGGCGGCGGTGTCCTGGGCAACGGTGCTTGTGGCGGTGTCCTGGGCAGCGGTGCTTGTGTCGGTGTCCTTGGCAGCGGTGCTTGTGGCAGCGGTGTCCTGGGCAGCAGTTCAGCTGCTGGCGGTCTTGTTCTGCCCTGCGGGGCTGCTGGCGGCGGTGTCCTCGGCAGCGGTTCAGCTGCTGGCGGTCTTGTTCTGCCCTGCGGGGCTGCTGGCGGTTGCTTCCTGGGCAGCGGGGCTGCTGCTGGCGGTCGCTTCCTGAGCAGTGTGGCTGCTGGCGGTCCTGTCTGTGGCAGCGGGCTACTGCTGGCGGTCGCTTCCTGGGCAGCGGGGCTGCTGGCGGTCCTGTCTGTGGCAGCGGGGCTGCTGCTGGCTGTCACTTTCTGGGAAGTGGGGCTGCTGGCGGTCCTGTCTGTGGCAGCGGGGCTGCTGCTGGCAGTCGCTTCCTGGGCAGCGGGGCTGCTGGCGGTCCTGTCTGTGGCAGGGCCTGAGGTAGCTGGGGCGAAGGTAATGCCCACCCTCCTGAGTGAGCGGGCACGTGGCAAAGGCTGAGGGGCTGCTGGGAGGGCGGTGCTGCTAGGGGGTGGCAGCTGTACCTGTAGATGCGGGGGGCACAGATGGGGCCGCCACCGCAAGAGAGCTCCCATCGGAGGAGGAGTCCATCTCGCTGGTGTCAGCTCCTGTCCCCGCTGTGGAGCTCCCCTCGCCCTCCGTCCCACTGGTGAATTCGTAGTCCGTAGTGTCGCCCTCCAGGGCCATGTGGGATGCAGCTCCCTCCTGCTCCGGTGCCACTGCTCCTCCGCCTGATGATGCTAATGCACACAAGTACAGGGAGACCTCAAAAAGGGGGGGGAGACAGAAGAAAAACATGTTCAGTGCATGCAATACCACTCCCGTTGGCGGACACGACAGACACAGAAGCCCCCTGCACTACGCCGCGCACTTGGGCTCCACTATTCAATCCCTGGGACATGGCTTACAAGGCTATGGCCGATTTCTGCACACATGGATGTCACAGGAGCCTGACTAGGTGTAGTTGGCACTGTACACAGGTGGGGTGGGGTGGGGTGCCACAGGGCCTGCCTGAAGAAGGGAACTTAACTAGCAAACTCGCCCTGGCCTAGGGGAACCCACAGCCCACCCCCCCCACCAAGACACCTAAAATGCGCGCTGAATCAGCAGAATGAGAGTGTACTCACCCCCTTGTGTCTGCCGTGATGCCCTCAAGCGCCCATCCAAGTCTGGATACGCCACCGCCAGGATCCTGAACATCAGGGGGGTCATGGTGCGAAAGGCACCCCTCCCACGTTGGGAGGCCATCCCCAGCTGGGCCTCCGCCGTTTTCTTGCTCCAGCGGCGAACGTCCTCCCATCTTTTACAGCAGTGGGTGCTCCATCTGTGGTAGACCACCAGGGTCCGGACTTCCTTGGCGATGGCACGCCAGATGTCCTTCTTCTGGTGGGCGCTGACCTACAGAAATTGTACAGGGGAAAAGAGAAGTAATTACCAACTGCACCATCACAGTCATTGGCTTGCATTTTGCCATGACGCACATGCACTCACCGTCGTTTCATGCACGCCTCATTCTCACCCCCCCATCTTTCATCCACCCCACTCCACACAGGCATTGCCCATACAACATGCTCACAGTGTACTTCCCTGTTTGTCTGGAGGACCGTAGAGTACAGTGTACTGGGGGAGGACCCCATCCACAAGTTTCTCCAACTCCTCTGTGCTGAATGCAGGGGCCCTTACCCCAGACACACGAGCCATTGTCTCTTCCAGACTGAGGTCACAACAGCACTTGCAGTGCAGGTCCTCTCCTGTCGAAGATCAGGTATCAAGTGATTGAACAGATAGAAAATGGCGGTCACGTCCGCGGCGGTCCGTACCAACACTGCCGGCGTACATAGTAATTGGCTCCTGGGACCCATAGGGCCCAATGTTAACCAATGCAGAATTGCGCCACGTCTTCAACCACCTACCGCGACGGTGTAGAACGCCAGCGCAGTTACCTCATATCCGCCTGTCCCACTTTACAGGTCAGACAGCCGCCATTTCAGGGGCCCACGTGGCATTATTTGTGACTGCGTCACACATACCTAGGCCTTGCCTAACCACTCATACAGGCAAATTTCGATTTATGAATATTTTCAGAGTAAGCTGTGTTTACGTACCTCAGAGTTGGTTGACTCTCTGCTCGCTGTTCTCCTCCATAGGCACCGTCCGCTGGGGCATGTGAGGAGATGGCGGCATCCTCCTGTGTACAGACCGCTGGTGGACCTATCGACAATGGAGGAAAGACATGTGATCATCACCTACAGGCTTGATCGTGCCACAATGCAGGAACTGTGAGCCCAGTTGGAGCCAGACCTGATGTCAGCTATCCACCATCCCACAGGAATCCCCCCTCAAGTGCAGGTGCTGTCAGTACTCCATTTCCTAGCAAGTGGGTCATTTCAAACAACAGTGGCCATAGCACCAGGGATGTCCCAGCCTATGTTTTCCAACGTGTTGTCAAGAGTGTTGTCTGCCCTGCTGAAACACATGCGGAGCTACATCGTTTTCCCTCAGGTGGAGGATTTGGCTACAGTCAAAGGTGACTTCTATGCCCTGGAACATATCCCCAACATCATAGGTGCCATTGATGGGACACATGTGGCCTTGGTACCCCCCGCAGGAGTGAACAGGTGTACAGAAACCGGAAGAGTTACCATTCGATGAATGTGCAGATGGTGTGTTTGGCAGACCACTACATCTCCCATCTTAATGCCAAATTCCCTGGCTCAGTGCATGACGCTTACATCCTGCAGAATAGCAGCATCCCTTATGTGATGGGGCAACTCCAGAGGCACCGGGTGTGGCTATTAGGTGAGCACCTGGACCCAAATCAGTGGGAATAGTTGTCTGGGTCTGTGGATGTCCCTATGAGTCAGTGTGTGTCTAACAGTTTTTCTTCGCCATTTGCCGGTGACTCTGGTTACCCCAACCTGTCATGGCTACTGACCCCAGTGAGGAATCCCAGGACAAGGGAAGAGGAATGCTACAATGAGGCCCATGGGCGAACTAGGAGGATTATAGAGAGGACCTTCGGCCTCCTGAAGGCCAGGTCCGGTGCCTCCACATGACAGGTGGTTCTCTATTCTACTCACCAAAGAAGGTGTCCCAGATCATCGTGGCCTGCTGTATGCTTCACAACTTGGCTTTGGGCGGCAGGTGCCTTTTCTGAAGGAGGATGGTCCAGATGGAGGTGTTGTTGCAGCTGTGGAGCCTGTGGACAGTGAAGACGAGGAAGCAGAAGAAGAGGACATCGACAACAGGAACACAATGATCCTGCAATACTTCCAGTGAGACACAGGTAAGAAGACAACACTGCCTGCTACATCTGTCTGTCATTTTCACCCAGTGTATGGTCACTGAGTTGTCACTTTCCCTTACGATTTCACAGATGTGGGTCCCACAGTGTGACATGTGCTTTGTTTCCTCATGGACTAGAGTTGTGTGACATAGGTATGTTGACATTACATTTGAAAGAACATTTTTCCACTGTAATTGCTAATACACTATTTAAAAATCACAGACAGACTCCTGATTGTTTTGTGCTTTAAGGGTGTTTATTTAAGTGCTCAATATTGGAGGGGGTTGTAAAATGGTGAGGGGTGAAGGTGGAGGAATGTCCATGGCAGAGTCCAGTCTATTAGTCTCACAGGTGCATTGTCCAAAGGGGCATAGGAAGTGGAGCTGGGGCAGTTTAAGGATGGACAGGGTGACAAGGTGGGACAAAAGGATGACAGTCAGAGTGGTCTCATTTCTTGGCGGGGTCTTGGCATCGTTCTCTATCTTTGTCCTGGATCTTAGGGACCGTTTGAAGGGTGGTTCTCCCTCTGCAGGGGGTGGGGTGCTGGTTTGGTGGTCCTGTGGTGGTGCCTCCTGTCCACTAGCGCTGGCGGAGGTGGTGGGCAGTTCATCGTCCAGGCTAGTGTCAGGGGCCCCTTGTTGTGCCACAGTGTCCCTCCTGGTGTTGAGAAGTTCCTTCAGCATCCCTGCAACGGTGCCCAGGGTGGAATTGATGGATCTGAGTTCCTCCCTAAAGCCCAAATACTGTTCCTCCTGCAGCCGCTGGGTCTCCTGAAACTTGGCCAGTACCGTTGCCATCGTCTCCTGGGAATGGTGGTAGGCTCCCATGATGTTGGAGAGGGCCCTTGTGTAGAGTGGGTTCCCTGGGCCTGTCCTCCCCCGTCGCACAGCAGCCCTCCCAGTTCCCCTGTATTCCTGGGCCTCTGTCCCCTGAACCGTGTGCCACTACCACTGCCCCCAGGTCCCTGGTGTTGTTGGGGTGGTGGGTCAGCCTGCGTTCCCTGTAGTGGTGGACACACTGCTGATTGATGTGTCCTGGGGACAGAGGTATGGGCCCGCTGGGTGGGTGCTGTGCTGGTGTTTCCAGGGGGGGCAAACTCTGTAGTGACCTGTGCCGGTGTGAGTGGAACCGACTGTCCCGAGGTCCCAGATGGGCCAGGCTGGTCATCTAGATCCAGTTGGACAGAGCTGCTGTCATCACTGTTGGCCTCTTCTGTGGGTGGAGTGGACATATCTGGACCCTGCTGTCCGGTGACGTTGGGTAGGGGTCCTGCAGGGGTATAAAGGCATGATTATTGCATCTGTATGTGCCAAGGTGTGCAATGGGTGGGTGACCGTGTACCCCAGTGCTTGCATTCCTGTGTAGGACCTTGTGTGATGATGGGTTAGGGCGGTGTATGGGTATGTGCAGTGGCCATGCATTGGTGATGGGTATCTATGCTTTGGTGTTGCATGCAGGGCTTGGGTTTGGGATGTGTGGTTTGTGAAATTGGGACATGTGTGAGGAGTAGGAGTGATGGGGTGAGGACGAGGGTGGGGGTATGTGATGGCATGCAGGTAGGGTGGGGGATGTAATAGTAAAGATTTGACTTACCAGAGTCCATTCCTCCAGCTACTCCTGCGAGGCCCTCAGGATGCAGAATAGCCAAGACTTGCTCCTCCCATGTTGTTAGTTGTGGGGGAGGAGGTGGGGGTCTGCCGCCAGTCCTCTGTACCGCGATGTGGTGTCTTGAGACCACGGAACGCACCTTCCCCCGTAGGTCGTTCCACCTCTTCCTGATGTCATCCCTATTTATTGGGTGCTGTCCCACTGCGTTGACCCTGTCCACTATTCTTCACCATAGCTCCATCTTCCTAGCTATGGAGGTGTGCTGCACCTGTGATCCGAATAGCTGTGGCTCTACCCGGATGATTTCCTCCACCATAACCCTGAGCTCCTCCTCAGAGAACCTGGGGTGTCTTTGCCGTGCCATGGGGTGGTGTGGGTGATGTGTGGGGTGATTTTAGAGGTGTGTTGTGTGAGGTGTGTGCATGCTATGTGGGTGATGGTGTTGAGTGCCTGTGGATGCTCGTTTGTAGATAGTGGTGTCTCTCTGTGACCTTCAGTCACAATTGTGGTGGTAAGGGTTTGTGGGTGATGTGGGTGTGTGTTTTATATTGTGTTGGGTGTGTGGAAGTGGTGTGTGTATGTGTATCAGGTGTGTGTATTTGGAATTGTCCAATGTGGCTGTGTTTTGTAAATGTGTGTGTATTTTGAGCGCAGTGGTGTGTACCGCCAATGGAATACCGCGGTTGAAAGACCGCCACGTGGATTGGTGGGTCGTGATAGTGTGGGCATATTCCTGTTGGCGTGACGGTGGAGGATTTGTTATCGCCAGTTTATCACTGACCTTTGGTGTGGCGGACTTGTGTGGGTGTCTAGATTTTGGCGGATTCCGGCCTTTGGTTCATAATGACCGTGGCGGAATTCCGCAGCCGCGGTGGTGTGTTGGCAGTCTTCTGCACGGCGGTATGCGGCTTTTACTGCCAATGTTGTAATGACCCCCATATTGTACTTATCAACAAGCAAGGCCTGCTCAGGTCCAAATTATGATATCTGCAAGTGTATGCTGCTGTTCCGTGGTACAAAGGAATATTGAGTTGATCCAGGGTAATGCGCACACATGCTTGTGATGTACAAATCAGGTAATCAGAAAACCTGCCCATTGATTGAATGGAAGCCCTTCCTATTGCAGTAGATCTGTTCCCTGTCGTGTAGTGACACACAAGACACAATGTGCACCATCAATTGCTCCAACCACATGTGGAATGCCACCCAAAGAATATCTCCTTTCACATTAGCAAAATGCTCATTTTGTGGAAACTGTATAAAGCTGTTGATGTGTCTCATCGTTGACGAAAGAACTTGTTGTAGCATACCACTGAACGTTGGTTGTGACATGCCACCAAATACTGGCACAGTGTATTGGAATGATCCTGTTGCCACAAAATGGAGTGCTGCCATGATTTTCTCTATTGGCATTATTGCTGTGGGATTCCTATTGTGAGGCAGAAGATCTGGCTCCAGCTGATCACTTAAATCAAAAATAGTTTGCCCATTCAATATGTTTTTTTGATAATATCCCATTCTTCCATGGTGGCAAGGTCTGGAAATAGTCTAAAAACTTGAGGCTGTGGTCTTCTACCTCTCCCTGGGTCCATATGTCTGCATTTCAGAAATATAAAAATATTTCTTTAAATGTGCAAAGATGTCTTTAGTATTCAACACAAATCTCATGTCTTTGTAAAATGTCCACGTCTTTGTACATATCAGTACACAACATTTTTATTGATGTTGTAAATTAAAAGATCAACTTTTTACGTGTCTGAACATTTCTAAATATAATGTGTAAATAATACATTTTACATTTTTTATCACATTATTTTTGACTATTTTCTCAAAAATTCCATCAACAGAAGTACACACTAAACCGCACAACTATTGCATTTACCCACAATAACACACCACATAATACTGTTTTACAAAAATAAGTAATGTTTGCATTTTTCATATACAAAGTAGATAACATCTTGAGTGGTGGTTTTGCACTTATCATTCAAAAATACACTGTTTCACAATTTAAAATGGCGGGCACCTAACCTTGTTGTTAGGATGTTTGCAAACATATAGCTTTTGGCTGAAGTTGACTGCATAGTGGTGCAAACTCTGTGGTGGACACAGCCATAGCTTTATGTGAGTGACAGCAACATACCCCAGCCAAAGGAAGTGTCCGTCTCCCTTGATGATTGCATATGTTGCATACATGTATGCACCATTTTAAAAAAACTCACTTACCTCCTTACACTGCAGCCAACAACACCTCCTTCACTTTTGCTGCTGTTTCTTGACTCTGGGAGCCGTGAGGCCAGGAACAGCAGGTGGCAGAGCACCTAACTTCTCAGCTGAGAACCTGGATTTCTGCCCACAAAGGTCCTGTCCCTTTAACAGACAGCTGTATGGCTCATCAGAGGAACAGGTACATGTTTAAAATGAAAATGTAATTCTCACTAACTTGTTTTTTTATCAAAACAAAGGCTAGAATGTCGCTTTTAGTTCCAGATTGAAGTGTAGTGATTTGAGTGAAGTCAACTCAATATTGGATCTGTGAATAAAACAATGTTTCTGAATCCCTTTAAATGTCAGAAAATATAATTGAAAAGTTATCTTGAAGATTAGGGTAATTCTTAATTTCAATTTATACACATATAAGTGTTGCATTTATAAACTTCAGGCCCCTTATTCCCAGTGGCCAACAGACAATGTGCCAGAAGTAGGAATGAAAATACAGCCATTTGTTCAAATGAGAGAAATGTAAAGTGCATACAAAATGTTCATAATATGAACTAGTTTGCAGAATAATTATTTGCACTTTAAATTTCTCACATTTTCTAAATAATGAGTGTATGTTTGTGTTGTGCATGTAACGGTGCCACATATGGCAAAAAGTATGTCCTGTGTTATAAGTGCATACGACACAGGCTCTTGGTCACCCATACAAATATATCCCATTCCTACACACATGTTTATACATCACCAAAGACCATGCTTTCACTCATACACATTGGAGACCTTTCCTAGTGCCTCTAGTCATAGTTCCTAGCTCTATAGACATTAGGCATTAGGCCGATGAAGCTGGCGTGGGGGTGTCTGCTAACAATGCACATATTGTTTAGCCTTCAGTATCTCACAATGGCTATAACTGATCAGAAGTAGCACTCACTACCAAATATGTTGAAGACCACTGGCCTAGATGATGTAACTGGCCTGGATTTGTAAAATGAGGACATGAAAAGGGATAAGGGTACTCGACAGGTCACTACAAAATATTAAGTTTCATGTAAAAAATACATAGTAGAAAAATATGCTGTTCTAACTTATTAGAAATGCTTGTGATATATTCTTCTAAAGCGTGTTACATCAATACAAAGAAACAAAACCTCACAAAAAGGTTTTCCTCTTTCTTTTTTCAGATCCATACAGGTCCATCAAAAGAAGACAATCTGGAAGGCCAAATAGCGAAGGTGCGGACCCTGGGGATCGACAAGCAGTGCAGCACTTGCTATTGCAACAGGTGGGAAGACCTATGATGCTGGACCAAGAAGTCAGTAGAAATTCAGCTCGGGCAGTTCTCCCAACATAGGAAGCACATGCGCCAAATACTGCCCCCTCACCCCACCATGGCCCACATACTCGCGGTGGCTTATCACCAGCTTGATGGGCAGTTGAGAGCCCAACAGCAGCAACAAGAGGGTGAGTTATTTTTTGAGTTCTTATTGTGAGATAACTATTTTTTGTAACAGCAAAAATTATGGTATCAGCATAAAGGCTGACACACATCCAATGCACAAGAAGAGTTTTGGGAGGTATAAGTTTTGCACAAGGTGTATGGTGATGTGTTTTGTATATTGATTTTTGGAAAATGTTACTACTTGATTTCTGATCACTAACAACGGACTGTTTTGAACAGACTCATGCTTGCCTAAATAAAAAGAGGAATCATTATTATTTTCTATGCTATGAGAGACAGTTACACCAAATAGGCAACAATTAATGATTGTGTCATGTGTGATGTCCCATCACAAGTCTGTGGAGGATATATTGGCCATATTATGAGTGACATACCATAGAATGCAATCATGATACAGTGGATGTTCCAAACTTCACATTAAGGAGTTGGTATAAAAAGCAAACAATAGTGACCATGTGATCTAAAAAGACTAGAAACATGAGAACAATGGCAACATTTTTTAGCAACAACATATCAAAAATATGTTTTCACTTAAACATTGGAGTCAGTTCATGTTAACAGTTGGAGATTGACATGAAGCCTTACTCCTTCACAAAGGTGCATGCAAGCCAGCCTGTTTTTATAAACATGAATTTGATAGGCAAACATTGTTGAATGAAACAGACAGGAATGTGTACACATTGATGACAGAAGAACACATACCCCCAAACAACATGTCTCTACCTTTATGTCCTCATGATAAATCAATATTGAAGAAAAAGAGTTTAGTGAAAGGGACCTTAAAGATGGACAGTGTACATGGTTCCAATCTTTCTTGCTACATATTGATTTTGGTGACATGAGTTCACTATTCAAAACAACCAATCTGTATCAATCAGAGGTGTTAATTCCAGGAGAAATTTGAAATGTTTAAGAGAAATGATCAAAAATAAAATGGGAGTAATGATGGGAAATTACAAAACGGAGCAATGGGTCCTTGAGATGTTCCCTACATGCACGAGGTAAAGCTAAATTATGCCTAAGTTTGAAAGCCTTTAAGAAGGTGAAATATGAAAATGAGGAAATGTTTTGTTAAAAAAAATAAACTCAAAGTCATTTTTCTTTGCACAGATCCAATAAAAATGAGGTATCTGTCTTTTTAGCATCTTCAGGATCAGGCGAAGGGGACATTGGCCATGAAGGGGGTGAAACAGCTGATCACTGTGTGTCAGGTGGCGAGACCTCTAGTACCAATGGACACAGTGGCATGGAGAGTGAGGGGACTGGAATGGAGGCCACCAGCTCCTGATCATCAGAGACCTCTACAAATAACCAGTCCTTAGTGGTGGTGGACCCTACAGGACCTTTACCATCATCATCCTTGTCTGCCACTCAGATTCCCATCTCTACCCTCCCTCTTGCTCCCCCTTGAATTGGCCAAACCTGCCACCTAAGATAACTGGGGTCTCCTTTGCCACAGGTACCTCATCCCTGCCCTGTCCTGCCAGCCTTGCTTAGTGAGTGGGCTATTGGCCTTTTACACAGCATCTCTGTAGGCCAGACTGCGATCATGAATGTCATCCAGTGCCTTAGTTGCCAAATACAAAAAATGGTTGAATTTCTGAATGCCATTCACAGTTCAATGTCTGGAATGCAAAGATTGCTTGCAAAAATAGCCTCTGCACTGACCACAACCCTTCTAATCAGCCCAACCTTGTGCCCATACTCCGGTCTCTTCCTCATCCCAAATCCCAGCTTCCACTCCAATCCCAAGCACACTCACTTTTTTGCATGCACCCTCTCCAACAGACACAAGCAGCATACCTACGTCCACACATAAACACAGCACAAAAAGAAACACAAACATACACCCATCCAACATATACACACTACTGACACTACACCCACAGCCACCATGACCACAACACCCACCAACATACCCGCAAGCACCACCACCACACCACCATAGACACAAGCATCACAACCACCACAACAACCATCACACAAACAACCACTACCAGACCCAAATTCACCACAATTACCAGCACACCCACAGCTACTACCACACCCACATGCACCACAACATCCAGCTCAACAGCACACTCACCCACACAGACTCACACAAACGCACACCTACATGCACCACACCCACCAAACCCAAACACACTTACCTGAACACCAAACACCTGCTAAACCACACACATCCAAAGATACACCAGACACACATGAATCAGCAAAACATACAGACACACAAACCACAGCCACCCAACCACATCACCAGCACACTCATTCAAACAGACACATTCACACAAATGTATACACACAGCAACACCAACCAAACACAAATGCACACACTCACTTGAACACAAAACACCTTCCAGGACATACTCACCCAAACATACACTACATATACCAGACCCACATGCACCTACAAACCAGACAGATGTACACACATCACCTACTCCAGCTCCCTCTACCTCTCAAATCCAATCCTCTCCCACCCCTCCTGCCCCTTCTTCTCCACCCGGATTCACTTCTTACCTGTCGCTGACCTATAGGTAGCCCAAACCCACATTACCCAAAAAGGATCTTTGAGGTGCCTGCTTTGTGCTCACTAGATGCCCCTTCCTGATGAGGTTAGTTCTTAGCAGTGTAATTAATTAAATTTCTTGCACATTTATTAATTGTTGCATAATAAAGTTATTGAGAGAAGTATCTAATTTCAAGTTAAAATATTTTTCTTTGCACAAAGATTGTCCTGACATTATTTTTTCTTTACAAGTCATTAATTTATAACAATGTTAATTATGTAATTGCGAGTAACATACATTTAATTTCGGCCCGAGTGTGGAGATTCCACCCCAAGTGCGGACGTAAAGATACTGTTAGAAATAGGGTCTCTGTTTGGCAGTCAGTTTCAACTCTGTCCAAGCAGGAACCCTTACTCTAGTCAGTGCAAGGGAGTTACACTCCTCAGACAACCCTTGCTCACCCCCTTAGCAGGTTGGCACAAGCGGTCAGGCTTATCTCAAAGGCAATGTGTAAAGTATTTGTACCAACAAACATAGTAATACAGTGAAATCACCACAAAAGGACTCTAAACTAGTTTAGAAAAACAGCCAATATTTAACTAAATTAAACAAGACCAAAACGACAAAAATCCAACATACACAAGCAAAGATATGATTTTTAAAATTTAAAAAGTCTTAATCCTTAGAAATTAATGGATGCATTTTTTTACACAAAGTACCTGGTATGCACAAAACGTAAATCCGCATAGGTGAGCGTGTGTCAGAAAAGTAAGCAATGTGTTGATTCCTAACTCGCAAGTGAGGTAGTGCATTGATTCTTCTCCGGTCAGGTAGGTGATGCTTCGCTTCTCTCTCCTGCAGAAGATAGATGCATTGATTTCCAGATGGGCAGCCTTGGGCCCATGATGGTTCACTGTGGTTTTGATGCCCAGCAATGATGCGTGCAAAATTCTGGTGCACAATGGTGAAGAGCCGCACTGCTTGGGTGATGCATTGATTTCGGCAGCAGTAAGCGGGTGTTGCGTCCATTATCCGGCCCTGATGCAGATGGTACATTGATTTTTCAGCCACGAGGTAGGTGCTGCATCAATTTTTCTCCCACTCAGTTCTGGTGTGTAAATTTCAGACTTGGTTCCACCAGCTTCTCCTTTCAAGGGCTCAGGGACTACATAGGCTGGGGTAGGAGTCTCAACAAGAGAGTCCAGGTGCTGGCAGAGGAAGTCTTTGATGGCCCTGAGACTTCAAAACAGGGCGCAAGCTCAGTCCATGCCCTTGCGGACACTTCACAAACAGGAAAACACAGCAAAGTCCGGTATTCGTCATTTCTAAGGTAGAAGCAGCAACTGCAGGCCAACCCAGCAAAGCACACTCACAGGCAAAGGAGCAGTTCTTCAGCTCATCTCCTTGGCAGAAATTCCTCTTGATCCAGAAGTAATCTAAAAGTTTGGGGTTTTTCAGTACACTACTTATACCTAGTTCTGCCTTTGAAGTAGGCAAACTTCAAAGGAAAGTCTCTGTTGTTCACAAGATCCTGCCTTGCTCAGGGCTGGCCCAGACACATACCAGGGCATTGGGGACTACATTGTGTGAGGACAGGCACAGCCCTTTCAGATGTAAGTATCAGTTCCTCCCTCCCCACTCTAGCCCAGGAGACTCATCAGGATATGCAGTACACTCCTATGCTCCCTTTGTGTCACTGTCTTGAGGGAATTCACAAACAGCCCAACTGTCAGTCTCAACCAGACGTGGATTCCACAGGCAGACAGAGGCACATAACAATTAAGCAAGAAAATGACCACTTTCTAAAAGACAATCTAAAAAAACAACTCTACCAAAAGGTGTATTTTGAAATTGTGAGTTAGGAAACTGCACTTAAAAGATATTTAAAGGCAGTCCCTATGTTAACCTATGGGAGAAATAGGCCTTGCAGTAGTGAAAAACTAATTTGGCAGTATTTTACTATCAGGACATGAAAAACACATCAGTACATGTCCTACCTTTTAGATACACTGCACCCTGCCCTGCCTCAGTGCTGCAGGTCCACTAGTAGCATTAGATTTACAGGCCAGGGGCACCTCTAGTGCACATTAGCAGGGACTTACTAGTAAATCAAATATGCCAAGCAGGAAAAAATAATAATCACTATTCACACAGGAAGCACTTGCACTTTAGCACTGGTCAGCAGTGGTAATGTGCCCAGAGTACCAAAAACCAGCAAAAACGAAGTCCAGTACACGGTCAGAAACATAGGAAGCAGAGGAAAAAATACAGGGGAAACCACGCCAAGGATGCCAGGTCTAACAGATACTACTTATATCTTACCTTTGTGAATACCGAAAAGCCATAAACTTAGACTTTTAGGCCTTCATTATAAACATGGCGGAAATGACTGCCCCACCGGTGGTGGCAGTCATTACTGCAAACGGCATGGCGGTTCAGACCTCCATATGATGAACACAGTAGTGAAATGGCTGAAAAGCAGCCAGTTCACTACCACCCACCGCCAGGACGGATTTGACCGCAGTGCCGACCGTAGGCACTTTCGACATTTTGGTGGAGGCCACACTGGCGGTGGGATAATGATCCCATTTCCACCAGAGAATTCTCACTCATTCCACCTGTATGTTACATGCCAGGCCTCCCCCTTGCCACAACCCTCACCCACCCCTCCAAGCCCCTAGAGCCACCTCCACCCCCCGAAACCCTGAAATCCAACCCCCTATCCCTCCTCCCTCCAATCTCCCTGTATGCCCTCCCCAACCCCCCTCACCATCCCCCACCCCCCAACCCCCACCTCCATACAGGTCCCCCCAAAACCCCAACCCCCCTTCATCCACATGCACCCATATTCCTACATGCACACACGCATTCATACACGCAGACACACATCCTCCCCTTCACAAACACACATGCACACCCCCATGCACTCACTCCCTCAACACACACAGCCCCCTTTCCTCTTAGACAGCACTTATCTGTTCCGTGGCACTGCTCCGGAAGGGAACGGGCTCCTTGGATGCTGCTCTGCTAGCATTGTCGCGCCTCCATACACCGCCACGCCTATGACTGCATCATTATAGGCGTGGTGCTGTCTGGACTGCTGTGGCGGTGAGGGTGGAGCAGCATCCACCCACGCCACCGACCGCCAGCATGGCGGCCCTCACCGCTATCAATGGTGGTGAGGCTCTATGCATCAGAATATGGCGGGATGCCTGCCACCACCACTAGCGGTCTTCAGTCGACCGTCAGCATGGTCGGCGGCGGGCTATCCCGTCATGTTCAGAATGAGGGCCTTAGTCTCAACTTAGACCAAAAGTCCAAAGTAAATAAGGCCCAACATGTTTACAGTTTTTTTACTTGTTAATAGAGGTGTGTTTATTTTAAAATAAGTGTTAAATGTAAATGCATATGCATTACACATTAAAAAAAAAATTTGTTAAATAACTTTCAATGATATGCAGAACATATACCAGACAAGGGGAAATGTGACAATGATAAATATACAAGAAGTTTTGAGTTGACAAGCAACATTGGTTTTACATTTCTTGTAAGCCAAATTTGTGCCTTGTGTTGTGCAATTTCTACATGTTATTAAAATAATACTTAATGGATATGTATCCAATTTGATAGTTTAGGGACATGATTAAACACACCTGTACGGACACATTTTAAATTTGGGATTAATGTGACTTTTTGATTAGGTGTCCATTAGCATGACAATAGCCTGACCCGAATTTGTAGATGTAAATAAATATTCAGGTATGTTACATTTCTTCAACTATCACTTTACACACATGTGCATTGCACATTATCACACTATTGCTTGTAAGTGTGAATTTAAAATGCACAAGTCCAGACCTAATGTAAACAGATTATTCCAATGGTAACAGTTAAATAAAAGACTCCCCTTCAATTCTGGTGAAAAGCGGGTCCATTTCCATTGTGGTCAAGTAGCAGCAACAAAGGAAGGACTTGTGCGATCGGGTTCAGGGTGGAAAGAAAAGTGAAAAGAGGAAAAAAGGGTAAGTTTGGACCGTATGTGCCTACCAATTTTCCAGCCCAGGTGTGGAGGTTTCCCTGCCACAGTTAAGTCAGCAGGAAGACACTTTGTGATTGGCCAAGAGGTAAAACTGGCTGTGGTCCTGCTGACAGCCACTTTTACCGGTGGTGCTGTCGATGTGGCTGTAAAATTCTGGCAGTGAGGGTGGGTCGCTGACAGACTGTCGTACTATCAGTTGTGCTTTTTTTGGTGAATACCAAAAAAAATAGTAAGCTTGCACAAAAGGGTTAGGTTATCTTTGTGAATCAAGCCTTTTAAGTGTAATGGCATAGAACTGCAGGGGATACTTAAAGGTATTTTCAAATATATTAGGGTTGCAATACATTGCCAAAAGGCTGTCTAATCAACTCATGACATTCTTCGTTGATCGCGTTAGTAATACATGGTGGCTGCTGCAAATCAAGGCATTATGGCGGTCATTACAACTTTGGTGGTAAAAGCCGCTTACCACTGTGCAGAACACCGCCAACATACCGCCGCGGCCGCGGAATTCCGCCACAGCTATTATGACCCACATCTCGGAATCCACCAAAAGTCAGACACCCACACAAGTCCGCCACACCAAAGGTCAGAGATAAACTGGCGAAAAAAAAACCTCCACCGTCACGCCAACAGAAATGCACCCACACTATCACAACACACGAATCCACGTGGCGGTCTTTCAACCATGGTATTCCATTGGCGGTACACACCGTCGCGCTCAAAATACACACACTTCTACAAAACACCGCCACATTGGACAATTCGAAATACACACACCTGAGACACATACACACACCACTACCACACACCCATTACAATATAAAACACACACCCACATCACCCACAAACCCCTCCAACCTAAAATTCCGAAAGAAGGCCAGAGAGAGACACCACCATCCACAAACTAGCATCCACAGGCACTCAACACCATCACCCACACAACTTCCACGCACAAAACCCCACACACCACTACATATCACCACACTTATCACCACACACACCACCCCACACATCACCTACACCACCCCATGGCACAGCAAAGACACCCCAGGTTCTCGGAGGAGGAGCTCAGGGCCATGGTGGAGGAAATCGTCCGGGTAGAGCCACAGCTATTTGGAGCACAGGTGCAGCACACCTCAATTGCAAGCAAGATGGAGCTATGGAGAAGAATAGTCGACAGGGTCAACGCAGTGGGACAACACCCAAGAAATCGGGACGACATCAGGAAGAGGTGGAACGACCTACGGGGGAAGGTGCGTTCCGTGGTCTCAAGACACCACTTGGCGGTTCAGCGGATTGGCGGCGGACCCCCACCTCCTCCCCCACAACTAACAACATGGGAGGAGCAGGTCTTGGCGATTCTGCATCCTGAGGGCCTAGCAGGAGTCGGTGGAAGAATGGACTCTAGTAAGTCAAACCTTTACTAATATATCCCCCACCCTTCCTGCATGCCATCACAAACTCCTACCCGTACCCTCACCCTCAGCACTCCACCAACTCACATATACCCTACTATCACAAACCACGCATCCCAACACCAAGCCCTACATGCAACCCCAACGCATGGACACCCATCACTAAAGCATGCCCACTGCACATACCCATACAACCCCCTAAACCATCATCACACAAGTCCCCACATAGGAATGCAAGCACTGGGGTACACCGGTCACCCACCCATTGCCCACCATGACACACACAGATCCAATAATTAAGCTTTTACACCCCTGCAGGACCACTACCCAACGTCACCAGACAGGAGGGTCCAGACATCTCCACCCCACCCACAGAAGAGGCCCACAGTGATGACAGCAGATCTGTCCAACTGGATCAAGATGACCAGCCCGGACCATCGTGGGCCTCGGGACAGTCGGCTCCCCTCGCACAGGCCACCACAGATCTTCCACCCTCTGGTAACACCAGCACAGCACCCACCCAGAGGGCCCATACCTCCGTACCCAGGAAAAGTCAATCAGCTGTGTGTCCACCACTACAGGGAACCCAGGATAACCCACCACCCCAACAACAATAGGGACCTGGAGGCAGTGGGCACACAGTCCAGGGGACGGAGGCCCAGGAACACAGGGGAACAGGGAGGGCTGCTGTGCGACAGGGGGTGGACAGGCCAAGGGAACCCACTCTCCACGAGGCCCTCTCCTCCATCATGGGAGCATACCACCACTCCCAGGAAACGATGGCAACGGTCCAAGCCAAGTTTCCGGAGACCCAGCGCATGCAGGAGATACAGTATCTGGGGTTCAGGGAGGAACTCAGAACCATCAGCTCCACCCTGGGCACCATCGTAGGGGTGCTGAAGGAAATACTAAACACCAGGAGGGACACTGTGTCGCTCCAAGGGGCCCCTGACACTAGCATGGATGATGAACTGCCCACCACCTCCGCCGGCGCTAGTGGACAGGAGGCACCAGCACAGGACCACCACACCAGCACCCCACCACCTGCAGATAAAGAACAACCCCGCAAGCGGTCCCTGAGATCCAGGAACAAGACAGAGCACGATGCCAAGACCCCCGCCAAGAAATGAGACCACCCTGATTGTCAACCCACTGTCCCACTTTGTCACCCTGTCCATATTGGAACTGCCCCAGCTCCACTTCCTATGCCCATATGGGCAATGCACCTATAAGACAAATAGACTGGACTCTGCCATGGACACTCCTCCGCCATCACCCCTCACCATTTAACTTCCCCCTCCAATATTTTGCTTTTAAATAAACACACCTAAAGCACCAAGATCTGGAGTCTGTCTGTGATTTTGAAATAGTATATTGGCAATACAGTGACAACATTTCCAGGAAATAGTAATGTCAACATACCTATGTCACACAGCGCTAGTCCATGAGGAATCTAAGCAGATGACACACAGTTGGGACCCACACCTGTGAAACCGTAAGGGAAAGTGACAGCTCAGTGACCATACACTGGGTGAAATCGACAGACAGGATAGAGGTAGAAGTGTAAAAGTACTTGTAGTAGGCAGGAATGTATTCTCACCTGTGTTTCACTGGAAATATTGCTGGAAGACTGAGTCCCTGTTATCAATGTCTTCTTCCTCTGCTTCCTTTTCATCACTGTCCACAGGCTCCACTGCTGCCACAACATCGCCATCTGGACCATCCTCCTGCAGAAAAGGCACCTGTCGTCGCAAAGCCAAATTATGAAGCATACAGCAGGACACGATGATCTGACACACCTTCTTTTGTGAGTAGAATAGGGATCCACCTGTCATATGGAGGCACCTAAACCTGGCCTTCAGGAGGCCGAAGGTGCGTTCGATCACCCTCCTAGTCCGCCCGTGGGCCTCATTGTAGCGTTCCTCTGCCCTGGTCCTGGGATTCCTCACTGGGGTCAGTAGCCATGACAGGTTGGGGTAACCAGAGTCCCCTAATAGCCACACCCGGTGCCTCTGTAGTTGACCCATCACATAAGGGATGCTGCTATTCCGCAGGATGTAGGCGTCATGCACTGAGCCAGGGAACATGGCATTCACATGGGAGATGTACTGGTCTGCCAAACATACCATCTGCACATTTATGGAATGATAACTCTTCCGGTTCCTGTACACCTGTTCACTCCTGTGGGGGGGGACCAAAGCCACATGGGTCCCATCAATGGCACCTATGATGTTGGGGATATGTCCAAGGTCATAGAAGTCACCTTTCACTGTAGGCAAGTCTTCCACCTGAGGGAAAACGATGTAGCTGCGCATGTGTTTCAGCAGGGCAGACAACACTCTGGACAACACGTTGGAAAACATCGGCTGGGACATCCCTGATGCTATGGCCACAGTTGTTTGAAAAGACCCACTTGCAAGGAAATGGAGCACTGATAGCACCTGCACTTGAGGGGGGATTCCTGTGGGATGGCGGATTGCTGACATCAGGTCTGGCTCCAACTGGCTACACAGTTCCTGGATTGTGGCACGGTCAAACCTGTAGGTGATGATCAAATGTCTTTCCTCCATTGTCGACAGGTCAACCAGCGGTCGGTACACCGGAGGATTCCACCATCTCCTCACATGTCCCAGCGGACGGTGCCTATGAAGGACAACAGCGAGCAAAGAGGCAAACAACTCAGAGGTATGTACCCACAGTATGCACAGAACACCAATCATACACAAAATGTGGCCTGTATGTGTGTTGAGACTAGGCCTAGGTATGTGTGACGCAGTTGGTAATTAGGCCATGTGGGCCCCTGAAATGGCGGCTGCCTGACCTCTAAAGCGGGACAATGGGATGTGAAGTAACTGCGCTGGTGTTGTACACCGTCGCGGTAGGCGGGCGAAGACCACGGCACAATGCTGCATTGGTTAACGTTGGACCCTATGGGTCCCAGGAGCCAATGACGATGTACGTCGGCGGTGATGGTACGCACCGCCGCAGACGTGACCACCGCGGACGTGACCGCCATTTTCTAACTGTTTATTCACTCGATACCTGATCTTCGACAGGAGAGGACCTACACTGCAAGTGCTGCTGTGACCTCGGTCTGGAAGAGACAATGGCTCGTGCGTTTGGGGAAAGGGCCCCTGCCTTCACTACAGAAGAGTTGGAGAAGCTCGTTGACGGGGTCCTCCCCCAGTACACGCCACTCTACGGTCCTCCAGACCAACAGGTAAGTACACAGGGAGCATGTTGTATGGGCTATGCCTGTGTGGAGAGGGCTGGTTGTAAGAAGGAAGGGGGCAGAGTTCTGAGTGCATGAAAGACGGTGAATGCATGTGCCACATGGCAAGGGTAGGGATGGGGGCCACTCACTTTGACGGTGCAGTTGGTAATGACTTCTCTTCTTCCCCTGTACATTTCATGTAGGTCAGCGCCCACCAGAAGAAGGATATTTGGTGTGCCATCGCCAAGGACGTCCGGACCCTGGGGGTCCACCACAGACGGAGCACCCACTGCCGGAAGAGATGGGAGGACATTCGCCGCTGGAGCAAGAAGATGGCGGAGACTCAGCTGGGGATGGCCTCCCAACGTGGGAGGGGTGCCAGTCGAACCATGACCCCCCTGATGTTCCGGATCCTGGCGGTGGCCTACCCTGAGTTGGATGGGCGCTTGAGGGCATCACAGCAGACACAAGGGGGTGAGTACACTATCATTCAGCTGACTTTGCGCGCAGTGAAGGTGTCTGGGTGGGGGAGGAGGGCTGTGGGTTCCCCTAGGCCAAGGCGAGTTCCGTAGGCTAGGCCCATTCATAAGGCATGGCCCTGTGTCCCCCCACCCCACCTCTGTAGAGTGCCAAGTACAGCTATTCATGCCCCAGGGTCATCTATGTGTGCAGATGTCGTCCATAGCCTTGTAGGCCATTTCCCAGGAATTGCACTGTAGAGCCCAACAGCGCGACGTAGTGCAGGGGGCTGCTGTGTCTGCATTGTCCGCCAACGGTAGCGGTAAGCCATGCACTCAACCTGTCTTTCTTCTGTTCCCCCCCACATTTTTTTGCGGTCTCCCTGTTCTTGTGTGCATTAGCATCATCAGGCGGAGGCACAGTGGCACCGGAGCACGAGGGAGCTGCATCCCACATGGGCATGGAGGCCCACACTACGGACTCAGAATACACCAGTGGGACGGAGGGCGAGGGGAGCACCACGGCGGTCACAGGATCTGCAACCAGCGACACAGATTCGTCCTCCGATGGGAGCTCCCTTGTGGTGGTGGCAACATCTGTGCCCCCCACTTCAACAGGTACAGCCGCCACCCTACCTAACAGCACCTCCCTCCCAGCAGCCCCTCAGCGTGTGCCCCATGCCCCCTCACCCAGGAGGGTGGGCATCACCTTCGCCCCAGGCACCTCAGCCCCTGCCCCTGTCACCTCTGCTGCCCTCAGTGAGGAGGCCATTGACCTCCTCAGGTCACTCACTGTAGGGAGTTGCAACACACAAATGCATTCCTGGAGGGCATTCATTCTGGCCAGGCTGCCCTTCATCGAACCCTTCAAACTCTGGCCTCAGCACTGATGGCAGCCATTGTCCCTGTGTCTAGCCTCCCCCCTCCAACTTCCTCCACCCAGACCCAATCCCCTGTACTTCTGCCTATCCCAAGCACACCATCAGACCAGCATGCACACACCTCAACACACAAGGGAAGCTCAGGCAAACATAAGCACTACACATCCCACAGGCACTCCCGCAAGCGTCACACACATACAGACACACCAACATCCCCTGCCTCCACTGTGTCCCCCACCACCTCGTCTCCCTCCTCCCTCCCAGTCTCGTCTACACTCACACCTGCATGCACTACCTCTACCGCCACTACGTCCCTCTCCAGCACACCCACCAGCACACCCCGCTCACGCGCAGTCACCACCCCACTACCATTCACACGTCCCCTGTGTCCTCTCCCAGTGTGTCTGTGACGCCCCTCCGAAGATACACAAACGCAGGCACACACCCACCCAACAGCCATCCACCTCACGACAGCCTCCAGCGCATGCACCTGCACCCAAATCCACAAAAGTTACACCTCCTACAACAACCACCTCTTCCTCCACTCCCAAACCCCCTCCAGCTACCCGTTCCAGTGTGTCCAAACAACTTTTCCTGTCCCCCCTTAACCTATTTCCCACCCCCCCTCCAGCTCATAGGTCCCGTACTAGCACCTCAGCCAAAAAATCTCCGGGACCAGTGGTGCCTGTTGTTACAGGTATGTGGAGTGCATCGGCCACCAGGCCAGCCAGTCTGTCACGGAGCCACAGCACAGCCAGGCCCCCCCGTGAAGCACCAGAAGTTGGACAGTGCCTGGCGGAAGAGGGGGAAGAATCCAGCCAGCCAAGCCGCTCACAGGAGTCCCGGGGGGAGTGTGGACTCGGCAGTGACTCCTCCCAAGGTGGGGAAGGGGCAGAAGAAACCTACAAAGTCAATGAGGAGCAGCACGGCGGAGAAGACCGCCATCATCCCTGCTGGCCAGGAGGCCGGCGCCAGCCCCATCGTCGCTGCCCAGGAGGCCACCGCCAGCCCCATCGTCGCTGCCCAGGAGGCCACCGCCAGCCCTATCGTCGCTGCCCAGGAGGGCCCCGCAAGCCACAGCCCAGCTGCCCAGTGGGGCCCCACAAGCCACAGCCCAGCTGCCCAGGAGGGCCCCACAAGCCACAGCCCAGCTGCCCAGGAGGGCCCCACAAGCCACAGCCCAGCTGAACCATGAAGGACCGTCAGCCACAGCCCAGCTGGGCAATGACGGACCGTCAGGGCAAGGATCGCTGAACAGGGCAAAGACCGCCATGGTAAGCACCGCTTAACAGGGCAAGCACCGCTGAACAGGGCAAAGACCGCCATGGCAAGCACTGCGGAACAGGGCAAGCACTGATGAACAGGGCAAGCACCGCTGAACAGGGCAAAGACCGCCATGGCAAGCACCGCTGAACAGGGCAAGCACCGCTGAACAGGGCAAAGACCGCCATGGCAAGCACTGCGGAACAGGGCAAGCACTGATGAACAGGGCAAGCACCGCTGAACAGGGCAAAGACCGCCATGGCAAGCACCGCTGAACAGGGCAAACACCGCTGAACAGGGCAAAGACCACCATGGCAAGCACCGCTGAACAGGGCAAGCACCGCTGAACAGGGCAAGGACCGCTGAACAGGGCAAGGACCGCCAAGTCAAGCACCGCTGAACAGGGCAAGCACCGCTGAACAAGGCACGCACCGCTGAACAGGGCAAAGACCGCCATGGCAAGCACCGCTAGCCCATTAGCGGCAGGGGCAGTGACGCAACTGGGACCGTCACGGGGTGAGTGCTGCACTCTGGCCATTAGTCCCCCTCTAGAACCAGTGGAGACATGAACCCACTCCGTCTGTCCTACACAGGATGAAGCACTCTGGGCACCAGTCCCCCTCCAGAACCAGTGGAGACATGCATTCACTACCTCTGTCCTGCACAGGATGAAGCACTCTGGGCACCAGTCCCCCTCCAGAACCAGTGGAGACATGCATCCACTCCGTCTGTCCTTCACAGGATGAAGCACTCTGGGCACAAAGCCCCCTCCAGAACCAGTGGAGAAAGTTATCCACTTGAGAGACCGTGGCTTTGCACTCCCCAGGATAAAGCAGTGGGCAACCCACCCACTGGAGAGACTTGAGAGACTGTGGCTTTGCACTCCCCAGGATGGTACAGTGGGCAAACCACCCACTGTAGAGACTTGAGAGACTGTGGCTTTGCACTCCCCAGGATGGTACAGTGGGCAAACCACCCACTGGCGAGACTTGAGAGACTGTGGCTTTGCACTCCCCAGGATGGTACAGTGGGCAAACCACCCACTGGAGAGACTTGAGAGACAGTGGCTTTGCACTCCCCAGGATAAAGCAGTGGGCAAACCACCCACTGTAGAGACTTGATAGACTGTGGCTTTGCACTCCCCAGGATAAAGCAGTGGGCAAACCACCCACTGGAGAGACTTGAGAGACTGTGGCTTTGCACTCCCCAGGATAAAGCAGTGGGCAAACCACCCACTGGAGAGACTTGAGAGACTGTGGCTTTGCACTCCCCAGGATTGATCAATGGTCATGGAGCCCCCTCGTGGATCTGGCATTGTGCACTCATCCGGCTGAGGTGCCCCCAACTTCCCTTCCCCCTGAGGTGCCTGTTGTATTTCTATCTGATGCCCCTGCAGTGTTCTCTCCGTCATGTTCGGGTATCTTGTGTGGGCCTCGCCCATGCATTTTGGGCCCAGTGGTCCTCGGACTATGAATGATGCAAAACCTGGACTACTAATCGTGGTATAAATTTTGTTTATAGTGTATATATATATGTATATTTTTGCTTACTCAATTTTGATATATTACAATAGTTACACTCATTTCCTTTTGTCTTTGCATTCTTCGTTGGGGGGTTTGGGTGGGTGTTACTGTAATGTATTGATAAGCATTGGTGTGTGTGTTGTAGTGGGTGAGGGTCGGGGTGGGGTTTGGGGTGTTGAGTGTGTGTGTCCCTGTTTTTTGCCTCCCCCCTCCCCTATGTCGTAGGTGCAGTACTCACCGTGGTCTTCGCCGCCGGCGTTGGTGATCCTCGTAGAAGAGCAGGAAGACTAGCGCTGGGAGAATATGAAGTTCCGGCTCCATGCTGTCCTCCTTCCTCGTGGAGTGTGCAGAGGTGAGCGTTTTTCATTCGAAATGCCTGTTTCCGCCGTGTTTTTATCCGTGTTCTATCGGCCCCGGAAACGGTGGCGGATTGGCCTGTCATAATAGTGTGGGCAGTACATTATCTCCCGCCTGTCTGTTGGCAGTGACCGCCAAGCTGTTTGTCTGTACCGCCGTGGCGGTCTGAGTGTTAAAGTGGCTGTCTTTGTTGGTGGTTTCCGCCACGGTTGTAATTGCGACATTTTTACCGCCGGCCTGTTGGCGGTCTTACCGGCACTTTAACACCGTCCGCCAGGGTTGTAATGACCCCCTATATCTTTCAGAGAAGGTGTTAGAAAGTGATGGAAGTTGATGTCATCTATTCTTTGTCTTCTGAATGATTTGGACTGGTTCGAGGTGAATTTGATCCTCTCCTATCCCTGAAAAGCTAATGGTGTAGTTAGTGTCTTCATTCATTTCACATACTGTTTGCATATACGGATATAGTGGGAAAGTGTATGTGGTTTGTGACAGTACTGGTAAAAGAAGGCATCTATATGAGTAAGTGAAAACATTTCTAAAGAGCACACATTTGACTTTATCTCAGAACTGTGTCATAGGGCTAGCCCTGAAGATGTCCAGGTACTGATTTTCTGTATTATGTTTTGTACAACCAGTCAGTTAGAACCCTGATTTCCCTTTGCCATACTTCTTAGTTCACACTTAGCTTAGCCAAGCTGAGTATGAGGAAGATGGACTCTTACCTCAGAGCAAACCAGAGGATGCCTTTGAAACTGCTTTGAAACTTCGTAGAATTTTTACCTTTTTTGGGCTTCCTTAAGGATCCCATCATGTGGGGTGCTAATTCTGGACCCCTAGAATGAATCAACTCCTAAATATTTCTGAATTTCCAGGAGGAATCAGATATTCTGGCCCTAATTACGAGTTTGGCAGTCGGTGGAGGACGCCTGCCAAACTCTTTCTTCTTTCAGGCCGCCTGTGCACCCTGAACCGCACCGCCCCTATTAGGAGTTCACCACAGGGCCTTAACATTGGCCCTGGCTCCAATTGGAGCCAGCGTCAATGTGGCAATGTAGCAGCACCCGTCGGGCATTCCACTGCCCATAATTCGGGCAGTGGAATGCTCAATGGGGCTGTGCATGGGGGCCTCTCCACTGCCCATGCCAAGTGCCCGACACCCCCATTCCGCCAGCCTTTCCATGGCAGTGTAAATCGACATGGAAAAGCTGGTGGTATGGGGACTCGTAATCCCCAGGGCGGAGCTGCAGGCAGTGCTGCCCTGGCAGATTAAAACCACCGGGACCGCCAGGCTGCCAGCTGGCAGCAGCCTGGCAGTGCCGGTGGTCTGACCGTGGCAGCTCTGCCACGATCATAATGGGGCAGTCCCACTGCCAGCCTGTTGCTGGTGGGACCACCACCGCGAGTCTGCCGGTCATGCAACCGCCAGACTCATACTGAGGGCCCCTGTGTCTCATTCCTCTGATAATTGCTTATTTTCTACTGGAGTTTCCACAAACGTTTTCAGCTACTCTTAGCAGTCAAAATCTACAGGAAAATCTTGCCACTTTTGTGGTGTTTCTGTGGACAGGGCAATTCTGAAGTCTGTTTCCAGTTGAATCTGGCATTCCAGTGCACACATAATGAGTAGGCCTAGGTGAAATTTATTCTTTGAGATTTATTTTCTGTTGGCGTAATTTGTGTACTTTCAGGACATTTGTGTCACAATTCTTATGCCAAATTAGCAAAAATGTACCATGTTGTATAATTATGCTGGTGTTCATTTAAAAACTGTAGTGCAGGGGCGTGGGAAGAACCAAAACACAAGCAGCTGTTGCTTACAGCAGTTGTGCTTTTTGGCGCTATTATGTTTTCGCAAAATGCATCCTCTGGTCAGAAGTTGATGTAAGTACTCACTCAAGCTAAACTATAGCATTTGGGGCCAGATGTACGACCTTTTGTTTTGCGTCTCGCAACTTGCGATCCGTTTCCAATGGGATCGCAAATGACATGCCTCATCAATATTCACGAGGTGGTTGCAATTGGCTACCCCACTGGAAATGGCCACCCTCACAGGGGAGGTGGCCTTCTGTGGGCAGCAGGCCACCATGTCTGTGACTGCTTTTTAAATAAAGCAGTTTTTTTTTGTAATGATGTTAACTGCAATTGTTTTGTGACCGCATTCACAGTCACAAAACAGTCATACATACCATTGCGAAACGCCCCTTCTTAGTTGCAACTCCCAAACCATTTTTGCAATTCGTTAAATAAATTACTGAATCGCAAAATTAGGCTTGTACATTGGGAAATGCTTTTTTCTTGTTGCAAACGGCCCAATTCTGAGAATCTGGCCATTTGCGACAAAAAAAAAAGCTTTGTGTATCTGGCTCTAAATGACAGATTTGGATTTTGCATAACTATGCATAATTGTCATTAAATGTCATGCAATTATGAGAAGGTACACTACACAATTCTTGCATTCTCCTAATACTGGAGTGGTTAGACACAAAAGTTATCCTTTCCCTGACTGTATATGAAAGACATTTTCCTTTGGGGGTGGTCCGCCCCATGCATGGTGTGTTTCCCTTCTGAGTACGTCAGAGTGTAAGGCTGTAGTCATTTCTTAGTTATCTATGGGATAGAGAAACTGCATGGGTGCAATGGTGTAACGTGATCAAGGGACTGATGTACTAACATTCCTATAAGAAATCTTGTAAATGATATCAAATAAAAATTTGCAATTTCTGATTTCTCTTTAGGTGTCTATTAAAATGGCTTTGGTAGAAGTGGGTGCAATTTGCACACAGGCATCTACTGAATGCTTTGGTATTTAGTGAACCAACTTATGTATTGATAGGTTGATTCACAAAATACGGATTAGTAGAGGGTTGCAATCTAACCAAACTAATTAATATCTATGAGGTAGTCTGCAAATTGAAACCCTCTACGACTTTTTAGAGTCACAGGCATGATGGCCTGCTGGGATCAGCAGACCACCATGTCTATGATTGCTTTTAATTAAAACAATCTGTTAAATGCAGTCTGTTTTCCTAATAGGAAAGCGGGATGATGTTAAAAAGGAAAATTAATACTTTTGTGAACATTTTTAGGAGCAGGCAGTGGTTCCAGGGACGATTGTCTGCTCCAAAAAATGTTTTTTCAACATTCACAGAAGGAGGTGGCCCCCTGGGGACCCTTTCCCATTTACAATTGGTTACACCCAATTTAGATTTAGTGATAAAATAGTCATGCTTTGTGAACAGATTTTGGTTGTGAACCATTAATACAAAAGCCATTGACATGCCCTTTCCAAATACTGATTCTGTATTTATGCAATTTAGTAACGTTACCGAATCACAATTTTGATTTTCCACTTTAAAAAAAAACAATTTTGTGGTTGTAAAGTGTCAAATACTCAAATTTGACCTTTGTGATTGTAAAATTGAAAGGTACAGCAGACCCCAAGTTCCATGGAAATGAGGACTCATGCTGATTTGCAGGTAGGAAGCACTTTGTGTTGTATACTTTGGGTTATTTTAATTTTTTGTTCTCTTTTGTTTTGTTAAAATATATGTCCTATGTCCCTAGGAGTGAAGCTGACAAAAAACTGTAATGGAGCACTCTTAAACAGAGATGCCTCAACAATACTTAGCAAATTTTCATTTTCACCACAACTATCATTGACATTATGTCAAGGGCTCAATTTCTTCACCTTAGCTCAGTAAGCCACATGTGAGTTGGGTTACAAAATTCAGGTCATGGGTTTGGTACTCTCATCTTAGCCACTTTTATAGACTTAACTATTCATCCATACAACTATTGAATTTACATACCTTGGCCCACAACAAATATTTGCCGTTGTTCACTTTGGCCACAATGATTATGTAAAACAGCCAGGTAAGTCATTTTTCAAACGTGCATCATTCTTTTGAACCTCAACTTTATTAAATATGTGCTGACATCTATGATTTTTGGTATTAACTTTGTGTCCTTCTTACTTGCAACATTGAGAAGATGTGTGCCATATGAATCCTCCAAATTATACTTGGCGTATCTTGTCCTCTCTTTTTGTAACGTAAACTTCTTATGTAGGTGGCACATAAAAACTATTCATGATATAATATGTTTCCACTTCATAGGTGTAGGATGCTAAATCAGTATTGTGCAATTCCGAATAGCAATGTGCAGGGGTGCTCAGCAGCAACGGAATACAATGTACAACCTATTTCTGGATATTTTTCCTGTCCTGAAAGTATATCTGTGCACAGATTCCACCAAAGAAGAGGAAACTGTGCACGAAATATCAATGGAGACAATGAGTCCATATACGTGTAAGTCAGGATTGGTTTGGGTGGTGTTCCCTGTAGTTACCAAGCCACCGAACTTGTGATTGTGGTCGGTATGTAAAAGTGCATTTTATACTTGCCACATGTAAATATGGTCCAGAATTTTCAAAGTTTTCTCCCTCGCATTCCATTCCTGCTGCTTCTTGTTTTTTTGCATTGTAAATCCTCCTTTTTCTGATTTGTCTATAGCCATCTCAGTGTTTCTCTACACTACAGGTTTCACATACTTACAGAGGCCATCCAGTGATTGGTGTCATGGTAGAGCTCAAAACCCTAGCAGATATCATCAAATAAAGTAACTAACTAGAATTCAAGAGTAATTATTAGTAATGGGCCCTTTAAACTCAGACTTGGAGTTTCAGAGCACTAGTATGCCATTGCAGTGCTCATTTCTTCCCAAGACTTCAAGTGCAAATGATCCTTAAAATTGGCTAGAATTTCATAGTCTGCCTGCTCTAAGAATCTGCAAAGGATCTGCAAAGTATGTCCTTCACTACTGTGAAATTTGTGAGAAATGGACACTATACGGTTGTGTGGCGGAGCAACGCAGGCATTTACCACACCTGCCTTAAGAACGCAGCCCGAACCATGAATGTGTCTCTACAACGCATTCCTATACCACGCAAGTCATAACAACGACTTGCCTTGGGGAAAGCTCTGGACTTTGGAATAGTATAATTTACTATTTAAACTTCAGTCTGTGCCACAGTAGGGAAAGTTTTGGACTTAAAGTCTAACATCAGTCCAACAACGCTTTCCCTAAGGCAAATTGTTGTAATGACTTGAGTGATAAAGGAATGCATTGTAAACACGCATTTGTGGTTCGGGCTGTGTTGTAAAGGCACAATGTAGTTCGAGCCGCGTTGTTAAGGTTGTTTCCCAGACCATACTCCCAAAGACATATAGAAAAAAAGTAACCCCATGGCTGAAGTAAATTACAATGTAACAATCATTTAAGAGCAGTTTGCATGGACACATACTGATGCAAACTGTTTCTCATATGATAAGAAAAATAGTAAAAAGAGAAAGTAGGGTTTGGTTAATGTATGAGCTGCTCAAAAGCTGATCCTATCCATCATCTTTCTTTTGGGAAACAAACATTTCGGCATATTTTACAAATGATTTGGGAAATTAATTAAGAAACTGGAACAAAAATGCCTGAAAATATGTGTTAATGGTGCATAGTAATCCCCACAAAAGGTTGTTTTATTTATTTTTAGCCACTCATCTGGAAAAAACCTGAAAAGTCCATTGCTGGATGCTTACAAACAGGCAGCAAACTGAAACATGAGATGAAAAAGTGAAACAACTGCATTACAACTTTCATATTATAAAACAATAACTACAACTTGGTGGACATTACCCAGAAAACCTGAGGCTGATTTTCCATGATTTTGGCTGAATTAAGGCCTCCTTTTTACTCTCTTGAAACCAAGAAGGTGCATCTTTAAGACATATTTGGGACATCTTAAGCTAGAGAAAACCAATAGATAAAAAAGGGCATATTTCTTAGTTTGAAACACTCCTTTCAGCCTGGGAAAATGTTTATTAAGGTAGGCATGAAATATACAGAGAAGAGTACCCACAAAACATTTCAGATGTACATTTTGAATCATCTCTGCAATTTATTAGGATCAGGAGACACTTTAACACCCTTTTGTGAATGCATTTGTAAATGCATTTGTATACAACCAGTTTACTTATTGTACTATGATGGCGATATGCAAGGAAATCCTAATCTGAGGTATGATCCTCAATTTCATAAAATAGATAGATAGTTTCTATCATTATCATATAGTTTTACTTTCAGATACATAGATCATGGATGAAAATGTGATTGAAGTTATAGAAGTAGTGAGGAGTCATCTTCTGCACTTTGTTATTATGAAGGCAATTTGCACCTTATAGTGGAAGACAATAGAACCTTCCTATTGAAACATGGAAAACTGTATTATCCCTATGTTTTCCTTTAGGGAAATTCAGAGAAGCTAGGCAAAATCAGGTGAAGAACACTACCACATTTTCAAAATCTTTCAAATGATTAAACCTTAAAGATAATCAGCACAAGCAGATGTGGTCATTCCGTCACAAAGGTGATGGATATCCCGCCCGCCATTTTACACTTCTATTATATCCTATGGACATCGTAATGTGGTGGACAGGATATCCGTCACATCCATGACACAGCTGGGACAAGGCCTCAAAGACTAAATGAACCAACACCTGTGCCTCCAACTCCCCAAACACCAGAACAAGTTGAAACAAATTGTCAGAAGCTTCAACACCTGGCTCACTGACTGCACTGACATTGTCAAACCCATCATGAACAATAAAACCAGAAGATACACTAAGCATGCCAGCTGGTACACAAAGAACCTCAGGATAGCTAAGCGCCACTGCAAGTACCTTGAGAGAAGGTGGTGCACCTACAAACAACCAGCAAACAGAACCACCTACAAATCAGCACGCACACATACCACGCCAACTACGCAAGATGACAAAAAACTCTAAATCAGGCTCTAACTGACATCTCCTTATCACAGTATGGGACACTCCCATGAACCTTCCAGGACTTCCATCTTCAGCAGTTTTATCCCAATGAAGTTGAAAAACTGAAAGAAAAACTAACCACATAAATCTAATGACAACAAAAAGGCACATGACGAAACAAAGAAATAAGGGTCTAGTAGGGATGTGCAATTTCTACACTGACTGGTTTGTGAATAAGAATGCAATTTAAAACTGACCTATGTACTCACACTACACATTTTTTCATTTGCAAGGCATCACATAACAGCCTGCTTATGCATAATAATTAGGCCAGTATAAATTTGCAAGCAGTGTGATTGCCTGACAATGCACAGATAGAGGCCTCAAAGGCAGAACAACTCTTGTTTTGTACAATTGCATTCAAAAATGGGATTTTTTTTAAAGTTGCAGGTGTCCACTGAAGGCACAGGTTTTGTTTCTAAAAAAATGTTTACTGTTTGAGAAGACGTTGTAGTGAAGAAGCAGTGGTCATTTGGAGAATGTGTCTTTTGTGAATCAGTTACTATCCAACTCAGGTGTTGGTAACTCATTAATAGTACGCGAACACTATTACAGTCACAAACCATTAATACGTTCCTTTCCAAAACAGTAGTAGTAGGAGAACCCCCTCTCTCACACCTCCACCTATTTGCAACTTGGAAATGGTTGCCAAACCCCTTTTAAGGGATGGAAATTATTTTCAGACTTCCTTCTAAAAGGATTTTTATAAAAACAGCCATTTTGCAGTCTCACCCTATGATTTTACAAATCATAGAGTTTGCAACTGCAAAAGAACATTTAACAACCTAATTAGCTGTTTTCTCTATCAAATTTATTTTATACATTTAATGAAATTGTTTCTTTTAAAAAACAAGCAATAATAAATAAGAAACTTATAAGAAATGTATCTAATAACATGTAAAGGTAACAATTTTTCTCTATAAAGTGGATGTAAAGCTGTTCTGAGGAGTTGAGTCAAATTCATGGTAGATGTCGATGAAGTACATCAATGTAACTGTAAATCAATATGGAAATTTTTTCTTGTGTTTAAGAAGCTCATGCACATACAGCAACGTGTGGGTGAACTGGTTAATTCCAACTATTGCTTTTGGGTTTCAACCTATGAAGTTCAACTAGAGCTTTTGGGTAGCTTTTACAGCTGATACTTCATTTTTATAACTTGTTTGTTGAGATTAAAACTCTTGCAATGATGACATTGTTATTGAGATTATAGTCCACCACACTACCCTCAAACCATGGACTTATACCATTATATTGAAGTGCATCAAAGGGACACTAGCTAAATGCACTTTGTCCTCGGGACTTTAGCAAAACACTTTGGATCAATCTCAAGGACACAAACTAACCTGCTGTATTGCATTGGGTGCAGGGAAAAGGGGCCTGATGGAGTGCACACAATCCAATGGACTCTAGGCCAACAGAACAGCCCAACAGAAAGAACTGCATCATAGGTCCACTAACAATTAAAATATATATATATATATCATACACACACACACACACACACACACACACATACACACACACTACAGTCAATAGATGTTATGTTATCCCACCTCAGAGTACTTACACATTTTATTTTTCTAAAACTCCCATATCTAGGACCAGCAAACTCTCACTGGTGGTTGGACCACTGCAGCTGTTGCAGTCCGACTACCATATTACAAGATTGGCGGGCAAAGCAGCCAACCTACCGCCGTCTCTGCCAGGATCCTAGATACTGACGAGCTGACATTGGTGGTGGTTGTAATCATTCAGGGAAATGCTAAACTCAGCGCTGCCCTGCTGATTACAACCTGGTGGAGAACAAGTGCAGGTAGCCACAGGGGGGCCCCTGCACCCTGCCCAGCACCCTTGAAATGTGCACTGTCTTCTGTGAAGACAGTGCACGTTTCAAGGATGCAGGTCCCCTCTGCGTTATGTAGCATTGCCGCCAACTCTATTATGAGCTGGCAGCAATGCTGCTGCACCTTTCCCACTAAGCTGACCATCAGAAACCTCGGTTTCTGCCAGTCAGACCAGTGGGAAAATTGTAATGGGGCCTGCAGGGAGGTCGCCAGCACTGCAGTGTCTTCCTCATAAGGAGTTTGGTAGACAGATGTTTCTGTCTGCCAAACTTGTAATCAGTCCCCTAGTCACAAAAATATTTTCAATGAACTTGTATCGATTTTGATTTGATGACCACAAAAATGCAAACTGAAGTACAGTGTCTTGTGTAGCATCTATTGGAACAGGGCTAAGCACCACAGTGGCAGCTAATACAGCAATACATGTTTTGTGACTTCTATCATTTTTTCAGAGCCCAATCTTTTCACAGAATTACTCCACTTGCTCATAGAAATCCATGATAAGGGATTTAGAAAAAAACAAATCTGCCACCAATGACCGTTATCACATCCTGAATTCTACTTAAAGCTCATGTTAAGGAAGATTTTTTTATCCTCAGACCTTACTACCACCAGTTAAAGCACTGCAGTGGCACTATTATTCTGCATTTTGTGCTATTTTATTATAGCAGAGTTTTTTTATGGACAATAGCTCACTACACAGCATCCCATGGGCATTGATTTATGATCTATCAGCTGCACCGCCAAGACATTAACCTGCCACTCTAGAAGGTGCCCTAGAGATACTATCCCAAATAACACTGAACCATGGGGATATTACACCTCCAAACTGCACTACCTCCTAAGTGCGCTAATCCACCAGACAGAATGGCACAGCAAAAACACTGCATGGATCTTATAAATAGTAATCTAATATACTGCACTGCATCCTTTAACCATAATTTAGGAACCCAAAGGCAATGAACAAGACTGCATGCATGCAAACTGGAGGCATTGCATTAACCACCCTGCATTGCATCAAAAGAGCTCTCATCTACCACACTACATCACAAGGGTACAACCAAAAGTACTTATCCATAGGAAAGCTAATACACATCATTGTACTGCACAAATGAGAAAGTCATAGACAATATTGCACTTTATGAACCGTTGCTTGAACCCCAGGCCCTCCAAATGGCACTTTGCACCAGGAACAGTAACTTTCAAGTGATACTCAACAACTCAATGAAGCAGAACTCCAGCGACACTGTTCTTCTAAACTCCACCTACCATGTCAAATGTGTCATATGCAATAGACAAGGATGTAATTTAAAAGTGGGCATTGGAAATTAAAGCAGTCCATGGGCTGTTTTGATACCATCACGGTTCATCCTGAATTCAGCCTCCGTTGAACATCACGTTTTGAGACACACCTCTGATAAACAAGTAAACCAAAAGGAACAATAATTGTGGTGTTTACATCTGCAGCAGCATCAGTAATACTGAATGATAACAAATGGGAATTCAAAATTGCTAAATTATATAGATATGTAATAACAAACTAAGAAGGTGATGTGTTGCTAATTATGTGTATTTGCTCAATAGGTTCTGCAAATTAGTTGTTGGACTAATTGGCAAACCTGAAACTTTTCTAAGCTGTGGAATGAGAGACTTTTCAGAACAGTAGTCCCACATATGTTGAGAAATTAGAGCAATGGATATGGGTAATGCTGTGAACCCAATTTCGGTTTTACACCAGAGATTCAGATCTCATAGCATACCTAGCAATTTCAAAATAAGAATCAGCTAAACTTCCTCCCTAACTTCGGGTGGCACCTCTGAAAGGTATTCTTCAGTTTGCAGATGCCTTATTGAGGGCTTGAAGACGTTCGACATCATCACTCAGGCATTGAAGGAACTACAGTACCTCCCATTAACTCTCTCCCCATGCCTCTATCATTTTCAAGATCACATACATGGACCCGACGATTGATCAAATCCCTGCATTACCGGTAGAGAAACTAAGGCCCACATTTATACTTTTTTTAGCCCAGCATTTGCGTCATTTTTTTATGCAAAAGTGGCGCACACTTACAAAATACAATGATATTTTGTAAGTTTGCGCCACCTTTGCATCAAAAAATTATGCAAATCCGGCGCTAAAAAAGTCTAAATATGGGCCTAAGCTCCTCCAACGGAGAGTGCCATACTTTGAGTCAGGGCTGACGGGCAACAAATGATTGTTAGAAGGAGAAGAGTAGAAGGGAGGTTTTTTGCATTTATACACCTATGATCTGGAACGACAACTTCATTGACAGAAGAACTCCACCAATCCTCTTGCATTTGCGAAAAACGGGCATACCTCTTCAAGTGTCATTAAACCCTATACAATAGCAATCGACATATGATCTGCTTCGTTGTAAGCAACCACAACCCATATCTCTGGCCCTTTCCCTTGTTAAGTGCTCATTTGCCATCGATCAATATTTTCACTATAAAAGGACCATGAAATACATGTACACATATGTGCATACATACAAAGACAGGTTTAAGGGTGATAGTAAGACAGCTGATAGGAAGAGTTTAAATTTAGTTGCTGTTTTCGGCGGATAGCAAATTGAGTTGAAGGAATATTATGGAAGACGTTTTGGGTATTTTAGCTAGATAGTATGTGTTTGCAAGGCCGTATGAACTGGTCATTTTTGTGTTGAATACAAAGAAATTGCAAAAGAAATTACAGACTTTATGGTATTTTACAGTGTAACGTTTTTTAACACCTCTGGCATTACTTTTTTTTCTGAACGCACTTAGAAGTCTAATCCATGAACTGAAATAGGTTGTGCGACTTCATTTGCTTTGATGAGAGTTTAGTGTTTGCAAGCTGTTCTTTGTTATAGAACTTCCTAATTATACATGAATTTCGCCTGACAGCGTCCGCATATAAAAAAAACATAAGGAAATAATCAAATATCTATTCATGCTTCCTTTTAGCAAAAATGCAGTATCAGGGAAAATCAATGTATTCTATTTATGCACTCTACTGACGTTCATGGAGTACGCCCTCTGGTTTTTACACAAAATATTTGTCAAAGTCTACATTTAGCTGACATTTTTCAATCTACATGAGCTTGTATTTATAGAATAAAGCTATGGTAAAGCAGTTTATCAAGCTGTGAGCATAATTTTACCCGTAGAGAAAAAAAGTTCACATGTTTTACTTAGACATAGTTGCCACATAGTTCATTCGGTTTCAAAATGCTTGCACGAAGAAAGTATCCTGCTCCTAATTAACAACCAATACAAATTTTAACTGACTTGTCCTGACTTGTTTTCATTAGTTACATTTCAGTGGGAACACATCTTAGTTATTTGGAGTGTGTGCGAAACAAACTACCATGCCAGCCTATGGAAAATAGATTATAAAGTGAATTAAACTCCAAACACATGGCAATTATTTTACCAGTTTGAGTTAAACCTGTTTTGTAAGTAATAAGTTAACTGCATTTCAATTTCAGGTTTGTAAACAGGAAAGTCAGAGTGGGAGGGGGCCATGATCTAGTGGATAAGAGACTGCCAAAAGTGAACCCAGAAAACTTGAGTTCTTCTCTTGGCTTTCCCACTTGACCACACTGTGGCATCCGTGAAAAATATTACATTTAGGAAAACACCCCACAATTTGGGTGAACTGGCAAGAAGAGAGACATGAAGCAAAAACAGTGCAAACCACTTCTGATATACATTTTACTAATAAACAGCTTGTCGAGCTTGCTAATTGTGTTTCAGTTGTAATCCAACAAGATTTTCAGCACAGCAGATGAGCAAGAAAGAGGGAAGGAGAACGTCATTGATTGAGATCTTCCGATGTTTGCTGAGAAACTTTCCAAAAGCAAGATAAAATGTTGGAAAATACATACGCCAGCTATCTAGAAAGTGGAGAAAAGCCTGATGGAAGACATACCTAAATGTATGACTGCTCAGACATAGTATAAAACTGAAGATTAACATAGATTTGAGCAGTGAGTTTTAAACAAGGAAGGCAACATGAAAAGGAAATGTACATGGAGAAGTAGGTTGAACACTCTTAAGTCTATGATTCGCTCAGAGAATTGTGACAGCAAGGAGGACGAAAGGATGCACATGAATTGCCATCTACGTGTATCAAATGTGGCATGAACTCCAAACCACTGCACTGAGTGCTACTCTAATTTAAGTACTAATGGATTGACTCACTGTGTGAGTGTGTGATAAGTCCAGGCCTAACACATTACATTAGGCCATTGTACACGTCTAACAAAGATAGCAACTGGATGGTGTGTACCTCCTGAAGATGTTGTTTTTTGCATGAGATGTTTATTGTTAACCCTACTAGCTGACCCTCTCCTTAAAAAAACCTTCCGTCTCTCTGCGTAATTGCACCAAGACATCCTCATCTAGCAATAGTGCACGCTCCAATGTCCACCTCTTGAACATTCTTCTCTGGGGGAGCGTCAAAAGCAATGCTACCGCAGCATGGTCTGATAAATGTGGGGGCAAATATTAAATTCTATCAACATATTCCAACATCCTATCATCTACTAAAAAATAATCGATACGTGACGCGTGGCTATATTTCTTATTAAAAAAGCAAAAGACTCTGGCCCCCCCTTCCCTCTTTTGCCATATATCACACAAACCGTAATCTTTCATCATTAATATAGGTTCAGCATCATTATCAACGGTTTGGGACTCCTTTAAGGCGGTAATACGAGGGGAAATTAAGAGTATTTCATGCTATAAACGTAAAGTGTTTAGTGAGGAAATAAATAGGCTAGAGCAGGAAATGCTAATAAAAAGTGAGAAGCTGGTTGGCAAAGACGAAGGGACCCAGGAGGAGCTAGGAAGAGCAGAGCTGGCCGAGCTAAGAATACGATTGGCAAATATTGTACAGGCACGAACGGTTAAGAGATGGGAGGTTAGCAAACTTAAACACTTTGAATATGGGGAGAGTTCAGGGAAACTGCTTGCTTGGAAAGCTAAATCAGATCAAGTTAGGGGCCATGTTAAGGAATTAGTGGCAGGAGATACTGGCACAAAACTATCCCGTAGGGAGGATATTGAACAAGGGTTTCAGGACTTTTTTATATCTCTGTATTCAGAGCACCTGGAGGTGCGAGAAGAATCAGTAGAGGACTGGCTAGCTCAGGACGTGTTACCGGAAATCTCGCAGCAGACACAGGAATTTCTTAATGGCCCTATTACGGTTGAGGAAGTGAGGGCGGCTCTAGCTGGGGGTAAAGAAGGGAAAGCCCCAGGCCCTGATGGCATTCCGGTGGAGCTGTATAAAGTATTAGGCGATGTTATTACTCCAATTTTGGTCGAGCTATTTGGTAAGATTTTTTCTAATGAGATAGGAATACCTATTTCATGGAATGATGCAGTGATTTCATTGATTTTGAAACCCAGGAAAAATCCAACTAATTGCTCTTCTTACAGACCTATATCATTATTGAATAGTGATTATAAAATGTTTACCAAAATAGTGGCAGACAGACTAAGCAGAGTAGCAAATAGTTTAATACACTCTGACCAGAAGGGCTTCTCAAAAGGGAGATATTTGCACGAGCTGACATATGAATTAGTCGGGGCCATAGATATGGCAGTATCCTTTGATTCCCCTTTAGGGATTATCACGGTTGACGCCGCGAAAGCCTTCGATCAGGTAAATTGGGCTTATTTGAAACTCTTGTTAAAAAAAGCTAAGTTGGGAAACAATCTCTGTGGGATAATAAATCAGATATACACGGCCCCTAAATCTAGAATATTAGTGAATGGGAATCTTACTGGCCCTATAGCTATAGCAAGGGGCACCAGACAGGGCTGTCCGTTATCTCCTGTACTGTTTAACTTATATATGGAGCCATTTGCGAGGAAGATCCGGCAGAACAAGATGATTTCTCCCTTCTGTTGTCAGGGCTGGGAGAGGAAACTTGCTTTGTATGCAGACGATCTTTTGGTGTACACAGATAACCTAGTAACTGCATTCTCTGAGATTCTCAAGCTGGCTGAGGAGTTAGGTAAGGTGTCTGGTTATCAAGTGAATGTGGAAAAAACTGAAATTATGGCTTGGAATATGGAGTATGAATCTGTTTACTGTAAAAAGGAAATTAGATATTTGGGAATTCTGATACCTCAAAATATTAATCAACTAGCTGAGAGGAACCAGTTAAAATTGTTGTTGGAATGTAAGAGTTTACTACAAAGCTGGATTCACCTTCCCTTAACGATTATCGGAAGAGTTAACTTGGTAAAAATGTCTATTCTTCCAAAGTGGAATTTTTTGTTCTCTACTTCCCCACTCCCAATGCAGAAAATATACATAGAAAAAATGCAGCGCCTCATAAGTGACTTCATTTGGAGTTCTAAAGGTGTTAGAATTTCTCGGAAGAAGTTACGTCGGTGTAAGGATAAGGGCGGGTTGGCTTTACCAGAGCTGCAATATTATGCATGGGCCTTCCTTTTGAAAAACTTTAGAACATTGTCTCTTGCCTCAGACTCGACGACTACAGGTTTAATGTTTAAGATGATGGCTTCTAATATCAAAAGCTCTTCAACCAATTTTATGTTTAAATTCAGGGAACCCAAATTTTTCAAAAAGATAAAACTGAAAATTATGTGGGGGCTGGCAGAAAGCTGGTACCACATCAGACAATTTGCGAAACTTACCTATTATAATGCCGATGCACCTATTTGGGACTCCCCGGGAACCCCGGAATGCTTTCAAGATATTTTAGCACTACCGATAAAACAAGCAGGATTAGAGCACTGGGGAGATTTGTTTTCGGAGGGGGTTCCTCTTCTTTGGGAAGTAATGCAGTTAAAGATGGGTGGTTCCTTGTCTAGGTGGACATTTTTACAGATAAAAAAATGTGCTCAGGGGGTTAAGGAAGGTGTTGGTATGTCCAATCCATTGAGTGAGATCACCCCGAGCCCACTGGGAGGCTCCCACGAAGTGTCTGCTTGGTACTGGGGGATCCTAGAAGGGGTGAATGGCAAATTTGTACTTCCCAGTGATTTGTGGAGGAAGTTTTTTTCAGAAGAGGAAGTTAAGAGTTGGTGGGAAGAGTCACTAAAAATGCTTTTTTGTATTGTGAAACCGGCCACTCTTAGGAAAAATCATTATTTCACGATACATAGAGTTTATATTTCCCCTGAGAAATTATCTAATATGAGAGGAGGGCAGGAGGCAAGTTGTCCAAAGTGTGGGTTAATCCAAGAAACTGATATTCATATGTTTTGGGAATGTTCTGATATTCAACATTTTTGGGAAGGAGTGTGTGAAACAATTTCGAGTATACTAGATCGGGAAATTGAAGCTTCTCTCCAGCTAATAATCTTTGGTCAGTATCAAGATCAGCAGGGACGGTCTGATCGAGACATAATTGTAGATAAAAAGCTTATATTTTACACAGTACTGTTGGGGAGGCGGGAAATATGCAGAAAATGGGTTTCAAAGACCCCTCCAGGCCACTCAGATTGGCTTAAGGCCCTTTTTTGCACTGCAGAATTGGATCAAATGACGGGGGCGGGGCAGGACGTGGGGGAACTTTTGGGCACCATTATTGAATTGGAAATCAGGACATTGAGATAAAGAATGTTTTTGTTTAAGTATTACTGAATGAAAGTGTATTTCTGTTATTGGTCCAATGATTTTATATCTTGCTCTGAAATCCTCCTGGAACTGGGACAGTCTGAGGATTGTTTGAGAGGAAAGAGCAACCCCTGGCCAAGGAAAAACTCTTCTCGTCTTAGTTGAAAAGAAAAGGAGGTTTATATAAGGCCAAAAAACAAAAAAATAAAAAAAAACCTACTAGCTGACCCTTTCGGGAGGGTATGAAGGAACACCCATGCCGAAACAGGTTCACAAAATTTGCATGCTTACCTACAACAGACAGCATAAACAGGTGCCAAGTATCCCTAAGTGGGTGAAAAAACACACGCACACATACAAATACACACAGGTACATCTAGCAGAGGCTTTAAAAAAGGAGGCGATATCTAGGAATGGGTCGAATACACACAGACACACAAACATACAGTACATACGCAAATAATGCTAGAGTTCACCTAGTTTGTGTATGTACTTTATGTGCTTCCACTGGCAGCTGAAATATTGCAAGAAGCTGAAGTGAAAAAACTTGTGCATGGAATATGCCACTGATGGCAGACCCCAACAAGTGTATGGCAAGGGAAGACGCACCCACGTTCAGTGCAAGGATTTTTGCAACCGTATGTAAAGTACAATTTGGTTATGACCCCTTGCTATCCCTGCCTCCATAAGTGGCCTCACTGATTTCTAGTTGGCCTATGTTATAATTATGCTGCTAGTGGCACATTGGAAGACCTGACATAATTTACATTTAATATGAACAGTATTGCTTTCACTCTTACTTTGCTCATTGTCCGTAGACCCTGTAAATATTTCACTATAGTGTTATAGCTCGCTGCCAAGTGCCTTGGCAGCTTATACAGTCCCTAGTGTCTTTAATGACTGTTACTGTTTGAGACAGTAGGATTATGATGCTACTGGAACATTTCACCCTTTGAAAACAGAATGTTCTAAATTAAATAAGGTCAACTAAACATAAGCAATGAGATGTTGGAGGTTACTGCCTATACCACAATTCATAGCTCTCTGCATCACCACTATATTCAATGGCATCCTCAACACTGCCTTAATATCATACTAGTCTCTTCTAGTATACTGTGATCAGATTGTAACTGTCGCATTACGGCACTTCATCATAGTTGCGCAGGGGATGGGCTGACAGTGGCACATTTACACACTCACTTTTGGCCTGCCCCCATTATGGTCAGGCTGGACACCTCACGTTTGCACTCCTCCTAGGTTGCCATTATCTGATTAGGTTTGCAGTGGCCCAGCATCATTTTTTCTCCCCACCCTTAATGAAATCAGGCTGTCATTGTCAGATTATCTGACTACACTGCCTGCCAGTTTTGTAATCAGACTAGCATTGCCACAGTATCACATTCCCTCTTTTTTTTTTTTAAGGTAAATCAGCTTTATTAAAATCAAAATGCATATGGGTTATATACTAACAATACAAGATATCTGTTATAATGATAATGATATAATTTTAAAACGAGTTATAAAAGCTGTTTAACATTTTAAAGTATAAAAAAAAAGGGGAGGAAGCAAGGCAAACGGGACAAGACCATTTACAATGCGAAAAATGCATTGGAACAGTTAAACATAAGAAAGAAAAAAAAAGTAATATTCAAAAAAGCATAAATGTAAGCTAAGTTAAAATTCACTCAAGAACAGAGAAAATAAAGAATTCATAGTGGCTTAAAATTCTCAGATAATGTACAATTAGTAGAATTATAAGCAACAGCATTAAGTTAATCAGTCAAAGGTAACCAGTACAAATCTCTATTTATGGAAGGGCAGCATAAAGAGGTAAAAGCAATATCTAATCAATGATTGTGACAAACATTATTCCACCAAGCTTTATAGGAAATATTGGATGAATTTTTCCAATTGAGAGTAACTTGTTGAAATGCCAAAGCTAACATGAGATCCAACAATTTTAAATTATCATCATCTGAAACAATGTCAGCAGAGAGACTACCTAAAAAAAGCACCAGCGGAGATAATTGGGATTGCAAATGAAAAATGCAGGTAAGCTGACACCAAACTTTTCTCCAAAAAGAGACAGTAGGAGGGCATTCAAATAGGATATGCATAAGATCTCCTTTTGGGCTATCGTAGGACCAGCAACTTGGAGTGGAGGATACAGAAAATGTTGCTATAGTAGAAGGGGTAAAATAAAGTCTGTGGTAAAGAAAGAAAAGTGACTGTGTGGTGGAAGCTGATCTGGATATTTTATAAGTAGATGCCACACTTTATTCCAAAAGGAAACAGTCCAGGTACATCCCAAATCCAATTCCCATTGAGATTCAATTTTAGATCAAAACAGGAGATTGAAAAAGTTTATAGATATTTGATGCCTTAGGATATGAGATAAGAAAGGAGGACAAAGAAAAGACTAATTCCGAAGAAGAAGAAGGGGAAGGCAAGGAAAAAAGTACATCATGAATAATATTAATAAGAAGAAGATATTTAGGCATAAATGAATTGGGACAATGAAATAGAAGTTGGAATTGTGAAAAAGAAAGTGGAGTATTATTGGAGAATAAATCCTTGACCTAAACTATATTTCTCAGTCGCCAGGATTTCCAAAATAAGGGTTTTTTATTAATAGTGATAAGACAATTATGCCAAATAGGGGAATTCAGAAAAGAGGAATGAGAAACCAAAGGAGGTAAAGAGTGAGAACGCAGAAGAGAGCAAGTATGTTTAAGAAGCAGAGAGGAGATAAGTGAAATATTATAGGAAAAGGATACCACCTCACTAGGGGAAAAAAGCAAAAGAAAAGAACACTCAATTTCCAACCATAATGGAGTAAACCTAGAGTCTGACAGGGAGACCCACCTAGGAGCTTGGCGCAAACAAAAGGATTTGTGATACAATCTAAAATCAGGAAAATTGACTCCTCCCTCCTGTTTAGAATGGCGAAGATGACTAAGAGAAAGTCTAGACTTCTTACTGTTTCAGAAGAATTTAGACAATTTGGAGTCCAATTGTGTAAAAAAGGTACCAGGTAAAGGAAGCAGAATCATGGATAGGATATATAATATGTTAGGAGAAATCATCATTTTAATGGAATCAAGATGACCCCACCAAGATAAAAATAAGGGATTCCAAGCCAGAATCGATCTATCAACTTTCTCTAAAGCCTCTGAAATATTTACTTCAATGGACTTTTTAATGGATGAAGTGAACCAAATACCTAAATATTTAATCTTGGAAGAATTCCAGTGAAAACCAGTGATATCAAACGATGCTTTAAAACAAAAAAAATTTAAAGGGAGGATTTCAGTTTTATCTGAATTTATCTTATAACCTGAAATCAAGGAAAAATCCTCAATTTCCCAAAGTAGAGACGGAATCGAGAGCTCAGGGTTTGAGATATATAAAAATATATCATCTGCATATGCCGTTAATTTTAAATGTTTCTCGCCATACTGGAAACCTTCAATTTTAATGTTATTTCTAATACTGGATAGAAAGGTCTCGAGAGCTAGAATAAATAGGAGTGGAGAGAGCGGACACCCTTGACGTACACCTCGGCGTAATACAAAATATCTAGACAATTTCCCATTTACCAATATCGATGCCATTGGAGATTGATAAAGCAAAGAGATAAATTAAATGAAATGAGGCCTTAAACCATGCCAGGTTAAAGCTTTTAATAGAAAAGACCAATCTAACCGGTCGAACGCTTTCTCAGCATCTATGGAAATTGCCGCTAGAGAATACGACAGAGCGGGAGCCTTGCTGAGTACATTAAAGAATGTTCTAGAATTGTCAGAAGCAAGTCTACCTTTGACAAAACCCGTTTGTTCCTTACTTATCATCGCAGGTAATAGGGTATCAAGACGTAGGGCTAATAATTTAGCAAAGATTTTATAATCTGTATTAAGAAGAGAGATTGGTCTAAAATTTTTACAAAAAGTATGATCCTTACCGTCCTTTGGAATTAGGCAAATTGAAGCATCCTGAAATGTGTCCCCTGTAAAACCAGAATCTATGAAGAATTGGAAAAGTTGAAAAAGTTTAGGGACTAACAGGTCAGAAGAATGTAAAAAAAAATTCCACTGTAAATCCATCCGGACCAGGAGTTTTCCCTTTTTTTAGAGATTGAAGGGCTTTAAAATTTTCTAAGGAAGCAATATCTGCTTCAAGTGAAGTAACATCAATCAGTGTCTTATTAGGGTTTGGAATATTCTTTAAATAATCATCAATCTGTAAGGGGGTCGGGACTGACTCAGGAGTATAAAGTGTCTGGTAATAACTAACAAATTCAGCTAAAATATCTTCATCCTTAAAAAGGGACTCACCAGTATCTGAAACTATAGACTTCACATTATGGCGTTGCTTTCGAACTTTTAAGTAATTAGCCAGAAGCTTCCCTGCTCTAGTTCGACCTCCATAATAATGAGCACTACTACGTAGAAGAAAAGAGGAAGCATTATCCGTTGAGATTTTGTTAAATTGCAGTTTTGCCTGAATAAGTTCTTGTATATTAAAATTGGAGGAGAAAGAATAGTACTGATGTTCTAAGCGTTTAATTTTGAGAAGCAGTGCTTGATGCTGGGCATTGAAAGATTTTTTTGTTTTCATTAGAGACAAAATGTATTATATGACCACAAGCCGCATCCTTAAACTAATCCCATAACAATTGTGGAGAAACGTGAGAATCTTCATTAAATCGAAAAAAATTGTCCGCAAAGGCAAAAAAGGAAGTGAAAAATTTAGAGTCAAGTAATAAAGAGTTATTAAATCGCCACCTATTGGACTTGGGATGCACCGGGAGCAAGTCAAAATCTGTAATGACTAGGGCTTGATCAGATATTACCATAGGTTCAATGGAGGAGTTAATAAGATTTTGGGATAATGATTTAGAAACAAAAATATGGTCAAGTCTAGATAAGGAGCCATGTGGTGGAGAATAAAACAAAAAATCCCTATTATCAGGATTGCAAGTTCTCCAGGACTCAGTTAAATTACATTGTGAGAAAAATGCCTTAAATTGTTTATGCATTTTATGGGGAGAAAATGTAATTACAGATTGCCTATCTATAAAGGGATCAAGAATTTGATTGCAACCCCCTCCAATAAGAAGAAAATCATCATTATAATGCAAACATTGTTTAGTAATAGTGGGCCAGAAAAGATAATCTGAATTATTTGGACCATAAATATTACCAATAGTCATTGTAATCCCATTAATACTGAGCCTCACAAAGAGCCACCTACCATCAGAATCCGAGTCTTGCAAAATACCATTAACTGAAATTTGTTTATGGCAAAGCACAATTAAACCATTTTTTTTTGTAGACGAAGGTGAAGTAAAAACATTGCCCACCCAGCCTTTTTTAAGTTTCAGAGCTTCAGAGTCCGTCAAATGGGTCTCCTGTAGAAGAACCAAGTCTGGGTTATATTTAGATAAGTGGGATAAAATTCTCTGCCTTTTGATTGGATTAATAATACCTTTGACATTCCAAGAAACAACCCTGAATTTACATCATATAACCATACATATACACGAAAGGCCTTGTACCAGAAATAACTGGAAATACATATAAGGGAGAAGAAAACAGAAAAAACAAAAGGAGAGAAGAGTAAAGGAAAAACAGCAGGAAAAAGGATGGAAAGTAGTCAAGAAAAAAAGAAGAGACAGTACATGTCAAATAAAGACGACTGCAAAAACATACCTGAAATGAATGAACAATAGGGGAGGGGTGGTGACAGCACAGACTGAAAACCGCACAGCAAGGGAACGGAACGCATCAACGGACAAAGGTTACGAGCAAAAATAATGATTATAGAACACCAGGAACCTGTGGAAAGAAAACAATACATTAACAAAAACAAAGGGTCTGTAGTCACGTCAATATAGTATACTGTATAAACTGCATATAAAGGACCATCAATTCTATCGCAATAATAGTGAAAGGGCATAATAAATTAAGAAACGTATATAGTCAACGTGTAGAAGGACCAGCTGTTTCCATAGAATTTGTAGAGTATAGTCGTAGAAAATCACGAAGAACTGCAGGAGAGGTAAATGAAGTGGTCTTGTTTTGACATGTCACTTTGAACAAACATGGATGGAATAAACCAAAACGAGCTCCCAAGTCATGAAGCTGTGGACAAAGATCCAAAAACTCTTTCCTCCTGTCTGCTGTAGCTTTGGACACATCCTATGAAATGAAGATTTGACTTCACTGCCAAGAAATGTGTTTTTTGGTTTTCGCAGCATTAAGAATTCTCAATAAGTCAGTAAATTCCACAAAGAAAATAATCACGCCTCTTGGTTTAGATGTGGAGGAATGCGGAGAACGATGACCAATGCGGTGCGCTCTTAGAATGTTCAATACTGTAGAAGATGGTACTGTAAAATGAAATTGGGTCACTCCCTTCAAGACCCTCCGGTAATCCATAAAGGCGAAGATTATTGCGTCTAATTCTGTTTTCCAAATCCTCTGTAAGAGTCTTCAAGGTTGACACTTCCTTCTCCAAACTATCAATTTTATGTGTTTCATCCTGCACGTCGCTGACTCTTTGTTCCAAAGCAGAGACTCTCACTTCCATTTGAGACCACTTAGAATCAAGATTTTGTATCCGAGAATTAGTTTCTTCAATAAAAGGACGCAATGCACATATTTCGTCAAGCACAAGTTCAAGAGAGATCAGCGAGGGAGATTTTACTGGTGAACGTGGTCCTGTTTGACCCTCTTATGACTCGATGCAGAAATATGCTGAGGAACTTTAGGCGAAGAAGAAGATGAGGAAGACATCTTTGAGATGGAAGAAAAAGACCCTGCAGCAGAAGTGTCCAATTGAAAAAAGTGCGAAAGTTTGTCAGCTGAGGAGGACTGATGCAACAGAGCTTTTATTTTCTTTAGTTTACCCATATAAAAATAAAAAGTCTTCAATAAGGAAGCAAGTGACACAGGAACTCCAAAAATATGTTAGCGAAACAGCAAAAAATAAAAAACCAGGCTTGTGCAAAAAAGAAAGTCAAATATTCAAAAAAGTATAATGTAATGGTGAGCAAAGCTAGTCAAAATGTCCGCATTCATGAGGAGGAATAAGAAAACGTAATTAAAGAGTCAGGAAATATGCTAGGCAGCCCAAAAAATGATGAAAATGCTCACCAAAACATCCCATGGTTGTTTTTAGGGGAACAACATTAGAAAGAAGAAAAAATACCGTCTCCGGCGGTAGTAATTCATCCGATGATGCGAAGAGCTCCGTTATCAGACGGCCATCTTGGTCGTCGGCTCACGCGCGGATCATCACATTCCCTCTTAGTGTTCCCAAGGTTTGATTAGAGTGGAAGTAGCTAATTGATATAGTATTTCTTAGAGTACCCCTCTTGAATTATTCTGGGAGTGCCGCATTATCAAAGTGCTCCTTAGTCTGTACCTGATTTCTCAAGACTAGGAGTGGCACATTGTGGCACATTATGGTACTCCCTCAAAGTTTGCCTATTTTCATTCTTGTATTGCCTGGCCTCTATAGAGAGTTTGAGCGCATGCGCTAGTTAGGGAGCAACCAAAAACGTAAATACAAATCTGTCAATCAAACCAGACAATTGAGTATACCTGGTTCTGTCAAGCTTTTAGTGTCAGAGTGAGAAGGCAGGGCCCGCTCCCACAATCCGAACACAAAGAGTGACAATTATTTAAAGGTGCAAGGGCCACAGTGACTCTTGAAACCAGGTGCATTGCTGAGTTCAGATTATGCAAACACCTACATCCTTACAGAGGGCTCAGTGTGGTGCTTGTTTATCCAGCTGAGATTTCCCGACCCACATTTAGCCAGTGGGTTTATAACCATGCTTGTGCTGAAGTTAGAATACAAACCTTGAAGCCAGCATCTAAGTATCAGACACCCCAAATACACTGGGAGCTCCTTTTCAATTTCATACTTTATTTCCTCTGTTCCTCTGCAGAGGTTCTTCTCTACGGTGATAATACAATTGTTCACCATCTCTCCACCGCTCCCTGCCACCCTCTCTGCCTACGGGTGTTCCTGCTCTTTGCCATAGGAAGAATGCACTATTTATGTCCTCTGTCCATCATATGCTGTATTCCTACATTTCTCCTGTAGCATTATTAGTTTGTATTGTAGTAACTACACTCCTCTCCCTCAGTTTCCCTGCTCCAGTTCTCTGTTGAGTGAATCTTTGGTTCGCTCCAGCTCTACACTCTTCCCTCAAGAACTCATATGCACAACAATCTGATATGCCTTGACACGCGATCTGTTTCATAAGTATTTATTGATTGAAGACAGTAAAGACAATTCCCACAGAGAGGGCACAGAGCACAGCTGTAACATCAGTCCAGTAATCACCGGGGACTGTTGTGACATCAGCAACAAGCGATGTCACCAGATTCCAGGGGACATACACAAATTCCAAACCACGTCACTACACTTCTTCCCCTCTTAAAATAAGACCATGAAACAAACAAAGACAAACTAAAGCAAATACAAGAAACAACTAAAACAATCCTAATACAGAATATAACATTGCTACAGAATTCAATGACTTTTAAAAAGAGAGAGTTAATTAATACAGAACGCAATGACTTTTAAAATGAGAGAGTTTATCAATACATGACATGATCTTGAAATTTTTTAGGTTTATAACTAACTCTCACACTTCTTCTCTTATCACAGTTTAAATTTTCAGTAGAACTATCCCCAATAGGTTGATTAGGTGCACTCTGCACTTGCATACTAGGATCCAAGGCTAACCGTGTATTGCTCCACCAACTGCCATCAGAAAGCTTTGCAACATTTCTGCATATTTCATGAATTTGTTGGGAATCCTTAAACTTAGACATACCTTTCCTAACTACCATGGGATTCTTCACTCTCACCCAATCTCCTGCATGCAATTTCCCACTTTTATCTCGTATTCCACTCAGCCTTTTCTTTCCCACAAAATTTGAATTGTTGTTTGCTATTTGCCAAATTTCTTTCAAATCACACCTATCATGAAGCAATGTAATCATCCAAAAAGGACATAGTTCAGTTGCTGCAATTCTTCCCCTCGTAACTTCAAACAGGCTTTTGCCAGTGGCCACTTGTGGTTTAGTGCGATAGGACCAAACAAGATCTTTAATGGCTTAATCCACGGATATATTGTTCTATATGCAGCCTGAATACAATCCACTAGGACACGGTTAAACCGTTCCACAATTCCATTGCTTTGTGGATGATACATTGGAGTTCTAATATATTTATTGCCACATTTGCTTAAAAATTAAAGCATTTCTGTTTAAACAAATTGAACCCCATTATCAGTTAAAATTTGTTCTGGAAAACCTTCACGAATAAAAACTTTTTTCAAACAATTGATAACAGTTTGGGTAGTTGGAAGCTTTACAGATTCTACCTCAACCCATCACGAAAGATGGTCAACAATCACTACAAAGTACCTCATGTCAGATGGTAAAACATGATAGGGACCCAAAAAATCTAGACCAATTTTCTGCCAAGCTCTAGCTGGTGGAAGCACATATGAATCCGTACCACCTTCCATAACCAAAACTTTGTCACTCATAGAGCATCTTGTACAACTTCTGACATATTATTCTATTTCTTTATCCATTCTAGGCCACCAGAAATCAGATCTCAATTTCCTTTTGGTAATGGTCGCACCCAAATGACCAGAATGAGTGTTAGCAATTAAATATTTTCTCAAACACTCAGGGGGAAGAAGCTTGTCACCCCTAACCAATTTATCTCCTTCAATGGACAACTCATTGTCAGGTACAAGGCTGTGCGCGGTCCAGGTCCCATTCGAAGGTCTGCTGCGTGGATTTGCGGTGCTTTATGCGCGCCACTGGTCATCCCCGCTTGTTCCAAGAATGGCCAGCAGCATCGTTTACCCTGTGGTAAAGCTCACATAGATGCAGGTTCAGGCCATTGGTGGTCAAGATGCACTTATCAGTGCTATCTTATGAAGGGACTACATTTCCCATGTTTTTAGAGGCAGCAGCCATCTAGGGGTGTGGCTGGCCTATAAAGCCCAGCCACACCCAAGCTTGTGGCTCACTATTTTGAAGATTTCGATGCAGTCAGACCTCAAGGGACCTTCCCCTGGAGCAAGCAGAATTTCTTCAAAGGCAGGTTGGCAAAAACTCAAAGGTTCCTGTTATTCCATTTGGAATCCAGACACGAGTAGGTCGTACTCGTGATCGGTAAGGTCGTGAAGAGCCCAAGTCAGAAGAGAGTTGTTTCTCTCTAACTTTCAGCATTCCCTTAGCCTAACGAGCATGGCGTTTTAGGCCATTTGAGTTTTGCGCTTCAGTGCACAGCAGCATTGCGCTCAGGAAAGGCGGTTCAGTTCACGGCAGCAACGCGCTCAGTAAAGCGCTTCAGTTCACGGCAGTAACGCACTGAGTAAAGCGCTTCAGTTCACGGCAGCAATGTGCTCAGTAAAGCGCTTCAGTTCACGCAGCAACGCACTCAGTAAAGTGCTTCAGTTCACGGCAGCAACGCGCTCAGTAAGGCGCTTCAGTTCACAGCAGCAACGCACTCTGTAATGCGCTTCAGTTCACGGCAGGTACGCGCTCAGTAAAGTGCTTCAGTTCACGGCAGCAACGCGCTCAAGTAAAAGCGCTTTCAATTCACAGCAGCAATGTGCTGTTGATAAAACGCTCCAGTTCACAATAATAACGTACATTGACATAGCGCTCTCATCAAAAGGAATAAACACACGTTGGCATAGCACTTCAGTTCCAGAGGAGAAAAAAGGCGCTTTGGCCACAATATTTGAAAGAAATTAAAGCGCCCTTGGCTCAATACTTAAAGCGCTTTTCATGTACAGGAGAACATTTATTGAAAAAGGGTTTCAAAGATAAAGAAATCACAGTTTCATTGTTTTAGGATGCATGATATGTGAGATACATATTAAGGTGTTTTATATTATGTGAAAAGACCTCTTTAAGTGTTTACGAGTCTTCTAAAAGGAGATCTAATGTTTAGAGTTTTTATCAATGCATAAGTGGTTCTTTGATTTATATTTAAGAGAGTGTCCATGGTCTAAAACTCTGGTCTTCTCAGGACTCTGAGGTCTCAGTTCATTCTGGTGTTGTGATTTACAAAATGGGCTATTGCCCAATCTCAAAGAGTTTCAATCTGGTGTTATGGAGATGGATGTACGCAAAGGTTCTAATGGTGAATCAGATTGTCATTAATGAGTATATGCATGTTTGTTCTAACCTTTTCCTTTTCAGATCTCTCTCCCAGCTGTTCCCTACTCTAATTCCCTTCCCCCTGCCTGGCTTCATCATAACTCTGTGCTAATAAAGCTTTCTGAGTTGGTGATGCTGGGAGGCGGGCCTTCTTGTTCAGCAGCGTGCGGATCCCGAGGAAAAGATACCATGACACTTATCAGCCACTTTTCAATAAGGTTGAAGCTCAGGTAACAGATTCTTCTCTTTGGGCCAACCAGACTTAACCAAATGCATCACTTCATCCAACAATTTATCCTTCCGCACTGACTCAATTCATGCGTTCTTGTCCAAGTATTTGTCATACTGAGTGATACAAGCTACAAAGCATTCCTCAATTTCTGTTTCCCACTCTTGTTCATCATCCTCTTTAATGGGCAACCGAGAAAGACAGTCTGCTCTACAATTCTTTCCACCAGGAATATACTCAACTGAAAAGTTACATTTTAAGAGCTTAGCTGACAATCTAGCTATTCGAGCTGTAGAACGTTTAATTTTCCTTCCTGACAATATTTCTACCAAAGGTCGATGATCAGTTTCTAAAATAAAATACCTGCCCCAAAGATATTGTTTAAACTTCTCTATACTCCACACACAAGCCAAAAGTTCCTTCTCAATCACAGACGTAGGGTTCTTGAAGCAAACCCAATAGTGCTCTCATGTCCATTACTTGATATTTGCATTAAAACCGCACCCAAACCATACTCACAAGCATCCACAGTCACAACTGTTTCCTTACTTCTGAAAAGGGTTGCAAAACAGGGGCATTAATAATATCTTGTTTAACCTGTTCAAACACTCTGTTGCAGTCATCCAACCAGGAAAAAGTCTATTTTTTCTTAAGCACAGACCTAAAACATTCAATGGTCTTAGCAAAGTTTTTAAAGAATTTTGAATAGAACTTACACAATCCCAGGAATGATAATAATTGCTCTTTGGTCTGTGGAGCAGGAGCTTCTAGAATACTTTTTACTAATCCTGATTTTGGTTTAATACCTTGTTGAGATAGAACGTGTCCCAGATACTCAATTTCTCTAGATTTGAATATGCACTTATCCTTTCTCAAAGTGACTCCCTATCTTCCAATGTTCCTAACACATCTTCTAAAATTTTATCATGAGTAGATTCAGTATCCGAAAAAATCAAAATATCATCCTGAAAGACTACTACATTAGGATTGTTAATAAACATGTCAGACATCAGTCTTTGAAAAACTGCGGGAGCTGAGGCCAGACCAAAGGGCAGCCTGCAAAACTGAAATGTCCCATCAGGAGTTATAAATGCCGTCAGATGTCTGGAATTGATATCCAATTCTACTTGATGATATGCCGACTTCAAATCCAGTTTTGTAAACCAACCAGATGAACCAACCTTAGTGATGAGATAATTAATTCTCGGTAAAGGAAAACTGTCTGCCCAAATTACCTCATTTAGACTTCTTAAATCCACACACATTCTTAATTCTCCTGAAATCTTTTTAGCGAAAACAATGGGACACAACCACAATGTTGCTTCTACCTTCTCAATTATAGCTTGCTCACACATGTCCTTAAACAAATTGGACCAATATGTTCTTACACTGAAAGGAACATTCCTCAATTTATGTTTAACAGGCACTGCACCCTGTTTAAATTTTATTGTATGCATGAAATTAGTTATTTTTCCTAATTTGTCCTTCAATATTTTTTTACATTTCTGTTGCCAAACACCTACAGAGTCTGAAATTGTTTTAACACAATTTGAATTGTTTTTTTCAATAGGCACAGGTTTTCCCATCCTGGTTTGATAACTAACTTGAATTCAGCTTGATGGATCAACCCCAAAACGGTAATCCCATTTTTAGCCACATATACTTTCCCTTGTATAGTTTCATTAAAGACTGACAAGGAAGCCCAAAATTAGCCAAATAAATCAATTTTGCTTCCTTCAAAAGCAACAGTAGAAACATCAGGAGATAAAAGAGGTTTTGACACCCAAAATTCATAAATAAAATTCAGTGACACAATAGTAATACGAGCTCCTATGTCTACTAAACGTTTAACAACAACCCCCTCTAGTGATACGTCAGTATCAGGATCCATAACTAGTCTGTTATCCAATGTCGTAGTATTCTTAACTACTAATACAAATTGATTATCATCATGTTCCACATTCTCTGTGTCCTCACTTAGCACACAACAAACATTTTTCTTTCGCGCACTTCTGCAAACTCGTGTGAAATGCCCTGTTTTGTTATAATTCCTACACTGTTGATTAATTGCAGGACAGTTCTTGAAAGAAGATACATGAGCTGAAGAACCACATCTATAACAAATAGTCTTTTAATTGTTTTTAAATGAAGGAGTGTTTCTAGAGGTTGAAGAACCATCCTGTTTTCTCTCACTACGTGAATACTTCTTGTTATCATTACTCTGTACACTTGTCACTGCACCTGAAATGGTCGTATTGGATAAAGAAAGTTCCAGTTGTTTGGCATCTTCTAAAGAACATTCAATACTTTTCGCTATATCAATAGCTTTGTCCAGAGAAGGATCTTTACACGTAAATAATTTCTCTTGAATTCTTTTGGAATAACATCTTGCTACTAATTGATCTCTAATGAGTTGGGAAGTAAAATTATCAAATTCACATTTTGCAGCCAAAACCTTTAGTGCTGTATTAACGTGTTAATACTTTCATTTGAATTTTGTGATCTAGTAAAGAACTTGTACCTATGTACTACAATATTCTTAGTTTTGATAAAGATTTTGTCCAATTGTGCAACTGCCATATCAAATTCATCCAACTCTTCTTCTTCACCAATTTCATAAGCTGGTAAATGATCAAAAATGTTCTGATCTTCCACCCCCAAAAAATAGTATATTAGACTTTTTTTCCTTTCAGGTCTGAATTTGTGTCCATCAATAGCCCCTAAGTAAGCTTTAAAAGAATGTAGCCAGAGCTTCCATTCCAAAGGAGGATCTCCAGGATATTGTAAAAAAATGCACAGGAGGCAAAACATTCTGCATTGTAAAGCTTATGTCAAAATTGCACATAAAAAGTCACACAAATCCTCTTTTACAGAACTGTTTTTCCTTTTTATTAAAAGAAAATGTCCTATTTACTTTTTCTCATAAAGAAAACTCCTTAAAACTCAACAAATAAAAAAACTAAAACATTTTCATTATTGTCCTTCTTCCCAAGGTAAGATGGCCGAATTGCAGAAAACCACAAAAAGAATCAAAGTCCTTCTACTATGTTGCTGAACTGCAGTAAACCAACAAAAAAAACAAAAAAAAAAAACTCAAAGTCCTTCTATTATGTTGCTGAAAACAACCGGAAATTCATTTTTACCGGAGCACAAAAGAGAAAAACAGAAGAGGTGCAGACAAAGAAACCCCTGAAGATCCTGTAATTTTCTTTTCCTTTCTAAAACTTATGCGCTTGTTAAACGTCTAATAAAATTTGTGAGAAGGTTCAATTAGCTCAAAAGAGTGTGTTGTTACAATCGCGCGGCGTTCTTCGCGCAACCTGCACAAGAGAGACGCACTACAGAAGCTTCACACGCGCTGCAGAAAAACGTTACTGCATGCACCAAAAAACGCATCAAAACGTCTTGCACCTGCTCCAGAAAGAGGTTACTGCACACGCACTAGGTGCTCTACAAGCACCAAAAACTGCTCAATAAACCGCCAGAGAAAAAAAAAAAAATCTATGCCCCCCGAAAAAAACACTCACAGCGGCTTGTTGACAGTTGCCAGTCGGACGTAAAGTCTGCCGGAATCTGCCGGAAACACTTCATAAACAAAAGTGCTGGGAAAACAGCATTTTTATCCCACATATTTCTTCATCCTCATCGTCTCTTTTGATATGCCTTGACACGCGATCTGTTTCATTTCATAAGTATTTATTGATTGAAGACAGCAAAGACAATTCCCAAAGAAGGGACACAGAGCACAGCTGTAGCATCAGTATGGTAATCACCAGGGAATGTTGTGACATCAGCAACAAGCGATGTCACCAGATTCCAGGTGACATACACAAATTCCAAACCACGTCACTACACAATCTCACATGGATTTCACAAGGAAACAATGAGAAAAGGTCATAGAGAAATGCAGTAGGTAAAGAGAGTATTTTTATTTGGACCAGCACTAAATTGTAATTGTGTTTTGTGTGTTCAACAGGTGACTCACTAAACAACTGAGGCAGCTAGCGTGGTTGTGGTACTCAACAGACGCTATGCTGGTGCCTTGGAGAAACACTGAGTTAACAGAAAAACTATTTTCAATGTTATTGTGACTACATGGTTACCTTTGCTGCTCGACTCACAGTTTACTACGCCGTCTTTCGCAAGAGAAATTGCCATCTACTTGAACAACAACAATAGCACCACGGAAGACATAAAAGATAATAATAGAGCCAAGCAAAGGGCTGGATTTGTGCAATGGTGCATGGTAGAAACCTCATCAGGCAAATTAATGAGAGACTTTCTACAGCTAGCCATGCTAGAAATACTTTTTTTTAATTATATTTTGATATAGATATGGGAGGTATTTTTCATTGTGCCCTGGTAGCGCAGTGGCCAAATATGCCTGCATTTTTTGGTAGTGCATTGGCCAAATATGCCTGCTTTTTGCACCTGGGGGGTACGCTGGTCTCACAGAAAGTTTGCCGATGCTTTTATGGATATGGCTGGCACACAAGCATGAGGACAAGACGGCATTCCCTCATTTGCATCAGGACATGGCCCCACGCAAATGCAGGATCAAAGAAGCTTCCAGGAGGTGCATTGATTGTGTGACATATATGAGGTGATGAACAGTCACTACATCCTTTGAGGGCGCCTCTTTGGTGGGGAGCACAGTAGTGCCTGAATCCCCCTGACATCCCCCAGCAGATGGGTGCAATCCCACATTGCATCAGCCTGCAAGGACATTCGTGCTCCTGTGAATGTGAGGACGATCACCATCTTCAGTAAGAGGTTGACAGGCAGCTTCAAACTTCGGGTATGCCTTTCATTAATGTGTTGTACATGGAGCACCAGTTCACACCTGCACTGTGAACAGTGTATTTTTTGTAATCAGGGGTATGCTCCATATGCACAGGGAGACCATGTAGGTAATGGCAGACCCGCCAACTCACACAGTGCCACTGTGTGCCACATGATTTTGGCTCCCTTCACACAGTCACTGGGTGAGTAGCTGAAATCAACCGATGGCAGGAAATACAGCTGGAAAGCACTGCACAGAACCGCTTTCCAGCTCTTTTTGGCGGCTTTTGAGCAGCCAATGTCCATTAGTGGTTGTGAAAACACAACAGGACATCAGCAACAGCCTCAGCAACCCTTTTGTTTTGGTGGGGAGGGGAGGTGAGGTGATTTGAGGAAAGCACAGTGCTTCTCATGTAGCTGTAGGTACAAGACCCTGCCTCCTCCAAAGCCCTGCCCTCTCCTCACACGGTGACTTTTTTTGTAGGTTGACAGGTGTGTAAGGGTGCTCTGCAGTCCAAACAGGGACATTGCTCCTAGACTGTGTTTGAGCTCTGATCTATTAAAAAAATGTGTATGACATTTTGAATGATAGATGGTAAGAAACTGACTTGATTCATCAGATGGTAGCAACTATAACACTGGTGGCAGAACTACCAAAGAAGGAGAATTATTCTGAAGGGTATTTATAAGTATAAAGTTTGCCTGCAAAAGACACAAACTCAAATGACTAGAAAACAACCTTATGTGTGATGATGTTGTGTGTTTGCATCAACAGACAGCAGATAAACCTACATTTGGTTTAACAAAAAAGTGTGCTGACAATCTTTAGAAAGAAAGTAATAGGCACCACAGGCCTTCAATCAGGTCTATTCAGGAAAAAGGTAGACTTCTAGGTGTTCCTTTTCCTAAAGGTATTTCAGCTGCAGCTAGCTAGACATAAGTATCAACTTCCTCTAAAGACATAGGTTCAGTGCCTGGGAAAGCAAAGATACGTTTTCCCAGGCACTGACACTCGTAAACGTAATGATAAAGAATAGATAGTTTATGAAAAGGACAAACACGAAATGAGAGGGCTGCGCCTTTGAAAGTAACACTCTTCCATTCCACCGGCTAGGATTTCCTTCAGGCTGCACAAAAAAGATCTTTTAATGGCATCACAAAATGGCACATAGAAGAGCCACATTAATTAGACGCATCCACTTTGTGTCCTTTACAGAACTGGCCCAGGATTTTGACTCTTTGCATTGTTTGGGGAGGTCTGGTGCATTCAGGCAAATTATGCAAGGCCAAGTGTATGCGGTCAGACATCAAGCTTCTATATCAGCCAAAAAATACAAAAGTATTTGGCAGGATTGCATTTCAGTCCCGCTCTATCCATTCTTTATCTAAAATACTTTGATCTGGCATCACTGATAGACAACCACCCAAAAATTCAATTATTCTGATGTACAGCCCTTTATCCATGCAGATAATACTGCAGTGATTGTTTTATAACCGAAGACTCCATATAAGTGACTGGTAGCAATCAGGGGAGTGTTTTTTAGGGAGAAACAATTGGAACTAAGGGCTTGATTTAGAGGTAGAATATCCCCTCTGCCGTAATACAAGTCCATTATATCCAATAGCATTTGTAATACAGCGGGCAGAATATCTGTCACACTAGAGGCAGAGTAACCCTTCCACCAAACTGTAAATCAGACTCAAAGTTCCCAATTACATATTGCACAGAGGTGGTGAGGTGGTAAATCTGCGCCCATAAACACAGATGCTGTATAGTAACACCCATCAGTCCAGGAAATCACAAGTCAATCCCTACAGAATGGTGAAAAACTGTTGGAACAGCATTTTACCAGGCATAATTCAACATGGTATTCCTTTTAAGATGGAGATTACCACTCATGTCTACCACCTGCTGCTGGTAAATGTAAGTGAGGGGCTTGTGCAAGGCTGAGGGTGGAGGAGAAGCTAGGGAGGGCAGGAGAGGGATGGCATGGATATTTCTTGGAGGGGGCTGCATTGTAGTCGATTTCCAGGGTAATTTTATGGGTCAGATTTTCCAACCAGTAAAACTGAGTTTGTTGCTCCCACACCCAGTAAGAACAGGTGCAGAAAGAATGGACTACTCATGACTGAGTGCAGAAGGGTTCCACACTGGAATTCCACTTCGTTCATCGTGCAATTAGGCTTGCGGGGGTTGTAAGGGGTGGGGCGGTGCACAGGGAGGAGGGATATTAATAATATAAAAATATAAAGAGAAAAAAACTTACCTGCGTGCCGCGCCGCCGCTCCTCAGTCTCTTCAGCAGGCAGCACAGGTTTCCAGCCTGCTCTGCAGCCATCCTGATGCTGTTCAGAGCAGCATTAGGATTGGCTGGGAGCGCCCAGTTAGGGCGCTCCCAGGCAGACTAGGAGCCTGTGCCTGCTTTCTCCAGCCCGGCAACACAGTGCTGGGCTGGAGAGAGCACAGTGCACATGTGTGTTTGGCCGGCCCGAGATGGCCGGCCAACCACACATGCGCACTGAGGGCAGTGCAGAGTGCACTACCCTCGTCATCCCCAAAGCCCTGTCTTTACTTAAATAAACTTAGTTTATTATCCTTTCCTTGTTAAAGGATTTGCAGCTGCAGCTGGCGGGGGTGGTCATAGCGGAGGAGCCGCTGCTGATTGTAATCAAGGCATAAATGTATCAAATGCAGAAATAATGCATTTTGGACCATGTATTAAGGATAAATGAGGTGTGTATCGCTATCTGATTTTAGGTTTCGCTAAGAATCATCCCTGAAATACACACAGTAACCCAGCCAAAAGCAGCAGACCTAGTAAGATACATTTCGTAGGTACTGCAAAAACAACAAGCTGATTGAAGAAATGATTGAATTTATTTAAGCCACCTGTGATCACGTAGGCCATATTTCAAGCCATTGTTTTCCACCCACTGTGCCACTCTAGCATTGCCAGCTTGTGCAGGTCAGGCTAAGGCCTGCTCCACTAGGAACAGTTCAGCCCAAACTGCCAAGCCAGGCCTCGAGTAGATGGGAACACAAGCATTTCCAGACCAATTTAAAGCTACTTGGTGTAGGAGGCTGGACTGGCTTGTAGTGAGTACCAAGGGGTACTTGCACCTTGCACCAGGCCCAGTTATCCCTTATTAGTGTATAGGGTGTCTAGCAGCTTAGGCTGATAGATAATGGTAGCTTAGCAGAGCAGCTTAGGCTGAACTAGGAGACGGGTGAAGCTACTACAGTACCACTTAGTGTCATATGCACAATATCATAAGAAAACACAATACACAGTTATACCAAAAATAAAGGTACTTTATTTTTATGACAATATGCCAAAGTATCTTAGAGTGTACCCTCTGTGAGAGGATAGGAAATATACACAAGATATATATACACAATAGCAAAAATATGCAGTATAGTCTAAGAAAACAGTGCAAACAATGTATAGTTAGGATGCAATGGGGAAACATAGGGATAGGGGCAACACAAACCATATACTCCAAAAGTGGAATGCGAACCACGAATGGACCCCAAACCTATGTGACCTTGTAGAGGGTCGCTGGAACTATTAGAAAATAGTGAGAGTTAGAAAAATAACCCTCCCCAAGACCCTGAAAAGTGAGTGCAAAGTGCACTAAAGTTCCCCTAAGGACAAAGAAGTCGTGTTAGAGGAATAATGCAGGAAAGACACAAACCAACAATGCAACAACTGTGGATTTCCAATCTAGGGTACCTGTGGAACAAGGGGACCAAGTGCAAAAGTCACAAGCAAGTCGGAGATGGGCATATGCCCAGGAAATGCCAGCTGTGGATGCAAAGAAGCTTCTACTGGACAGAAGAAGCTGAGGTTTCTGCAGGAACGAAAAGGGCTAGAGACTTCCCCTTTGGTGGACGGATCCCTCTCGCCGTGGAGAGTCGTGCAGAAGTATTTTCCCGCCAAAAGAACGCCAACAAGCCTTGCTAGCTGCAAATCGTCCGGTTAGCGTTTTTGGACGCTGCTGTGGCCCTGGAGGGACCAGGAGGTCGCAAATTGGACCAGGAGAGAGAGTGGACGTCGAGCAAGACAAGAAACCCTCTCAGTAGCAGGTAGCACCCGGAGAAGTGCCAGAAACAGGCACTACGAGGATGCGTGAAATGGTGCTCACCCGAAGTCGCACAAAGGAGTCCCACGTCACCGGAGACCAACTTAGAAAGTCGTGCAATGCAGGTTAGAGTGCCGTGGACCCAGCCTTGGCTGTGCACAAAGGATTTCCGCCGGAAGTGCACAGGGGCCGGAGTAGCTGCAAAAGTCGCGGTTCCCAGCAATGCAGCCCAGCGAGGCGAGGCAAGGACTTACCTCCACCAGACTTGGACTGAAGAGTCACTGGACAGTGGGGGTCACTTGGACAGAGTCGCTGGATTCGAGGGACCTCGCTCGTTGTGCTGAGAGGAGACCCAAGGGACCGGTAATGCAGCTTTTTGGTGCCTGCGGTTGCAGGGGGAAGATTCCGTCGACCCACGGGAGATTTCTTCGGAGCTTCTGGTGCAGAGAGGAGGCAGACTACCCCCACAGCATGCACAAGCAGGAAAACAGTCGAGAAGGCGGCAGGATCAGCGTTACAGAGTTGCAGTAGTCGTCTTTGCTACTATGTTGCAGGTTTGCAGGCTTCCAGCGCGGTCAGCAGTCGATTCCTTGGCTGAAGGTGAAGAGAGAGATGCAGAGGAACTCGGATGAGCTCTTGCATTCGTTATCTAAAGTTTCCCCAGAGACAGAGACCCTAAATAGCCAGAAAAGAGGGTTTGGCTACTTAGGAGAGAGGATAGGCTAGCAACACCTGAAGGAGCCTATCACAAGGAGTCTCTGACGTCACCTGGTGGCACTGGCCACTCAGAGCAGTCCAGCGTGCCAGCAGCACCTCTGTTTCCAAGATGGCAGAGGTCTGGAGCACACTGGAGGAGCTCTGGACACCTCCCAGGGGAGGTGCAGGTCAGGGGAGTGGTCACTCCCCTTTCCTTTGTCCAGTTTCGCGCCAGAGCAGGGCTAAGGGGTCCCCTGAACCGGTGTAGACTGGCTTATGCAGAATTGGGCACATCTGTGCCCAACAAAGCATTTCCAGAGGCTGGGGGAGGCTACTCCTCCCCTGCCTTCACACCATTTTCCAAAGGGAGAGGGTGTAACACCCTCTCTCAGAGGAATTTCTTTGTTCTGCCATCCTGGGCCAGGCCTGGCTGGACCCCAGGAGGGCAGATGCCTGTCTGAGGGGTTGGCAGCAGCAGCAGCTGCAGTGAAACCCCAGGAAGGGCAGTTTGGCAGTACCAGGGTCTGTGCTACAGACCACTGGGATCATGGGATTGTGCCAACCATGCCAGGATGGCATAGAGGGGGCAATTCCATGATCATAGACATGTTACATGGCCATATTCGGAGTTACCATTGTGAAGCTACATATAGGTAGTGACCTATGTGTAGTGCACGCGTGTAATGGTGTCCCCGCACTCACAAAGTTCAGGGAATTGGCTCTGAACAATGTGGGGGCACCTTGACTAGTGCCAGGGTGCCCTCACACTAAGTAACTTTGCACCTAACCTTTACCAGGTAAAGGTTAGACATATAGGTGACTTATAAGTTACTTAAGTGCAGTGTAAAATGGCTGTGAAATAACGTGGACGTTATTTCACTCAGGCTGCAGTGGCAGGCCTGTGTAAGAATTGTCAGAGCTCCCTATGGGTGGCAAAAGAAATGCTGCAGCCCATAGGGATCTCCTGGAACCCCAATACCCTGGGTACCTCAGTACCATATACTAGGGAATTATAAGGGTGTTCCAGTAAGCCAATGTAAATTGGTAAAATTGGTCACTAGCCTGTTAGTGACAATTTGTAAGAAATGAGAGAGCATAACCACTGAGGTTCTGGTTAGCAGAGCCTCAGTGAGACAGTTAGGCACCACACAGGGAACACATACATCTAGGTCACAAACTTATGAGCACTGGGGTCCTGACTAGCAGGGTCCCAGTGACACATAACAAACATACTGAAAACATAGGGTTTTCACTATGAGCACTGGGCCCTGGCTAGCAGGATCCCAGTGAGACAGTAAAAACACCCTGACATACACTCACAAACAGGCCAAAAGTGGGGGTAACAAGGCTAGAAAGAGGCTACTTTCTCACACTTGGGCATCATCAGGTGAGGATTAGCTTGCTTCCGACTGCACAGTGAACACGGAACCCACAACTGGGCATACCCATCACACTTAGGGCATGTCCTAGAAAAACAACAAGATGTTGGAAAGAATCTTTGAATTAATCTCAGGTACTGGCAATCGCTTGGGACTTCATTCCAGACCACTGGGCAGGTATTGAGTCAGTACATAAATGGGCAACAGCCCACACTTCCCGGTAGTCCTCTCTTTGGCAGCACAGGGGTCACCAACTTATCCTCCGCCACTTGTGATGACCCAAATTTCACAGGGTCCCCTCCTCTGCACATGAGCGTCTTTGACCTACTCCCAGCCATGGGTGACAGCATGCTCTCGATGGTGGACTTTACCATCAGCAGCATGGGGGTTCCCTGTCCAAGTAACAACCATAAGCAATAGCTTTCCCTTCACAGTGGTCCCTTCCTTGACAGCTCAGTGGTGATCAACCTGTACAGATGATGGCACAAACATCCAAGCGGCCCCTCTCTTCTGCACAAAGGACTCTACATCCTGATTATGGATGGGGGCAACAAGACTCACTCTGCAGCAAATCCAACAGGACCGGCCATCTCACACTTTGCTCACTGGCATCCAATTGCCAGAATCCTCCAACTGCTTTCCTCTTCTTCACAGAGCCCCTCCAGTCTTGGCAGGCAGGCAGACTCTAGGCACACTCCTCCTCACAGAGCACCCTGGTCTTGGCAAGTAGACAAAGGGCTGGTGCTCCAGGCTCAGGGCAAGTGGTCTTGACTAGGGGTGGGCTGATCTCATGGAGTTCCATTCCACAGAATTATTTGGAGTTACATAAAAAACTCTGCGAGATCCAGCGGAATTCTCCCAATGAGAGGAATTAGGCATGTTGCACTGCCTGCTCTGATTTTTAGCACCGAGAGCTAAGTCCGTGCTGGAAGATCATTATGAGCAGCACCACACTTTACACCAAAGGGTGCTGCTTCTTGAGTTGATTTTGCTGCTACTGCAGTAGATTTTCTACTCAATAGCAGCTTTCTCACCGCAAATGGTTGTGACCACCCATGACCGCTGGCCTTGGAGAAATCTCACCTGGTGCCCTCCTAGTGACTGAAAATCATGCTAGGGGATGCCAATTTACCACTGGCGAGCCGCAAGTGAGAAAATATTCTGTCACATGGGGGTTGGTGAAATTTGGCTGGAACTCCGTGTTACAAGCTTAACATAGAGTGGTGGAAATTCTGCCAACTCTACAGATAGAGCAGTATTTATCACCCACCCCTAGTCTTAACTTCCTTGTTGATGTTCCACCTAGAAACCCAGCACTAGTTCCAGCAGCAAAGAAGCTGGGTTAATTTTCTATCACCTGATAAAACTGCTGTTCAACCGAGTATGGGACACTTGCTCGCACATTTACAATCCAAGTCCCTACACATCTGTGATTTAGTGTGTGGTCTATAAAATATGTGCCCTTTGAAGTATTCTCCCGTCTGCACTGCCCTTTGTCGAAGGGACAGTCTGCCGCAGCAGATATGCCTCCAGTTCTGAGTGACCCACAATACAGGCCAAAGAAGTATCAGGCCCATTCCATGCTGTCAGCCTACACTGAAATGTGCCCCTTAAAGGTGCAAATGAATAGCTCTTCCTCGATATCAGACTCCCTTGTAAGGTAAACCTTATCAGTCCCACCATCTTCCTGACAATGTGCCCAGGTCCCACTGGCCAGTAACTCTTCCTGGAATTAAAAATAATTAAAGACACCATTTATGTGCACAGAGGAATCTCTGCTCCTAATCCTTCAGTGTGTGTGACCACCTTAGCCCTCAGGATTATCAGCAGTGCACTTACTTTGTCTGAGGTTTGCAGCCCTCACCTCTCCAGCCTCTGAAGGCCCTGAGCTTAAAAAAGAGAACCCTCAGGTCTCCATTTCATGTACCATCCACAGGCACACAAGTGCTACCCAGCACACATGTCCTGCATAACACTTAAACACTGTCTGCCACTGCACACAATCCTTGCAGGCCAAGGGTGAGTTAAGTACACAGCCATGGAATTATAAAAATGTGGGCCAGTAAGCCCCACTTCTCTGGCACAGGTAAAAAGACCTGTTCACTTTACTGATTCTAATGAACACAGGAATGATTATGTTTCCACCATTGTGCTCACTTCACTTAAATCCAGGCAAGGGCAGTAGTCCCCTACCTTCACAAGGACAGTCCTTGGTGCACCTTTCCCAGTTTATGCAGACTGCATTACTGTGAGACAGGCCCAGGTCATGGTGCACATGCATGATCCATGTTCGTTCATGACAAACAATCTGTACCAGGAATCCAGATATCATTGCAGCTGGCGCAATCAGGGCTTGGATGCATGTTTGCCACCATGCAGGGGACTTTTTAGTCCCAACAGGAACAACATGTATTCCTTACTGTAACCCTTCAGAGATCCCCATCCCCCCCACCTGAGGTTAGAACCTGTCCTCTATGGTGAAAACATAAAACCAGTGAATCAGAGCATGGTTCAGAGAAATGTACTGGGCTCAGTTCCCCAAGCTGTGCTGGGCTAACCATATAATTATATCCCATTTTACTCAAACAGTTTAGTAGCATTGAAAAGTTGAAATTGACAAATACATAAATAAAAGATTACCCAACAGCTCTATGTCACTGGGGCATTGTTTTCCATCCTTGGGCTTTCATTTAACCTCCAAATGGATTCTGCAACTTGTATTCCAAGTTCCGCACAATCGGCATGGAGTCAACTCACAACCCTACTGAAGAAAAAATCTCCTAGCTTGACTTTTTCCTTATTATTGCGACCCTGAGTGGTCCGGGTACTGAGAAGGCACCTGCCACTCTGTGATTCTTTGACAAATTGGAAACTGATGAGGGGACTGCTCAATAGAACCAAAGGGAAGTCAGAAAATAGACAGTGTTTTCTTTGTATATATTGGGATGCTGGCCCACATTCACAACCAGCGCCCACTCAGGTCTATGGTGGGTGCATTTTTGTTTATTGTCAAAGCTTTCCATTGTGGTTAGGAAACATACACTTAGGGCCTCATTACGAGTTTGGTGGTCTTCAGACTGCCAAACTCAGAGTGGCGGTCAGACCACAGCACTCCTGGTGGTCAGACCGCCAGAGTACAACCCTGGAGGTAGAACCGATCACAGATCCCGATGGGCTGGTGGCAGGCAAAGTTGTATTCAGCCAGGGCAGTGCCCAGGGCAGCACCGCCATGCTAATCACAACATCACTTTCCCCACCTGTAGGAAGCTGGGTCTATATATACGTTATCAAAATGAGATATAGGGCCTCATTACGCATTTGGTTGCTTTCAGGCAAGACTGCCATGCAAAATGGTGCCACCATACCGCCAGTGGTGGCGGGTTAGCGACTGCCGGATATGAGTCACAAAACACAAACCACCCAAATACTGACACAAAACCAACACCACCAGGCCAACCCACGGCGAAAGAGTGACTGATCAACCGCCGGCTCCGCCACACCGAGACCATTACGACCATCATATTAAGAGCCAACCTCCAGCACAGTGGAACATGCACTGCATAAACCACTGGCGGATCGCACCGCAGTGGAATAAAAATGCACCAGGGGAAAGTAGCCAACACCATATTGGCTAGTTCGACTATCCCACCCCTGATAACCATACAAACACCATGTACACCTGCACATGGCAGGCACCATATAACACCCCCCACGCACACACCCACAATCCCTTGTGACAAATAAGAGCAGCCACACGGTTCAGACGAAGCACACCCCAAAAATAGCAAACAAATATCGCACAACACACATTGCACAAATCAACACCACAGCTCACCAGCACACAGAGCCAAACACCCCCACATCAGCACACACCCCGCACTACACCCAACATGCACACCACATACCCACCCCACAACATGTCAGGCCAGAAGCACCCACGGTTCACAGAGAATGAGTTGCAGGTCATGGTGGACGAGATCATCAGAGTAGAGCCACAGCTCATGGGAGTCCAGGTAGAGCAAACATACATAGCCAAAAAGACATAGGCCCTCATTCTGACCCTGGCGGTCCTAAACCGCCAGGGCCACGGGCAACGGAAGCACCGCCAACAGGCTGGCGGTGCTTCAGTGCCCATTCTGACCGCGGCGGTAAAGCCGCGGTCAGAAAAGGGGACCCCTGGGCCAGAGAATCCTCCATGGCGGCGCTGCTTGCAGCGCCGCCATGGGGATTCCGACCCCCTTCCCGCCATCCTGTTTCTGGCGGTAAAACCTGCCAGGAACAGGATGGCGGGAACAGGTGTCGTGGGGCCCCCTAACAGGGCCCCACAAAGATTTTCACTCTCTGCTATGCAGACAGTGAAAATCGCGACGGGTGCTACTGCACCCGTCGCACCCCTGAAACTCCGCCGGCTCCATTCGGAGCCGGCTTCCTCGTTGCAGGGGCTTTCCCGCTGGGCCGGCGGGTGATCTTCTGGCGATCGCCCGCCGGACCTGCGGGAAAGTCAAAATGACCCCCGCGGTCTATTGACCGCGGTGCGGTCTTTCGGCGGTTTTCGCCCGGCGGGCAGCACCCGCCACCCGCCAGGCTCAGAATGAGCCCCATAGTTATGACAGAGGATCGTTGACAGGGTCAACGCAGTTGGCACATACCCACGCACAAGGAAGGACATCAGGAAGAGATGGAACGACCTCAGAGGCAAGGGCCGTTCCATGGCATCCAGGCAGAGGATAGTCAGCAACAAGACCGTCGGTGGGCCACCACCTCCTCCCCTTCAGTTGACATCGTGGGAGGAGAAGGTTCTGGACATCATGCAACCAGAGGGCCTGACTGGCATCAGTGGAGGGCTCGACTCTGGCAGGTCATCAATAGCCCCCAAGCACCAACCACCACTGCCCAGCATGCCTCCTCATCACTCTCCAACCCACTACAACCCACCCCACTGCCCCTGTCCCAAACACCCCACGCACCTCCTATGGATGCCACACCACTCCACTCCCACCATCACTACTCACACACCCCTAATGCATGGATGACAACCACAATGTGAAGAACCACAGCTCCCACAATTCAATTCAAATCAATATCTACAGTGCAGCAGCTGTCACTGCCATCACTGGGAAGGAAGTCGAGGCACTGCATGCATCACAACAGGGACATAACAACTACAGTCACACAACTAACATCTTCCGTTTACATCCATAGGTCCCACTGCCACTGACACCCTGCAGAGGATGCTAGGCTCAGACAGCCCTCCCCAGGATGAAGGACCCACTGGATGACTGGACAGTCCACCAACGGCACACCCACCCTGGACACACCAGACACCCTTACCCATGTGGCAACAACACCACAGCCAGACCCTGAACCCCAAACCTGTGCCCCAATCAGAGGAGTGCCCCAGAGTACAGTGGCCAGAGTCAAGGGCACCCAAGACAGTGGAGGCCCTACTGCTACTTGGAGTGGGCACACTGTGCCGGGCCACAGGCACAGGGGGCCAAGGGTAGTGGGAGCAGAACGGTGGTCTAAGGCTTAGGACAGCCACACCAACGCACTGCCCAGGAGGCCCTCAACCAAGTCCTGGGTATATATCAGCACACCCAGGACACAGTGGCCCATATCCTTGCTACTGTGCAGGAGACCCAGCGGCTACAGTGGCAATACCATCAGGAGGCCAGTGGCAGGCCCACAATACCACCATGGCCTCCATAGTAGGGCTGCTCAAGCACTTGACCACTGTCATGCATGAGTCCCACCAGCAGGCCATACCCCATCACAGCCCTCCACGTCAGCCGCAGCCAGTGGCATGGAAGCCCCGCCACAGGACTCGCAGGACTCCAGCAACCCCTGTAGCTGAGGAAGCCCCATGCAAGCGAGGATATCCAAGTAGACATCCAGCCGGACATGATGCCCAAACCACGACTACCACCAGAAAGTGACCCTCTCCTGAAAATTCTCCCTTGTGTGTGACTGTGACACCCTGTTGACTGTCCACTCCCATATCTCCGTCTACCCATGGCCAGCAGACTGGACCTGGATTACCTATAGCGGGCCTCACCACTCTGATGATCTCCGCCGCCATGACCCCACTTATCACCCCTTACAGTTGTCCATCCCAAATAAACGACAATTGAGCACAGTTCATTCCTATGTATGTGTCATGAGTACGCATGAAACTGCCAATACGCGTACAACTGGCAACCCATCGCCCAGCACATGCATGGGAGGGTGACAGAGGGGGGAAGCAGAATGCCAGGAGGTTGATTGTGGAGCAGCCAGTGGCTGGTAATATCTGTCAAGGGAGGCAACAGGCAAGGCAGGAACCACAGTACACCAATACATTGTCCTGAAAGTAGAGCACGACAGGGACAACAATCACTGTAGGAGTCACAGATACCAACTTCTCAGAAATGCACCTTAGGAACAGGTATCCAAAGCAGTTATGGCAGTCAAGTCCACAACCATCTGGCCAGTCACAACACACAAAAACAACACATATCAACCCAATGGTCCCACCCTACAGCACCAGACCTGACCCATACCCACTACAAACAACAACAATGTAGCACTGCCACCCAATGTAGAGTCCCAGGATAGATGCTGCACAGATGCAACAACCCTATGTGGCACACACATAGCACTTGAACTGGCAGCTCAGGTAACATTCGACATACACCTTGATGGCACTAGTGCACAAGCACAACAGCTACCTGATTATAGGAATGACCTGTACACTGTGACTACCTAAGTCATGGGCACATGTGACACCCCCCCTACCCACCCAGAGTCAGACCTGCAACCACTACAGTCAGTGGTCACAGACAACAGGTGGCATCAGGGACAATGCAGACAGTTGTAGGGGACACATACCAAACAGTTTACACATACCTGCATCTCAGCCGAAGTAATGTCGAATCATCTCCACCCAGGAGTAAGATGCATCTTCATCATCCTCCGCTTCATCACTCCCCATCTCCCTTTCATCAGCCACTGCTACAGCTACCCCCTCCTCTGCATCCAGCAATGGGATCTGATGCCTCAGGGCCAGATTGTGCAGCATGCAGCAGGCCATAATGATCTGGCATACCTTCTGTGGCTTGCAGAGCAGGGCACCCCCGGAGACATGCAAACACTGGAACCTGGCCTTCAGCAGGCCGAAACACCTCTCAAGTACCTGTCTGGTATGACCGTGGGACTCATTGTAATGGTCCTCTGCAGCTGAAGTTGGATGCCTCACGGGTGTCAGGAGCCAGGGCAGGTTGGGATAGCCAGAGTCATCTGTGTGCATAGAGGAAAGAGGCATGTCAAGACCGGGAGGGTGATAGGACAGGGACAGAAGGGTACAGAGAGCTCAGGGGCACACATATGCAGGGATACATATCGATGAACCAGGCCCGGTCCCTCTGCAGTCCTGCCATCATGTGTGGGACACTGCTGTTCCGCAGGATGAAGGAATCATGCACAGAGCCTGGGTACCTGGCCATCACCTTGGATATATACTGTTCAGCGAGACACACCACCTGCACATTGACCGAATGAAAGTTTTTGCTGTTCATATACAGTACACCTGTTCACTCCTTCTGGTTGGCTCCAGGGCAATGTGGGTGCCATAAACAGCCCCAGTGATGCGGCGGCCGTGACTGCCATTTCATGTGCTCATGTTCACTTGACTCCTGAACCTTGTGCACTGAGGACCTCCACTGTGTGTGCTGTGTGTTCTGACTCTGATAGGCAAGATGCCACATCCTGCAGGAGGCAGGGCTCCAGCCTTCACCCAAGATGAGTTGGAGCGGCTCGTGCACAGGGTCCTGCCCCTGTATGGACAGCTGTATGGGGCACCAGAGCAGCAGATGAGCCCAATTTCATTGGCTTGTATGTGCTTTGTATGCATAGGAATGGGGGCCGTGGTAGGTGGTAGTGCGTATGGAGCATTGACACGAGTGAGGGGCCTAAGGCTATGTTGGGTGATGACGTGTGGGGGTGGAAGTGTGATGTGTGCTGTCCAATACTGTCCCAGGGATGCCACTCGACATGACTGTGTCCTTCTGTCAGTGTCACCCATGTAGGTCAGTGCCCATCAGAGGAAGGGGATTTGGTGTGCCATCACCAAGCAAGTGCGGACCCTGGGGGTCCATGCCTGGTGGAGCACCCACTGCAGAAAGTGGTAGGAGCACCTGAGACGCTGGTCCCGGAAGACCGCGGAGGCCCAGCTGGGGACATTCTCCCAATGAGGGAGGGGTGCACCTCGGACACTGACTCCCTAAGTGGCCCACCCTGAGGTGGATGGGCGCTTGAGGGCAGCACAGTAGCCACATTGGGGAAAGTACTCACTCTCACTTGCAACATGTGTTAGCATGGTGGATCTGGGTGGGCACCATTGGGAAGGTGTGGCGTGGATGCTAGGTACAATGATGTCCACTATGGGTTTTGTCCATCTGGGTATGAATGGCATCACAGGTGTAGGTAATGCCATGCAGTCAGTGGGGTAGACACCTCCAATGTTGAAACTGTGTGGCCATCTACTAGCTAGATGTGTTTTCCAGCCCATGGCAACAAGATGATTAGACCTGGGGTGTCAGGGCATTGTGGTCCTGGCCAACCACTGTGCCATGGGTGGATCCAGGACCTCAATCAGCTGGCAGGCACTGCATGTGTAGTGGGGTGGGTGCACCAAGTGGCGACAGTGCTACTTGACAATAGACAAGTAGGCCTGCCAACTAGCCATGCAGGATCCTGTTGGGTGTGCAGTCCTTTACATGCCTGTCTCAACGGCCCTGGGTAGTTGGGCAGGTACTGCACAGGTGTGGCGGGTATGACATTCCTCATGTACATGTTTGCATCAGTCAGACCATCAGCGGTTGACATGTGCATTGTTGCGGTTTCCCCAATGGTGTTCCCAAGTTGTAGGATGTTCAGAGGTGGGCATAGTGTATCTTAGCATGACATCAAATGCTGATGTTCTACCCTGTGTCACTGTTGTGCTGGCATTGAGCGATTGCACCCCGTCTCTCTTTCTCTCTCCCTCCTGTCCTCCTCTGTCTTTGTGCGCATCAGCATCATCTGGCGAAGAAGAAGGGGCACCAGCGAGTGGGGAAGCTGCAGCGTACGGGACCCAGGAGGCTGACACCAGCGGAGCTGAGGGGACCAGTGGGACAGAGGGCGAGGGGAATGCCACGGGGGGGACCAGATGGACGATTATATCTTCTGATTCCTCCTCCCATGGATTCCTCCTCCCATGGACGCTCCCTGGCAGTGGCAGACCCATCTGGGAACATCACAGCACCATCCATGTCTGCCACCCCCTTACCAGCACTGCCCTCTCAGTAGTCCCCCACCCAGTTGCCTGTGCCCGCTCACCCAAGATGGTGGGCATCTCCTTTGCCGCAGGCAACACTGGCCCTGACCCAGTCAGCCCTGCTGCCCTTAATGAGGAGGTTATTGACCTCCTGAGGGCCATCTCTGTGGGCAGACAACTATCGTGAATGCCATCCAGGGACTGGCATCCAAGATGCAACAGTGCAATGCGTTCCTAGAAGGCATTCACAGTGCCTTGTCTGGCTTACAGACATCATTTCCAGCTCTGGCCTTCTTCTTGATTGCATCCAGTGTCCCTTCTACTTCCGTCTCCCCTCCAGTTACCTGTTTCCCATACCCACATCCCACTCCCCTCACCCATCCGAGTCACACCTACTGACCCACCAGCATCCACATCAACAGACACGGTACACAAGGACAGACATAAGCACCACAGAAACCACCACCGCCATGCACACACTCAACAGACACATGCAGATATGACAACATCCACATCCTGCACCGACTCCCCAACTACCTCCCCCCCACAGTCGACACTCCACTCACACCTGCAGTCACTGATCCCGCCACATGTGCCCTCACTGCCACCGTCACCACATTCTCTGATTCACATTCATGCACCCCATACACCACTGGCACATACACCACAACTGTCAACTGCCACATGCAGCACATCCGTGCTACCTGCAAAATCAACCCCAACATACACTCACACGTCCCCCCTGACATCTCCCTGCATCTTCTCCCCACCTCCTCCCAGTACATCTAAACACCCACACTCACCCACTAAACAGTCCCCTAGCACACACATATCATCCACCCTGCACCCAAGGCACCTCCACGTACACACCTCACAACCATACCCACTCCCTCCACTCCCAAACATCCTTCCCTTGACCTCCCTTGTGTCCCCAAAAAACGTTTCCTCCGAGTTTTCTCTGTTCCCCACCACTGACCCAGACTCTTCCCCCAAGTGCCCTGCTACCCTTCCAATGCCCCTGCCTTCTGCCTCCCAGTCTGCCACTGCCCCTGGCCATGCCCCTCTGTCACCTGCCACTTCAACCCCTGTCAAGTTCACTGCTCCTCCTGCAAAAACCTAAGCCCAAACCCATTCCCTCCACTTCCAAGGCCAAGCCCAGTCCCTCCATTTCCAAGGCCAAGCCCAACCCCCACAGCTAAGCCCCCCCCTTCAAATGGCAAGCCCATGGACCCTCCATCCAGGTCCACACCTAAGAACCCCCCTCCAAGCCCAGACCAAAGGAACCCCCTCCAAGCCCAAGGCCCTCACTCACCCCAACCCCCATCACCCCTGAGGTGCCTGCATTCCCCACTGATGCCCCTGGCCTGTGGAGGCCTGCACTTTGCAGTAAGGAGTCAAGTTGGGGCGTCAGCTTGTGCCCAATGTGCTCGGGCACTGTGGACTTTTGGACTGGCCCTTGGGCCTCTGTGTAAATAGTTTTGATTTTTCTAACTTATCTGCACCACAACACTGTTGGTGGCAATGGTACCTACCTTGTCCTGGCTTTCCTTCCACATATATGTGTGGAGGTTGTGGGTATTGGAGTGTATGTGTGTGTATGTGTGTGTGTGTTGGTACGGGTGTTTGAGTGTGTGTGGGCATGACTTCCAGTGTCATGTGTGAGTTGTGTGTGTGTACTAACGTCGTTCCCTCCAGTGTGTGGTAGGCTGGTATACTTACGGTTGGTGTCATGGTCTTTGTCGCTGGTCCGGTAGTAGCATGGCCAGGTAAAGGATTGGGAAGAGTTGCAATTTGTGTGCCATGGCGCCTATGGACATGCCTGTGTTCCTGAAGGTAGGTGTTTCCTTTTATATTGTTAGTTTCCGGCAGACTTTTGGTGGTGGTGGTTCTGCCACGGAAATCCTACAGTGTGCTGCCTCGTGATATGGTCGTGGGATACTGCCTGACAGCCGGGCTGAAGATGGCTGCTCCCTGGCACGCCAGCCCTTCACTGTGGCAGGCCGAATGGTTACTTGGCTGTGTTCTTCAGGTGCCCTCCCAGTACTTGTAATATGGTGGTCTTCACCGCGGGGCCCGCAGTGGTGCATCCGCCAACTCCACCTCGTAGTGAGGCCCATAGTGTGCACAGAGTCCAGAGGTTCCCTAGAAGCTTAACAAAGGCTAAAGTACATAATACTAATGCTCTCTTTTGTGGTAGTGTGGTCGAGCAGTTAGGCTTATCAGAGGTTAGTGCAAAGCATTTGCTGTACACACACAGACAGTAGAAGAAGCACACAATGACTTAACTCCAGATCAATGGTTTTTATATAGCAAAAATATCTCTTGTTAATTTATTTCTAGAACCACAAGATTCGAGTTGCAGGTAAGTATGTAAATTAATAAGTATTTCCCATATGTATCAATATCACTTTGATTTGAATTGGTAAGCTGTACAGTTTTTGAATAAATGACAATGATCTGTTTTAAAAGTTGACAGTGCAATTTTCAGAACAGTTCCTGGGGGGAGAAAATTTAGTACATTTTTGCAGGTAAGTACAGTTCCAGTCTCCGGGGGTGAGGATGTCCACAGGTTGGGGTTCAAGTTAACCCCAAACACCCACCACCAGCAACACAGGGCCGGCCGGGTGCAGAGGTCAAAGTTGAGGCAAATTTAACACGGGCTCCTATGGAGACTGGGGCACTCTTTCAGATCTGCTAGCAGTTAAGTACCAGTGTCTTTGGAGGGCAGACCTGGGGGATTTAGACGAGAACTGGGGAGGTGGGGGCACAGGTAGGTACCAAATTTACACCCTCAGCGGCAAAGGGGCGGACGGGTACAGGGTGCAAACAGAGCGTCGGGCTCCCAATGCTTTCCTATGAGGGGAACCTGGGATCACTTAGATGCTGTAGGCTGGGTCCAGAGGGTCGGTTCGGGAAAACCACAGGTTGGACAAGTAGGAGGTCCACCTGCTGAATGTTGCTGGTAGTCAGGTTCTTCAAGGCCTGGGGGCTGAGGGTACAGTGTACCTTTGGGCATTGGATATCTTCGTCCAGAGCTTTTGCAGTCAGGGTGGTCCTCTGGATTCACACTGCAGGTGTCATCGTGGAGGGGTAGGAGAGGTCAACCAAGGGTTGGCTCTTGCTTGGAATTGCCTGGGGATCCTCTCTAGCCGGTTGGGCCACCTGGACACTAGCCGTGTGCGTCAGGTGCAGAGTGGTCTGGACTCGTGGATCCAGGAGGCTCTGGAGTCCTTTGATGCTGTTTCTTCTTGGACAGGGCCGCTGTCCTCTGGAGTTCTTGGTCCTCTATGATGCAGGGCAGTCCTCTGGAGCTTGGCTGGTCCCGCAGGATGCGTCGCTTTCTTGTTGCATGTTCTCTGAAACAGGAGACAAACCGGTAGGTCTGGGGCCAAGTCAGGTTGCGTCTTCCTTCTTCTCTGCTGGGGTTACAGCTTACCAGTCCTTCTTCTCTCTTGTGAGGCCGCCAGGAATCTGATCAACAGGGTTCATGGGAGCCCTTAAATCCTGGATTATGGGGCATTACCTGGGTCAGAGGGTAGTAGCTAATGGCTACTGTCCCTGGGGGTGGCTACAACCTTCTTGTGTCCACTCCCTTTGGGGAGGGGGACACAAACCTAACCCTATTGGATCCTGTCCTCCAAACTAAGATGGAGGATTCAGCAAGGATGGGGGTCACCTCAGCTCTGGATACCTTAGGGGTGGTCCAGCTCTGGATACCTTAGGGGTGGTCCCAGCTGGGGTGGTCACTCCTTCCTGCTTTTCAGTGAAGCCATTATGGAGCTGTTGAGTTCAAATGACAAACTCCCAGCCTATATATTTAATATGGCCACAATGCACTTACAATGTCTAAGAATGGATTTAGACACTATAGGGACATATTGCTCATGCAGCTATGCCCTCATCTGTGCTATAGAGCACCCCTGCCTTAGGGCTGTAAGGCCTGCTGGAGGGGTGACTTACCTATTCCACAGATAGTGCTTTGAGGGCATGGCACCCTGAGAGGTATGCCATGTTGACTTTGCTTTATTCTCCCCTAGCCAAAATACACAATCTGCAATGACAGTGTGCATGTGTTTGGTGAGGGGTTTCTTAGGGTGGCAGAACACATGCTGCAGCCCTTACAGACCATCCCTGGCCACAGGGCCCTTGGTACCACTGGTATCGTTTAGAAGGGACTTATCTGTGTGCCAGAGATGTGCCAATTGTGGAAACAATGGTACAACTTTAGGAAATGAACATTGGTGCTGGGCCCTTGTTAGCAGGATCTCAGCACACTCTCAGTCAAGTCAGCATCAATATCAGGCAAAAAGTGGGGGGTAACTGCTACAAGGGCCAGTTTCCTACACCACCCTTTCAATGGTGGTTTCACCGCCGTGGAACGGCTGCCAGAAACCATGTTGTGGGCAGTGCAGGGGCCCCATGCCAGCACCCTCCGAATGTGCACTGTTGCTATGCAGACAGTGCACATTCCAAGGGTGCTGGTGTGCAACGGCATTGGCCTTGGATCTGTTTCTGCCAGGCTGATCAGCAGAAATGTTGTAATATGATGTTTCCACTGGTCAGTCCGGTGGAAACATTGTAATGTGATGGGGGTGAGGTCACTGGGTTGACGGCAGCCTCATGTCTGGGGCTTTGGTGGTCCACAGTCAGACCGCAAAAGTCGTAATGAGGCTTTTAATCTCTACTAACTGTGGACACCTAGTGAGTATCTGGGTGTGTAAATCCTATGCTGTTGGGGTGTCATTAAGATGGTGGCCTAGAAAGACACATCTGCCAGAGCTCCTTTTGTCCATCCCGACTCAACTTCCTCAAGCAGGCCCTCAGTCAACCCCAGCACCTTTGATGCCAGACATACATACCGTGGACCCCATGCCACCAAACAGACTAACAGCAATGTTTGGGGGGGGCTGGACTTAAAGATGACTCAAGCCAAACATGATCTCTGAGCTGAGTGATAGCCCACCACACTCTGCAGCCCACACGGAATAAAAAGAATTCCGGACAAGCACGAAGAGAAGATGGAGGGAGAGGGGCCAGCTCCGAATGAGTGCACCAGAATGTGGCTGGGCATAGCCCATCTAGGAGACTGAGCATATTGCTAACCATAAGAAAGGACCACTCCTGCTACCTATAGCACCCAAAAAAGCCACTGCCTTAGAGTGCAGGGCGACCACTTCCACACAATGAACTCTGAACTTGAGTGCTTCTCACTAGAGTATAGCACTCTGAGACATCACACACCCACTTCCCACTGGGGCAAATCTCAGCTAAGGCTTCCACTCTGTTGCTGCCCCAGGTCCCACCATGCATAGCCTTCAAGCCCAATGTCCCTATGCAAGCAAAGCTATTCTGCTTCCTCAGCTGCAATAAACCTGGGGGTAGGCTGGCAGCATAATGAGAGCTAACACAGCATCCAGTGCTATGTGCCATGACTTCTTTCCCCTATGCTGCCATTTTGTGGGTTTCTTTCCTAATTGATCAGTTGGGACCTCACCTTCTGACAATGTTGGCACCCTGAGAAGCTCTAAGGTGACCCTTCTATCCATTTGATCAGACATCACAATATATGTCCCACTTTATCGAGGCAGCAACGGGAAACCACAGCAGCTACAATACAGGCCCTAGGGTCCTGGGCCTTGCAGACTCACTGACACTGCACATCTGCTTTCACCATGGCCTCCTACCCAAACAAAAAGGACTTGAAAATTCAGCACATGCTCAGATGACTAGATCACCACAAACCAAGCCTGAAGCAACTTCCATAGACAACACAAGAGCAGGCTCAGATGAGGACTGCCATGTGATTGGATAGAAAGACACTTCCCTACTCACTAGAGCATTCATGGAATTGCTGTTTGACTTCCTTCAGATCTGACCTGCGAACCCTACAATCTGAGCTTTCCAAAGAACTCAAAAATGTCTATCAATACATCACATACACTGAGAACAGACTCACAACTCTAGAAGACTCTGGTCTCTCTCTGGAAGATGTGGAAATGCTGTGCTAATAAATATTAACTTTGAAAGACCAGCATATTTACCCCAGCTACACACCAAAGATTTGGAAAGTCACTCCTGAAGACAATATGCCAGATTAGAGGAGTCACCATGAACAAAGATGGCGATAACATTGAGGCTTTTGCACAAAACCTCTTCCATCACCGACCCAGACGATTTCAAAATAGACATGGTCCACAGGACGGACCCCTCTGGTGGCCCAAATAAATTACCTGCAGACATTTTGACCTGCCTTCATGACTACAGACATGAAGATAGAATCCTATTGGCTGCTAGAGAAATGCCCAAAGAATGGCATAGGCTCAGTTCTTGTTGGTTTCCCAAGCAATACATATCTTCAGGCCCACATAAGAGAGAGAGAAAGGGAATCCTCTTTTCCTGCTAGGAAAACAAAACTAAGAAATTAAAGGGAGGCTGCCTGACTCTTCACCCTAGTAACAGTCTATACCCCCAACTCTGATCAGGAGTTCTTAGAGATCCTCTTAACCCCTGACAACGGCATTCTCTTGGGCATGGTTTTTAACGTGGTTCAAGACAACACCCTAGATAGGTTAGGGCAGCATTATGGCTGAGCAGGGGCCATCTCTAAAGTAAGTCAGGAGTGGCACTAAGACAATAAACTAGAGAACCTGTGGAAGTAAACCTATCCCATGTACAAAGCCTACACTTACTATTCTGTCTTCTAAAAACATGTGCACATAGACTTCTTCCTAGGATCTTTCCCATTAAAACAAATGTTCCAATCTGCAGACAATAGTGTGATCTCCCTCCCTGACCATGCACCAGTCAGCATTTCCTTGACCATCGGGGACACATGTACCTATAAACACCCTTGGAGGCTCTGAGGCAGCATACTTCAGACACCCACTGACTGTACATCTATACAGTCTGTCCTTGACCACTACTCGACGGAGAACAATGCAGGCTCAGTGTAGGAGGCTGGCCTGGTTTGTAGTGGGTACCTACCAGGTCCAGTTTTCCCTTATTAGTGAAACGTAGGCAGTGTCTAGAAGCCAGGATCTCTAGAGGTAACTAGTGATAAGCAGCCAAGACTTATCCAGGAGACATGCAAAGCTCATGCAATACCACTGTAGTCACACAGTACTCACACACATGAAAGAAAACACCCAGTGTCACAAAAATAAAGGTACTTTATTTTGGTGACACAGATACCAAAAATACCATAGAGGCTATACTCTCTTAGGAGGTAAGTAATACACAAATTATATACACTAGTATACAGAAACGCATGTAAAAACTGTTAGAAAACAGTGCAATTAGTGAAACTCACAATAGTTAGAAATGGGCCTGGGGGAGCACAAACCATATACTAAGAAAGTGGAAGCTGAAAATCGGTCTCCCACCTAGGCAAGTGTAGTGTGTAGAGGGGAGCTGGGAGTACCCCCAAAGGTAAATATTAGAACCCACCCCAGTGACCAGGAAAGCAGGAGTGAATCACAGTAACTTTCCCAAAACACACACAGAAATGAGAAGAAGAAATTTGCAATAACTAGAAGAGATGGCAAGACACCAACAGTGGATTCCTGGACCTGAGGACCTGTGGAAGAAGGGGACCACGTCCAAGAAGTACAGAAGAGTCCAGGAAGAACATGATCACATGGTAACCCAGGTGAAGGTGCAAAAGAAGAACCACTGGTGAAGAAGAACAGTCAGTACTGCACCCAAGAAGAGGGAGTCTGGTTGCTTGTTGGTGTAAGTGATCTCCCGCGTCGGATGGAGGATTGCAGTTTGATACCAAACATGCCTATGTTTGGAGTTACCACAATGTAGCTGGCCATAGGTAGGGACCTATTTTCAGTACACGTGTAAAATGGCGTCCCCGCACTCACGAAGTCTGAGAAAATGGTCCTGGAGGTCATGGGGGGACCTCTGCTAGTGCCGGGGTGCCCTCACACACAGCTACTTTGCACCCTGCCCTCAGGGCTGGAGGCCTGCTATAGCGGTGACTTATAAGTGACCTGATGCAATGTAAATGGCAGTGAAAGGGTGCTTGAACCTTTTCACGCAGGCTGCAATGGCAGCCCTCCAGAAGCCTTTGCATGGGCTAACTATGGGTGGCAAAATATATGCTGCAGCGCACAGGGATCCCCTGGAACTCCAATGCCCTGCATGCATAGGTACCATATACGAGGGACTTAAAAGGGGGCACTAGTATGCCAATTGTGAGTGAAATACTGTGTTAACAATAAGTAACAACCAAATTTAGAGGAGAGAGAGCATAATCACTGGGTCCTGGTTAGCAGGATCCCAGTGAGCACAGTCAAGCACACTGACATCAGGCAGAAAATGGGGGTAACCATGGCAAGAAAGAGGGTACTTCCTACACTCAGTTTCCCTATACACGCTGTGGGATACCATAAAGGTAGAGAAGAGGGGTAAAATATTTCCATATTGGCCAATGACAATAAAATCAGGTGAGAGAAGAGAGAGTACCTGGAGAAAGTCATACTCGAATTAGAACACATCCTCAAACGTCAACTTAAGAATATGAAGTCTCACCTACAAACATTTTATTTTGTTAAGACAGCCTATTCTGTGGTTTGCCTACATCATAAATACTACAGGAAGGAAAATAAACCTGGATAACTCCAAGTTGAGTCCAAACATCCAAAGACAAGACCAGATGCATCGTTAACACTCAAGGGATGGAGCTATTGGGGGTCTCACAAATAGCAGCAGAGTTTGGAAGTTTTATTAGGCACTATGGGCCAGATGTGTGAAAAAAAATTGTACTCGCAAACGGTGCGAATCGCAAAATTCGGCCGTTTGCGAGTGCAAAAAAGTGGTCTGCGATGCATGAAAGGCATTCGCAGACCACAAATAAGAAATCGCAAAAATTGCGATTTCTTGCGTTGCGACCTGGTTTTGCGAGGCGCAATTTGCAATTTGCAAAATCCACATCGCAAGGCGATGCTGCAAAAAATCTCAAATTGCGATTTTTCGCAGAATGGCATTTTGCACATGCAAAATACCATGAAAAGAAACCAGGTGGTAACCTGGTGCAATATTTTCAAATGCATTTAAAATGCATTTTTAAATTGAACATGCCTTTTGGCATGTGTGCACCTTACATGTCCCCCAAAACATTTTTGGGGTGCAGCAGAGGGGGCCTTAGGCCCCCAGCACCCTGGGCTTTTGCATTTCCAAAATTGCGATTTCTGGTTCAGAAATCGCAATTTTGGAAATGCAAAAAATTTGCAGCTATGGGCCAACAGGCCCATACCTGCGAATGGGGCCGGTATCGCAATTTGCAATTCGGTAATAGCATTTGCGAATTTTAAGAAATCGCTATTACCGAATCGTAAATGTGATATATGGCACTTTGCGAGTCGGAAATAGCGATTTCTTAAAAATCGCTATTTCCGACTCGCAAAGGGCTGTGATGATACATCTGGCCCATAATGAAGTGCAGGATCTTTCCCAGGACATGATAGCTGCATATCTCATCCAAACACTACAGCCTTAACTGGATCCACACTGCGCAGTTCACTTTGTTTGCCTGATCACTCAAGATAGGATAGCTCTAGCTATTGGGAGACTGACAGCTAACAAATCCTAGGGCAGGATGGCTTCTAGCCTAACTTTTGCCCCTATCGTGGCCCATCTTTTTAATTTTTTCGCTAAAGATGGACCCCGCCACCCTCAATCTTGGAGGTAATTCCTAAACCAGACATGAACAAATGACTATGGGGTTGATTACGAGTTTGGCGGATGGAAAAGTCTGTCCACCAAACTTCAAACAGGGTGGCAGCCACCTACGTGAAAACCTCCCCACCAGAACTACTATAGGTTTCCTGCTAGGTCGGCGGGTGGAAACCTAAGTTTTCACCCACTGGCCTAGCAAGAAACAGGCTACAGCATTGTCTCTGGCTCGTAATTGAGCTGGTGGCAATGCTGTTGTCTGCAAAGCAGACAGTGAACACTGATGGCGCTGGCCGGGGGAGGTGGCCCTGCACTGCCCATGCCAAGTGCATGGGCAGTGCACGGGACCTCCGTGGTCGCCTGTACCTGTTCTTCGGCAGCCTTTTCATGGTGGTGTTACTGCCATGAAAACGCTGGCAGAGAACGAGGTCGTAATCACCAGGGCAGTGCTGCTTGCAGTGCTGCCCTGGCGGACTAGGACCTCCGCCACCACCAGACCGCCAGGATCCAAGATCCTGGCAGAGCTGGCGGGGACCGCCAGGGTTGTAATGTGGCGGTCTAGTCCGCCACCGCAAGTGTGGCGGTCTATAGACCACCACACTCATAATGAGCCGCTATGTGTGGTGTATAGGCCCATCTCCATGCTAAATGTAGATACCATTCTGGCCACCAGACTTAAACCATACATGTAGGAGATGATAGACCCTAAACAGGATAGACCCTGAACAGATGGACTGCCAATGAGGAGATGTGCAGATAGCACCAAGGGCCTCCTTCCTCTCATTGACAAAGCGCAGCGGGCTGACTACAGCACTTATTTTTAGTGTTGACACTGAAAAAACATTCTAAAGAGTCCACTGGTCTTACCTGCTCAAGAAGTTCAGACTCTATGGTCCTGGGACAGATTCTGATGGTAGTTCTCATGAAGCTACAGCATGCACATAATCAAAGTGCGGGTCAATGGCCTGACCTCCACGGCCCCATGCAGTGAGGTATAAAGCAGGATTGCGGTCTGTTGCCCTCACATTTTGCGTTGTACATGGGACCATTTGCGCATCGCATAAGGAACAAGGAGGTCATAGCCAGGATCAAAATGGTTCATCTTATCACACAAGCTATGCCTATATGCTGATGACATCATAGCAACTCTCATGGACCCTGTTACATCACTACCTGCCTTGGTAGACAAAATAAGATTATTTAGCGATGTCTTGGGCTTCAAATGCAAATTACAAAAAACATTAATCCACCCTAAACTTCACTTTAAACCACACTCATCATGAAATAGAACTAGTTTCTCAGATTAATATGCATATCTGCAAAGGGGAGCAGCACCAAATGCACAATGTCTTAGCTTACTGACACCCAAAAGGGTATTCAAACAAAATATTGCGTTACAGAAATATATGAAAAAAATATTGTGATACAAAAATATTGTGATGCGGAATATTGATTTTTTCAAGTAAGTAATATTGCTGTTATTGATATCATTTTCAATAATATAGTTATCAAAAAATATCATGTTGTAATTATCTTTATGAGTTTTAGGTCATATAACAATTGTATGTGTTATTATTTTTTGAATAATTGTTAACAATATTTTTAAGTATAGTTAGTAATTTTACGTGAGCTATAATTTTTTACTTAATTGCTAATAGTGATTTATAGTGTTGTAGCAGGTTGCTATGCTTCTTGGGCTACCGGGTGGGAAGTTTAATAAGTATAATTAATTAGCAATTCATTCTTAATGTAATATTCATTATTTAATTGATTATTACTTAAGTAAATTGTTTAATAATTATATTTTTATTTGCATATTTCACGTAAGCTGCAAGGTTCTTAGGGGTATAGGGAAAGAATTTAATTAAGTAATAACTAATTAAATATTAATCTATTTTTAACTATGCAAACTGTGTGGTAATTATATATTTTGAGCTATATATTAGGTACAAGCTTCTGATTTTTTAGGGGCAAAGAGTGGGAAGTTATTTAAATAGTGATTAATTAACTATTAACTATTATTTTAGTAATATTTATTTAATTGATTATTAATTATGGTAATTGTGTTATACCAATATAAATAGAAAGGTTTACATTGATAATTATTACATTGTTTAATAATCATGCAAATTGTGTTTTTTATTTTATACATATATTTTTTGGTTAATTAATAATGTTCACATTAAGAGCTATGTATTTGTTGTAAATTAATATGGTTATTCAAATATGTTTTGTGTTTGGAGTGAAGTACTTTGCAAATAATGCACAAATTGGAGTGGAAATAGTAAATTTAACCCCTCTGAAGTCCAACGCTTTCCCTACTGTTGCACAGAACGGAGTGGGAAAAGTAAATTTTATATCTCTGAAGTCCAACACTTTCCTTACTGTTGCACAGACTTGAGTGAGAATAGTAATCTTTACCCCTCTGAATTCCAACACTTTCTTTACTGTTGCACAGACTGGAGTGTGAATAGTAAATCTTACCCCTCTGAAGTCCAACGCTTTCCCTACTGTTGCACAAACTGGAGTGGGGATAGTAAATTTGACTACTCCTACATTCAATGCATTCCCTACAGTTGTAAGAAAAGAAGGGTACACTGTTCCAAACAAAAAGAAGGTAGGACTAATTTCTACAGGAGCGAGAACCCTCAAGCATCACATTGGATGTCTAGTTTCATCATTGGGAAAGCTCCTCGTTAGGCCGGTGCTGCAATGCCTAACGGGCTCCACTGAGGGGGCTCTTAACCGTATTAGCTCTACTGATAGTTAGTGGTAAATAATCAGTCTGATAGGGTATCTGATTGTAAGATACCCGAGCAATATAGGAGAGAACAAATAACTGAAATAAAATTGGTTATCCATCAACAATCAATAATCATGATTTTAATCAGTAATAATGTGATGGAGACCAAAGTTAAAAACAAAATGGGAGTAAAAATTGAGTAATAATGCTCATCTACTTGCACAACAATATATATAAGAGGGTAAACCCAAATGTGGCTCCTCTAAAGAAAGGGTCTACATGTTTCGCGTCTGGTGGTCCATCCGGATCCCTCGACGCTTCATCAGGACCAAAGAAAAATAACTTCTCCAAGTAAAATTCAAAAAGTCCAAATAGGAGCAAAAATAAAGAAAAACAGTCACTTACTGTAAAATTGTTCTATATGTCAATCAAGATCGCCCATCCCCGGTATGTGGATAGAGCTCCTGGGAATCAAATATCAGTAACCGGAACTCACAATTCGTGTTGGAGGTCCGTAGGGCATTGCACCTACCCTCCTGATAGCATCCACGTTGCACAGACTGGCATGAGAATAGTAAATTGAATCCCTCTGAAGTTCAACGCTTTCCTCACTGTTGCACAGACTCAAGTGGGAATAGTAAATGTTATCCCTCTCAAAGGCTGCACTTTCACAACTGTTGCATAAACTGGACTGGGAATAGTATATCAGTTACTCCCACACTTCGATACTTTCCCAATACTGTTTAAATACATATATGATTATTATTTGTTTAATTTTATATGATTTGTGTGTGTGAATATATCTATATATTTTTTTTTTTTAAATATTTTTAGTATTTTTTATATATGTTTTATATTTAATTAATTTGTTAACTTATTTTAAGTTTGCAGTTGATTTATTAATATTTCCATATTCCACAAATAGATATAAATAAACACACACACATATTGTTTTTTTATAGTAGTACATTAAAAAAAGAAACAATTTATTGTAATAGAAAATGTAATGTTTTCAACATTAGGTTTACATTATATATGTATATGTAAACATGTACGCACACATATATATGCATGTGCTTATATATATTCATATATATAGTATTAAATAATTTATCAATTTAATGAAATGACATTGTAGAAATGAAATATATTAAAATATTTAAGATTTACTTTTTTTTTAAATATACATATATTAAAAAATATGTATTTTTGTATGTTTTTTGCGGTTTTCATGTGAAGCGATTTTTTTCATATTTTGAACTTACCATTATGAGTTTAGGAAAACAATATTTGTATAGGGAATGTTTTTGATACAATGTTTCTGTATTCCGATGTTGTTGTGTTCAGTGATCCCCCGAGAGAGGGAGGCCTGGGTATCCCGCATATGAATAGATACAGAGTGGAGCAGGGAGAAAACACTTTTCCTTTCTCGACCAACAGGTGTCCAGAATTCATTTATGGAAGATACCATGGTTACCAAGAGGGACATACTCATCCCCAGTAGCCAAGTCCTTCATGACAATCTGAGATGCAATGTCCACCAGGAAACAGTTCACCTCCTTCCCATCTCCTGGACCCTTATTATACAGAACGCCAACTTCTCTCCTGTACTTAACCGAGAGGAATTCATGGCTTGGCAGGAGGTTAGCTGCAAGATGGCTGGTTAGCTGTTTGATACCACAGGCATTTCATCTTTTTAACAAATTCACTGCAACCAGATCCAACACTACCTGTTAGGCAAAATGCAGAAAAATCTGGTGAGCAGGTATGTGACTAACTATGAAAGCGGGCTACTTTCCAAAAAAGATGACAAACACTTGCTAGTCAACATATATTGAGACAAGCCACCCACAAAGAAAAATCCACTTGACAGAAGAGGTGTACACGGGAGCTAAAGCGTAACCTGTCAAATAAAGTGTAGGAAGACAGAATACAAACAACCGCTAGGTCACCTGCAGGAAGAGAATCTATGGTGAAGATTCCCTCATACCGAGACTTAGGATACATGTCTGGGCTCATGAGTGGTCTAGAAACTATTGTAGGGGATATGGAAACCAGGGATCCCTGTTGAATTTGCTTTGGAAGTGCCCAAAACTGTCTCGCTACTGGGGTCAGGTGCTAGAAAATATTAACAAAATCTGGTTCACACAAATCCCATTTTTTCCAGCATCCACCATGCTGTACCTGCCCGACACAAAAACGTTTCTGCTACACTTCATAAAGGGATTGATAGATTGCTCTGGCCCTTTGTGTGGCACAACAAAACAATCTGGTACACTGGGGCACGACAACGTCCCTGATCGTAGGGACTGACTCTGAAGGATATCAGGCTTTCTTGGGGTGGAAAAGTCAACAATGACCTCCAAAACCAAGGAAGAAGCATTCCAGAACATATGGGCACCTTTAATCAAATTCCCTTAACCTGAATTCAGAGAACTCTCCTACCTAAGCTACCTTAAGGTCCTGAAGATTGTTGGATAAAGGGACTTCCATTTTGATAATGCTTACTGATTGGGCTCTAAGACATGATATTCCACCACAGAAACTGGCCCCACCTGAGCCCTTCCCTCAGATTAGTTTACTCCGTGTTCCGTGAGTGTTGGGTGGAGGGCAGGAGGAAGGGGGAGTTTATCATTTGCCAGCCTCTGGTTTGTAGCCTTCATTGCATTTTTGTTTGTTTCTTTTAATTGATTCAAAAGGAAACTAATAAACTGAGTTAATCCATAGATCCTAAGATGTTAGTACAAATTGAAGGTTTTTTATGGCTTTAGGTCTAAGTGGCATTTGGAGAGGAATGCTTTCAGTTTTTTCTCAATTGCAGGAGTGTGGGGACAGTTCAACAGTGCCGATGTCAAAGTGGATGCTGCTCCAGATCTTGGGGTCATTGATGTAGCACATCTGCATCGGGATGTGTTAGAAATTGGGTCTCTAGTTAGAAGAGGTATGCACCCTGTCCAAATAGGTGCCACAATCCTTATGAGGGTAAGTCCCAAAACAACATAAATTATCCTGTGCTCACCTTCCCCTAGCTTGGAACAGAGCAGGCAGGCATAACGTAGAAGGCAGCGTGTAATGTATTTGTACAATAACTCATACAGCAACAAGGTGAAAACACCACAAAAAGTATTCCATACCACTTTTGGAAAACAGATAATATTTATCTGAATAAAATAAGGCTAAAGATCCAATATGCAGAGGTCAAAATATCACTTTTAGAGGTTTAGTCTTAATAGATAGGAATCAATGGATGGATGGATCTTTTTAGCACAAAGTACCAAGGATGCATCAAAAACAATGACGCGGAGGGCTGCAGAGGAGGTGATGTGTCAGAAAGTAAAGCAATGCATCAATCTTTCTGGCGCGGCAGAGGTGATGCATTGATTCTTTCCCAGCAGGAAAGGTGATGGGTCGATTTTGGGGGACACAGTCTTGGTTCCTTACTGTAGTGCAGGAATAATTTGACTCACAGGGATGATGTGTGGAAAATCCAAATGTGCTGCGATGATGAAACAGGTAATGCGTCTATTCTTGATTCTGCAGGCGTTGCAATGATTTTGAAGGCATTGCATTGATTTTTCTGGCACAGTGGATGATTTTGCAGGCATTGCATAGATTTTTCCGGCCCAGTGGATTTTCTCTCTCAGGTGAAGTCTTGATGGCCCTGAGACTTCTTAACAGCAGGCATAGTCCAAGCCCTTGGAGATCACTTGTGGGGGAAGGCAGAGTCCTTCCAGCAGAGACAGGGAGCAGCAGGCGGCAGGGCAAGAAGCAGGAGAGCAGTCCCACCAGAAAAGCAGTCCAGATGAGTCCTTTGGGAGGCACAGTAGTCCTTCTGACAGTCTCCAGTTGTAGGTCCAAAAGTGTTTGATTTGAGGGTGTCAGAGACCCAGTATATATATATAAATGTGCCTTTGAAGTGGAGGAGACTTCAAAGAGTGGTTTTGAAGTGCACGAGTTCCCCTTTTGAACCCAGCCCTGTCTGCCAGGAGATCTGTGGGGGGGATCAGTCTTTGTGTGTGGTCAGGCCACTAGTCTTTGAAGAGTAAGTGAAATCCCCTTCGCCTTTCCTGCCCAGGATGACACGTCAGTATTCAGGTGAATGCAGGTGCAGCTGAGTGTCTTCTGTTTATGGCTGTCTGGGTAGAATGCAGAAGAGGAGCTGTCAACCAACACAGACCAGATGTGGATTGAAGACAGGCTGTAAAGCACATAGACTAGTAAGAGCAGAGAAATGCCACTTTTTAAAAGTGGCATTTCTAAAATAGTAATGTTAAATCTAACTTCACCAGTAAGCAGGATTTCTCACTACCATTACAGCCATACCAAACACCGTGATGCCTCTCCTTTCAGATCAGAAATTACCACTTAAAAGTATATAAGGGGATTCCCAATGCTGGCCTATAAGAGGAGGAAGCTTCACAATAGTGAAACACTACTTTGGGTGTTTTTCACTACCAGGACATGTAAAACGTACAGGTATATGTCCTGCCTTTTGCTTACATAGCACCCTACCCTGTGGGCTACCTAGGGCCTACCTTAAGGGTGGCTTATATGTAATAAAAGGAGAGTTTAAGGCTTGGCAAATAGTTTTAAATGCCAAATCATAGTGGCATTGAAACTGCACACACAGACCTTGCAATGGCAGGCATGATACATGATTAAGGGGCTACCTATGTGGGTGGCACAACCAGTGCTTGCGGTCCACCAGTAGCAATTAATTTAAAGGCCATGGTCATATCTAGTGCCCTTTACTAGGGACTTACAAGTAAATTAAATATGTCAGTTGGGAATGAGCCAATGTTACCATGTTCTGGGAGAAAGCACATGCATTTTAGCACTGGTTAGCAGTGGTAAAGTGCCCAGAGTCCTAAAGCCAACAAAACTAAAGTCAGAAAAAAGAGGAGGAGAAAGGCAAAATGTTTGGGGTGACCCTTCAGAGAGGACCATTTTTCAACAGGACAGAACCATGTCCTGCATGACACTGGAGAACATGCACATCTGGTCTTAGTTAGACTTCTAACAAAGTTATGCTATTTCACTGTAGCCTTTTGATATTTTACCTCCGTATACACAATCAGACATGTTCAATGAGTGTCTTCCAGGTGGTGAAATATGACTCCAGAGCATGGCTTTGCAGTCAAAAGGCGCAGGCATTGTGCACTTCCTTTTGAGAGAGGTTTTTTTGTTGTCCTTGGGCCTATGGAGGCTGGTAGTGTTGGCAGCAAATGATTACAGTAGGAGTGATTGGTCGTTTTTGCTTCAAAGGAGAGAAGCCTACTCGCTTCTTCTAGTAAAAGGAAGGTTCAGTCCCCCTCAACAGTGTCCTTTCACTTGATTGATTTGGGGCATGACTGTTGAGGGCAATTTTGTTCTGCATGCCGGTGGCAGGGCGAGGAAGGAGTGTGTCTGTTGTGCCTCCATGAATAGGAACATGAGTTGATCTTGGAACTTCTATGTGTGGATGAAGAACAAGATAGAGGATGGAGGTGAACTGGTATAAGCTTTTGTGAATTGAGGCAAGCCTTTGAACAATCAATGATTTGCCCTTTGAAATGGATCTGGTGCTGGATGCTGCAGGGTGGAGGGTAATCCTCATTTGAAGTGCAAAGGCTCCTTCTGCCGTTTTGTTTAACCTATCCCTGAGAGTGTCACCAGGTATGTATAGTGGGCAATGAGAATGCACCATTCTTCTTTGTGACTCTGCTTTCCACATCAAGTCAGGCCACAACAAACTCCAGACCCCCTTCCTGCTGATTATACAGATCAAAGGAGTATTGGAGGGAAGAACTGTGTAAAATGTTCTAGCACTCTCAAAGCTAGATGTAATCAAAAAGAGGGATGGACTTGCATATTCACATGTGTGTCTGCCAACCAACGATAAACACTGGGCAGAATCCTAAAGGACATATTTTAGGGATTTCTCAGTGACTGAAGTCCATGCCCTTAGAGAAGTGTGGTTAGCAGATTTCTGAATGCCATGGCTTCTGAACTTGACAAGCAATTTCCCTACCAGATTTAGCACCTGGATACCCTCACAGGTGACTAACAGCTCTCTACAAATCCATATTACATTACATTACCAGTTTGGGATCACAACCTGGAACACAGCCATTCAGGCAGAGTTGAATAATGCCCGAAAGGATCAACTGTCTTGTGGATACAGGGGATTATCGGTCTACATCCACCAGAATAGCACATTTTTTATGTAGTCCTCCTGTCTCATGATTAGGAGCTGTGCATGGGTCTTGAACACCACTAGAAGTTCTGCCCGACTATGCCTTGACATAGGAAGCTAGCTACTCGGAAATGTGGTACAATAGTACTTGTGCAGGAGGAAAAGCTGTCTGGAATAGGAAATCACAGCCCAAAGAGTCCGGGGAACCATTTCTATGACAGCACTACCACCTCTATCACAAACACTCTAGGTGTATGATCCTCGTTACCCCCCAAAAGGACCTTGCTTGATCATCTTATCTGGCCTGAGACTGTTTAATAGGATTGTCAGTGAGGTTGTAAGCTTCCAAACCCAGAATGCAGCACACATAGACACAGCAAAAAACAAGGAGAAATAAGGCTATTCCTCCTTGTTAGGACAGCCTCAGGTAGGCTCATCATATTGGCACAAACCCATGTAAACCGGCCTTTGTAAACATGGGTTTGCATACTAATACTTGAGTGGAGGCACAGCAACACCTATTTTCCATCCATTTAATGCCTACCTTACACAAGGTAACACAAGCTGCGTAAAGCAAAGCAATTTGCGTGGCTTTGTAAACCCCAAAATAGATATTGTGGTTGGGGCTGTTCCAAGATAGTGATGCAACGCTGATGTAAAATCTTAATAAATCTGGAAGTTAATTTCTTTCCAGTCGTTTTTGTTAATTCCAATCAATTCATGCACATGTGCTTTTACAAAGGCACCACCGTAAAACATAGTTCATAAACACTCTCTGCAGAATAACATTCGACTTCTATTTTTAAATCGCCTGCTTCAGGAAAAAAAAATACCAAAAGCACTATAAGATGCAGAAAGTCAAATCTTTATGATGTTATTTGACAAACCCCAGATGTTTCGTAACAGTTGTCTGTTGATTTTTAGTATTGACTGATGTAGTTAATGTTTAAATTCCTTGGAATGCAGATGTTATACACGGCATTATTATTAATCCAATGTATCTTGTCTATCACTACCATTCAAAATAATTACATACATTCTGGTGCGTTTGGACAATTCGTGCTACCTCTTTTATGTGCTTTTTACTTCTTCCATTTTTTTCTGACTTTAATATATTTCTCTTATTGCCTTGAGTGAATAATTATATATTTTGTGCCGACTCCTAGTAGCATCTTAAACCATCTTTGGGGACAAAAGTGATTTAACTTGTTTCCCTTCACGTACTACGCAATGGAATATGACCTGGGTTGCAAAGACGAAACTGAAGCTTGAAATTTACCTGGTGAGTTAAAAGCGAACACAGAGCAGGAGAAGTAATTAAACCACTGAAAATTAAGTCCATCCCGAGTGATCTTTAAAGCAGAAAGCAATTTATTTCCTTTATAGTTTATCAAAACACAAGTTCGATGATTCATTTTAACACAGCAGTTTGTTTGGTCCATCTCCGTATTAATTTCTGTTATTTTTCGGAGGCACAGGAAGGATGTTTGCAGAGAACCATCGAATCGTAGTTCACGTTTACATCCTTCGAAATCATTTCACTTTTCAAAACAGCACTCGACTGATGTTGATGCAAAGAATGAAAGCACCTTTAAAGCCATAAATGTGTGCAGAGTCCGTTGCAAACGAAACATGTTCGGAAATATGCTGCCAGGTTTCAGTTTTGGCTTTTATTTTGTGGGTTGTGAACACGAGCAGGATTTATGTTCTATTTTTTTAGAGGCTTCCCATTGATCTCCTGTTAACTGAACAGCAAGAATTAGCCTCGGTGACAGCGCTTGTAGCCCGGCAGTCTATTTTGGCCTGTTCTTTAAGTAAAAAGAGCAACCGAGATGAGAATTTTGTGCTTCACTGGATATTGAAAGATGAGGCAATAAACTGCTAAACTTGAGTAATCGCACACTCCCAGTGGAATGCCTCAAATGGGCCTGGTCAAAAACCTTGAAATCCAAGCCTGCTGCACACTGCCGGCGCTTTAACATTTGATGAGATTCATTATAGTAGGGGACTGAATGCAAGTGTCGTCTGATTACAGACCTTCCATTAAAAGTTCCCACCAGCGAGCCTCTCCACAGTGCAGCGTCAATGGGATTACCATCTCAGTTCACCCCAGCCAATTCTCCTGTAACACGATTTCAGTAGAGGCAGTCGGAGAGGAAAATGCACTAGAAAGCTCTGAAACAGCTGGTGTATAAATTATAAAGTGTACTTTCGACTAAGTGAACACACCTTCCGAGCAGCCACATGACTAATTAATGTGCAGGGTAGTCGATTTTATGCAAATTGCCTTCTCCCTCTCTACTTGTGCTTTGGTTAACAACAGGTTCTTCTAAATCTGAGAAAAAGAAAGATTATGCAAAGCTATCATCGTATGAAAATAGCATATTAACATATTGCCTGTGAACTGTGTCCAATCAGTTCCTTCTCACTGGCGTGTGTACAAAACAATTAAAATCAAATTTATACGGCATCGGTTTAATATATTCTGACATTAATATAATCAACGAGCAAGTGTTAAAAATACTTTCAGGCCTACTCTGTTTTAAAAAGATCTCTTTGATTTCAGAGCTTGTGGCTTTTTTCAGTATCTCGGCATGAGATACTTGCATGAATGACCTGCTGCAGTGTTATCATGTACATTTAGTTGCCTCTAGGTGGCTTTGCCTGTGAATGTTTTACATAGGTGAAAACTTCTCTGTAGTCTCTCAGGCCTGTTGTAGTTTCAACTATGATAGTTAATAAGAACGCTCAAAGGCAACATGCAAGCACGCACATCGGGACAAAGTCAGTGACACAGTATTTATATAGTGTAAAAGGACATTTATTTAGGACAGGATTGCCTCTTATACATAACATTGTACATACTGAACTTCAAACTATCTTTTAAACCCCAACCTCTTTGAAACTTCTCCCCAGTCCTCATTTCACTCATTCCCTCCATTTGCCTAAATTCACCCATCTTCCACTTCAATTCACCCACACATCCCCCGTTTCCTTTCATCCCCTGCCTGCTTCGAGCATCCCCCACGCTATCATCCTTCACCTGCGTCTTTCTGCCAACTGGAAGGGTGGCCAGGCCCGCATCTGACTCTCCACCCTCCCCCATCTATTGCCACACAACCCTTGTCAGCAACCTGCCCTAACTGGCGTTAACCTAACCCCACACGACCACCAGGACCCCCATCCTGAAACCTGTCACATGTAGAGCGGGTGGGTGGCCAAACTTCCCACTGCACGATGGGCTGGCTAGGAAGAGGCCGTCCATCCCACCTCAATCTATTTAACCCCCCTCCTTGTTCCCACCCCCATGCACCCTAGCCCAGTTCTGTCCTTCCCACACCACTTCCCCTCCAAAAGCTCCTGTGGAGAGACTAGACTGCTTCTGTTCTCCACTGGGCCTGCCACAGCCATATCAGTCACCGCCATCTTGAATGTCTGCCACCTCGCAACTTCTCTCCCACTGAGACACATGTGGCGACTTCTTGTGGTGTGTGGTCTGTGCTTCCTGCCACGTTTTTTCGGTGGGACTGACACTTGCCCTTCTATTCTCTCAACTATTCGGATGTCAATTATATATGTGCAAAATCTAAAACGCAATGCAGAATATTTAAATAAGTATCGTTTGAGCGAGGGTAATGCAAAGTGGGGCATTTTCTGGAAATTCACGCTCCGCTGAGAGGCGATAAGAAACAACTTGAAAATAAGGAAAGGTTGAAATATTAACCTCAGCAGCTCTTGATCCATGCTCTGCACTCTGAAGACCTATCATCTGCACAATTTAACTTGGCAAAATGCAAATTAAACTAGGCATTTAAATACATGCTGGAAACCTTTTGGTGAGAAAATACTGCACAATCAAGTCCACTAATATTTTTTGCACTCGTATTGAATTAGTATGACTCTTTACTTAATCACAGAACAATACTATTGGTAATCATTAAGAAAAATTTTTATTTATAACTGAGTACCACTGGTACTAATAATGTAATAAGAATGTGGTTTGCAACCACTTCATACAGCTTCACCTGTGGCTTGTCAGCTATCCACATGTAAACATGCTGCTGCTGATGCTCTTTTTGGGCATGATTAGCTCCTCTGAGGTCAGGCGGGAGAGGTTTTACAGCTAGCTTTGCTACCTGCCCATTTCTTTACTGGCATGACCAGTATTATAGTGTCCCAGCCTGTAAACAAAATACACAAATGAATTTTTTGCACTTGTCAGAACCTCATTTAAACAGTGTAAGAAGAAAGCACTTTAAAATGTGTTCTAGAGCAGCCTTAATAATCCCTGACAGATAATTAAAGTGAACGAAGATAGAAACACGTTGTTAAAAAAATATTGCATATGTTTTTATATCATTTTATATAATGTTATATTTTGGTATAATTTGTGGACTTTTGCCCAATATTAAAATTTAAACAAATGGCCAGTAATTTTCGCTGGTGAAAGTGCCAACCCAAACTACAGAAGTGATTCAGTCCAGTGCTTAATTTGTAAAAAAAAAAAAAAAAAAAAAAAGGCCCTTCTCATTGGACCACTGTAGCTTGCACTCCTGTTGTATGGAGGAAATTCCAAATGAATTGTTGTTCACAAAGGAAATGTCAAATTGTTCAAGTATGTTTATTTAGTAGCATACAATTAAGAGCCCACATGAGTAACTGCTAGTGCTTTGGAGGTCAGAAGTCAACTGCTTTAACAGCCCAGCTAGGCCAGCTAGGGAAGCTCGGTAACAGTTAAACCATAACATTGATTAAAGGCTCGTGGAACACAGATCATGAATACAAAATACAGTTTTAAACAAAAAACTAGTCCATTGCTAACAACACGTGCACTAAATAGCATAAAAAGCACACGCTATAATACAACATTATAAACATTTAATAGTGCACATTAACACATTTAATTTAGGCTGAACATCATCAAGAAAATTATAATCTTGTGTACTTTCAGCACCTCTTTGTAACAAAATTTTTTTAGCTTGTGATTCTGTAATTTTTACTATATCGCTTTTGCTCCACCATACTTTATTGCGAAAAAATACATACCCATTGGATACTTTATCAATTTGACAAGATCTAAAAAATTTGAGTCACTTTTCTTTATTCATGTAGGAATTCTGACTAACACTTAATCGCCAACTTGCACATCCACCATTTTGACTTTGGGGGTTATTACAACTTTGGAGGAGGTGTTAATCCATCCCAAAAGTGACGGTAAAGTGACGGATATACCACCAGCCGTATTACGAGTCCATTATATCCTATGGAACTTGTAATACGGCTGGTGGTATATCCGTCACTTTACCGTCACTTTTGGGACGGATTAATGCCTCCTCCAAAGTTGTAATAACCCCCTTTGTGTTTTGTGTCAAATAGTCTTTTTGATTTACTTTGTATACTTAGAACAGCGGAAGAAACTGCTGATAAATATTGAAATTCCTTTTTATTCATTTCTCTCATCCAATCTGGTTATATGGGAGATTTCTGAAAATGTTTACGCAATAACAAAAATGGACAAACACCAGTACTACTGTATGGAGATAAAAAATACAACCAAATTTTGTTTCTCAAAAGGTTTTGAACATCTTGACCCATGGCTATCGCAGTGTGAATTCCTTCTTTCAAAAAGGTATTGATGCTTTCAAGTAGAACCATTTGAAGATGGAAAGTATAGAGCAATTTTGACATGTGTAATATTATTTTGATTCAAATAATCTAACATTTGTTTAGACATGAAATGTGTACCATTATCAGTAACAATGTCTTTTGGAGTACCTTCAATGGCAAAAATAACCTGCAAAAATTTGATGACAGAATCAGTGTCAGGTTTTGATGTGACTCCTACATATATCCATTCAGAAAAATAATCAATGAGCTCAATCATATACTTCAAAGAAACATGTAAGTAACTCAAATGGGCCAGCAAAATCTAATGCTAACTTTTTCCAAGCGGAATTTGGATATGAAACATTATGAAGAGGTGTTTCATGAAGTTTCCAATGCTTCTCAGAAACTAAACAATTTGTGTAATTTCCTATAAAACTAGATACCTCTGAGTCCATACCAGGCTACCAATAGAATTGTTTAAGGGACTTGCAGGTGAGATGTATTCCTAAATGCCCGTTATGTGTTTCTTCAATTAATGTTTTTCTTATGGAAGAAGGGGGCACTAAACGGTCAGCACACAGCTAAACACCATCCACTAAAGACAGTTCCTTGGCAAGTTGAATGAAAGGATGTACTGATGGATCCACACTTCTTTCACAAGGCCAAAAAGTCTTAAAAAATTATTTGACTTGTCAAAATAAAATCCTTGCTTAATGCTTCCATCCAGTTTTTGGGTGAAAGAACACTATTGTCATGTAAAACGTCTTCAACTAGTGCAACCACAAATTCATTTTCATCAACAATGCATTTCTCGCCATCATTTACAGGCAACCTAGAAATGCAGTCTGCTCTGATATTTTTTCCTCCTGGAATGTACTTTAAAATAAAATCATACTCTTATAATTTAGAAAGTAGCCTAACTAGCCCAACTGAAGCCTTTCCTGTACCAGAACATTTTAGCAGATGAATAAGAGTAATCAGTGTATATGTCAAACTGATTTCCCCAAATATAGTTCTTGAATCTTTCCACTGCCCAAAAACATGCTAATGCCTCACATTCCTTTGTACTGGAATGCGACTCCGCAGAACCTAAAGAACTTGAGGAAAAAGCAATGGTGTTTTCTTGTCCTTGAACCCATTGAGAAAGTACAGCACCTAGGCCTACTTGACTGGCGTCTACAGAAATTAAACATCTCTTACCAGAAATGAAAGGTGATAAAGCAGGTGCTAAAATAATAATCTTTTTTACAATCTGAAAAGCTTTCTCCACTTCTTCAGACCATATATACTTTGTGCCTTTCTTTAACAAATTTCTCAAAGGTTGCACAACATATGCATAACCTTAGATGCACCGAGAATAATATTCACTACGGCCCTAAAAGGACCTAAGAGTATCCTTATCTCTGGGAGCTTCTGCATCTTCAATAGCTTTAACGAAAGAATACTTTGGAGAAATACCTATGGGACTTATGGTATGTTCTAGATATTCAAAAAATGTAATATTAATTTTGCATTCGTCAGCATACAAAGTAATTCTGTACTTTTTGAACCTATCAAAAAGAGTTTTCAAAATGTTGTTATGCTCAACTAAAGTATCTGCAAAAATAAGAACATCATCTTGGAAGGCCTGTGCTCCTACAATCTCCTCCAGCATCATGTCCATGAGCCTCTAAAAGACACTGGCCGCTGAGGTTAACCCAAATGGTAATCTAGTACACTTATATGCACCAAAAGGAGTGATGAAGGTTGCAAGTTCTTGGGAAGCTTGATCAAGCGGGATTTGATGGTATGGGATTTTAGATCTAACAGAGAAAAGAACTGTGAATGCCCAAAATTGGCTTGCAGTTCCTGTACCTTTGGTAAAGGATGGCACTCAACTACAATGTGTTTATGAAGAGTGCAAAGGTCAGCACACAATCTTAAAGAACAATCCTTTTTGCGAACAATAACTGAGGGAGTACCCGCTCAGAGGGTTCCGCTTCAACAATGATACAATCATTTACCATGTCATCTAGTATTTATTTTTCTTCTGTTCTAATGCTGAGGGGCACTGGGTGAACTTTATGAACTATTGGAAAGTTATTTTCCTTCAATTTGATTGGATGTGTATAATTTTGTATGTGTCTTTGGAATTTTTGAATTATTCAGGGTATGCCTGAAAAATGTATTCAGATAACAAATTATCTTGAAAATGAATCTGAAATAGGCATGTTGCTTGCACACACAGGATGATGTGCACAGGAACTAACATGAGGTCCAAGTTAGCTAAGTCACACCAACCACTTTTGTGTCTACCCTTAATAGCAATGTAAATTTTAGTGAAAATACTCCTGCCTGGATAGAACAAAACACACAAAACAGTTGATCCTTGTTAGAAATGGGGTCTTTGGTTGACAATCAGGTTATCCCCTGTTCAAGCAAGGACCCTCACCCTAGTCAGGGTAAAAGAGAATCACCCTCAGCTAACCCCTGCTTACCCCCTTGGTAGCTTGGCAGAGCAGTAGGCTTAAGTTCAGAGTGCTAGGTGTAAGGTATTTGTACCAACACACACAGTAACTTAATGAAAACACTACAAAATGACACAACACCAGTTTCGAAAAATAGGAAAAATAGGAAATATTTATCTAAACAAAACAAGACCAAAATGACAAAAGTCTACAATACACAAGTCAAGTTATCAATAAAAATGCAAAAAGAGGCTTTAAGTAGTTTTAAACACACACTAACACTGTTAGTGTGAAAAAGTACCTTGGGTGCATCAAAAATAACCCTGCACGGTCGAGTGTGCTTCAAAAAGGGCTTGCGATGCGTTGATTCCACTCACGAGCGGGACCTTGCGTCATTTCTCGTTTCGTCAGGTCGAGCATGTCATTTCTTCTCTCCACAGAAGAGCGATGCATCGATCCGGTCAGCACTCTCGGGTCCGGGTAGGCCTTGCGTTGTTTTTACACGCCCAGCAGTACTTGCGTCGGAAATCCAACTGCACGATGATCCAAAAACCACGCAGCGCGGATTGCGATCTCCCAGCCTCCATCAGCGATGCTGCGCGTCGTTTCTCCTGCTCCGTGAGTCGATTCTTCGGTCGCATTTCCGGCAAGCGTCGATTTTCAGCAGTGGAGCCAGCTGCGCGTCGTTTCTTCAGCTGCAGATCGGAGTCGTGTCGATATTTTCCCCGCAAGGCGCTCTGTGCGTGGATTTCCTTTTCTTTAGGCTGCCAGCTTCTCCTTTCAGAGTCCCAGCAACTGGATGGGCACCACAGGGCAGAGTAGGAGTCTCTCCAGAGACTCCAGGTGCTGGCTGAGAGGAGTCTTTGCTGTCCCTGAGACTTCAAACAACAGGAGGCAAGCTCTAAATCAAGCCCTTGGAGATTTCTTCTCAAGATAGAAGGCACACAAAGTGCAGTCTTTGCCCTCTTACTCTGGCAGAAGCAGCAACTGCAGGATAGGTCCACAAAGCACAGTCACAGGCAGGGCAGCTATTCTTTCTCAGCTCTTCAGCTCTTCTCCAGGCAGAGGTTCCTCTTGTTTCCAGAAGTGTTTCTTAAGTCTGTGGTTTTGGGTGCCCTTCTTATACCCAATTTCTCCTTTGAAGTAGGCCTACTTCAAAGTGAAGTCTCTTTTGAATGTGAAATCCTGCCTTGCCCAGGCCAGGCCCCAGACACTCCCCAGGGGGTTGGAGACTGCATTGTGTGAGGTCAGGCACAGCCCTTTCAGGTGTGAGTGAACACTCCTCCCCTCCCTCCTAGCACAGATGGCTCATCAGGATATTCAGGCTACACCCTATCTCCCTTTGTGCCACTGTCTAGTGTGAGGTGCAACCAGCCCAACTGTCAAACTGACCCAGACAGGCAGAGTCACACAAATTGTATAAGCAAGAAAATGTCCACTTTCTAAAAGTGGCATTTTCAAACACACAATCTTAAAATCAACTTTATTAAACAATGTATTTTTAAATTGTGAGCTCAGAGACCCCATACTCCACATGCCCATCCGCTCCCAAAGGGAATCTACACTTTAATCAGATTTAAAGGTAGCCCCCATGTTAACCTATGAGAGGAACAGGCCTTGCAACAGTGAAAAACAAATGTAGCATATTTCACTGTCAGGACATATTAAACACATTACTATGGGGGTCATTACAACATTGGCGGTAAAAGCCGCTTACCGCCGTGCAGAAGACCGCCAACACACCGCCGCGGCCTCGGAATTCCGCCACAGCTATTATGACCCACAGCTCGAAATCCGACAAAATCCAGACACCCACACAAGACCGCCACACCAACGTCAGTGATAAACTGGCGAAATCAAAACCTCCACCGTCATGCCAACAGAAATATGCCCACACTATCACGACCCACGAATCCACGCGGCGGTCTTTCAACCGTGGTATTCCATTGGCGGTACACACTGCCTCGCTCAAAATACACACACATTTACAAAACACAGCCACATTGGACAATTCGAAATACACACACCTGATACACATACACACACCACTCCCACACACCCATTACAATATAAAACACACACCCACATCACCCACAAACCCCTACGACCACCATTACAGAAAGAAGGCCAGAGAGAGACACCACCATCCACAAACTAGCAGCCAGGCACTCAACAACATCACCCACACTACTTCCACGCACAAAACACCACACACCACTACACATCACCACACTTATCACCACATACACCACCTCACACATCACCTGCACCACCCCATGGCACGGCAAAGACACCCCAGGTTCTCTGAGGAGGAGCTCAGGGTCATGGTGGAGGAAATCGTCCGGGTAGAGCCACAGCTATTTGGAGCACAGGTGCAGCACACCTCCATAGCTAGGAAGATGGAGCTATGGCGCAGAATCGTGGACAGGGTCAACGCAGTGGGACAGCACCCAAGAAATCGGGACGACATCAGGAAGAGGTGGTGCGTTCCGTGGTCTCAAGACACCACATCGCGGTACAGCGGACTGGCGGCGGACCCCCACCTCCTCCCCCACAACTAACAACATGGGAGGAGCAGGTCTTGGAGATTCTGCATCCTGAGGGCCTCGCAGAAGTCGGTGGAGGAATGGACTCTGGTAAGTCAAATCTTAACTTTCATATCCCCCACCCTACCTGCATGCTATCACAGACCCCCACCCTCGCCCCCTCCCCTATCACTCCAACTCCTCACAAATGTCCCAACATCACAAACCACACATCCCAACACCAAGCCCTGCATACAGCAACAAAGCATGGACACCCATCATTAAAGCATGCCCACTGCACATACCCATAACACCCCCCTCAACCATCATCACACAAGCCCCCACACAGGAATGCTAGCACTGGGGTACACGGTCACCCACCCATTGCACACCATGACACACACAGATGCAATAATCATGCTTTTACACCCCTGCAGGACCACTACCCAACGTCACCAGGCAGGAGGGTCCAGACATCTCCACCCCACCCACTGAAGAGGCCCACAGTGATGACAGCACCTCTGTCCAACTGGATCCAGATGACCAGCCCGGACCATCGTGGGCCTCGGGACAGTCGGTTCCCCACACCCAGTCACAGGCCACCACAGAGCTTCCACCCTCTGGTAACACCAGCACAGCACCCACCCAGTGGGCCCATACCTCCGTCCCCAGGACACGTCAATCAGCTGTGTGTCCACCACTACAGGGAACCCAGGATAACCCACCACCCCAACAACAGCAGGGACCTGGGGGCAGTGGTAGTGGGCACACGGTCCAGGGGACGGAGGCCCAGGAACACAGGGGAACTGGGAGGGCTGCTGTGCGACAGTGGCGCACAGGCCTAGGGAACCCACTCTCCACGAGGCCCTCTCCTCCATCATGGGAGCATACCACCACTCCCAGGAGACGATGGCAATGCTACTGGCCAAGTTTCAGGAGACCCAGCGCATGCAGGAGGAACAGTATTTGGGGTTCAGGGAGGAACCATCAGCTCCGCCCTGGGCACCAACGTAGGGGTGCTGAAGGAAATACTTAACACCAGGAGGGACACTGTGGCACTACAAGGGGCCCCTGACACTAGCATGGACGATGAACTACCCACCACCTCCGCCGGCGTTAGTGGACAGGAGGCACCGCCACAGGGCCACCACACCAGCACCCCACCCCCTGCAGATGGAGAACCACCCCGCAAACGGTCCCTGAGATCCAGGAACAGGACAGAGCACAATGCCAAGACCCCTGCCAAGAAATGAGACCACCCTGATTGTCATCCCACTGTCTCACTTTGTCACCCTGTCCATATTTAAACTGCCCCAGCTCCACTTCCTATGCCCATATGGGCAATACACCTGTGAGACGAATAGACTGGACTCTGCCATGGACATTCCTCCGCCATAACCCCTCACCATTTAACTTCCCCCTCCAATATTTTATATTTAAATAAACACCCTTGAATCACAAAACAATCTGGAGTCAGTCTGTGATTTCGAAAATGTGTATTAGCAATTACAGTGGCAAAATGTTCTTTCAAATGTAATGGCAACATACCTATGTCACACATCTCAAGTCCATGAGGAATGTAAGCAGATGACACACGTTGGAAACCACACCTGTGGAACCGTAAGGGAAATGTACAACTCAGTTACCATATACTGGTAGAAATCGACAGACAAGATAGAGGTAGAAGTGTGAAAGTACTTGCAGTAGGCAGGAATGTGTTCTCACCTGTGTGTCACTGGAAATATTGCTGGATAACTGAGTCCCTGTTGTCAATGTCTTCTTCCTCTGCTTCCTCCTCATCACTGTCCACAGGCTCCACAGCTGCCACAACACCGTCATCTGGACCATCCTCCTGCAGAAAAGGCACCTGTCGTCGCAAAGCCAAGTTGTGAAGCATCCAGCAGGCCACGATGATCTGGCACACCTTCTTTGGTGAGTAGAATAGGCAACCACCTGTCATATGGAGGCACCTGAACCTCGCCTTCAGGAGGCCGAAGGTCCGTTCGATCACTCTCCTAGTCCGCCCATGTGCCTCATTGTAGCGTTCCTTTGCCCTTGTCCTGGGATTCCTCAATGGGGTCAGTAGCCATGACAGGTTGGGGTAACCAGAGTCCCCTAATAGCCACACCTGGTGCCTCTGGAGTTGACCCATCACATAAGGGATGCTACTATTCCGCAGGATGTAGGCGTAATGCACTGAACCAGGGAACATAGCATTTACCTGGGAGATGTACTGGTCTGCTAAAACATACCCTCTGTACATTCATCGAATGATAACTCTTCCGGTTCCTGTACACCTGTTCACTCCTGTGGGGGGGGACCAGAGCTACATGGGTCCCATCAATGGCACCGATGATGTTGGGGATATGTCCAAGGGCATAGAAGTCACCTTTAACTGTAGCCAAACCCTCCACCTGAGGGAAAACGATGTAGCTCCCCATGGGAAGAAGGGCAGACAACACTCTGGACAACACGTTGGAAAAGATAGGCTGTGACATCCCTGATGCCATTGCCACTGTTGTTTGAAATGACCCACTTGCAAGGAAATGGAGCACTGATAGCACCTGCACTTGAGGGGGGATTCCTGTGGGATGGCGGATTGCTGACATCAGGTCAGGCTCCAACTGGGCACACAGTTCCTGGATAGTGGCACGGTCAAACCTGTAGGTGATAATCAAATGTCTTTCCTCCATTGTCGACAGGTCCACCAGCGGTCGGTACACCAGAGGATTCCGCCATCTCCTCACATGTCCCAGCAGACGGTGCCTAGGAATGACAACAGCGACCACAGAGTCAAACAACTCAGAGGTATGTAGCCACAGTCTACACAGAACACCATTCATACACACAATCTGGCCTGTATTTGTGTTGTGCGACAAGGCCTAGGTCTGTGTGACGCAGTTGGTAATTAGGGCATGTGGGCCCCTGAAATGGCGGCTGCCTGACCTCTAAAGTGGGACAATGGGATGTGAGGTAACTGCGCTGGCGTTGTACACCGTCGCGGTAGGCGGTCGAAGACTGCAGCGCAATGCTGCATTGGTTAACATTGGACCCTATGGGTCCCAGGAGCCAATGACGAAGTACGCCGGCGGTGATGTTACGCACCGCCGCGGACGTGACCGCCGCGGACGTGACCGCCATTTTCTATCTGTTGAATCACTCGATACCTGATCTTCAACAGGAGAGGACCTAAACTGCAAGTGCTGCTGTGACCTCGGTCTGGAAGAGACAATGGCTCGTGCGTCTGGGGAAAGGGCCCCTGCCTTCACTACAGAGGAGTTGGAGAAGCTCGTGGACGGGGTCCTCCCCCAGTACACGCTACTCTACGGTCCTCCAGACCAACAGGTAAGTACACAGTGAGCATGTTGTATGGGCTATGCCTGTGTGGAGAGGGCTGGTTGTAAGAATGAAGGGGGCACAGTTCTGCATGCATGATGGAATGTGAATGCATGTGCCACATGGCAAGGGTAGGGATGTGGGCCACTCACTTAGATGGTGCAGTTGCTAATGACTTCTCTTCTTCCCCTGTACATGTCATGTAGGTCAGCGCCCACCAGAAGAAGGATATTTGGCGTGCCATCGCCAAGGACGTCCGGACCCTGGGGGTCCACCACAGACGGAGCACCCACTGCCGGAAGAGATGGGAGGACATTTGCCGCTGGAGCAAGAAGACGGCGGAGGCTCAGCTGGGGATGGCCTCCCAACGTGGGAGGGGTGCCCGTCGAACCATGACCCCCCTGATGTTCCGGATCCTGGCGGTGGCCTACCCTGAGTTGGATGGGCGCTTGAGGGCATCACAGCAGACACAAGGGGATGAGTTCAGCGGACATTGCGCGCAGTGAAGGTGTCTGGGTGGGGGAGGAGGGCTGTGGGTTTCCCTAGGCCAGGGCGAGTTCTGTAGGCTAGGCCCCTCCGTAATGCAGGCCATGTGGCACCCCAGCCCACCTCTGTAGAGTGCCAAGAACAGGTATTCATGCCCCTGTGTCATCTATTTGTGCAGATGTCATCCATGGCCTTGTAGGCCATATCCCAGGAATTGCATCTGTAGAGCCCAACAGCGCGACGTAGTGCAGGGGGCTGCTGTGTCTGTATTGTCCGCCAACTGTAGCGGTAAGCCATGCACTCAACCTGTCTTTCTTCTGTCCCCCCTCCAGCGCCCCCCTTTTTGTGGTCTCCCTGTTCTTGTGTGCATCAGCATCATCAGGCAGAGGTACAGTGGCACCGGAGCACAAGGGAGCTGGATCCCACATGGCCATGGAGGGCCACACCATGGACTCAGAATACACCAGTGGGACGGAGGGCGAGGGGAGCACCACGGCGGTCACAGAATCTGCAACCAGCGACACAGACTCGTCCTCCGATGGGAGCTCCCTTGTGGTGGCGGCAACATCTGTGCCCCCCACTTCTACAGGTACAGCCGCCACCCCCCCTACCAGCACCGCCCTCCCAGCAGCCCTTCAGCGTGTGCCCCGTGCCCGCTCACCCAGGAGGGTGGGCATCACCTTCGCCCCAGGCATCTCAGCCCCTGCCCCTGTCACCTCTGCTGCCCTCAGTGAGGAGGCCATTGACCTCCTCAGGTCCCTCACTGTTGGGCAGTCTACCATTTTGAATGCCATCCAGGGTGTAGAAAGGGAATTGCAACACACTAATGCATTCCTGGAGGGCATTCATTCTGGTCAGGCTGCCCTTCATCGAACCCTGCAAACTCTGGCCTCAGCACTGATGGCAGCCATTGTCCCTGTCTCTAGCCTCCCCCTCCAACTTCCTCCACCCGACCCAATCCCCTGTACCTCTGCCTATCCCAAGCACACCATCAGACCAGCCTGCACACACCTCACCACACAAGGGAAGCTCAGGCAAACATAAGCACCACACATCCCACAGGCACTCACGCAAGCATCACACACATACAGACACACCAACATCCACTGCCTCCACTGTGTCCCCCTCCTCGTCGTCTCCCTCCTCCCTCCCAGTCTCGTCTACACTCACACCTGCATGCACTACCACTACAGCCACTACGTCCCGCACCAGCACACCCACCACCACACCCCGCTCACGTGCACTCACCACCCCCACTACCATTTACATGTCCCCTGTATCCTCTCCCAGTGTGTCTGTGACGCCCCCTCCGAAGATACACAAACGCAGGCACACACCCTCCCAACAGCCATCCACCTCACGACAGCCTCCAACCCATGCACCTGCACCCAAATCCACAAAACTTACACCTCCTACAAACACCACCTCTTCCTCCACTCCCAAACCCCCTCCGTCTACCCGTCCCAGTGTCTCCAAAAAACTTTTCCTGGTCCCCCTTAACCTATTTCCCACCACCACCCCCCCCCCCCAACTCATAGGTCCTGTACTAGCACCTCAGCCAAGAAATCTCCGGGACCAGTGGTGCCTGTTGTTACAGGTATGTGGAGTGCACCGGCCACCAGGCCAGCCAGTGTGTCACGGAGCCAGAGCACAGCCAGTCCCCCCCCTGTGAAGCACCAGAAGTTGGACAGTGCCCGGCGGGAGAGGGGGAAGACTCCAGCCAGCAAAGCCACTCACAAGGGTCCCGGGGGGAGTGTCGACTCAGCTGTGACTCCTCCCAAGGTGGGGAAGGGGCAGAAGAAATCTCCGAAGTCTGGGAGAAGCAGCACGGCGGAGAGGACAGCCATCATCCCTGCTGCCCAGGAGGCCACCGCCAGCCCCATCGTCACTGGCCAGGAGGCCAGAGTCACTGCCCAAGAGGCCAGCCCTATCGTCACTGGCCTGGAGGCCACCGCCAGAGTCACTGCCCAGGAGGCCAGCCCCATCGTCACTGGCCAGGAGGCCACCGCCAGAGTCATTGCCCAGGAGGCCAGCCCCATCGTCACTGGCCAGGAGGCCACCGCCAGAGTCACTGCCCAGGAGGCCAGCCCCATCATCACTGGCCAGGAGGCCACCGCCAGCCGCAGCCCAGCTGGCCAGGAGGGCCCCGCAAGCCACAGCCCAGTTGACCCATGAAGGGCCGGCAGCCACAGCCCTGCTGGGCAATGAAGGACCGCCTTGGCAAGCACAGCTGAACAGGCCAGGGACCGCTGAACAGGGCAAAGACCGCCATGGAATGCACCGCTGAACAGGTCTGACACTGGCAACGCAAGCACCGCTGAACAGGCCAGGGACCGCTGAACAGGGCAACGACCGCCATGGAATGCACCGCTGAACAGGTCTGACACTGGCAACGCAAACACCGCTGAACAGGCCAGGGACCGCTGAACAGGGCAAAGACCGCCATGGAATGCACCGCTGAACAGGTATGACACTGGCAACACAGGCACAGCTTGAACAGGCCAGGGACCGCTGAACAGGGCAAAGACCGCCATGGAATGCACCGCTATCTCATTTGCGGCAGGGGCAGTGACGCAATTGAGACCGTCACGGGATGTGTGCTGCACTCTGGGCACCAGTCCCCCTCCAGCACCAGTGGAGACTGTTATCCACTTGAGAGACTGTGGCTTTGCCCTCCCCAGGATTGAACAGTGGGCAAGCCACCCACGGTAGAGACTTGAGAGACTGTGGCTTTGCACTCCCCAGGATTGAACAGTGGGCAACCCACCCACTGTAGAGACTTGAGAGACTGTGGCATTGCACTCCCCAGGATGGAACAGTGGGCAACCCACCCACTGTAGAGACTTGAGAGACTGTGGCTTTGCACTCCCCAGGATTGAACAGTGGGCAAGCCACCCACTGTAGAGACTTGAGAGACTGTGGCTTTGCACTCCCCACTATACATCAATGGGCATGGAGCCCCCTCGTGGATCTGGCGTGGTGCACTCATCCGGCTGAGGTGCCCCCTTTCCCTTCCCCCTGAGGTGCCTGTTGTATTTCTATCTGATGCCCCTGCAGTGTTCTCTCCATTTTGATCAGGTATCTTGTGTGGGCCTCGCCCATGCATTTTGGGCCCAGTGGTCCACGGACAATGAATGGTGCATTACCTGCACTACTAATCGTGGTGTATATTTTGTTTAATGTGTATATATATCTGTATATATTTGCTAACTGTATTTTGATATATTACAATGGTTCCACTAATTTCCTTTTGTCTTTGCATTCTTCCGGGGGGGTTAGGGGGTGTTACTGTAATGTATAGATAAGCATTGGTGTGTGTGTTGTAGTGGGTGAGGGTCGGGTGGGGGTTGGGATGTTGGTTGTGTGTGTCCCTGTGTGTTTGCCTCCCCCTCCCCTATGTCGTAGGTGCAGTACTCACCGTGCTCTTCGCCGCCGGCGTTGATGATCCTTGTATAGGAGCAGGAGGACTATCGCTGGCAGAATATGGAGTTCCGGCTCCATGGTGTCATGATTCCTCGTGGAATGTGTAGAGGTGAGCGTTTTCCCTTTGAAATGGCTGTTTCCGCCGTGTTTTTATCCGCAGTGAATCCGCCCCGGAAAAGGTGGCGGATTGGTAGGTTGTGATACTGTGGGTGGTACATTGTCTTCCGCCTGTCTGTTGGCGGTGACCGCTGCGCTGTTTGTCTGTACCGCCGTGGCGGTCGGAGTGTTAAAGGGGATGTCTTTGTTGGCGGTTTCCGCCACGGTCATAATTCCAAATTTTTTACCGCCGGCCTGTTGGCGGTGTTACCGCTGCTTTAACACCGTCCGCCAGGGTTGTAATGACCACCTATATGTCCTACCTTAACCATACAATGCACCCTGCCCTTGGGGCTATCTAGGGCCTACCTTAGGCATGTCTGACATGTAAGAAAAGGGAAGGTTTAGGCCTGGCAAGTGGGTACACTTGCCAAGCCGAATTTACAGTTAAAAACTGCACACACAGACACTGCAGTAGCAGGTCTGAGACATGATTACAGAGCTACTTATGTGGGTGGCACAACCAGTGCTGCAGGCCCACTAGTAGCATTTGATTTACAGGCCCTGGCACCTCTAGTGCACTTTACTAGGGACTTACTAGTGAACCAAATATGCCAATCATGGATAAGCCAATTACATACATATTTTGTACAGGAACACTTGCACTTTAGCACTGGTTAGCAGTGGTAAAGTGCCCAGAGTAACAAAAACAGCGAAATCAGAGTCCAGCACACATCAACAAAGTTCTGGCAAGCCTCTGTCCAGATCACTTACCTGGGTTGCTTCTTCGAAGTCAACTCGGTTAAGGGGGTAACAATGGTACCATATCCCTTAACAAACCTCCTGTAATATCCTGTGAGACCTAAAAAGCCTCTCACTTCACTCTGGGTCTTGGGAGGCTCCCAAGCCAGAATTGTGTCAATCACAGGCTGCAGGGGTGCCACCTGGCCACTTCCCACCTGGTGTTCTAAGTACACCACAGAACCCTGCCCTATTTGGCACTTGCTCGCCTTAATAGTGAGGCCTGCCTTCTGCAGGGCCTCTAACACTCTCCAGAGGTGTTGCAGGTGTTCCTCCCATGTGGAACTAAACACAGCAATGTCATCCAGGTAGGCGGTACTGAACTCATCCAGCCCAGCCAACACCTGGTTGACCAACCTCTGAAAGGTGGCAGGGGCATTCTTCATCCCAAATGGCATCACTTTAAATTGAAAGTGCCCATCCGGGGTAGAGAATGCTGACCTCTCCTTGGCCCCTTCAGTTAAGGCAATCTGCCAGTACCCAGATGTGTAAATAAAACGTACTGAGGTACTTGGCAGCTCCCAACCGATCAATGAGCTCATCAGCTCGGGGGATGGGGTGTGCGTCTGTCTTGCTGACCACATTGAGTCCCCAGTATTCCACACAGAACCTGAGTTCTGGAGTGGCACCAGGTGCAGCAGCCTTTGGGACCAATACCACTGGGCTGGCCCAAGGACTGCTGGAGTGCTCAATAACCCCTAGGGCAAGGATTTTGGATACCTCATCCTTAATGCATGCCCTGAACCTCTCATTCACCCGGTAAACCTTCTGTTTAATAGGTGTACTGTCCCCAGTGTCCACACCATGTGTGCACACGTGTGTGACTCCTGGGATCAGGGAAAACAGTGAGGAAAACTGTCCCAACATGTGGTGACAGTCACCTTGCTGCTCCTCAGTCAGGGAGGGGGAGAGGATCACTCCCTCCACTGACCCATCTTTTTCTCCTGCAGACAGGAGGTCAGGAAGAGGCTCGCCCTCCTCCTCTACCCCATCATCTGCTGCAAGGAGCATTGACAGCTCAGTCTGCTCAAAGTGTGGCTTGAGGCAGCTGACATGCAGGACCCTTAAAGGGTTCCTTTGAGACCGCAAGTCCACCAGGTAGGTGACTTCGATCTTGTGCTCCACCACCTGAAATGGCCCAGTCCACTTATCCTGGAGTGCCCTAGGCTCCACTGGTGCCATCACCCACACTTTTTTTCCATTAGAGGCCAGTAAAAGTGGGTGACAAGCCTTTCAAAGGTCTTGTCCTGCCCCAAATGTCCAGCTAAAGGCACATTATGAGCCAACCCCAGTAGGAAGGCCGTGAAGCACTGGGGTACCACCAGCACACGGGCTGACCCAGGCTCAGGAACCTTAGGATCGCTATACAGGAGAACATCCTCCCAATAGCTCAGGTGTGATCGTGGCTCCTTGCCAGCTGCCTGGTCTGCAGCCTGCTGCCGCAAACCCTCCATAGTAGGGCATGTCTTCTGTTGTGCACAGAATGCTGCCCTGGTGGGCCCCTCTTCCTGCTGCCACTGCAACAGCTCAGGGACCTCCCCCAGTTCAGCCACCTGCTCAACACAGCAGCAGGTGGTCCCCAACGTAATTGCTATGCATGTGACCAGGTGGGTCATGTTTCCGGCGAGCGTCGATTTTCAGCTGCGGAGCCGGCAGCGCGTCGTTTCTTCAGCCGCAGATTGGAGTTGCATCGATCTTTTCCCTGCACGGCGCTTTGTGCGTGGATTTCCTTTTCTTTAGGCTGCCAGCTTCTCCTTTCGGGGTCCCAGGAACTGGATGGGCACCCTAGGGCAGAGTAGGAGTCTCTCCAGAGACTCCAGGTGCTGGCACAGAGAAGTCTTTGCTGTCCCTGAGACTTCAAACAACAGGAGGCAAGCTCTAAATCAAGCCCTTGGAGATTTCTTCTCAAGATGGAAGGCACACAAAGTGCAGTCTTTGCCCTCTTACTCTGGCAGAAGCAGCAACTGCAGGATAGCTCCACAAAGCACAGTCACAGGCAGGGCAGCTCTTCTTCCTCAGCTCTTCAGCTCTTCTCCAGGCAGAGGTTCCTCTTGTTTCCAGAAGTGTTTCTTAAGTCTGTGGTTTTGGGTGCCCTTCTTATACCCAATTTCCCCCTTCGAAGTAGGCCTACTTCTAAGTAAAGTCCCTTTTGAATGTGAAATCCTGCCTTGCCCAGGCCAGGCCCCAGACACTCACCAGGGGGTTGGAGACTGCATTGTGTGAGGTCAGGCAAAGCCCTTTCAGGTGTGAATGGCCACTCCTCCCCTCCCTCCTAGCACAGATGGCTCATCAGGATATGCAGGCTACACCCCAGCTCCATTTGTGTCACTGTCTAGTGTGAGGTGCAACCAGCCCACCTGTCAAACTGACCCAGACAGGGAATCCACAAACAGGCAGAGTCACAGAAATGGTATAAGCAAGAAAATGCCCACTTTCTAAAAGTGGCATTTTCAAACACACAATCTAAAAATCAACTTTATTAAACAATGTATTTTTAAATTGTGAGCTCAGAGACCCCAAGTCCACATGTCCATCCGCTCCCAAAGGGAATCTACACTTTAATCAGATTCAAAGGTAGCCCCCATGTTAACCTATGAGAGGGACAGGCCTTGCAACAGTGAAAAACGAATTTAGCAATATTTCACTGTCAGGACATATAAAACACATTACTATATGTCCTACATTAACCATACACTGCACCCTGCCCTTGGAGCTACCTAGGGCCTACCTTAGGGGTGTCTGACATGTAGGAAAATGGAAGGTTTAGGCCTGGCAAGTCGAATTTACAGTTAAAAACTAAACACACGGACACTGCAGTGGCAGGTCTGAGACATGATTACAGAGCCAGTTATGTGGGTGGCACAACTAGTGCCTCAGGCCCACTAGTAGCATTTGATTTACAGGCCTGGCACCTCTAGTGATCTTTACTAGGGACTTACTAGTGAACCAAATATGCCAATCATGGATAAGCCAATTACATACACCTTTTGTTCAGGAGCACTTGCACTTTGGCACTGGTTAGCAGTGGTAAAGTGCCCAGAGCAACAAATTACAGCAAAATCAGAGTCCAGCACACATCAACAACTTGGGGAACAGAGGCAAAAAGTTAATGGAGACCACACCAAGGATGAAAAGTCTAACAATCATCAAATAAACCCACCACATCAATATCTTTATCCCCATAGGCTTTGGGGTGGACATCTGTTTTTTTCTAATTTTCACTCTACTTTTACAATGTGTGTTGAACAATGTGTCTGAAATGATAGTGATCGGTGCACCTGAATCACACATCATTACCATGGGTATCGAATCACCAATTTGTACTTGGCACACAGAATCTTTGATTCTTACACCAGAATTGTTTTTCAACTTGCAAATTAAGAACACAATTTGATAATCAGTATCATTATCTTCTTCCAAACTAATACTTTGTACCTTAAAATTTTTACTGCTGTAGAAATGTTCTATTTTTCTGCATTTTGTGCAATGATTACCATGAGCTGGGCATTGAGGATAATTGCCCAAATGTGTTTTTGAACCGCATCTAAAACAAATTAGGTTACCTTTAAGAGAGTTGGTTTTACCACTTTTGCCTTTGATCTGAACATGTTCAACTTGTTCTTCATCCATAATAGCATTTACAACATTTGAAGAAGAATTGATACATTCTTGACACAATGAGCAAAGAAACGAATGATCTCTCAATGCTTTGGATAAGCTAGTTACTTCACTTAAGGATGGATCACTATAACTCAACAATCTTTCTTGAATTGTTTTAGAATAACAACTCTAAACAAACTGATCACGTAAATAAATATCCAGTGCTGCACCAATATTACATGTTGTTGCTAAAGCTCTTAAGGCTGATACAAATCCTTCTACAGATCCCTCTAGAGATTGCTTTTTTACTAAATTAAAAAAAAAAAAATCTTTTTTGCTCAATTTTTTTTTTAACGTGCAATGGCTTCAGAAAAAATGTTCCAATCACCTGCTACATCCTCAGCAGGAACACTTTTAGGTAGATTGCCAAATACCTGCTGCCCTTCACTGCCAAGATGACTAAATAAAATAGCTGTTTTTCGTTTCAGTTCATAATCATCTACGCCTACAGCAACTAGATAGTTTTCAAAAGACCGTAACCAACAGGTCCATTAAATAGGTGGTTTACACAGTTGCTGTAAAAACCGAGTAATATTAGCTAAGATGCTTGCAGGTAAGTGAGACATATTTGATGTAACAGTAAGAGATATAAATGGCTATAAGCTCATTAGCAGTCATAAACAGTCAAAGGTGTGCCAGTCACCGACAAGCACACACTGAAAATAATTAGCATAAACTTGCTGTGTCTATTAAACATTAGTAATAGAAAGTCAAATGTGTGCCTGTCACCCACAAGCACCTACAGGGAATAATAACCGTAAACCTGGAGTGCCTATCACCATTGATAGGCTCCTGAAAACACTACTCCAACTGCTTAGAGGAGAGAACAGAAGAATTAAACAGCGCAGGAAGTTGTTAAATAAATGAACAAACTGCGTATGAATATGTGCGTGTAATTCCAGTAATGCTGCCAGATTGTGTTACTTAACTGCAAAAGTGTTCGCCCAACTGCGCACGCACTGATACTCTTTGCTGAGATCAGGAAGTACCAGCATATTTCAATTGCGCATGATCCTAGAGAAAACAGCTTTCAGGAAGACTCGACTGAGGCGTCGATGTCATCCGGCGTAATCAGGATGTGCCTGCAGATGGATAAAGCTGAAACTGATTTCAAACAACTGCCGCTGTGCTGTGTAACTTCTCCGATGCAATACTTCTTGAATCGTCTAAGATTGCTTTGTGAAAGGATTGACAGAAAGATGTAATTCTTGTAAATCAGAAAGTAAGCAATATATCAAAGCGCTTGCCGAAGAGACTCATATGAGCTGAAAACAAAGGAAAAATCTAAGAAACGTAATAAAAATTACAACTTTTTTAACCGTTCGTTGCCAAATTGTTGTATGGAGGAAATTCCAAATGAATTGCTGTTCACAAAGGAAATGTCAAATTGTTGAAGTATGTTTATTTAGTAGCATACAATAAGAGCCACAAGAGTAACTGCTAGCGCTTTGGAGTCAGAAGTCACAGTTAAACCATAACATTGCTTAAAGGCTTGCGGAACACAGATCATGAATACAGAATACGAAATTTCCTAGCTATCGTGAAGGAAAGTTTCAATTCTATTAAGGACACGGAGGCGAGGATTATGCAGATCTTTCTTCACTTTTAATTAAACAGCAAGTTCAAAGTAAAACAAAACATGAACAAAAAAACTACAAGTTCCATGAGCCCGCCGCCATGGTAACGAGTATCCAATGAGGTGCGCTCCTTCACGTTGGTATAAGTATCCCGAAATGCGTCACACTTCCTCGACTTCACTGCGGAAGGAATCCTGGTAGAGTCAATTGGTCGTAGTCTCGGAACCTACCAAAAAAGGTATAATTAGATGCAAATCCGATAAAACATAGATACATACTGACTGCAATAAAGTCATGAACCTTAAAATACCACTAAATAGAATGTGATCACATCTGAATCAAGTACAACATGATGTATTTAGAACATGATCAAAAGGACAACAAATAAATGTACAAACTCAAGTATACTACCTTGTTACGGAGGTAGATGTAATCGGGAGGGGACATACCAGCGTAGAGTATGTGGGTGGGATAATCCTCGCCTCCGTGTCCTTAATAGAATTGAAACTTTCCTTCACGATAGCTAGGAAATTTCGTATTCTATCACAGGACCGGAGGCGAGGATTATGCAAGTTTAAAGCTTACTCACCACAAGTGCGGCTGCTTCATGAATTGGTTTAAAGTAAAACTTTTTAAAAGTAGACTCTGAAGACCAATCAGCAGCATGCATGATGTCCTCCAATCTGCCCCCCAGCTGTATGGCTTTGGAAGCCATAGCTCCCCGAGTAGAATGGGCGCCAAAAACTTGAACATCTATTCCTGCCTCAGAGAGAATCCATCGAATCCATCTGGCAATGGAAGGGGAAGAAACCGCCTTAAACGGTTTCCTTATAGAAATCAATAACTGCTCGACTCCTGGAGGTCTACAAGAACTGGTTACTTCCTCATAGACTTTGAGACATCGAACCACACATAGCTTCGGGGAATCAGGAAAAGCGGGATAGGATACCGACCTGGTATTAGACTTTGTCCTCCTTGCAATAGTAAACGTGACTCCCTCTGGAGTAAAGATACGAGCGGAAATATCCAATGCTCTGACATCGGACACTCGCTTACAGGAAATGAGGCAGAGAAGCACGGCCAATTTGGCTGACAATTCCTTTAGTGACAAATATTGGTTGTCCCGCAAAGAGGACAAGAGAGTAAGAACTAAGTTCACGTCCCAGAGTTCCGAATATCTGGGCTGCGGAGGTCTGGAGAGTCTAATACCCTTAAGAAGTTTACAAATCCAGGGATGCTCCCCGACCGGGAGATTGTTAAGGGGCGGGTGGCCCGCCGAGATGGCCGAACGAAAAGAATTGATAGTGCGATACGCTAAGCCAGAGTCCCCTAATTCTGCAAGGAAATTGATGATGTCGGTAATACTGGCCCCCATGGGGTCGCAGTGTTTGCCCACACACCAGCGAGACCATCTGTTCCATGTAGATCTATATCGTTTGCATGTACCTGGGGCCCAGGCCTGTGCGATGAAGTCATTAGCCTCCTGCGAAAGTCGGTTGTCTTGCCAACGATGCCGGAAATTTTCCAAGCTATGAGGGAAAGATGACCTTGAAGGACCAGAGGGTGATAGGAACCCAACGGATCCAGGAGTATTGAGGGAAAATGCGGGAGGCGAAGAGGACACTCGCACGAGAGTTCCAACAGGGTCGGGAACCACGGCTGTGACCTCCACCAGGGGGTTATCAGAACCACCGTCGCCTCTTGGCGGCGAACATGAGCCGCAACCCGCGGGATGAGGAGAAATGGGGGAAAAGCATAACCCTGAAGGGTATCCCAATGCTGGAGAAACGCATCTACTGCCGCCGCTCCCGGATCCGGTCGCCAGCTGAAGTATAGGGGAAGTTGAGCGTTCCAACGAGACGCAAAGAGATCCACTGAACAGGGACCCCAGCGATCCATGATCGGCTGAAAGACCGAGCGATGTAGTCGCCAATCGCTGGGATCCTGGAGAAACCGAGAATTCCAGTCTGCCCCCACATTCTGGACTCCCGGAAGATACTCTGCTGTGACTGAGATTTGGTGTTGAAGGCAAAAATGCCAAAGATTCATCGCCAGTTCCGCTAGGGCTCTTGATCTTGTTCCCCCTAAGCGATTTATGTAATGTACCGCCGATACGTTGTCCATCCGTAGTAGAACAACACATGAGATTCTGTCTCTCGTGAGAGATTTGATCGCAAAAGATCCCGCCAGGAGTTCCAGGCAGTTGATATGCATGGTTAGTTCCTGCGGGGTCCAGCGTCCCCCGAACGATATGTCTCCGCAACGAGCCCCCCATCCCTGGCGACTGGCGTCTGATTCGATCACCAGATCCGGGGTTGCACCAAAAATGGCTCTGCCATTCCATGCCTCCATGTGGTCCAGCCACCAAAACAACTCCGTCCTTGCCTCTGGAGACAGGGAGATCAATTCGGAGTACGTGACCCCTCGGCGAAGGTGAAACGCTTTCAAGCGTTGCAGGGCTCTGTAGTGTAGGGGACCCGGAAAAATGGCCTGAATCGAGGAGGAAAGCAGGCCGATCACCCTGGCTAATTGACGTAACGAAATGTGGTCTCGTCGAAGGACTTTCCTCAGTTCCTTCTTTATCTTGGAGATCTTCGGCGTCGGGAGACTGAGAGACGCCGATCGGGAATCCACTAGGAACCCTAGAAAGACTAACGATTGAGTCGGAGTAAGTTGCGACTTCTGTTGGTTGATCACGGAACCAAGGTCCTGGAAAAGCGCAATAGTTGTGTTCAGATTGAACATCAACTGAGACTTGGACTGGTCCATCAAAAGGAGGTCGTCCAGATAAAATATGAGGCGTATGCCTAGCAATCTCAGTTTTCCCACTATTGGTTTGAGAAGTTTTGTGAAGCACCAAGGTGCCGATGACAGGCCGAAGGGGAGTGTGGTGAATTCGAACATCCGGCCGTTCCATATGAATTGCAGGAATCTGCGCTGGGGCGGAAAAATGGGGACTGTGAGGTATGCGTCTTTGAGATCCAGACGAACCATCCAGTCTCCTTGTAAGAGGAGGTCGCGGAGCATGTGAATACCCTCCATCTTGAAATGTCTGTAAACCACCCATTCGTTGAATGCCCGAAGGTTGATAACGGGGCGAAACCCCTTGTCCTTCTTCTCCACCAAAAAGATGTTGCTCACGAAACCTGTGGGGTGAAAGGAAGTGAAGGAAATGGCTCCCTTGTGGAGAAGGGCCTGAACCTCTAATTCTATGAGGTCTGAGTTTTCTGCTGAAAATACGATGGGCGGAGGCAGTCTCTCCTGAAGTGGGGTACCCCAGAACTCTATCTGAAAACCTGAGACAGTTTGGAGAACCCATGCGTCGGAGGTAATGCGCCTCCAATTGTCCTTGAAAAACCTCAATCTCCCTCCAAAATTTTTTGGGGAAAAAGGGATAAGCCTCACCAGAGGGACCTCCAGGGGCGTTAGATGCTCCTCGCGTATTTCTGGACCCTCTGCCTCTTCCCCTGCCACTGTTGGGGAAGAAAGTTCCTTGTCTGCCGTCCCTCCAACCGTTGTTCCTGAAGGAACTGGGGCCTCGCTGGAAAGGACGGCCGGAAGAGCGACCCCTGCCTCGCCCGGCCCCGCCAAAAACCTTGTTGGGGAAGATCTTTTTAATGGAAGATTGCGCTTTATCCAAAGCCGAAAACGTAGCCACAAACTTCCCCAATTCTTTGACAAAAGGGTCGCCAAATAAATTGCCTTGGGCAACAGCCCCTGCCTCCGAGTTAGATAGTTCCCCCAATTTGGGGTCGATTTTGATTAATAAAGACCTGCGTCTTTCTGCAGAGATGGCACAGTTCGCGTTGCCTAGGAGACAAACAGCTCTCTGAGCCCATCCTGCGACGATGTCCGTCTGAAGGGGAGTGTTTGCTTGCCTGGCACGTTCCGCCAATTGAACAATCTGTGTGAGGGGACCAAGGACATCAAGAAGTTTATCTTGACATGCTCGCCAGGAGCGGTCAATCCCTTTTTTGGGATCCCTGGTATACTTTGCAAAAAACGTACACATTTTAGGGTCAATATCAGGTGTACAAGCGACCTTATCCGATAAAGACGGGCGTGGGCACTCCGCCCGTAGCCGGGCCCGCACCTCCTTGTCCAGAGGTTGCCTAATTTTGCTGGCGACATACTCAGCCACCTTGTGGTCTGGGCGCCACTCCGAGGAACGTGGATGGTAGATACCCTCCGGTTCAAACATATCGGAGTCAGAATCAGCGCGATCCGAAGGATCTGGTAAGGTAGCCCCAGGGCGCCAAGGGCGACCTGAGTCGTCATCCAAAGATGATGAGTCCTCATCTGAACCTCCCATGAAGCCTTTGGGGGATTCCAAATCAGGGTTCCATAGGTGGTGAAGCTTGTCACCCATTACCCCGGGCAAACAGCCCTCCCGGGAGGGTAAGCGCGTATGCGCGCGCGCACTCTTGGGATGGGAAAAAAACTCGCCCTCCTCCAGGTGCCCCGCGTCGCGCTTGCGCAGTTTCCTGGGAGCCGAAAGGGTAGAGGAATCACCCTCCGCTCCCGTCACACCAAACATGCCCGTACCTCTGGACACCTGTTCAGTAAGTTTAGCTACACTATCCCTAAGAGGGGCCAAAGCGTGGGAAATAGCCTGTGAAAACAAAGTGTCCACCCCGGGGGGGAGGGTACGGCGAGAGGAACCCTCACCTGGGGACATGTTGGGAAAAGGCTCATGTTCTTGAGAGGAGTGCATAATGAGGACTGGACAGAGTGTACACCCAACAAAAAATATGATATATAGGGTAAAATCCCTACCCACTCTGTCACTGTAAGTGCAAGAAAAACAATATCTTCCCTAATGGGGTAAACCTTACCCAAATGGGTGTCACGGGTAGGGACAAAAACTGTACCGAAGGTACAAACGTGTAATTGAGGGCCAAAACCCTTAATTGAGAAAAAAGAAAACAAACGCGAGGCGCGAGCGCCGAGCGCTGAGAGCTACATGCTCTCCGAGAGAAAAACAGCGTGCGCGCGCCCTCTAGTGGGCTCGACGCGTATTTAAACACGCCGGAGGGAGAAAAACAAAAAGAAACGCTCGAGCGGAACGTTCGTTCCGGCGAACGAAGACAGAAAATGCAATTTAGCAGAGACGCGCCAAAGCAAACAGAAAACCCCCGAACCGGAGGCAGAAAGGCACTTATCTGGCTCACAGCAGTGAAGAAAGAGGAAGTGTGACGCATTTCGGGATACTTATACCAACGTGAAGGAGCGCACCTCATTGGATACTCGTTACCATGGCGGCGGGCTCATGGAACTTGTAGTTTTTTTGTTCATGTTTTGTTTTACTTTGAACTTGCTGTTTAATTAAAAGTGAAGAAAGATCTGCATAATCCTCGCCTCCGGTCCTGTGATAGAATACAGTTTTAAAGAAAAAAAATTAGTCTATCACTAACAACGCGTGCACCAGACAGCATAAAGAGCTTGCACTCTAATACAACATTTGAAACATTTAATAGTGCACATTAAAACATTTAATAGTGTGCACATATATACAACAACACCCCATTGCCCGAGTCAGTGCTGCCAATGCCAGAACGCTGAGAGTTATTTGGTCTGAGGTTTCAGGGCTCTATGTAGTGCAGTACCACATTATGCAGGGATGAGGTACCCTTGTCCCAGTAAAACTGACTGTAGAAGAGTTAATCGAAACAGTGGAGCTTATCATTGGCATTCTTCCTGCCTATTCTGACAGAAAAGGAAAAACTTTACAATCTGTGTTGAATGTGAGATGGTATTCTTGTTAATTCATGTCTTAGCTCTGGGGGAGAGAGGACAGCATTTATTTGAACATGACTGTCATCAGAAACCATCTTGAAAAACCAACTATATACCATCCAGGACAGCTGAGGGGTTGTGAAATCTCTATTATGGGGTTACCACAATCCAACATTAGCGTACAGCCCACCCACAGCATACCAATGGTTGGTTTTATTGCCACTCTCATTTGCTTGCTTCTTATTCAATGGTTTTCCTTATCTCAGCATGTCCTTAGGGTATTTTTATCTCAACTAGGTTGTTTTGTTTGTTTCAAACAATATCACACAGATTTTCTGGAGATTCACTTGCAGCTCTCTTGCAGTGGCCTTAAAGTAACGGCAACACTTTTTACTGGGCTGATTTTTTAAATGGCAAACAGCTTCCTCAAAGGATGTCCCAGTGCTAGCTCAAAAACGCAAGACATGATTAAAGTGCACACTTATACTGAGGTGATAAATCAAGTCTTCAGGAGCATCTGAAAATGTTTTTCTGGTTTGATGGAACAAATAACAAGAGGGAGCTGATTTCAAGCTTAAGCTGAAAGGTGGGAGAATAATCCTCCTCCACGTCTTTGCTGTTTAAACTTTGCAATTCTAAATAGAAAGACTGTACTTGATCTCAGGTGTCTACTTGGAAAATAGAGAAGAAATCTATCCTGAGATAATTTGAACCAATACTATTATAATATGCCCTGTGACCCAACACTAGTGCTTTAAACTGAATGTGCTTAACAATTGATAACCAGTGAAGCTGTCTGAGCTGATGTAACATGGAGCAGCACAAGACTGTCCGAGGACCAAAGGTGCATCTGCAATTTGAGTCACCTGCAGTAGACTCAGAAAGACTCTAGGGAGACCCAAGTACAGGCTATTAGCATAATCAAGTTGGGACATAATTAGAGCACGTACCACGGATTTACGCACCTGAAGTAGAAGGGTGCCCAAAATGTTTTATTCGGAATTGAAAAGCATGTTCTTGAAACTGCCAGCACTTGGGGGCGAAAAGACAGCTCAGCTAATTATCAGATTTAAAACCCAGATTTGTAGCTGTAGATACTGGAGGAGGTGGAGTAGGCAGGTCTTCTGGCCACCAATCTCTCATTGACACGTCATTTCCGCGTTCCCATGGCAACATGGGAACGCTACCGGACACAGCAAACGCGGACTTCTGGGGCCTGGAGAGAAAACCGAGGACGGACTCTCAGGAAGAGGAGGAGAACGCCACGGAGCGGACAGAAGTCAACGGAGAATGAGATCAAGACGAGAAGGACGAGAAACGAGCTGTCCCAGGAGGCGAGAAGACGGAGACCAATCACAGCGAAACGCTGGAGCAAAGAAGCCGAGGATCCTGCCACGACCCAGGAGGGTCGTGGCTTGCGAAGGTACGGTCCCTCCTGGGGACACGGGAACCTGCTATAAAAGGGGTACTGGGGAAGGGACCAGGGGAGGTGGGAGAGGAGAAAAGGAGGGCGGCACAACTCAATTAAGGAAAAGTGTTATTTTTTTTCTTCACGCACTGGGAGCACTTTCCAGTTCTATTGTAGGCACTGCTAAGAAATTACTTATTCCTCATATGCATGGTGGTGTACCCTCACTCTCTACCTCTCTTTACAAACCCTTCCCCTCCAATACGCTAAAGACAAACCCCAGACCTACCCCGCCACTTACCTTCGCGTTGTTTTTGTTTCTTTTACCGGTAACCTACTGGAGCCACCAGAATCCACCGACCTAGGAGGGAAACAAGAACACGCCGGCATTAATGAAGAACTGGGAAAACCCAAGCGAGATAAATGTTATACTAGACTATATTCACTCAGAGTAAAAGAAGATTAAAATTATCCCATTACTTACCTCATTACGCAGTCTCAGTCTTGTTTGTACCGCCCCAGCCTATCACAGTGGTGTCAGAAGTGGGATCTCCTTTTCCCCATTCAAAGGCTGATTGGCGGTATAGACAATGAGTGACAAACCCACCCTGGAGGACATGATTAAACAACACACAGCTTTCAGGGCACTCACGAAAGTCAATTTCGGAGTTAGGTGATGTAATAGATCTTCTGTATGGAAGGCAATCACGCCAAAATTTGGTTCAGGCCTGGCTGTGGTGGCTAATTGTATATGAATTTCAAGGACGTGTTTCTAATTATGAACGAACTGCTTCAAGAAATAAATTTATCCTGAACCAAATTTTGGCGTGATTGCCTTCCATACAGAAGATCTATTACATCACCTAACTCCGAAATTGACTTTCGTGAGTGCCCTGACAGCTGTGTGTTGTTACTGTTAGTTTCCCTTGAAACATTGGAGGAGTCAGGAAGATCCTCCTGTCAGGAGCACCATGACATAATGGATATGTGAACTTTACTACATGGACTCACTGTGAGCGCCCATTGCCTATGACCTACTTCCTAGTGGCTATTTGTCTGGACATGATTAAACAGCTGGCGGAAGGCCAGCGCCATTTACAACTGGTATGGGAAGCACACCAACGAGAGGCTAAGGAAGACAGGGAGGCCTTACAATCAGCCCTAAAAAGCCAAGCTACTATCTTGGCAAACAATCAACTTGTACATGAAACTGCGCTGCAGAAGTTAACAGATACAATAGCCGCCAGTAAAGTACACCCCAATGTCCCTAGTTCTGTTTTACAAACAATTCCAGGAGGGGGAAGACCCGGACTCTTTCTTTACCAACTTTGAACGGGTGGCTTCCTCCGCTCAATGGCCTGAGGATCGATGGGGACAACACATCGCACCTTTACTCACAGGAATTATGCAGGCGGCATACCAAGTGGCTAATCCTGGTGGTACCACCCCGTATAAGGACATAAAAAGGAGTATCTTGGAAAGGGTTGGTCATGATGCAGAGTATTATAGAGTAAAATTCCGGAAAGTGAAATGGGGACAGAATGAGGACCCTCGTACCTTTTACTTCCGGGTTAAAGATTTAGCACTCAAATGGTTGGGCTCTATAGGAACCAGCAGGGAAGATGTTATAAAGACAATTATCCTCGAACAGTATTTGGATTCCTTACCCTCCAGTACTAAAAATTAGATAAGGCAACATCCAAAGGTGGATACGGAGCTCGCTATAGACCTGGCTTGTGCCTACCACCGGTCCACCGATGTGAGGCCACTACAGTCCAGACCCACCATAAAACCCCTCGCACCACCACCAAAACCTGTCCCACTATACCCGCTGGAAGACTCAGGGACACATAAGTAAGGGTAGAGTCACCCGATGCATGTACCACAATGTTTTAGTTGTGGGGAATGGGGTCATATAGCAAGAGTATGTCCCAGGAAAACGGAAGGAGTTGAACCCATGGAGATAGGGGTAACCCGACGCAGGATATTATGTACAGGAGTTGGGAATGCCAAATTTAAACAAGTCATAAAAATAAACGGACGCTTCCTCTCTGCCCTCATTGACTCAGGTTGTAGTCAATCCGTAATACGGAAAAATTTAATAGATCCTATAGGCATAACCTCAAGTCAATGGGTCACTATTTGTTGTATACATGGCGATAAAGAGCAGTATCCCCTGACAATAGTTGAACTAGAATGGGGTGAATATCGCAACTTCCTTCCCGTAGGGGTTATGGACCAGCTGATTGAAGATTGTATTATCGGCACTGATTATATCCGGTTTCAACAACTCCTAGACAGAACCCAAACCCAGAAGGAGAACCCGGAGTGGTGGACTGAAGCCCCATTTTCTAATAGCTTCATTGAGTGCCCACCAAACCACAGGAAACTCACCGAAGGGAGAAAAGACACGAGAAATTGAAATTTCAGGAAACCCGAGAGAGTACAAACCCTATAAGGGTGGTAGCCGAGACTAGTGGCGCTCCCGTAAGCTTCCGCACCCACCAGAGAGAAGACCCTACCCTCACTCATGCTTGGAGAACAGCTAAAACTGAAGAGACGGATGAGGTGGGTCCCTATTTCCTAGTACAGAAAAACCTTTATAGGATTACCACAACTAACACGGGAGAATGCAAACAACAATTAGTAGTTCCAGAAGTATATAGAAATCAAGTACTCTTCCTAGCACATAATCAACCCGGAGGGGGCCATTTCTGTGGTTCTAAAAATTCTGGACCCATGTAATTTACTTTGCCACAGCAGTACGATTTTAGTATCAAAAGACCGATAATGACTAGTACACTAAGCATGAGCATTTTCGCTCAATTCCAGCAGCGTTTTCACCTCGAAATCGCCATTTTCGTCCTGCACTCGTGGCTCCCATTTTATACACGGCAGCCATTTTTAAAAGTTGCCCTCACATAGGCTTATAATACAGTCAGATTTGATTCCAAGGACACGTACACCTTGATTGACTTTTCTCTGACCTGGGCAAGCTGGAACCATTGCCTCAGGCCAAACCTGTTTGGTCAGTCCCTCTCCCAGTGGCCGAATCAGATAGCATCAAGGCACACCATGCCATAAAACCCTTATTATCGCTCACACACCCTGCCTAATCTTGCTCACACCTGCACCTGCTCTTTTCTTCTTCTTACTTTACGAGGGGGAGGTGCCCGTTTTTATTGGGGGTCCACACTTATCTGATGTAAAATACTAGGCCTTGCCGGGTAATTTATTATGGGTTGGATGACATGAAATATGAGGTTTCATCATGACACTGTTTTTTCCTTTGTAGTGAAAACATGTGAATGACCAACCAAAATGTCAAGAATGTTTGCCTGAAGCTTAAAAAACTGTATATAAGGAAACCTGACTTTGCATTGACACACAGTCTCCTGAGAACATACAAACCGTGCTGTTGTACTTCTAGGACGCTTGTTACTTGGTTGCAGCCAATAAATGTGATCTTTGACTTCACCTAGAAGACTCTGAGTTTCTGTGGTCTGAATCAGGAAAGTACCCGAGGTCTTTGGGTGTACCCTGGCACCACTGGGTTACCGGATCAGTACCGGTTCTGAAAAACCCAGTACCTCAGCGGTACCGGTCCAAGCCTGAGGTCCGTGAGGAGCTTCGTGTGAAAATTCTGGAGGAAGGCCGCCACTTCATCGACCCCTGCATGTCGACGTGGTCCGAAAGTCTTTGCTGCGAGGTTCCCCGCTTCCCGACGGCTACGAAGGACTGCTGCCCTGGCTATCGCCCTGATTTGGACCCTTGATGTTTGGTAGAGCGAAACGATAAGACGAGTCTTCTGGTGACGTCATCGATATTTTCAGTTAAGTATAAGTGGAGCGTCTCCCAGTCCTTAGTTGGACACTTGGTTTGGTCCTTAGTTGGACATTTGGTTTGGTATCACTTTGATTTGGAACTTGCAAGTACCAAAGCCGAAGGACTCGTGTATTCACGAGACTATCGTAAACAATAATCCTTTGAAGTTTGAAGTTAGACTAGTGAGCGAAGATGCCTGGTCTTAGCAGACTTGGAAATTTGTTTTGTCTTGGTTGTAAAAGGGACTCCCGGTTGGAGGACTCATGTCCGGTTCCGCCGATTGGAACTCCAACATATGAACTATATGTGAAGCACGGAGTAGGCCCCATCACATATAATGAAGTATGGATCCGTTACACCAGAAAAGATGGTGTTTTAAAATGGCCCCAAAATGGTAGCTTTGACACAGAAATCTTAGATAACCTCGAAGGTAGACTTTTTAAGAAGAAAGCCCGGCCGGCAATGTTTGATTCTTTCCGCTTATGGCGTAAGGAAGCCAAGCAAAAGGATATTAAATTAGCTAAGAAAAATAAGAGAGAAAAAGGTATTTCGATTATGCAAGCTGCTACACAGTTTAAAGATAACGAAGTAGAACAGTTGAATGAGCAGTTGCATAGGCGACATAAAATGACAGTAGATAAATGCTATCCAGTTTTGCCGCCTCTTCAGCAAGATGCAGCAAAAGACTCTGAAAAAGATCCCCTAATGTCGCATTTGCTAAGTTCGCCACCACCCTATGCGCAGAATGCCACGGCACCTCCGCAACCTCTAGTTGCACAACCAGTGGTTGCATTGCCTCCTGCTCCTCCACAGCACCCACCAGCTATTCTTCAGTTGGGTCCTATTCCTCCGGTGCAGCCTCCTCAAGGGCCTCCGGCTTTGACATCTGCTCTGCCTTTACTTCCTACAACTTTGACTACTATAGCGACTACCACTCCTGGTATTGTTTCTGACACTGCTTCTGTCTCTGCCTTGTCTCATTCTGTTTTTCCTCCTGTTCATTTGTCAACCTCTCCCTCTATCCGTCAGAGAATGACAAACACTGTGACTAGTCTTTTATCCCCTCTCTTTGGGTCATTAGCTACGACCCCAGTTTCAGAGCGTAAACAATTGCGTAGCCAATTGCCTGATGGTAGGGAGAAAGAGACACTGAATTATTTGGCGCATAAATGGGTTACTGAACCAGCAAGATATGAACTAGAGTCTGTTATGGATGTCTTCCATCAGTGGGAAGAACCAAAACAGAGATACGTTTTTGAGAAAATGTGTACTTTTCTTTCTGAGGATTTAGAGGAAAATGGTTTGGAGCCCAATCCGCCTAAGTTGTGTCGTGTACGGTTCGATTTTGCGACAGGTTTGATTGTGGGTTCAGATATCGAGAAAGCAGTTGCGATGTTATTGTCGTTTAGGACTGAAGGTGTTTCCAGGTTATTGTTTAAATATGATTCTTCTGCTAAAAAGAAAGGGAAACAGTACCCCATGAGAGAAGTTCCCCCACAATGGAGGGAAGGGGACCCAAATGCTAATCCACCTGTCCTGCCTCATTTCCTGCGTGTATGGGTACACGTTCCATGGAAGCGAGCTGAAGTTTTAGCCCTTAAGCAGACATTGCCTGATCCCCGTAAGAATCCCACAGGGTATTACAAGGAATTGTCACAGACTGCGGGGTCTTGCATTATGAATTTAGCTGACATAGACATGTTGTTTGGGAATGTTGTTCCACAGCCTTTATGGGGAAAGATTCGCCATACAGACCATGCTCAAGAGTTAGGTGACACATGGGCTAATATTGCTGCTGCAGATGCCCGACAAATTGGTAGTGCTAAACCTGAGCCTTTAGTGACAGAGCTTCCTGGTAGGATTATTGATTACATGAAAACTATAATGCCTGCGATGCGTGTAAACTGGGATAAATTGTCTGCATGTAAGCAAAAGAAAGATGAAACGGTATCAGATTTCTTCACCAGGTTTGAAGAAACGTTTGTGGACCACAGTGGTCAAGATATGAGCACGGAAGGTGGTCAACGTTTGTTCGTGGATAAATTTGTGCATAATCTGCTTCCTGAGTTGTGTAAAAAGTTAAAAGATTCAGAAAGTTCTTGGGCAGTTTCCTCTTCAGCGCAGATATTGGCTACTGCACAGTACTACGAAAATAGAGATAAAGATGAGAGAGATAGAGTAGAGAAGAAAACTAAAGAATTGAAAACGAAGGTTCTGTTACAACAAGCGTACCCGCCATGTGGTGGTCAAAATAGTGGTGCACAGAGTAACTATCAGAACAACTATCAGAATAACTATCAGCCCCAACCGTTTCAGAGAAACTCGCAAAGAGACGAGTATGCTCAACCACGTATCCCAGTAGGTCCCAATCAGTGTTCATATTGCAAGGAAGAGGATCATTTCAAGTATAGTTGCCCTGCTTTGCTACAGCGCGCAAATGGTACTTCTGGTTTAAGAGGTCGAGGTGTTCCACAAGCACCTAGAGGAAGAGGACGTGGATATGTTCCCCAGAGCACGCGCCCATTCCTCCCTCAAAACTCAATGAACAGATTTGATCAACAGGTTAATGCATCTGGTAGGACGGCTCAGTACTATACTGATGATTACTATACAGAGGATGAGCATTTGGACAGTAATGATTGCTAGGACAGCCATAGACAAAGAGAGGGAATTGTTTCAGTTCCAGTAGATCAGAGTGGGCCTTATGTTAAGGTGATTGCATCAGGTGTGTCAGAACCTTTTCTGTTGGATACTGGTGCTACCAAGAGTTCTATTATGCACTCAAAACTCCCTGGCGTACCTTTGTCTGGCGAAACAAATGTATAAGTAGGGTTTTCCGGCGCCCCAGTTAGAAATCCGATTTCTAACCCTATATCTCTTTTTGTTGGACCTTGTAAATTTGAAACACCCCTTATTTTGACGACAGGTTGTGGTGAGAACTTGTTAGGATTAGATCTGTTAAAGAGATTGTATGCGACATTGTATTGCTCTCCTTCTGGAGTGCAACTCACATTGGGTAAGAAAGTGGTTTCACCAATGTATTTGTCAAAGGACAGATTTCCACCAGAATTTTCGTCTCTTCCTAATACTCTTTGGGCTACTGGACCTAATGATGTAGGTCTTTTGGAAATTCAGCCATATGTGATAACATTAAAAGCCAATGTTAAAATGCCACGTATTCCCCAATACAAGATCTCTAGTGAAGGGGAAAAAGCGTTGTTAGCAATTATTTGTGATCTGATTGAGAAGGATGTAATTGAAGAGACAAGAGGCAACGTTTGCAATAGTCCTGTTTTGCCTGTCTTGAAGAATACTGACCCTACTCAGCCACATGTTTATAGGTTTGTAATTGATCTTAGAGAGGTGAACAAAATAGTTGTGCCACAGTTTCCAGTCGTCCCCGATATCACTGCATTGTTGACAATGATTCCAGCTTCAGCCACTTGGTTTTCAGTGATAGACCTGAAAAATGCTTTCTTCAGCATCCCTATTGCAGAAGAGAGCAGGGACATTTTTGGCTTCAATTTGGGAGGACGAAGCTTCAGATTTAAGAGAGCTCCTCAAGGCTATTGTGAAAGTCCATCTATCTATAGTCAGGCTTTGAAAGCACAACTTGACACTCTTATGTTACCTGATGGCGCCACTCTCATTCAATATGTCGATGATTTGCTATTTGCTGCAGATACTAAGGAGATCTGCAAAGAAGCAACATTGTCATTATTGCGTCATTTGTCTGATTTACACCACAAAGTGTCCCTTTCAAAGTTACAGTATTGTCAAAAAGAAGTAACCTATTTAGGTCATCTCTTTTCGAAGGAGGGAAGGCAACTGACCCCAGAGAGAATCAGGGCTGTTGCAGCAATGAGTGTGCCAAGAACACAGAGAGAAGTGCGTGCTTTCTTGGGTATTACATCATATTGCAGACAATGGATACATAATTTTTCGTTAATAGCCAAACCCTTGGTGGCATTAACTTGTAAAGATACACCAAATCCCGTCCCATGGTCTGAAGATTGTCAGAAAAGTTTTGTCGAATTACGTGATGCATTATGTTCAGCTCCTGTGTTGGGTACCCCCAACTACAGCAAGCCTTTTACATTGTATGTCCATGAGAAAGAAGGTTGTGCGTTAGCAGTTTTGACACAACAGTTTGGAGACCGGGAGCGTCCATGCGCCTATTTCTCTTCAACCTTAGACCCAGTAGCTAAGGCACTACCAAGCTGCTTAAGAGCGGCAGCGGCAACTGCTGTTTCTATCCGACAGTCTGCTGGTTTAGTGATGAATAACACATTAATCGTAATGGTTCCACATGCAGTGGACACGTTGTTAAACAGAACCAAGACACAGCATTTAACTAGTGCTCGATTGTCAGGTTACGAGTTGACATTGTTAGCAAGCCATGTACATATAAAAAGATGCACTACACTTAACCCAGCTACGTTATTGCCAATTGTGACGGAGTTAGATACTTCTGAACAACATGATTGTTTCCATAGAACAGAAGAAGAAACGAAAGGGAGAATAGACCTTCTGGACACTCCCCTTGCAAAGAGTGATGGTACTTTGTGGGTGGATGGTTCATGCTTTAAGCTCATGAATGGTGACACGACTGCGGCGTATGCTGTGACAACTTTGTGTACGATTGTTGAAGCTGCACGTATCCCACACAATTCAGCCCAAGCAGCTGAGTTAATAGCCCTAACAAGAGCATGTACAGTATCAAAAGGAATGAAAGTGACTATCTATACCGATAGCCAATATGCGTTTGGTGTGGCCCATAGTTTTGGGCGTTTGTGGAAGGAACGTGGGTTCCTGACCTCGCATGGAACTAAAATACAGCATGGTCAGTTGGTAAATGAGCTCCTTGATTCACTTACTTTACCGTTGCAAGTTGCGATTGTGAAGTTTAGCGCACATAAAAAGGTGACTGATGATGTTGGTCGTGGGAATGCATTTGCTGACGAGGTCGCAAAAGAAACGGCAAGGAATGTGATGAGCCGAATGTATGTCGCAGGCCCTGCAAGATGGATTGGTGATGTTGGAATGTGTGAAGACACGATAGAAAGCGTGAAATCGATTCAAGCTGAAGCCACAGAGAGAGAATTGAGTGTGTGGAGAGAAAGTACGGGTAAATTGGATGCGAATGGTTGTTGGGTCGAGTTGTCAGAACATCAAAGATGGTTGCTACCCGATGCGTATATGCTTGCAGTAGTTACAATGGCTCATTGAATGGCTCATATCAGTGTGAAAGGGATTTGTAAGTTGTTGGCCCCAGTATGGCAAAATGCAGGAATTCCCAAGTGCGCAGAAAATGTGGTTAAAAATTGCATGGTATGCCTGAAACACAACCCTGGTAAGGGAACCCCAACTCCAGCTGGTCATTTTGCACCTCCTACGTATCCGTTTGAGGTTTTGCAGCTAGATTTCATCCACATGGAGAGGTGCAACAACTTAAAATACGTACTCGCCTATCCCCTAAAAGACAATACTGCGCTATCCACAGCCAAAGCCCTTGTGAAAGAGTTCTTCCCTAGATTCGGAATGCCGAGAATGATCTGGAGTGACAATGGAAGTGAATTTGTGGGTCAAGTGATGAAGAAAGTATGCGAAGGGCTAGGCATAAACCAAAAGTTTCACGCTGCAAATCACCCCCAATCAGCTGGATTAGTGGAGTGCTATAATGGCACTCTAAAGCAAAAATTGGCCAAGATACAAGCGAGCTCTGGTCTTAAATGGCCTGACGCTCTACCTTTAGCACTCCTATCAACCAGAATGACTGTGCATTCACGAGTGAAACTTAGTCCTTATGAAATAGTCTTTGGCCGCCCGGCCAATATATGGGGAGTGCCCAGGCCCAAGAAGTTTAGCGAGATAGAGCATCCTGTTTTGCTTGACTATCTGTATGAATTAACGGCTAAATTGCGTGTTTTACATCAACAGGTCCACGACACCCTGCCTCCGGTCTCTGAATCTCCAGGTCATCCCATTGAGCCTGGATCCTGGGTTTTAATAAAGAACTTTCAGCGAACCAAAAACGAGCAGCCCAGGTGGACCGGACCGCACCTCGTTCTTCTCTCCACAAGATCAGCTGTTCGAGTAGAAGGGAAGAAACACTGGATCCATGGGACCCATTGCAAAAGGGTACCCCTACCTCTGCCATATGACCGGTGGGTTCAGGAAGGTGTCGCCGACTCAGAGACTGAAACCGTGCCACGTTTTCTGCCTTTCAGCGATGCACGAATAAAAGGAACACTCACTGAGAAAGAAAGTGATGACATTTTACAATCAGCAGTATCACCGTCAGTTCGATTGGACACTACAGAACCTGAACTCCTTTTTCAGGACCACACGATACCTGGGACTAACCGTTATAATCTACGACCAAGAATAAAGGACAAATAAAACAGTTTACTTTTCTTCCCTTTAGCAAAGTTCTCCACTATGGCAAATTATTTTTGAATGACTTTTTTTTTTTTTTTTTTTAACCTCCATCCGGGTTCAGCTGTAGGATCGTGGCTGAAAAGACTTAGGGGGGTAGCCTGTGGACACAAGGTCTACAGGTCTGGTTTGTTCTAGGGTGGCTTGGAACATTCAGAACACTCCTAAGTGAAGTAAACCAACCGCCACGAACGGCAACGGTTAGAGGATGGAATCTTTCCAAAATGGAGAACATGTTGAAAGACTAAGTTTCAAGAAGAGAATATGTGAAACGATAACCAGGAAACGTTTTTTGCTGCTGTGCATTTTTATGTTATTTAGTATACTTATGTTTTTTATAGGATATGTTTTATTCTATTTTAACGTGATATTGGCACCCACTACCTCGTCTACACCTCCTCCTTCCACTGTTTCCCCACATTCTTTTCAACTCCTCCCTAAACATGAATCTGCTAGGAGACTAGAGTTAATTAATAACTCCTTCATCCAGCTTTTGCACCAACACCAACTAGTGATAAATACAACTAACTGTTGGGTGTGTGGCCTTATGCCTCACACAGCAGATAAAGGTATCCCTTATCTGATCCTGCCTTTCAGCCACAATGGTTCCGTGTGGGCTTTCAGAACGATATTCATCTATGCACACTACCCCCTACGTTTTGCGGAAGACAACCCTAAGAAAAATGCTTTAGTTAAAGGTATCATAGACATGATGAAGGACAATATCTTCTACGAGACTATCCCCAGAGATGAGACAATAGCATATATAGGATGGAACATGACCGGATATGAAGCCACAATGAGTGAGAAACAGCAAGCTAAGATATCTTCCCTGATTTGGGTTGTACCCCATCAGGGTCACCTGTGTCTGCAAGGTACTGGGAAGAATCCCAGAGCTCAGCTAGGGGAAAGCGTCTGCACTGAGACATATGTCTTCGCATCTCAGACCTCCCCTCCGCTCTTGGCAGCTAAGGGTACCTATTTCATCTGCCATGATAGAGCCTTTACATGGTTGCCCCCTGACTTTTCGGGCACATGCTTCGTTTCGTTCCTGTTGCCCCCTACCTACACAGCAGCGGCAGATTACCACAAGACAAGGATAGTTAGAGGCGTATTCAGTGAAGAAGACACTGCAGGACAAGAATTTGGGGACTTCGTAAAGGGTTTTCTGCCGTTCTGGGGACAAATAGGTAACAGCAGGAGCATAAGGCAATTGATAAGAGTGGTTGAATCCACCGTGGCTGAAACCGCTGGTGCCCTTGGTAACTTGACTGCTGAGCTCCAGTCGGATCGTCTTATGACCCTTCAGAACAGGGTCGCATTAGATGTCATACTTGCAGACCGGGGTGGAGTATGTACATTGATCCAATCGAGTTGCTGTGTTTTTGTCCCAGATAACGCTCCAACAGTATACCAGGCCATCTCCAAACTGCATAGAATTTCCGAATCTATTCATTTAGATAGAGGAGATTGGTCATTAATGGGATGGTTCTGGGAACTGATATCAGCATGGGGATGGAAGATACTGATGGTCATTGGGATGATCTTGGCCATTTTTTTCCTGTTCTGTCTATGCGTGCAGTGTGCTCTTGCGATATGTGGCCTCTGTGTTACATCATGCATAAGGAAACCTGCACCAAGAGACGAGCTAAATACTAGGATGATGTTACAGCAACATCTCAACGACTTTAGAAACATAGACCTGGACTCAGATTAGCATGAGAATAGGTTTATTGCCTATGTAAGGGCAAAAGGAGGGTTTGTGGTTCTAAAAATTCTGGACCCATGTAATTTACTTTGCCACAGCAGTACGATTTTAGTATCAAAAGACCGATAATGACTAGTACACTAAGCATGAGCATTTTCGCTCAATTCCAGCAGCGTTTTCACCTCGAAATCGCCATTTTCGTCCTGCACTCGTGGCTCCCATTTTATACACGGCAGCCATTTTTAAAAGTTGCCCTCACATAGGCTTATAATACAGTCAGATTTGATTCCAAGGACACGTACACCTTGATTGACTTTTCTCTGACCTGGGCAAGCTGGAACCATTGCCTCAGGCCAAACCTGTTTGGTCAGTCCCTCTCCCAGTGGCCGAATCAGATAGCATCAAGGCACACCATGCCATAAAACCCTTATTATCGCTCACACACCCTGCCTAATCTTGCTCACACCTGCACCTGCTCTTTTCTTCTTCTTACTTTACGAGGGGGAGGTGCCCGTTTTTATTGGGGGTCCACACTTATCTGATGTAAAATACTAGGCCTTGCCGGGTAATTTATTATGGGTTGGATGACATGAAATATGAGGTTTCATCATGACACTGTTTTTTCCTTTGTAGTGAAAACATGTGAATGACCAACCAAAATGTCAAGAATGTTTGCCTGAAGCTTAAAAAACTGTATATAAGGAAACCTGACTTTGCATTGACACACAGTCTCCTGAGAACATACAAACCGTGCTGTTGTACTTCTAGGACACTTGTTACTTGGTTGCAGCCAATAAATTCGATCTTTGACTTCACCTAGAAGACTCTGAGTTTCTGTGGTCTGAATCAGGAAAGTACCCGAGGTCTTTGGGTGTAGCCTGGCACCACTGGGTTACCGGATCAGTACCGGTTCTGAAAAACCCAGTACCTCATTTCGGTAGAGAAAAGACAGAGGAATATCTCCTACGGAAGTTTTATTGGCCAGGGGTTTTCGCCCACATTAGGAGATATTGCTTACAATGTCCTAGATGTCAGCTCACAGAACCAGGTATGCCCAGGAAAGCACCATTACAGCCTTTACCCATCATTGACATTCCGTTTAGCAGGGTGGGTATGGATTTAATCGGACCCCTACTTCCCTCGTTTAGGGGACACACATATATTCTGGTTATCGTAGACTATGCCACGAGATACCCGGAAGCCCTTCCCTTATCAAGTATGACTACCAAAACGGTTGCACAAGCCATGATAACGGTCTTCACTCGGACAGGTTTTCCCCAAGAGATCCTCACTGATCAAGGCACACCATTCATGTCGAACCTTATGAAACAGATATGTAGGTTATTAGGAATTACCCAAATAAAAACGTCGGTTTATCATCCTCAAACGGACGGTCTAGTGGAACGCTATAACCGTACCATTAAAACATTATTGAGAAAAGTAGTAGATGACTCTGGGAGGGATTGGGATCAAAAATTACCCTTAGTTCTTTATGCCATTAGAACCCACGAACAGTCCTCCACTGGGCATAGCCCGTTCGAATTGGTCTTCGGAAGACAACCACGTTGTCTTTTGGATATGGCAGCCGAAACATGGGAGGAGGAAGAAGAGGAAGGGAGACCATTGTTAGAATACGTCCATAAGCTTAAAACACACTTACAAAATTTATGGGAGGATGTAAGGCAACACCTCGAGAAGGCCCAAGATACTCAAAAAAACTATTACGACAAGGGAAGTAAATTACGTACATTTCTTCCGAACGATCAAGTCTTGATAATGCGACCCACGTCTGAACAGAAACTATTAGCTAGATGGCAGGGACCCTATAGGGTTATTAGAGCAGTCTCCCCCGTCACGTACCTTATAGAGTTAAGTGTCAATCCCAAAAGAACCCAAATCTACCATGTAAACCTCCTAAAGAAATGGGAAGCCGTAGAAAGGCTAGATATTCAAACAGAGACGGGGTGTTTTATATCTCCATGTAAGGAGCTAGACCTAGAACTGTTTCCCTTGGAAAACCAACAAAGGGAGAGTGTTCCCTATATTAACACCTCTCTAACCACAACCGAGAGAGAGCAACTGTCCTCCCTGTTAAAACAATACTCACAATTCTTTTCTGAGATACCCGGAAGGACCTCCTTGATCTATCACAAAATAAAAACACCGCCAGGACAAACTATCCGACTACGACCTTATTGCATTCCAGAGGCTAGGAAACATGTAATTGAGGAGGAAATAGAGAAAATGATAACCTTAGGAGTAATTGAACCCTCTAGTAGCCCTTGGAGTTCTCAAGTAGTTTTGGTTCCAAAACCCGACGGATCTGTCCGGTTTTGTATCGACTTCCGCAAACTCAATGACATATCACTATTTGACACATATCCTATCCCTCGGGTGGATGATGTCCTAGAAAAATTAGGGAGAGCCAAGTATTTATCCACGTTAGATCTCACTAAAGGCTACTGGCAAATTCCCCTTTCCCCTGAAGACAAAGAGAAAACAGCATTCTCCACACAATCCGGTCTTTATCAGTTCACAGTTCTACCCTTTGTTCTTCACGGAGCCCCTGCTACCTTCCAACGGTTAATGGACAGGCTATTAAAACCCTTTCACACCTTCTCAGCAGCCTATTTAGATGATGTTGTCATTTATAGCGATACCTGGTTGAATCATCTCCAGCATCTCAAACAAGTCTTCACTGCCCTTGCAGAAGCCGGTCTGACGGCTAACCCAAAGAAGTGCATCTTAGGGAATACCAAAATCTCATATCTGGGCTATATCATAGGCAATGTGACCCTGCAACACAAACAACTAAAATTGAAGCCATAAAACAAGCTGAAACCCCAAAAAACAAGAAAGAATTGCGTTCCTTTTTAGGACTGGTGGGCTATTACCGTAGATTCATACCGAGATACTCCACTATCGCGGCTCCTCTTACTGATCTACTGGCCAAACACCGCCCCAACACGTTAGCACCGTTTACAGAGTCTCAAAAGACTAGTTTTGAACGGTTAAGAACATCCTTTACCACAGACCCAGTGTTACAATGTCCTGATTTCTCTAGACCATTCCATCTGTACACTGATGCTTCTAACATCGGTCTCGGGGCTGTACTCACTCAGCCTGATAACGAGGGACGTGACCACCCGGTTGTCTTTATCAGTAGGAAACTTCTTCCCCGCGAATGTCACTACCCTACCATTGAGAAGGAGTGTTTGGCCATTAAGTGGGCGGTGGAGAACTTACAATATTACCTTCTTGGCAGACCTTTTATACTGTATACAGATCACGCTCCTCTTACTTGGCATGCTTCCAACATGGATTCCAATTCTAGAGTGTTAAGGTGGTTCCTTGAACTTCAACCTTTTACCTTCCAGGTATGCCATGTCCCGGGGTCTCAACAAGTCCCGCAGATTACCTGTCCCGGTTCCCCTGCTCCTCTTCGGTCCTCGACCAGGACCGTTCATGGGATGGGGTGTGTGAACGGGTCTCCGAGATCACGTCCCCGCCTACACAAAACAGGAACCCCTCGGGCAAACCCGACACGTCATTTCCCCGTTCCCATGGCAACATGGGAACGCTACCGGACACAGCAAACGCGGACTTCCGGGGCCTGGAGAGAAAACCGAGGACGGACTCTCAGGAAGAGGAGGAGAACGCCACGGAGCGGACAGAAGTCGACGGAGAATGAGATCAAGACGAGAAGGACGAGAAACGAGCTGTCCCAGGAGGCGAGAAGACGGAGACCAATCACAGCGAAACGCCGGAGCAAAGAAGCTGAGGATCCTGCCACGACCCAGGAGGGTCGTGGCTTGCGAAGGTACGGTCCCTCCTGGGGACACGGGAACCTGCTATAAAAGGGGCACTGGGGAAGGGACCAGGGGAGGTGGGAGAGGAGAAAAGGAGGGCGGCACAACTCAATTAAGGAAAAGTGTTTTTTTTTTCTTCACGCACTGGGAGCACTACGTTCTATTGTAGGCACCGCTAAGAAATTACTTATTCCTCATATGCACGGTGGTGTACCCTCACTCTCTACCTCTCTTTACAAACCCTTCCCCTCCAATACGCTAAAGACAAACCCCAGACCTACCCCGCCACTTACCTTCGCGTTGTTTTTGTTTCTTTTACCGGTAACCTACTGGAGCCACCAGAATCCACCGACCTCGGAGGGAAACAAGAACACGCCAGCATTAATGAAGAACTGGAAAAACCCAAGCGAGATAAATGTTATACTAGACTATATTCACTCAGAGTAAAAGAAGATTAAAATTATCCCATTACTTACCTCATTACGCAGTCTCAGTCTTGTTTGTACCGCCCTAGCCTATCACAGTCCCACCCCGCAGGAATGAACAGGTGTACAGAAACCACAAAAGCTACCATTCCATGAATGTGCAGATGGTGTTTTTGGCAGACCAGAACATCTCCCATGTGAATGCCAAGTATCCTGGCTCAGTGCATGACGCTTACATTTTGAGGAATAGCAGCATCCCTTATGTGATGGGGCAACTCCAGAGGCACTGTGTGTGGCTAATAGGTGAGCCCAAGGTCCCCACACAGTTTGAATAGGTGTCTGGGTATGGGAGAGTCCCTAAGGGTTTGTGTATGTCTAACAGATACCCCTCGATATTTCCAGGTGACTCTGGTTACCCCAACCTGTCATGGCTACTGACCACAGTGAGGAATCCCAGGACAAGGGCAGAGGAACGCTACAATGAGGCACATGGGTGAACTAGGAGGATTATAGAGCGGACTTTCAGCCTCCTGAAGGCCAGGTTCTGGTGCCTCCATCTGACAGGTGGCTCCCTATACTACTCCCCAAAGAAGGTGGGCCAGATCATCGTCGCATGCTGTATGTTGCACAACCTGGCATTGCGATGCCAAGTGCCTTTTCTGCAGGAAAGTGGGCCTGATGTTGGTCTTGTGGCAGCTGTGGATCCTGTGGACAGTGAAGAAGAGGCGGCAGAAGAAGACAACCGAAACAACATCATCATGCAATACTTCCAGTGAGACACAGGTACGAGACTGGCACTGCTCCTATCATATCAGACTACTGTAGGACATTGCATGAGTCTGCCTTTTTACCTCCTCTGTGTATGAACCCTGACAGTTCACTTTGCCTTTCCTTTTCACAGATCTGGGTACCACATTCTGCCTTGTGCTATGTTCACTGCTGCCCAACAACTTTCATACTTTGGTATGTGCAAATGAACATTGACATTGATATTTGTCAGAGAGGTTGTGAAAGTACAGACTGACTCCAGATTGTTCTGTGATTCAAGGGTGTTTATTTAAGTGCTAATCAGTGGAGGGGGATGTCCAATGGGCTGGGGTGTTGGTGGAGGAATATCCATGGTAGAGTCCAGTCTCATTGTATCACAGGTGCATTGTCCAAGGGGGCATGGGAAGTGGAGCAATGGCAGTTCAAGGTGGCCAGGGTGACATAGTGGGACAGAAGGGTGACAATCAGGAGAGTCTTATTTCCTGGTGGGGGCCTTGGCAATGTTCTCTGTCTTGTGCCTGGATCGCAGGGGCCGTTTGCGGGGTGGTTCTCCTTCTGCAGGGGGTGGGGTGCTGGTGGCCTGTTGGTCCTGTGGCGGGAACTCCTGTCCACTAGCACCGGCAGACTGTTCATCATTCAGGCTAGTGTCAGGGGCCCGTTGGTGTGCCACTGTCTCCCTCATGGTGTTGGCCATGACAGCCAGCACCCCTGCAATGGTGACCAGGGTGGTGTTAATGGACTTCAAGTCCTCCCTGATCCCCAGGTACTGTTCCTCCTGCAGCCATTGGGTCTCCTGAAACTTGGCCAGGACCGTGCTCATGGTCTCCTGAGAATGGTGGTATGCTCCCATGATGTTGGAGAGTGCCTCGTGGAGAGTGGGTTTCCTGGGCCTGTCCTTCCCCTGTCACACAGCAGTCCTCCCAGCTTCCCTGTTGTCCAGTGTCTCTGTCCTCTGAACCGTGTGCCCACTGCCACTGACCCCAGGTCCCTGATAGTCCTGGGTTAGTGGGTTTGCCTGGGGTCCCTGTACTGGTGGACACACTGCTGATTGACGTGTCCTGGGGACAGTTGCATGGGCCTGCTGGGTGGGTGCTGTGGTGGTGTTTCCTGAGGGGGGAGGTTCAATGGTGGTTTGGGTCTGTGGCAGTGGAACCGACTGTCCAGAGGTCCCTGATGGGCTGGTCATCTTGATCTAGGCGTGCAGAGCTGCTGTTGTTACTGTGGGCCTCTTCTGTGGGGGGACTGGATATGGCTGGCACCTCCTGTCCAGTGACGTTGGGTAGGGGTCCTGTTGGGATGCAAATGCAGTGTTAATGTGTCTGCATTTGCCATCTTGTGTATGGGTGTATTTACCTCTATGGTTGTGATTTCCCTGTCAGCTTGGCCTTGTGTGAGAGGTAATTTTGAGGGCTGGGTGAGTCTCTCTACTGGGCATGCTGTGGTGATGGGTGTCCATGCAGGTCTGTAATGGGTGTCCATGCATTGGTGTTACATACTGGGCTTGGTATTGGGATATGTGGGTTGTGATAGTGGGGTATCTGTGAGGTGTTGGAGTGATGGGTGTGAGGGTAGGGGTAGGAGTTTGTGATGGCATGCAGGTAGGGTGGGGGGATATAATAGTAAAGAGTTGACTTACCAGAGTCCAGTCCTCCTGCTACTCCTGCAAGGCCCTCAGGATGCATGATTGCCAAGACTTGCTCCTCCCATGTTGTTAGTTGTGGGGGAGGAGGTTGGGGTCCACCGCCAGTCCTCTGTACGGCAACCACGGAGCGCACTTACCCCCGTAGGTTGTTCCACCTCTTCCTGATGTCATCCCGTGTTCTTGGGTGCTGTCCCACTGCGTTGACCCTGTTGACAATTCTCCATCATAGCTCCATCTTCCTTGCAATGGAGGTCTGCTGCACCTGTGATCCAAATAGCTGTGGCTCTACCCAGATGATTTCCTCCACCATGACCCTGAGCTCCTCCTCAGAAAACCTGGGGTGTCTTTTAGGTGCCATAATGTGGTGTGGGTGATGTGTGAGGTGATGTTTGTTGTGATGTGTGATGTGATGTGTTGGGGTGTGTTCTTTGAGGTGCGTGGATGTTGTATGAGTGATGGTGTTGTGTGCCTCTGGATGCTGGTGTTGTCTTTGCTATTCTCTCTCTCTCTGCTTCTTCCAAAAATGTCGTTGTAAGGGGTTGTGGGTAATGTGGGTATGTGTTTTATAGTAGTGTGAGTTTGTGGGTGTGGTGTGTGTATGTGTATCAGGTGTGTGCATTTTGATTTGTCTAATGTGGTTGTGTTTTGTAAATGTGTGTGTATTTTGAGCGCAGCGGTGTGTACCGCCAATGGATTACCGCGGTTGAAAGACCGTTGCGTTGACTCATGGGTCGTGATACTGTGGGCGTATTTCTGTTGGCGTGACGGTGTAGGTTTCGCTATCGCCAGTTTATCACTGACCTTTGGTGTGGCGGACTTGTGTGGGTGACTGTATAATGACGGATTACGAGATGTGGGTCATAATACCTGTAGTGGGTTTCCGCCGAGGCCACGGTATGTTTGCGGCCGTCAGCATGGCAGTAAGCAGGATTTACTGCCAGGGTTGTAATGAGGGCCTAGGTCCACAGCTTTCAGTAATGACTCATTGAAGGGTCCCTGGATTCCTGTAATGATTCAGTGGGGGTTCCTGGGTTCCAGTAATGACAAAGTGGGGGTCCACAGAAGTCCAAATGTTGGGAACCACTGTACTATACCAAGAGGAGGCACACAAGCATATGCAATAACCCCAAGTCCTAGGTATGAGAGATACGCCGGAGAAATAGAAATGCCAAGATACATGTCATAGGCACAGAGCTAAGGTTTGTGCTATAACTACTGCACCTTCCCTGTATCTATTACCCCCGATCTGAACCAAAAGAGAAGGAGAGCAAGAACACAAAGGAGGAGGATGTGCAGGATATAATACCCATGATTGCTGATTTTTTCAGTGGTGCAGACACAACTTCTGAACCAATGGCATCACAAGGAAGTAACATTCAAGTGATACCAGCAATGAAAACCCTTCTTCTTGTAACCTTCTCCCCTTGAGGAACTACCCCATGCTTGGGGGTAGAATTATGTTCCATGTCCCATGGACCTCCTCTGATTTACTGAGCATCAAGAAAGAATTCCCCAATATTGTGGAAAATTCCATTCAATTCTGAAAAGAACTACAAAGTGGGCTTGAGGTGTACAGACCCAGTTGGACAGATGTGAACCAGTTATTGTGATTGATGGTGCTGACTGAAGCAAGAGAAAAACTTGTAGAGAAGGCTCGTGGCAGAGAGTGCGGGAAATTATGGCAATTACAGGCAGCAAAGGATGCATTGTGCAGTGTTATTGTGGATGTGTGCTGCTAGAAAGTAGGTCTCTAGTTGGCAGAGGTATGCACCCTGTCCAAGTAAGGACTACAATCCTAGTCTGGTAAGTCTGTTACACTTCCTTAATTAACCTGTGCTCATCCTCTGGTAGCCTGGCACAGAGCAGTCAGGCTTAACTTAAGAGGCAATGTGTAAAGTATTTGTGAAATACTTAATTACAGTAATACAGTGAACAACACTACAAAAATACTCTACATCAGTTTAGAAGAATAGATGATATTTATCTGAGTAAAACAAGACCAAAATGACAAACATCTAATAATTTGAAGTTGAGATATGAATTTTTAAAGTATAAGAGCCTCATTATGAACTCAGTGGGATTTCCCGCCGAGTTCAGGCTGGCGGTCTAAACACAGACTGCCAGTCTGTTGAGGACCTCCCTGGCTCAATAAACAACATTCCGCTGGGCCTGGACATTGCCAACGGCTCCACATGGAGCCTTCATCAATATAACAGTGCAGCGGTGCAGCAGCACCCGTTGCAGATATCACTGCCCGTAAATCGGGCAGTGACATGCGCGACGGGGCTGTGCACTGGGGCCCCTGCACTGCCCATGCCAAGTGCGTGGGCAGTGCAGGGGCCCCCTGGGGGGGGCCCAGAGCACCCCTGTCGCCAGCCAGGGAAAGGCTGGGGGAACACAGGTTCTTTATAGTCGGATAAGGAACTCCACCATCGTCAGGCTGCCTGGCGGTGGTAGCCTGGCGGTGGCGGTGGTAGCCTGGGGGTGGCGGAGTTCCACCTGTGGCGGTCTCCCTGTGAATAAAATATGGCGGTCTGGACCGCCATGTTCATAATGACCGCCTAAATGTGAAAACGGTGCTTAGACATCATTAGAGGTCAAAAGGTTACTTGAAGTCACGAGGGACTGGTGCTAATCCAAAGTTCAGGCTTACTGCAGTAGAGGGAAGGCCAGCTACACAACCCATGCAGGGTCTGCTGAAACAGTACATTTGATGGAGCAAAGTATCAACGTTGAGGGCACGATGCATTGTTTTTTTTTCCAAAATCAGTTGCAGAACCCACTTTTGAGTCCCATGTCTGGAGGGGCACCTCAAGCAATGGTAAGACTCACAGAGGGCATAGTCCAGCAACACCAGGGGAGTTGCAGACAGTCTTTGATGTCCCTGAGACTGCTGAGAACAGGGGGCAAGCCATCAAGCCCGTGGAGAACTTTGGGTTCAAGTACAAGAGTACAAGTCCAGTCCTTCTTACTCCAGGCAAGAAGCAGCAGGCCAACACAGCAAACCAAGTAGTGAAGTAGCAGTCCCTCCTACAGTACAGCACATGGCAAGGAGTGAGCCAACACAGTCATGCAATGCAGTTGCCGAGTGGCAGTCCTTCCTGACAGCACAGCAGTCCTTCCTGGCAAAATGCACTTGATTCCAGTAGAATTCAGATTTGGTGGAGTTTGGGGTCCAGTTCCTATACCTAAATGTGCCTTTGAAGTGGGGGATACTTCAAAGAGGCTTGTGAAGATCACAAGGTCCTTACCCTTCCTTCCCTGGCTTTAGACACTCTACAGGGGGTTATGAAGCCCTTTGTGTGAGAAGATGCACTGCCCTGTTCAGGAGTGAGACAGTGCTAAGGTCCGCTCCTCCATCAAGCCAGTTAATGGCCTATTAAGGCTCATTAAGTCACACATAAGCTCCCATTGTGTGTGGCTGTCTAGAGGGAATGCCCAAAACCCAGCTGTCACCAACCCCACACATGTATTCAAAGACAGGGAGAGGCTAAGAATGGTTAAAGTAAGAAAATACAAACTTTCTAAAAGTGGCATTTTCAGACTAGCAATGTTCCAATTGCGATGGTTCAGCAAAACCTAAAACAAATTTGGCATAATTAAACAAGCATAGATTTGTGTACCTGCTTTAGGACTCCTTTGATATGCACACCTTTTACTTTGCATTGTCATGAACATAATGGATTTGTACTTCGTATGTTGGCACATAGTCATTGGGGGTCAGAAAAAGCCAATAGTTAATAACTCTTCAATACTGGTCACAGTGGAGCTCTCACCATGTTTACAGTCTGTGGCAGCTGCCACAAATCTTGTTGAAGCATCTGAAATCTTTTGTTGAATTCCTTTAATCACTGCTGTGCCTCATTCTCTAGTTGTACTCCACCTCATTACAAAAACCTAGCATCTTTCTAAAGCCTGATTGTCTCAATATGAAATGTTGTTGGCTGCTTCCCATATTATCATGGTCTTTTGACCTGCTTTGAACCATTCTCTTAAATGTCCAATGTGAAGACAGAGAGGCTCACAAATGCAACCACATTACAGGCCACATTACCAAACTCCAAATTGATGTACCTACTGTTGTAATTTAGTAGCGATTAGATTAAGCATTAGCAGAAGACATCTTGTATTTAGCAACTATTGTGAACATTTTGCAGAATCCATTTGTATTCATGGCAGCCATTTTCTCTACCACATGCTGCTATGTGCTCGCCATGTGCTCTGTCCTACCTTCCTGTTAACTACTCTTGAAAATCTGTCTAGTGACAAGTTATATTTAGCATCTCCCACTTTGCACATGCCCAGTAAGGTCTGCAGCTGTTAGTAATTAATAACCGACAGTAATGTGTCTACTAGTCCTTGGAAACTGTTAGCCCCTCCTACCTGTCGACTGTGCATTTCCATATGACCTTATATGTATATAAGTCTTGCTTCTATAATCGTACCGCCTTCTTTTAGCCCCTGCGTGGGTATAAAAGGACCATGCTCTCTTCGTTCAGTGTGCTACTTCAAACATTACCGAAGGGTGCTGTTTGAACTGTTTTACCACCTCAGGAGGTTTAATAAACTTTGGCCCTCATTACAACCCTGGCAGTCCAAGACCGCCAGGGCTGTTTTGGCTGAAGCACCGCCAACAGGCTGTCGGTGCTTCAGAGGGGATTACGACTGCGGCGGTTTACCGCCACATTTGCCCCGGCGGTGATAATCCGCCAGGGCAGCGCTGCTTCATGCGCTGCCCAGGGGATTACGAGTCCCCGTACCGCCAGACTTTTCCTGGCGGTTTGAACTGCCAGGAAAAGGCTGGCGGTACGGGGAGTCGCGGGCCCCTGGGAGCCCCTGCACTGCCCATGACACTGGCATGGGCAGTGCAGGGTCCCCCTGACAGAGCCCCGTGCAGCTTTTCACTGTCTGCATAGCAGACAGTGAAAAGCGCGACGGTTGCAACTGCACCCGTCGCACGGCCGCAACAACGCCGGCTCCATTTGGAGCCGGCTCCCATGTTGCGGCCCACATCCCCGCCGGCCCAGCGGGGATGTCATAATGGGCATCGCAGGAGTGCGGCCGCATTGGCAGCCGCACGGCGGTTGCCGCCCACCAATGTTGTAATGGTCCCCTTTGTCTTTTATTTCAGTTTCTGTGCCAACTTCTTCCTATATGGTCTGAAGACATTGTGCAGAGAAGGGTGAACTCCTTGCACTAGTAGGCCTTGCTGAGGCTTACTTCGAGAAAATTGGCGTCCAAACAGGGACTCATCAGGGACTCGGACGCCCGACGGATTGGTCGCAACGAAGGAATGGGATCTCGCTGCGGGCGATCAATGCCTGAGGAGACCCGAGTCTTGGCAACCACGGCATTTTTCTGTTCTTTCTGATTTGACCATCCAGGTGGCGCTGGTCCTCGACTGAGATCCTTTTTGTTCATTCGCCGTGCAGTGACCATTTGGTCGATTTTAGAACTTGGCAGTTGGAACCTAGACGCCCTGTGATTGGTAAGAGTCGTTTTACGGCACTTGCTGTGGGTTTTGATACCTTTGTTTGGTAATGACGTTTAGCACCACTTACTGTGGCTCTCGTGTTTTGGGTGACTAGTCAATTTGTGTCCTTTGAATTGATATATAAATTGAAATTTATATAGGCAGGTAATGAGGAGAATTATTTTCCAATTTAATTTTGATTTGAACGGCACATCGCACTAAAGATACCTTAAGTGCTACTTTGATTATAATACTGCATATTCTGCACTATTTTTGGCATGCCTGTTTTTAGCGCACTTCGTAGGATGTGTTGCTTTTGTAATGGTACCAATTTGAGACTAGAAGAATATCAACCGGCACCCCCAGAGAGGACGCCCAATAGAGATATGTATGTTAAAAATGGTCTTTCTTCTATAATGTACAGCACATTGTGGAATAAATACACTTGTGCGGATCCTGAGTTACGTTGGGCTATGCATGGGTCATTTGATTTGCGAAAGATTGACTATGTGGAACAATGTATGTGTAAGCAAAGGTCTAGGCAAGATATGTTTGACTGTGTACGAATGTGGGAGAGAAAAGTGCGTGGACGAGTGAAGCGTGAGCAAGCCTTGCTTGAGAAAGAGCAGCAGAAGAATGTATATGTGAGAGCATTGAGAAAGAAAGAAATAAATGACTTCAGGTCCTGAACTCGCCCCTCACGACCGCAGCACCAACCTGCTGCCTTCTGCCTCTGCCCCACGACCACGCTGCCGTCTGCGTGTTCGAGGCCCTCCTCCACCCGCAGGCATCCTCCTGCGCCTCATCCCTGGTGGCTAGTGGGCTCACTTGACCCGAGTGCCGCTTCCGCCGTCCCGTAAGTTTGTTTTTTCAGCTTTTTTCCGCTTTTCTGCGCCTCGCCGCCGGCGCTTTTTGCCCCATTGTGCCCCCCTGATTGCTGTCTCCCCGATCGTATTTAGTGCCAGTATTGTGTCCATATTGTGTTTTTTCCTGCATTTGTGACTGTTTTTGCCCGATTTCTGTGCCTTTCGCCCCTTGTGCGCTCCTCGACCCCAGCCGCTGCTTCCCTGCGGCCCCGCCCCCCTCGCGCCCCCATTTGCCGCTCCCTCCCGCCTCCCGCCTCCCAGCTGCTCCTCCCTCCCCCCTCCCTTCTTAATGGCTGGCGCTGCGCGTCGCCAGTGAGCGAATTCGGACCTGGTTCAGGTCCTGAACTCGCCCCTCACGACCGCAGCACCAACCTGCTGCCTTCTGCCTCTGCCCCACGACCACGCTGCCGTCTGCGTGTTCGAGGCCCTCCTCCACCCGCAGGCATCCTCCTGCGCCTCATCCCTGGTGGCTAGTGGGCTCACTTGACCCGAGTGCCGCTTCCGCCGTCCCGTAAGTTTGTTTTTTCAGCTTTTTTCCGCTTTTCTGCGCCTCGCCGCCGGCGCTTTTTGCCCCATTGTGCCCCCCTGATTGCTGTCTCCCCGATCGTATTTAGTGCCAGTATTGTGTCCATATTGTGTTTTTTCCTGCATTTGTGACTGTTTTTGCCCGATTTCTGTGCCTTTCGCCCCTTGTGCGCTCCTCGACCCCAGCCGCTGCTTCCCTGCGGCCCCGCCCCCCTCGCGCCCCCATTTGCCGCTCCCTCCCGCCTCCCGCCTCCCAGCTGCTCCTCCCTCCCCCCTCCCTTCTTAATGGCTGGCGCTGCGCGTCGCCAGTGAGCAAATTCGGACCTGGTTCAGGTCCTGAACTCGCCCCTCACGACCGCAGCACCAACTTGCTGCCTTCTGCCTCTGCCCCACGACCACGCTGCCGTCTGCGTGTTCGAGGCCCTCCTCCACCCGCAGGCATCCTCCTGCGCCTCATCCCTGGTGGCTAGTGGGCTCACTTGACCCGAGTGCCGCTTCCGCCGTCCCGTAAGTTTGTTTTTTCAGCTTTTTTCCGCTTTTCTGCGCCTCGCCGCCGGCGCTTTTTGCCCCATTGTGCCCCCCTGATTGCTGTCTCCCCGATCGTATTTAGTGCCAGTATTGTGTCCATATTGTGTTTTTTCCTGCATTTGTGACTGTTTTTGCCCGATTTCTGTGCCTTTCGCCCCTTGTGCGCTCCTCGACCCCAGCCGCTGCTTCCCTGCGGCCCGCCCCCCTCGCGCCCCCATTTGCCGCTCCCTCCCGCCTCCCGCCTCCCAGCTGCTCCTCCCTCCCCCCTCCCTTCTTAATGGCTGGCGCTGCACGTCGCCAGTGAACGAATTCGGACCTGGTTCAGGTCCTGAACTCGCCCCTCACGACCGCAGCACCAACCTGCTGCCTTCTGCCTCTGCCCCACGACCACGCTGCCGTCTGCGTGTTCGAGGCCCTCCTCCACCCGCAGGCATCCTCCTGCGCCTCATCCCTGGTGGCTAGTGGGCTCACTTGACCCGAGTGCCGCTTCCGCCGTCCCGTAAGTTTGTTTTTTCAGCTTTTTTCCGCTTTTCTGCGCGTCGCCGCCGGCGCTTTTTGCCCCATTGTGCCCCCCTGATTGCTGTCTCCCCGATCGTATTTAGTGCCAGTATTGTGTCCATATTGTGTTTTTTCCTGCATTTGTGACTGTTTTTGCCCGATTTCTGTGCCTTTCGCCCCTTGTGCGCTCCTCGACCCCAGCCGCTGCTTCCCTGCGGCCCCGCCCCCCTCGCGCCCCCATTTGCCGCTCCCTCCCGCCTCCCGCCTCCCAGCTGCTCCTCCCTCCCCCCTCCCTTCTTAATGGCTGGCGCTGCGCGTCCGCGCCGCTGGCGCGCCGGAGGCGCGCCAGAGGCAAGCCCGTCTGCGCCCGTCCGTGCCTGTACCGCGCCCAGCGCCACCCCCCCTGGTCCTCGCGCCTCCCGCGCCCACTTCTCGGCCGAAGAGCTCCGCGCCCTCAACCCCGGGCCCTCCACTGAATGCTTCCGGGCATCCCCGAAGCTCACTAAAGGACCTTTCTCCTGTCGCACCTGCAACTTCTCCTGCACCAGAACGACGAATCCAACTACAAAAACTTTCAACCCCAATCACCTGAACTGCATCCTCATCAACACCCGCTCCGCACGAAAACACGCCATCGAGCTCTGGGACCTGCTCGACACCACTACACCTGACGTGGCCTTCCTGACCGAAACCTGGTGGAACGACTCCTCTGCTCCGGACATCGCCATCGCCATACCGGACGGATACAAAATCACCAGAAGAGACCGGACCAACGGGATCGGCGGCGGAATAGCCATCGTTCACAAAGCCACCCTCAAAATCCACACCCACTCGGACGACACCCTCAAAACAGCCGAACACCTCCATTTCCAGATCCACACGGACCCCAAAACAACCCTCAGAGGAACCCTGATCTACCGCCCTCCAGGACCAAGAGCCCCCTTCAACGACACCATCGCAGACCTTGCAAGCTCCCACGCCCTAGCATCCACTGATTACATCCTCCTGGGAGATCTCAACTACCACCTAGAAAATACTTCCGACGTCAACACTACTTCACTGACCTCCAACCTCCTCAACCTCGGACTCCGCCAACTAGTCAACACTCCCACCCACATCGCCGGACACACCCTGGACCCCCTCTTCACCTCAAGCAACCACATCGCTTTCAGCCACACCTCCTAACTCCACTGGACCGACCACCACTGCGTCCACTTCACCTACAAGAAAATCACAGAACATCACCGCATCCAGCCACCTCCCCACCGCCGCTGGGGCAAAATCACCCAGGACCAACTGGCCAGCACCCTCACCAACAACCCTCCACCCGACGCAACCGACCCGAACACAGCCGCCATCAACCTCCATCAATGGATCCTCGACTGCGCTAACACCCTCGCCCCCCTAAAGAAACACACCGCCATCCAAGGAAAGAAAAAACCAGCCTGGTTCACAGATGACCTTACAACCTCCAAAAGCATCTGCCAGAAGCTCAAAAAGAAATGGATCCAAGATCGCACACCCGACAACCTCGCCACCCTCAAAAACGCCAACCGTGAACACCACCAACGGATCCGCGTCGCCAAGCGCATCCATTTCACCGAACGCATCAACAACAACGCCCACGACTGCAAAGAACTCTTCGGGATCGTGAAGGAACTCTCAAATCCTAAAGCCAACTCCAACGACATCCCGCCCTCCCAGAAACTCTGCGACGACCTCTCCACTTTCTTCCACCAGAAAATCGTTACCATCCACGACAGCTTCAACTCCAGCCCACCGCCAGACCCCACCCCCGGCGTCTCCTCCCACGACTGCCGCCTCACCGCCTGGACCCACGTGGACGATGCAGAAACCATAACAACCATGAACACCATCCACTCAGGCTCCCCTACGGACCCCTGCCCTCATCATGTTTTCAACTCGGCAAACGCCACCATCGCCCCCGAACTCCGCAAGATCATCAACCTCTCCTTCTCCTCCGCCACCTTCCCGGACAGCTGGAAACACGCAGAAATCCAACCCCTTCTCAAGAAACCCAAGGCTGACCCCAACGACCTCAAAAACTTCCGACCGATCTCTCTCCTCCCTTTTCCAGCCAAAGTCATCGAGAAGATCGCCAACTCTCAGCTCACCCACTTCCTCGAAGACAACTCAATCCTGGACCCCTCACAATCCGGATTCAGACGAAACCACAGCACTGAGACTGCTCTCCTCGCCGCCACAGATGACATCAGACTTCAAATGTACAAGGGCGAAACCTCAGCCCTCATCCTCCTCGACCTATCCGCCGCCTTTGACACAGTCTGCCACCGCACCCTACTGACCCGCCTCCAGGAAGCTGGGATCCAAGACAAAGCCCTCCACTGGATCTCATCCTTCCTCTCCGACAGAACTCAGAGAGTCCGCCTCTACCCGTTCCGCTCCAAAGCCTCCAACCTCATCTGCGGCGTACCCCAAGGATCCTCCCTCAGCCCTACGTTGTTCAACGTCTACATGGCCCCCCTCGCCAAACTGGCCCGCCAACATCATCTCAACATCATCTCCTACGCCGACGACACCCAGCTCGTCCTCTCCCTGACCAATGACCCGCTCACCGCCAAAACCAACCTCCACGAGGGACTTAAATCCATCGCCAACTGGATGAACATCAGCCGCCTGAAGCTCAACTCCGACAAGACGGAAGTCCTCCTCCTCGGGCGCACTCCCTCGGCTTGGAACGACTCTTGGTGGCCCTCCGCCCTTGGTCCCCCGCCCACCCCTGCCAACCACGCAAGAAACCTCGGCTTCATCCTGGACTCCGCCCTCACCATGTCCAAACAGGTCAGCGCCGTCTCCTCCTCCTGCTTCAACACCCTTCGTATGCTCCGCAGAATCTTCAAGTGGATTCCAACAGAAACCAGAAAGACGGTGACCCAGGCCCTCGTCAGCAGCAGACTTGACTACGGCAACGCACTCTACACAGGCATCCCTACCAAAGACATCAAACGACTCCAACGGATCCAAAATGCCTCCGCCCGACTGATCCTCGACATACCCCGCCAATGCCACATCTCCCCACACCTGAGGGAACTCCACTGGCTCCCAGTAGACAAGAGGATCACTTTTAAACTCCTTACCCACGCTCACAAGGCGCTTCACAACACCGGACCCTCCTACCTCAACACCAGACTCAACTTCTACACCCCAACACGCCAACTCCGATCCGCCAACCTCGCCCTAGCCATCGTACCCCGAATCCAGCGCAAGACCTCCGGCGGCAGATCCTTCTCTTTCCTCGCCGCCAAAACCTGGAACTCTCTCCCCACTCCGCTACGCCAGACCCAGGACCTCCTCACATTCAGAAGGCTCCTCAAGACCTGGCTCTTCGACCGCTAAACAGCCTCTCCACCCCCCCCCCCCACCTCAGCGCCTCGAAACCCTAACGGGTACATAGCGCGCTTTATAAATACTATGATTGATTGATTGATTTAAAGGAGATAGAAGAGAAAGAACGTAAATCACAGGTAACTGGCCAATACACTGTTCGGCAACCTCTCTATCCTATCCTTAATAAACCGCACAATGATTTTTTGTTACTAGATCACCCTCCACCTCCGTATGTCGTTCCTTCTGCCCCTCATGAGTTAGCTGAGGTCTCCGGTACGGAGCAACAGAAGATACGAGACAGTTGCTCTATGTTGCCTGCTGACCGTGCGTCTGAGCTTAGATCTATTGCTCATAAAGCAATTTGTAGCGTTGTCTCTGCTTCTGAACTTTTAGACAACATGAAAGGGTGGACGGAAAAGGAGCAGCTATATTTTACTGAGGCATTTGGCACAGAAGTTATTAAACTATTTCGGAAATATTCTGATGAGTTACTGCCTGATGATGTAGCAGCTGATCGTAAGCAAATGCGTGATGGTCTTTTTGTTTTCTTCCAGGTGGCTGATGCAATCAGGCTTTTGGTGAAATTATGTGTTGTGGCAGACCATTTGCGAGAGGAGAAAAGGGCCGTGGACTTAGTTGCACAGACATCTCAGACCGGCGGGGTGCAGACTTCCATCTTTGGAACAGATAAGACTATGATAGTTCACGCGAAACCAATGCGGGAGGCCGCTCCTTTGTATGTTTTTCCTAAAAGATTGGGTACAAGTGATGATAAAACTTCTGTTGATGCTGAGGGTTATTTTATTTATAACTGGGTGTATACTCCTTGGAATTGGGCAGATGTAATGGCACTTAAAACAGCATTACCTGACCCGTGGAAAAATCCAGACGCCTTTTATGAGGAAGTTGAGGGAGCAATTAGTTCTTGTACTATGACTTTGGCTGACATTGATTTATTTTTCGGATTGATATTACCGCCAGATATGTGAAGAACTGTTCGTAAAGCTGATGATCGTGTAGTTTTTGGGGCGTCATGGAAAGAAATAGAACTGATGGACGGGGATAGGGAACCTGCGAAAAAGCTGTATCAGTTGATTCTAGATCTTCCCGCAGCCATATTAGTTAAGTTAAAAATGATTATTCCCCCTAAAAAGATAGATTGGACTGTTTTAGCATCTTGTAAGCAAAAGGCAGATGAATCGGTCTCTGATTTCTTTACACGCTTTGAAGAAGCATTTAATGATTTTAGAGGCCAGTTATTGTCAGATGATACGGGCAGACATTTGTTCGTCGATAAATATGTCGCAAATCTGTTACCAGGAATAGCTAGTCATCTAAAAGCTAGTGAAAGTTCATGGACTACCTCTACTCCGGTTTCTCTTTTGACTATGGCTCAGTATTATGAACGTCAGGAATTAGAATCAAAAGGTAGCGAGGATAAAAAAGAATTAAAGATGAAGGTTATGCTGGCTCAAGCTCATGGTCCGCCTTTTAGAGGTAGTGATAGAGGTGGACGTGGATCTTATGGTTCTTGTTACACTCGTTCGAATTTGTCTGTTGATCAGTGTGCGTATTGTAAGAAATGTGGGCATTGGGCTGACGATTGTCCAGCACTACGTGTTCAGCAGTATTCACGTGGTCAGGGACAAATGAGAAATCGCTCAGGATATTCAGGGCCTAGAAGAAGCACGAATGATCATGCTAGGTTTGATGCTAATGTACGAGGGCAGGATGGGTTTAACACTTTTGATGGATGGAACCAATACCAGATGTCTAACTATGTGCAGCCTGATTTCCAAAATTCTGCTTATGCATAGTATTGCCTAGGATGGGGTAAGGAATCAGTTAAAGTTCCAGTAGATCAGAGGGGTCCCTATGTTATAGCACATGTTTTGGGTTCTACTGATCAGTTTCTGGTTGATACAGGAGCTACTCGTAGCGCCTTGTCTAAACAATTGATTCCAAGGGCTCCCCTGTCTGGCTTAACCATTACATCGATAGGTTTCGATGGAACACCTTCCCCTAGCCCATTATCACAACCACTTGCAGTCCATGTTGATAAATTTACTGCTCCATGTCCATTTTTGCTTTCTCCAAATACACCAGACAATATTGTGGGTCTTGATATGCTCAAGTATTTCAGGGCTACAATACGATGCTCTCCTGAAGGGGTGCATGTTATTTTGAATGATAATCATCCTGTGATGGAAAGAGTTTGTCTTGTTAAACAGAATATTGCATTAGCTTCACTCCCTAGTACTTTGTGGGCTACTTCAGATACTGATGTGGGACAAATGATTATTCCACCGGTACATATTAGTGTCAAGGAGGGAGCTGTATTGCCACGTTTGCCTCAATACAAAATTTCACAGGGGGGCGAAGAAGCACTCACATGAATTGTGCATGATCTCATTGCAGTTGGAGTTGTTGAGGAAGTTCCGTATAATGTTTGTAACAGTCCGATTCTTCCTATTCTGAAAAAGGATACTGATACTAGGATTTACCGTTTCATTATTGATTTACGAGAAGTGAATAAGATTGTGGTATTACAATATCCTGTGGTATCTGACATCACAACACTTCTTACTTTGGTTCCCCCGACAGCAACTACATTCTCTGTGATAGACTTGAAGAATGCTTTCTTTTCGATCCCTATTCATCCTGACAGCCGATATTTGTTTGGTTTTACTTTGAATACACAATCATATAGATTTTGCAGAGTTCCTCAAGGTTATACCGAGAGTCCTAGTATTTATAGTCAAGCGTTAAAACAACAACTTGATTCTTTTGTTTTGCCTGAAGGTGTGGCTCTCATACAATATGTTGATGATATTTTGTTGGCAGCTGATACCCCTGAGCAATGTGAAAAGTGCACTTTGTCCTTACTTTCTTTTCTTGCTTCACACCATCATAAAGTGTCACGAAAGAAATTGCAATATTGTAGACCAAAGGTAACCTATTTAGGTCACCTTTTGTCTAAGGAGGGTCTTGCATTTACATCAGATCGTATTCAAGCAATTTTAGACACACCAGTACCCTCTACTCAGAAAGATGTTCGTGCATTCCTTGATCTTACTTCTTTTTGTAGGCAATAGATATTAGGGTTTTCACACATTGTCAAACCTTTGCTAGCACTTTTGACTAAAGATACTCCAATGCCCCTCCCATGGACAGATGAATGCGAGACTGCTTTCCAGCAGCTATGACAAGCCCTTTGTTCAGCACCAGTGTTAGGTACTCCAGATTACACAAAGCCTTTTGCACTTTACGTACTTGAGAAAGATGGATGTGCATTGTCAGTTTTAGTACAGACACATGGCGATAAGCAGCATCCCTGTGCATATTTTTCAGCTGTACTTGATCGTGTCGCTCGAGCGTTGCCTGAGTGTTTTCGTTCAGTTGCGGCAACAGCTGTGTCAATACGTCAGAGTGAAGGGATAGTCTTGTCACATAAGCTGTTGGTGCTCGTACCCCATGTTGTTGATGCTCTTTTAAATCAAACAAAGATGCAACATTTAACTAGCGCTCGCCTGACAGGATATGAATTGACATTGCTGGCTCCTCACATTACACTGAAGAGATGTGCAACACTAAAGCCAGCAACTTTGTTGCCATATCCGGTGACAGCCTCAGTCATAAGAAACACATGATTGTATATTCCTTACCGAAGAACAGACAAAGGGTCTTATTGATTTGCAAGATACGCCCCTTCCAGATGTAGACTGGGAATTGTGGGTTGATGGGTCTTGTTTGAAGTTGCCAGACGGTACGACCTCAGCTGCATATGCAATCACCACATTACACATGGTAGTGGAGACAGCTCGTATATCACAGAAGTCAGCTCAAGCAACTGAACTAATAGTTTTGACACAAGCATGTGAGCTTAGTACTGACTTATGTGTGAACATTTATAGAGACAGCCGCTATGCTTTTCGAGTGGCTCATGATTTTGGTTTGCTTTGGAAGGAGAAAGGCTTTCTCACATCCCAAGGGATGCAGATAGTGCACGGAGAATTAGTGCATAACCTCTTGACTGCATTGACATATCCAAAGAAAATAGCTATTGTGAAATGTAGTGCACACAAGAAAGTGACCGATAAGATAGGGCAAGGTAATGCCCTTGCGGACCGCGTAGCACATGAGACTGCGATGCAGCGAAGTACTACTTCTATGTATGTAGTGAAGTCACAAGCTGAACGTTGGCATAATGCTAGACAAGACGTATTAGATATACAGAATTCTGCGTCTGTGAAAGAACGTGAGCAATGGTCTGAAGAAGGAGAATTGGATGATGAGGGCTGTTGGCGGAATAAGCAGATGGATAAATGGAAATTACTTATAGCTTTTTTACAACCTATCGTTCAGATGGCACATGGGCTGGCACATGTTGGAGCTTCAACAATAACGAAGTTGCTTACGCAAGTTTGGGAGCATCCAGAAATTTCCAGTACAGCTAAGAGAGTAGTACAGTCTTGTTTGATCTGTTTACAATACAATCCTGGAAAAGGGACACAAACTCCTGCGGGAGGGTTTGCTCCACTAACTGCACCTTTCGAAGTTCTACAAATGGATTATATCCAGCTTGAACACTGCAACAATTTAAAGTATGTCTTGGTGGTGGTATGTGCCTTCAGTAAATGGATAGAGGCGTACCCCACAAAGGATAATACTGCCATTACCACAGCGAAGGTGCTTTTGAAAGAATTTATCCCTATGTTTGGTGTTTGCAGACTTTTATGGAATGAATAGGACCTCATTTTGTTGGGGAAGTTATTAAGTATGTCCTGAAAGGATTAGGGATCAAACAGAAGTTCCATGCGGTTTTCCACCCACAATCAGCAGGGTTGGTGGAAAGGTATAATGCTACTTTGAAGCTGAAGTTAGCAAAGATACAGGCTTCCACATCTTTAACTTGGCCGGATGCATTATCGTTGGCATTATTGTCTATCAAGTCAGTACCACACTCTCGAACAGGCCTTACCCCCTATGAAATAGTATTTGGAAGGCCAATGAATATTTGGGGAGTTCCTAAGCCAAATTCTCTATATGATGCACCTTGTGTCCTGATGAATGATTATTTGGCACAGTTAACCGACAATTTGGTTTCTATTCATCAACAGGTTCGAGAAGCACTTCCTGACAGATCTACAGGTGAAGGCCGTGAACTTCGACCTAGTGACCAGGTGATGATTAAGTCCTTTGAAATATCAAGCAGCTTGGAACCAAGGTGGCGAGGCCCAGAGCAGGTGCTCCTTGCGACAAGGACAGCAGTTCGAGAAGCGAACCGAAAGAATAGGGTCCATAGTACTGACTGCAAGAGAGTGCTACCTACCTTGGTGGAACCTGCTGTGCTGACCGATCATCAAGAGATCTTGGCTACAGAGAAAGGCCGTGCTATGTCACCTGACGAATCTGCGGAGTTCTTCCCGGACCATACGATTTCTGGAGTATCGCGATATAATTTGAGACCGAGGAAATAATCTGTAGAGCTGGAGAAAACCGGTTGAGCTACCGTCCTGGGTTAGTGAAACGGAGAGCCAATGTGGCAAGGGTGGGGGGGGATCAGCCATGAATTAGAGTAGTGACACTCGTCTTGGCCCGTGGTGAAGAAATCAACGGCTGCCCAGGGATAAGAGCTCCAACTATTGTTTTTAATTAATTTCTGGAAGGGTCGATTATCACTGTTGCTAAAATCAATAACAAAATGATCATTAGTACTATGGGGTTTGTTGTTGTTTTGGTTGTTATAGCAATAATCACCTGGTTTGTTGAAAAGAAGGCTCCTGCTCATGAGTTTTTTGTTGCCACTACTCCAGTACCAGAGGATCACTATTACTTTACGCTTCCCTATCATGAGCAGAAGCAACGTCAATCTTACTTCAATAATACTTTCATTCAGATGTTGCATCATACTCATAATGCTACAAATACTACTAACTGTTGGGTATGTGGAATGATACCTGCACATCAAAAGAAAGGAGGAACACCTTTCATTCCTCTTCTTCACACAATGGTTCTTGTCAAGCTTGGTATACGCTTTTGTTTGCATCTGGAAAACATACAGAGGGCGGACTTCTTTTTCGCCTTAATAAAGTATGCTACCAAGACAAAGATGGGTATCCCCAAGCCAAAAGAACGAAATGGAAATGGGAAGAGTATCAACCGGACAATGTTTCAATACCATATGTCTTCACAAATATAAGAGATTCTGACAAGAAAGAACTATTAAAATAAGCAATATGTCCAAAGTATTTTGAATGCTTTGCAATTACCAGAGAAGGTGGCAGTGTTGATGTGTGCTGAACACCAGCATTTCGATTATCATTTTTCAGGGGACAATGATGTAACTGCATTGTCTGCTAATGTTATGATGTATGTTATGAGAACTGGTATATTTCCTTTACCAACATAAAAAGATTTATTGCAATTGTAGGAAACCTAAATTGAAATTGTGAAAAGTAAATGAGTGGAGATTTGTGCAACCTGGGCTAAGGCTACCTGATCATACCAAATCTTTTAGTTTGCATTGTCATGAATGTAATGGATTTGCACTTGGTATGCTGGTCCAGAGTCCTTGGGTCAGAAAAAATACTCCTATTACAGCTTATTACTCTTCAGTACCGGCTGAAGTCACAACTGAGTTTCCACCATGTTTGTAGCCTGTGGCAGCAGCTGCAAATCTTTTTGAAGCATCTGAAATATTGTGTTGCATTTCCTGTAACCTTTGCTGTGCCTCATTCTCTGGCTGTACTTTACCTCACTGCAAAAACCCAGCACCACTTTACAGCCCAATTGTCTTGATGTGAAATGTTGTTGTCTGCTTCCCATTTGACCCTGGTTTGTTGGCCCACTTTGAACCCTTCTACTTTAATGCCTCCCCGTGGAGATGGGAGCCCATCAGTTTCATCCTTGTTACTCCCCAAGTTACCAAACTCTGTATTGATCTAACTAATGTGCCAATTAATAAATGTGAATTAAGGTATTTTGTTGATGGGTCATGTCACAGTAAAAATAGGACATCCTAGTTGCTGGCTATGATGTATGTTGTGGACACCTGCCTGTGATCATTTTTAAAAGGGCAAGTGCCCTAGCTAATTTGACTGTTTAGGTTGGAGTGTGTGTAATGAGAACTAATTTATTTCTTTCACCAACCTAAATAATGACATCTCAATTGAATGTTAAAGCCTTTTAAAATGAAACATATTTCTGGATCAAGCAGAAATATAAATAGGACCTTGAAAGGATTAAGAGAGACAACAGTGGGTATGTGGTCACACTGAAATTTCTACCTCCAACATTCCAGGTTGTATCACAGAGCACCCATGTCTGGATTACGTGATTTTTGCTGTAGCAACCCAATGGTATGCTACCTTCTTTCCTTCCATTGCCAGTCCTGTACCATTTGCCATACAAAAAATGTTAGAAAAGGGATTAAGGCCAGACTTGCTGCTCACCCACCCCTTTGGACATCCGTATGTATTTTCTCCAGATGCCAAGCTAGGCAAATTTTTCATATGTCCTAGTTATTATGAGTATGTTTCAGGTATGCGTAGAGGCTATCCCTGTCCCTTTGCAGAGCCCTTATAAAAACTAAGCAGTTATTCAGAGACTTTATACCTCCGTTTGGGGTACTGACCCGAACCAGTAATGACTACACAGCACACATTATGATAGCAGTAGTAAAGACAGTTTGCAAGGCCTTTGGAGTAGATCAGCAATGTTATTACGCCTATCACAGAGTACTGGTAACCTTAAAAACAAGAGAGTGAATATCTCATTGGAAACTCAGTCAAAATGGGACAATGATGTACCATTAGCATATATCTCTCAGGGCAATTTCTTCTCAGAAGATACATTTGAGGCCGCAAGCAATTATTATGGGCCTACCTGTGATGCACCGCTCAAGTCCCCCAGTTTCTACTGCCAAGTTGGATTTACAAATAAATTATGATTCAGTCTTAAAATGCTGCAGAACGTTTATATAACGTCTTTACAGATTACATTCTTATATGAAAAGCCACCTTACCTGAGTGGCCGTCCAAGGCCTGTCACTACCTTCAGCCCAACAAATAAGTTTATATCCATGAACCCCAGAGAAATACCACACTGCAGCCACACTGCTGTCGACCCTATTAGCTTATCACAAATACAGTTGTCAAATGTCTTGTCATGGCAACTTGGACCCCCCCAAGTGAGTTGCTCCTCCTAGATACAATAGTGCTCCTGCTTCTGGGCCTGTGCTACCCTGTGAATTTCCTGCCAGAACTGGTCCTGCTGCAGCTCTGTTATCTGCTTGTGGGACAAGATGTACATGTCAACCTTCTTTGCATGTACCATCACAACCATATGATGTTGCCCCTGCAACCTCTCATTGATACTACCTCTGTCGGAGGTAAGCATCTTCCTCCTTCTAGATAACAGATCCCTCTGGGGGTCTGGTCTGCTATCTTTGCTGCTGATCTGAGCGCCTGGTTGGTGGTGAGATACACCCTAGTATTGAAGTAGCAAATTATTCCAAGACAAAGCCTTTCACACACCTTCTCTAGCATGGAGCTGCTTCTCTATCTAGAGGAGTAATCCCTACATGTATTGGAAAAGTACATACAGAAAATTAATTCTTTCTCTAACTGTATTTGCATACATTCATCTTTTGATACGGTGGATAGCATTTCTTTTCATCTTCTCTTCACTTCTCTTCATCTTTTCTTTTATGGGCATAGATTGCTAGAGTGTGGCGGCTTCCTATACACTTGTTGAAAAGCTTACCAATCTTTGAACAGTAACATGCCAGATATGACTTGTCATGCAATGATTGAGCGAGGATTTATTTTAGAGCACTATAATGCAAATGACTCCAGTATTTTTGTTGGATATATTAAGGGTGGTTTAGCAGTAGAAAATATTCCTTTGAATTTATCTTCTTTTCAGTATTGTCTTCCTCAAACAATGTTGTTTCATACGTGCCAACCGCAAGGACGTGATGCATATTTCATTTACAGGTTACAAGCCTAACTTTGCCTGTTGTTAGAATGGGACTTGTTTTACAGTATACATTGCTCCAGTTATGAGACATTGGGGGTCATTCTGACCCTGGCGGCCGGTGACCGCCAGGGTCACCGACCACGGGAGCACCGCCAACAGGCTGGCGGTGCTCCCTCGAGCATTCTGACTGCGGCGGTTCAGCCGCGGTCAGAAACGGAAAGTCGGCGGTCTTCCGCCGACTTTCCGCTGCTTGGGTGAATCCTCCATGGCTGCGGAGCACGCTCCGCAGCCATGGGGATTCTGACACCCCCTACCGCCATCCTGTTCCTGGCGGCTCTCCCGCCAGGAACAGGATGGCGGTAGGGGGTGCCGCGGGGCCCCTGGGGGCCCCTGCAGTGCCCATGCCCATGGCATGGGCACTGCAGGGGCCCCCGTAAGAGGGCCCCACTGTGTATTTCAGTGTCTGCAAAGCAGACACTGAAATACGCGACGGGTGCAACTGCACCCGTCGCACCTTCCCACTACGCCGGCTCCATTCGGAGCCGGCGTCCTCGTGGGAAGGTAGATTTGCCCTGGGCTGGCGGGCGGCCTTTTGGCGGCCACCCGCCAGCCCAGGGCAAATCTCAAAATACCCTCAGCGGTCTTGTGACCGCGGAGCGGTATTTTGACGGGGGAACATTGGCTGGCGGCCTCCGCCGCCCGCCAATGTTAGAATGACCCCCATTGTGTTGATCATGGCGGAGGGATAAGTGGGCTGTTTCAATTACCACTAGATTGTTTTTGCTTTAATTCTCTGGTATGGAATGACTGTTGCTTTGGATGAAACAGGACAAACTCAGCATTCTTAGAAGAAATAGCTATTTCTACTGCAATAGCTCTGGGATTAGTGGGGAATCAACACAACACTGATGCCAAAATGTTGATTCACAATAGAATGCCACTAGATGACCTCTTGGAAACCAAAGGGGGTAGTGGAGTTCTTTGCTATTGCAGGTATTAAATGTTGCACCAATCTTCCCAACACTTTCAGCTAGCATCTACGAACAGATAAAAAACATGAAGGAAAGTGCCAGAAAACAACATAAGATGCAGCCAGGCAAGAACTAATCCTCAATGACATCTGGACATCCCTGGGGGAGACTTTGGGCCCTGGGAAATGAAAATATTTGAATCCATTTTTAAAATCATGATAATTGTTGTTGCCATAGACATAGCAATACAATTAACAATTGTGCATTATCCAAGACTTTTGGAAAAATAAAGGCTCTGCTGATAAATTTACGCCTTGGGCTTCTGAGGATGATACGGAAGCAATAGTGAAGATGTAAAAAGTGTAGTGATGAGGCGCTTTCGTACTGAGTTTTTGTAGAGAATTTTTTCTCCTGGAAAAAGAGGTTGTAAAAACATAATCGTATATTCCTATGTATTGCATTGTTACATTTATTTATATGTATAAATGGTAACATTGTCATTACGGATACAACTGAATATGTCAAAGAAGCTAATTGACAGCTGTCCAGTGTTGACCAACATACCAAGCTGTGTTGCAATCCTGCAGCTGATTTACGGGGAAATGTTAGATGGTTGGGTCGTCGACTGTCTTATTGATAATGATGAGTACTTATATTTAAGAACTGACTTTCCTAAAACTCCTTGCATTTATTTTCTACCCAAAATACATAAGATCAAATGCAATCCCCCCAGGCAGACCCATTGTCAGGATGAATCAATCATTGTTAGAAAATACTTCAAGATATTTGGATTTGTTCCTTTGTGCCTATGTAACATAGTTATGCTCCTATCTATGTGATACCAATGATTTTCTATCTAAAGTTCACAATATTCTGTGGCAGGAGAATTATCTGTTGGTCACCATGGATGTAACTTCCTTATAAACTTCCTGTGACGGGCTGGACTCTGCTCGCCCGCACTCCGCTCCTGCTTGTGCTGACTCTGCCCCTGGTGCTCTGAGGCTCCCTGATCGTGATTGGTGGAAGAACCGGCAGTGGCGATGCGCTGACACTTCAAAACTACCGCGGCAGACTTCCATGGCGTTCAAAGCCTTGGAGGATCTCCCAGGAGAGGAGGAGAGCGCTGTGTACCTTTTCGAGGAAGAAGAAACACCCAGCAACCAAGACGTGAAGGTGAAGGACCAGGATCGGAAGTCGCCAAAGAGTAGGAGACGGCGGTCTCCTACAAGCCCTGAGGCTGCAGACGAAAGACGAGCGCCCGGAGAACCTGTTCCAGGCAACCGGGGAGACGAGTGGCTGCATCCCGCCACGCTTCAGGAGAAGCGTGGCCGTTCAGGTGCGTGGGACTACGTCCCTGAACGAGTGTGGGAGTGGGAGACAGAGGGTACAAGGAGGGAGGTCGGAAAGTGTGGAACAGCGGGAGGGGAGGGAAAACAAAACGAGGACTCATAACCAATACGAAAACGGAGGAAAGGAGGGGGGGGCTGGAACAGAGTAAACAGACAAATATAAGAGGGAAGGTGAGGAAGGAAACGATTATAATACGTACCAGAGTCCTCGTAGAAAATCCAAAACGAAGGCCAGCAAATCCATGCGGAGGTCCACATACTAGGACAATAGAAAGGATAGGAGTAAAAACACTGAAGAAAGACAAAACGATTGTAATAAGACAAACAGAGAGTCAGGGGGAAAGAAAAGGATATAAAGACTAAACCAAGTTGGGTGGCATGTACACTTACCGCTGTCTCCTCTTCTCTCCACATGCACTTCCCGGGAGTGACCTGTGAACCAATGAGACAGAAACGAAGATTGAAGATAGAATCTCAAGACAATCCCCACCCTCAAGTCATACAACCAAATACTCACCTGGTTTCTCCTACAACTTCGAATTTCAATAAACATAAACCTTTCTTCAGCTTACTGCGGTCTAGAGTGCTTTATATCCGACTACACGCTCACACTTCCATTAAACATTGCTACGGGATGGAAGCTTGTAGATATTTCTTAGGAACCAGACCCATAGAGTTTCTCCAACACACCATGTTAGAATTTTGTCTCACACATAGGGCCTCATTACAACCTCGGCGGTCTTACTAAAAGACCGCCGAGGCTGCGGAAGCCAGAATACCGCCATTGCCGGCGGTATTCCTGGCTCCCTATCATGTCTTTTCCGCTGGGCCAGCGCACGGTAACAGTGTTACCGTCCGCTGGCCCAGCGGAAAAGTCACATTAACATTGCTGCCAGCTCGTAATACAGCCAGCGTCAATGCTGATGTGCAGCGGGTGATGCGCGACGGGGCTATGCCTGGGGGCCCCTGCACTGCCCATGCCAAGTGCATGGGCAGTGCAGGGGCCCCCAGGGGCACCCCAAGTCCCCTTATCGCCAGCCTTTCCATGGCGGTGTTTACCGCCACGGACAGGCTGGCGGTCGGGGACACATAATCCCCAGGGCACCGGTGCTTGCACCGCTGCCCTGGGGATTATGACCGCCAGGAGAAGCCTGGCGGTATGTTGGAGGGGCCGGCGGTATGGCCGTGGCTATTGCGCCACAGTCATAATAGCTGGCGGAACACCGCCAGCCTGTTGGCAGTGTTACCGCCAGCTTACCGCCGGCCGCCAGGGTCGTAATGACCCCCATAATGTTTTTCTTTTTGACAACCAATATTACCTTCAGAAACAGGGCACAGCTATGGGGGAATCTTTTGCTCCCACATATGCCAACCTGTTCATGGGGTGGTGGGAGAAGGAAATAGCCTGGCCTGAGGCTCACGAGATCTACATGGTTAAGGTCGTACTTTGGGTGCGATATATCGATGACCTTGTTCTTATTTGGGATGGTCATGAAAAGTCATTGCTAGAATATGTTGGTTTGTTGAATAACAATGAGTTCAATATTCTTTTGGACTTTATATACAGCAGAAACATCATCAAGTTCCTAGATGTTAAGCTGGAAGTTAAGATGGATAAACTGGAGACCACAGTATATCGTAAACCCACAGCGTGGAAATCTATACTGCATGGCAACAGTGTGCACCCCAATGCATTAAAGTGGAGTATACCTTACAGTCAATTCCCGCGGGCCCGTAGGATATGTTCAGGAGATGAGGGATTTGAAGTCGAAATTGTGAAAAAGATTTGCAAACAGAGGATACCGTTAAAAATCTTAATTGATGCACAGAATAGAGTGAGGAAGAAAAATTACTCTTTAAAAAGTCCCCTGGCAAGGCTAATTCTAATACTAAAAGATCCGCTCAGCGGTTATTCTTAGAGTTCAACCAACAACATGCAGCTCTTAAAAACATTATCAAACGCAATTGGCATGTTTTGCAATGGGATCCACATACTAAGGACCAAATTGGTCAATATCCTCAAATCACTTATCGTAAATCACAGTCATTAGGAGACTATTTAACAAAGAGTCTCTTCTCTGTGAGAGAAAATACGTCATGATTAACGAAAAAGAGTTTAGGTTTTAGGAAATGTGGCCATTGCAAAGCCTGTAACAGTGCATTCAATACTCAGCATTATGAAACGTTTGAACTTGTGAAATGGATCATGTTGTATATGTTATTGAATGTAGTTGCCAGAAAAAATATATAGGCAGCACCATTCATAAACTCAAAGTTAGATTTTTAGAAAATTTAAGAGCAATTAAAAATCAGGATCAATCTTATCCTCTGGCCAAACACTTCTGGGAGACACATGCAGGGAATTGCAGTTTGTTGATCTTTTATGGAATTAAATCTGTTAAATTGAGTTGCTTGGGTCAGAGAACCCGTGGGGACACAATTTAGATGCAGAATTACATGTTCATCTATGAGCTGCTTCTAGATGAAGTCAATACTAGTCCCTCCAGTTGGTCACTTTTTGCTTCTGCCCCCACTTTAGACCTGCATGCCAATTTTTTGCCACATATTGGTGGCATCTTCAATGAACTTCATTTGAAGTGTGCATATACATGCACTTGCTGGAAAATTTGAATCAGTAGATATATTACAACATATTCTTATATTTTTATAATATTCTTTTGCTCTTCCTTTTTGTTTTTTATTTTTTATCAGGGTTGCACTTTTGCACTATTCCTTTTCACAAATTATGACCGTCATTTTATACGTCGACATTCCAATGGTTAGCTATATGTGTTAGCGATATGAGGATCCCTTGATGACTTATTTACACTTTGAGGGACTTGCCAGATACATTGTTGCTATTGAATAGTGTGTTCTACCATCAATATTTATGTAGACAAATTAAGCACAAGCACTTTAACTGTGATTGATAGATTATTTCTTATAATAATTGATTATATTGAATTTTAGGTTTGAATATTTGCCATTATTAACAATATTGTACTGTCACATATGATCGGACCTAATTAGGCTCCAATATATATGATCATGTTTAGAAATATTTGATAAGTGATTCAAGTGATTTTTCCCCTTATATAAATGCTGCCTCTGTCACTTTCAAGAGATTTTCAAACAGTTTTGTTAACCGTTTGTGTGTTTTATCTATGTCAGTATACTGTATATGTTTCAAGATGGCCGCCACAATATTTTCCCTAGTGTGTCTTTACAACAAATGAAGGACTTAGATTGTATTTATAGATGGGGAAAAGATGTCCGCCAATGTCCAGTAGAAGGCAGTAGCCGAAACACGTAGACATGTTTTTTTGTGGGGAGACAGTGTTGTGGTGATTATCACGAATAAAGTGGATTAATTGCAGTGGTTGAATTTTTTTTTTTTCCGCCCTGTTTGGACCCGTACTTTGACATGGTGCAGCCGTTTGATGAGCATTTTCTCATCTCTTGTGGAGTATATATATATATATATATATATATATATATATATATATACATATATATATATATACAGTATATATATATATATATATATATATATATATATATATATATATACTCATGGCACAGTGTGTAATAATATATTTTATAATCAAATATGAATGTTTAGTTTTTTTAAAAAAAATCTGTATTGGTATTTGATTTGTCAAGTGCAACAACAGCATCAGATGGGAGCGGGGGATCTACTGGAGGGGAGAAAAAATGGAAGAAGAAAAATAATAAAGGGAGACAAACAGGAACAAAGCCACAGTGGATTAAGTCCTTATTGAGAAAACAAATACATTACATCACTCAAAATGGCTGCCATAGGATCTGGTTGTAGCACATGCTTAGAGTGATATTGCATAGGTGATAAAGTCACAATATAAAGATTACATAGACACAATGCAGAAGGGGTGTTAAACCCCCAGCAGGGTTGCTAAAGTAGACCTAGAGGCGGCTGAACAAAGTCTTTGTTCTGCATGACATTCAGTGCATTAAAGCGAGAGGCAGATACCCTTCCCATTCTGGGCGGTCATCATTTATAACAGTATCCTCTAAAGGTAAGTAAGAGTCACTGTTGTAAAGAAAGGAGGTAAAAGGCTCCCATATGTCTTTGGGGCAAGAGCACAATGGCATTAATTCCCAAAAGTTAGTTGGTTGTTCCTGACAGTATGCCACATCACTCAGCCGTGCCTTAGTGGAAGGACCAAGTGTCCTATACCAATGTATGGCCATCCTGTGCTTAGCCAGCAGGAGAAGCATGGCAGTAAGACAACGGCATGTTGGGTATGTCTTTTATGTATTCCAACAAGCCTACCAAAGGGGTGGTGGGGAGTGTCCAATTATCATATGGATAGTTGTGAAGACTTCTACCCAGTAGGATGCCACCCTTGGGCATTGCTAGGCAAGGTGGTTAGAAGAAGCTGGAGTGTAGTTGCAGAGCATAGACCCGGGATCAACCCCATTTTGAAAAGCTGGGTGGGAGTGTAATGGAGATGGTGTAAGAATTTAAAGTGCATAAGATAAAGTCTATTATTGGGGGAGAGCTAGAGTTGGCCACAGCAGAAGGACTACTGCGCGTCCATAAGGGCAAGAGCGATGTGATCCTCCTATGTCACCCTCACCAGCAGGGATTTAGTTGGTGATGAATGCTGCGTATCATTGTAGAGGTAAGTTATCCGTTTAAGGGGGATGGGGAAGTGAGGCTATGTTATAGAGCAGTGTGTCCAAAAGGGTAGTGGGTGAAGACGCCGCAACCTCAAATGCTGGGAGGAACTGGTCATCAAGGTAAAAGTCTGAGAATAGTTTGATGTTGTGCTTGCATACGATGATGCCCTTATCTAAGAGCGGTGGTATCATAGGGTTATTGACAAGTGGAATGGAGGGAGCATATAGCAATGATAAACCTATTCTCTTCCTCAAGCCCTCCGATGGCCAATGTACACATTCCACAGTGTTAACTTCCACCCTAGGAGCTTTGTAGGGTAGATATAGTTCTGTCAATAGAGGAAATGGAGCTGTGCTGTCTATTTCAGCTGCCCTAAGTGGCTGGAATGGAGTTGGGTATAGTTAGTATGGTAGAAATAGAGCTTGAGTACAAAGGCCATATAGTGTCATGTCTGGCACTCCTAGACCGCCTTGCGAGAGAAGCAGGGTGAGAAGTTGCAGGAAATCTGTGGTTGCTTACCCACCCACACCAGGGCCAACATGTTGGATTTCATCCGCTTGAGGAATTGAGCCATAAGTGGGCGAAGGATATTAAGAAAGAAGTAGAGGACCTTAGGGAGAGTAATCATTTTTCAATTGTGATACTGCCAGCGAGGGAGAAAGGTAGTCTGGACCATGTTGGTACTCTGTCTTCCAGCCACGCAATGGCCAGGTGTAATTTGCTTGCCATAACTCCTGTAGATTGAGGCTTAATCACATACCCAGATACTTAGCTGGTTCATCTGCCCACTTCAGGGGGTCTTCAGTGGGAAATGAATGTGTGTTATCGATAAAAAGAAATATATTGGATTTGGCCCAGTTCAGCTGTGTGCCAGAATAGCCACCAAACCTCATCACCTCACGTGTCAAAGGAGCCAGGTTCTCCCGAGGATCACATGCATGTAGGGTAATGTCATCCACATACATTGAAACTATTAAACCTGTGGTAGCGAAGCCAATACCTTTGTTCACGTGACATTGATGTAGCCTAACCGCCAGAAATGCTGTTACAATGGGGAAGAGTAACAGTGAAAGCAGGCATTCCAGTTCCGTGCCCCAGGTTACCGGGAAAGGGTCAGAGGTAAGTCTGTTTAGGTGCACTCGGGCAGTGGGGAGTGTGAGAGGGAGTTGTATTTGTTTGATGAAACGAGCTAAGGCCCAGCCATGACAGAAGAGGAAAGCTTTGGCTGCATCAAGCAGGGCAGCTATAGTGGAGTCTTGAGGGTGAAGGTGGTGCATAACTGCAAAAATGTTGCGGAGGTTGTGCTACGTAGAGCAACAGGGAATAAAGTCTGTTTGATCAGGCTGCACATTCATGGGCTAGAGGGTTAACAGATAATTGGCAAGCATCTTGGTGTAAATTTTATTGCCAACATTTGTAACAAAGTGCCTCTTTTTGCCTGGTATCTTATGTGATTTCGAATGAAAGTGCACTGGGTTCCAGCTAACAACGTCCCCAGTGCCATAATCTCTTTACCTAAAACTGGACAAATGTTTTCCCAGTTGGGAACTTCTTTAGCACCCTCTGCAAGTCCCTAGTAAATGGTACCATTGGTACCTAGCACCTGAGGTACTAACAAGGGTCCCTGAGGGCTTCAACACGAATTGTGCCACACTAAGGGCCCCTTCACTGAGAAAATGACAGGCTGCCATTGCAGGCTGGGTGTCTCGGTGCAGACAAAAGTTAAAACACAACATGGCACACAGCTTGTGTGTCCTGTCCCCTAACAATGCATGCATTATATATGTAAGTCACCCATCTAGCATACCTTACAGTTCTATGGCAGGGTGAATTATTTTACATGTGATGGCATATCTGCACCCCTTAAGCCCTACCAGCATTTTGTGTGCTCACTGACCAGTTTCTGCCAGCCTACCACCCGACGCATGGTTCTGGCCCCCTTGAGTGAGAGCCTTGTACCCTTGGGAGGCCCAGAGCAAAAGCCTGTCTGGTAAGAGGGTGCTGCAGCCTTTGAAATGTGAATCTGGCTCCCCTCACAGAAGAGGAAGCCACCCCCATGTCCAGAGACCATTTGGCATCTAGACAGGCCGGAACATTAACTAGTCAGGTAGGTGTGCCACCTTCAGTCTAGTAGCACCCCTAAAATAGGCTACTGTGAGGTCGACACAATTTGTCAGAGGTAGCCATCTTCGAGATGGCATACCTGGGAATTCTGGGACATGTTTCTGCCCACTTCCCACTGGTCATGGTCACATTGGCTGCTATCCTACACAACCCTAACACCCCTAAATTCAGTATTTAGGGGTGCCCCTGGCACCAAAGATCAAGATCCTGATGACCTAAGCAGACTAAGGACACTGAAGAGCCACAACAGTGGAAGAGGAGAGAAGAAGCAGCTGACCTAATACAACCCCGACATCCTATCTGCATCCTTTGTCGAAATCTGCACCAAAGTCGACTCGTCCTGCAGCTGTGACTCCAGAAATCTGTGAGGACTCCCTGCCTTCAAAAAAGACTCAAGACCTCCCATGAACAGCTGACCTGTTCTCCAATAAACCCGAATAAAGGGACTCTGAAGCCTATGGAACGGCCAAAACCTAATACCTGAAGTCACCACTGCACCACCAATCTCTGTCACGGTTTTCAATGGGCTTACCGTCGAAGTTGAGAGGCGTAGGGGAATGGCCCCGGTTCCGGCAGGTTCTGCTCTGGCCGAGGTAGGGGCGACCCCTTCCGGTAGCCACGGTGCTGTTTGGCTAGAGCAAACCACTACAGTCCGTGCCCTCCAGAAGGAGTCCCAGAGGAAAAACCCCAGTAGGGTAAAAAACCTCCACAGGAACTCCCTGAAACAAAGGAGGACACCAAGGCGTTAGAACTGAAGATCAGGAAGACTGGAGAACCAAGACAGGTCAGGAAACACTGGATTCGCAGGAAGAAATCAATCAGAGCGTGACTACCACCAAGGAGTGTTGCAACGCAATGAACCAGCAGCTGAATTCCCCTTATATACCCCTAGGCAGGAAGTAGGAAACAGGAAGTAGAAATACCACCATCTTGGATTGGGGAAAAGAATGCAATAGTGAATCAGGTACATGCACCTAAAAAAGAAAGAACAATGCCTACTGGGAAGAGAGGAAGTGCTCAGAATTCTGGGAAAGGAAAAGGCAGGTACAAATATACCACCATGTGCAAGGGTTCGGGTTTTGACTGGAGAAATTGGTAAGTGGTGAGCAGATGTGAAAAGCAGCATGCAGAGATTTAGATGTAAACGCGCATTATGCGCTACACGCGGTCAGGCCTGAAACCCACTCGGGGTCTCATGCTCTGCCGCGTCTGCCTTTATGGCAGAACTTAAAGAAAGGGGCGCGGCGAGTGCCGCGACCCCTAATCAGGGTCCTTGAAACATCCGCGGCCTGCGCCCAAGCCGCGGCGTCCCCCGCGGCCCGCGCGCCAGCCGCGGCGTCCCCCGCGGCCTGCGCGCCGGCCACGGCATGAATGAAGTGCCGCGCCGCGGCGACCTGAGCCCGCGGCCGCCGCAAGAGCCGCGGCTGCCGCGGCATGACAGTATGCCCCCCCCCGAGGCCCCAGGTTTGTGAGGGAAGAGTTGAAAAAAGCGACGGACCAAAAGAGGAGCATGAACTGAAGGGGCATCCTCCCAGGAACACTCACTCATAGGGTATCCCTTCCAATGAATAAGATATTGGAGGCGCCCATGGAAAAACCGAGAGTCACAGATTTCCTGAACCTCGTACTCAGGCACATTATCAACCAACAGAGGAGGGGGACAGGGTAATTGCCTATGAAAAGGATCGGGACGGTAAGGTTTCAGTTGAGAGACATGAAATACAGGGTGGATCTTCCACGTCCGGGGCAGGCGAAGACGCACAGACACTGGGTTGATCTTTTTGAGAATTAGGAAGGGACCATAAAAGCGAGGTTTGAATTTGTTCTGAGTGAGTCGGAGAGGTAGGAATCTAGAGGAGAGCCAAACCTTATCATGAACCTGATATTGAGGAGTCGCACAACGTCTCCTATCTGCTATCTTTTTCATGCGGAACTTAGTGGCCACAAGGTTGGAATGGATAACTCGTTGTATACCCCGTAGCTGTCGAACATAGGAGGAGATGGCAGGAAGATTGGAGTTATCTCTCAGGGGAGTTGGAAAGGCCTTGGGATGGAAACCGTAAGAGCCATAGAAAGGAGAGACCTTCGAGGCACTGTGTAGGGAGTTGTTATAGGAGAATTCTGCAAGCGGTAAATAGGTAGCCCAATTACTCTGTGTAGCATTGCAGAAGCTACGTAAATACTGTTCGAGACCTTGATTGAGTCGTTCTGTCTGCCCGTTGGTTTGAGGGTGGAACCCGGAGGACAAGGCCACCTTGATTCCCAAGGTCTTACAAAATTGATTCCAGAATCGGGAGATATATTGAGGACCCCTATCCGATATAATGACCTGAGGTAACCCATGAAGCCGAAAGATTTATTGAGTAAAGATTTGACCCAATTCTTTTGCCGTTCGTAACTTTCTTAAGGCCGTGAAGTGAGCCATCTTGGTGAAGGAGTCCACGGTTACCATTATTACGTGGTTTCCCATTGAGGAAGGTAATGCACACATAAAATCTGTGGAGATAGTGTGCCATGGGCTGGGGGGAACTGGTAATGGACGGAGTAATCCTATTGGTCTGGTACGGGGTGTCTTGGCTTGAGCACATATAGGACAAGATGATACATATGTCTCAGTATCAGTCTTGAGAGTTGGCCACCAGAAGGAGCGTAGCAAAAGTTCTTGGGTAGCTTTCATTCCTCGATGACCTGCGATAGGGGAATCATGGCACATATGTAAAGCTTCAGTTTGTACTACTTTAGTGGGTAAAAACAGGGCCTTGTCATGATAATAATAGCCATGATCTGTATGCAGTTGCGGACGCAACTTATTCAGCTCTGTTTCGTCTAGACGGGCATATTCAGACTTGACTTGGTCTAAAAAAGTCTGTGCTACCCCAATGATCTTGTCGTTGTCAAATAAGTTCTGAACAGTAGAATCGCTGCACTCAGGATAACGTCGGGACAAGGCATCCGCCAGGATGTTCTGAGAATCAGGGATGTAAGTGATATAGAAGTCATATTGGCTGAAAAAGAAAGCCCATCGAGCCTGCCGGCTATTTTGACACTGAAAGTTTCTCAGGCACTGCAGATTTCTGTGATCTGTCCGGGCTTCAAAAGGTTCCTTTGATCCCATCAAAAAGTGTCTCCATTCTGTGCACGCGGTTTTTAAGGCGAGTAATTCACGTTCTAACACGGAATAGTTCCGCTCGGAATCAGATAAAATGTGTGATAGGTAAAATACAGGGTGTTCTAAATCATCATCGTCTTGTCTTTGCAATAAGGCAGCTCCAATGGCCCTTTCTGAGGTGTCTGCGACAACAATGAATTGTTTGCTGGTGTCTGGGTGTCGTAGGATAGGGGCTTGAATAAAGGCTTTCTTTAATTCCTGAAAGCCTAACTCTGCGTCTTGTGTCCAACAAAAACCCTTCTTTAGGTGTTCTTTTTTAAGGGTTTGAGTAATATAGCTGGTTCTCTGAGCAAAGTCTGCTATGAACTGTCGATAGAAGTTGGCTAGTCCCAAAAAACACTGAGTCTCCTTGATGGAAGAAGGAGATGGCCAATTCAATATAGCCTGCACCTTGTCTGAATCCATGGCGACTCCGGTTTGGTTTATGCAATATCCCAAATATTTTACTTCCTTCTGATCAAATTCGCATTTTTCAGGTTTGCAGAATAAACGATGTTGTCGGAGTCTTTCTAAGACTTGGCGAACATGCTTGGAATGTTCCTCTGGATGAACAGAAAAGATTAGAATATCGTCAAGATACACCACCACTGTTTGTTGCAAAAGATCAGAAAAGATAGAATCCATGAACCTTTGAAAAATGGAAGGGGCATTAGTGAGCCCGAATGGCATTACTCTATATTCGTAGTGACCAAAGGGTGTTCTAAAGGCGGTCTTCCACTCATCGCCTTCTCTTATTCTTAGAAGATGGTAGGCTCCTCGGAGATCCAGCTTGGTGAATCTCTTTGCTCCTCTGACTGCTTCTAAGATGTCCTTTATGAGGGGTAACGGATACCGATCTTTAATAGTGATCCTGTTTAACCCTCTGAAATCGATACAAGGACGTAAATCTTTAGTTTTCTTTGGTACAAAGAAAAGAGGAGCCCCGGCGGGTGAAGAAGAGGGAGTAATCAACCCGCTTTGTAGGTTCTCATCAAGGTACTCCTTCAGAATCTGTTTCTCCGGTTCTGTGAGAGAGTACATCCGTCCAAAAGGAACCACTGTATCTGGTTCTAAAGGAATGGCACAGTCGTATTCTCTGTGGGGTGGCAGTTCAGGTTTTTCTGGCTTCTGGAATACATCGGCATAATCCTGATAATGCCTGGGAACTCCCTGTAGGACGTTAATGGAGCATCCCACCTTAGGAGGTGCTGCTGAGAGACCTTTTGGGGACCAATAATCCCCGGCGTGATAGCAGTGGTGTTGGCAAAAGTGAGAGGACAAGGAAATGGTTTTTGTTTCCCAGTTGATGTAAGGATTGTGCCGTGTGAGCCATGGAATTCCCAGGATCATGACGTGATGTGGTGATGAAATTAAATCAAACGAAAGATTTTCTTGGTGTTTTCCAAACTGTAGACAAAAGGTAGGGGTGGTATATTGTACAGGTCCAGAGGCCAAGAGTGACCCATCCACGGTGTGTACCTGTTCTGGTACTTCCTTAGGTATTCGTGCTATCTGTCGTTCTTTGGCCCAGGCTTCATCTAAATAGATGCCACTGTCTCCGCAGTCCAATAAGGCCAAGGTTCTTTCTTCCCGGCCATCAGTTAGATGAAGGATAACTGGTAAGAGAAAAAGAGCAGTTCCTTCCTCCCTGGAAGAGCAAATAGAAGGTATATCACGATATCCCGTCCTCACCCTTCTTACTGAGGACGGGAGTTGGCGTTTCCCAAGGGCTTGGTTGGACGAATGGGACAAGTGCGAATTAGGTGACCAGCTGCACCACAATATAGACAAAGCCCCTTCCTTCGTCTATGTTCTCTTTCACTGGCTGATAAAGGTCCTCGAGCAGTGTCAATCTGCATTGGTTCTTCCTCGGTATTCCCCTTAGGTTCAGGACGGACTTCCTCGGTACGATGAGAGAAGGAGCGAGACGGTACTGAGTGAGAGGGCAAACGATTCTTCTTTTTCTCCATTCTTCGTTCATTCAACCGATATTCTATCGTCAGAGCCTGGTCCATCAATCCTTTAAGGTTCTCTATTCTAGCAGAGTGCACTAGTTCATCTTTAATGTCCTCCCTGAGACCTCTACGGAACAGTGTCACCAAGGTACATTCCACCCAAGTTGTTTCTGCTGCTAATTGTCTGAAACGGGTGATGTATTGTAATACATCTTGATTCCCTTGTTGGACTTCGCAAAGAGCTTCTTCTGCTGACGCCTCGAGTCCAGGGCGTTCAAACATCTGTTTAAAGGTAGTGATAAAGGTGGAATAATTAGAGAGGCAGGGATCGTTTCTGGTTACTAGAGGAGTGGCCCAAGCCAAGGCTGGCCCTGATAAGGCACTAATCAAATACCCCACCTTGGTCTTGTCTTGTACAAATTGCGAGGGGCGAAAGGCAAAGTAAACCGTCAAGGCATCCAGGAATTCTTTTAATTTGTTAGGATCCCCGGAAAAACGAGGTGTAGTGGCAGCTACTGATGGGACATCTGTGGTCCTAGATGCAAAGGCTTGTCGATAGATGGTATTTTCAGTACGTAACTGTTGGAGTTCTTGAGCCTGTTGTTGTATTGTCATAAGCAGGGTCTGGCTCGTAGGTTCCGTGTTTGCCACTGGATTATCCATGATACCGGACTGCAACTGGAGTTTTGGGCGTTGCAATCTGTCACGGTTTTCAATGGGCTTACCGTCGAAGTTGAGAGGCGTAGGGGAACGGCCCCGGTTACGGCAGGTTCTGCTCTGGCCGAGGTAGGGGGGACCCCTTCCGGTAGCCACGGTGCTGTTTGGCTAGAGCAAACCACTACAGTCCGTGCCCTCCAGAAGGAGTCCCAGAGGAAAAACCCCAGTAGGGTAAAAAACCTCCACAGGAACTCCCTGAAACAAAGGAGGACACCAAGGCGTTAGGACTGAAGATCAGGAAGACTGGAGAACCAAGACAGGTCAGGAAACACTGGATTCGCAGGAAGAAATCAATCAGAGCGTGACTACCACCAAGGAGTGTTGCAACGCAATGAACCAGCAGCTGAATTCCCCTTATATACCCCTAGGCAGGAAGTAGGAAACAGGAAGTAGAAATACCACCATCTTGGATTGGGGAAAAGAATGCAATAGTGAATCAGGTACATGCACCTAAAAAAGAAAGAACAATGCCTACTGGGAAGAGAGGAAGTGCTCAGAATTCTGGTAAAGGAAAAGGCAGGTACAAATATACCACCATGTGCAAGGGTTCGGCTTTTGACTGGAGAAATTGGTAAGTGGTGAGCAGATGTGAAAAGCAGCATGCAGAGATTTAGATGTAAACGCGCATAATGCGCTACACGCGGTCTGGCCTGAAACCCACTCAGGGTCTCAAGCTCTGCCGCGTCTGCCTTTATGGCAGAACTTAAAGAAAGGGGCGCGGCGAGTGCCGCGACCCCTAATCAGGCTCCTTGAAACATCCACAGCCTGCGCCCAAGCCGCGGCGTCCCCCGCGGCCTGCGCGCCAGCCGCGGCATGAATGAAGTGCCGTGCCGCGGCGACCTGAGCCCGCGGCCGCCGCAAGAGCCGCGGCCGCCACGGCATGACAATCTCTGACCCGAGTTGAAGTGGACCACAGGTGCCAACAAGGTTCTCCAGCCCTCCAGAGTCCAAGTCCATCGTGGTTTTACCTCTCCTGGACTCCCCAATGACGCCTGCTGCCTCTACATGCAGCCATCCTCTACTGCAATCGCTCCAGTCAGGAAAACCTGGCTATTAAGGACACCTCTACACCTGTTGCCCCTGAGCCATCGAGAGGAGAATCAAAGGCACCTACCTGTGCCTGAGCTTTGTAAGGCTTGCGCCCCACGGTTAATTTAGTCCGGCTGGCCCCCTGGCCAGAGCCTGCATTTTCTTTTCACAGAGACCGATCTCTGTAGGAACACATTGGGCACTCAAAGCTGTTTTGCACTCTCCACCCAGCCACCCAAATGCCGCTGAGGGCAAACTATGGGTGCTGCCTTGGACCATGGCCACTGCGAACCTTAACTCCTGGAGATTGGTCTTGTAAGTCACAATACTCTACCTGTTTGCAGAACTTGTTTTTCCTCCAATAGGATAACATTGCAGAACTCAGAAATTGCACTACGTCCACATTTAAAGTGAAAAGAAATCTTATTTAAAATGTACTTACCTGAACAATTTTTCTCTAATGCCTGAACATATATAAAGATACGTGCTATTTTTATAAATTGTGTGGATCTCCTTCTTGAGTCACTCAGAAGACAAATAACTGCACCTTCTCTTAGCGAACTGCCGTTCTTTGGCAGCACACAAACTGGACATTAACCTACTGTTAGAAGAACTCTCACCAACAGCCCTATTCCTCACTGAAACCTGGCTTCATGAGGGTTCTATACCCAATATTGCTTTGGCTTTACCCCAGGGTTACATGATAAATAGGCTGGGCAGAGTATCAGCCAGAAGTGGTGGCATTGCCATTATCTATAGAGATAGTTTCAAGGTGATCACACATCCCATGCAATTTTCAGGATGCAAAAGTATGGCCTTTGCTATTACGTTTAGCCCTTCATTTACATTGTCAGGGGCCATGGTGTATTGTCCCCCAGGACCACCGGAAAATTTCTTACACTCCCTGTAAGAGCTCATTGGGGATTTAGTGTGCATGAAACCCAATTTCACACTACTGGGTGACTTTAACATTCACGCTGAGGACTTAAATAATTCCTCTGCTAGATCCCTCATAATGAACATGGAAGCACTTGACCTGGTGCAACTGATACAGGGTCCCACACATGTAAAGGGTCTTTCCATTGACTTAGTTTTTTCAAATCTCAGTGGTTTGAATGCATCCCTCCCCCCCCCCGATTCCACTGGCCTGGTCCGACCACTTTCTGATAACCCTTATGCTAGCAACTTCAAGCTCCAAAACTAACTCTCATATTATAGCTCTTCCCTGTCTTCAATGGCATAATCTTAATGCAAAGGCCTGGATCAACACCTTGGAGAGGCTGAAACCTTCCATTAAAGATAAGACCATGGACTTGCTTGATTCATTTAATAATTGGATCACCACTAGCTTAGACATGCATATACCCTGCTCTACTATATCTAGAATACATAGGAGTAAAGATGCTCCGTGGTTTTCTCCTTATCTTCAACTTCTAAAAAAAGAATGTAAGAAATCAGAAAGAGTTTGGTGTAAATCCTATGATGACTCCCTTAAACTACCATATAGAAGAGCCGTTAGGAATTATCATGCTGAGATAAAATTGGCCCAATCCAAGTAGTACGTCACGAAAATTAAGCTAGCTTGAAACTCTCCAAAGGAGATTTTTCAGATTTTCAAGGAAATCTCCCTGCCACCACGGAATGGTCCCTCATTAGAGGCCTCTCAAGAGCATAGCAATAATCTGGCACTCTTTTTTCAACAAAAGGTGCTAGATATTTATTCAACGCTGCCTACGGTGGTAGATCAGTCCCCAGGGGTAATGGCACAGCAATTAGTGCGTACTGACACCCTTATGGATTTTCCTCTAATAACTGAAGAGACAGTTTGGAAATCCCTTTCGACCCTGAATTCAAGCTCCCCCCTAAATCTGGCCCCTCCTTCCGTGCTAGCATTAGGTGCTCCTGCTATTGTACCTTTTATGACCATGCTGCTTAACTCCTCCCTGAAAAAGAGAGGACAGTGCCCGATCAATGGAAACACACCATTGTTAAACCTCTTCTCAAAAAATCGAACCTAGACGCCTTCCTGCTCAGCGATTATAGACCGATATCGCTTTTGCCGGCTCTATCTAAAATAATTGAAAAGCATGTGAATGCCCAACTGTCTCATGTCTTAGAGGTCAACGATATTCTACATCCCTCTCAGATGGGTTTTAGACCCAATCATAGTACAGCGTCAGCACTGATTCTAGTCACAGAAGAGGCCAGAAGGTGTATGGATCAGGGATTAACTACAGCAATCGTCCTGCTTGATCTCAGTGCGGCATTTGATACGGTGGGCTCTAACATACTACTGGATAGAATCCGAGACATAGGAATCAGGGGTTCTGCCTTAGATTGGATTACTCCCTTCCTGAAAGGAAGATCTTACCAGGTCCTGGATAGGTCATACTTCTCATTACTAGTGAAGAATAGTTGCGGAGTACCCTAGGGGTCCTCTCTAAGTCCCACTCTAACATTTATATGTTACCCTTAGCTGAAGTTGTTAAGCCTTTTGGGTTGTCCCTAGTGTCATACGCTGATGACACACAGCTGATTGTATCACTATCTACAAATTCCAGCGCAAATGTCTCAGCACTTGCCCCTTGTCTACAAGCAGTCACAGTTTGGATGTCCCAAAGTAGGGTTAAACTTAATGATACCAAGACTGAGGTTATGGTACTTGGAAACAATGCACAGGCGAAACCAAATTACACCTTCCAGGAAGAATTGAGCAATCTTCCACCCCCTAAAGAACTCATTAAGAGCCTGGGAGTGTGGCTGGATCCGCAACTTACCATGGCTTATCAGGCCAATAAAGTCTCTGCAACCGCTTTCTGCCTGTTTAGACTTCTGAGGAAGGTCTTCAGAATCCTTCCTTTTGAGGCCAAAAGACTTATAATACAGGCCGTGATCAGTTTGCGGCTCAACTATGGGAATGCTCTATACGTTGGATCGCCCAGGTATGTGATCCAGAAGCTGCAGGTGGTACAGAACGCCTCGGCTCGGCTGCTCCTAGACATCCCACGGAATGAATCTGTTAAGTCAGCTATTTCCTCCCTTCACTGACTCCCCGTTGCACGACGAATAGAATTTAAAACTCTTTGTTACTTTCCCCGAGCTCTGTATAATAGAGGTCCATCATTGCTTAGGACTTTAGTCTCTTGCTACACTCCTTTGAGAGACCTTGGATCCTCCACTGCCTTCCTAGCAAAGGTCCCCAGAGGTAGAAAGACTAGATGGGGGCGGAAGATTGCTATGGTATCAGGGGGCTAAGCTATGGAACTCTCTTCCGCTCAGCATTTGCCTTACCAACAATGAATTAGCATTCCAGAAGGCTCTAAAAACATGGTTGTTCAAAGCATAATTCTCAGGGTTGTCAAGGTTGTCTCGATATCAGCGCTGGGAGGCCTACGGGTAGCCATACGCTCTATAAATCAAATAACATAACATAACATGTGTCTCATTTTTTTACTATTGTATGTATTTGTAGATGTCTTGCAGTCCTCTGTGTAAAGCCTAAGGCTGCTCAACCACACTACCCCTAAATAGAGTACTTTGGGATTGCATAGCAAGCCCTGTCCACTCACTGTGGAATTTCTGGACCCTTTCCATGGTATTCACATACCACATAAAGGATCAGCTTCTTACAAAGTTTATGAGGGAGGGAGGTCTGTATGAATTTGCACCGGTGCAGCAGGATTGTCCAGTTTGAGGAGTGTGATAATGATCTCCTCCCACAATGAGAGGGGCAACAAGAGTGTATCCAGTGATTCCTGGTACATTGCTAGATGTGGGGGGCTAATAGGAGGACCTATTCCTTGTAAAAGGCAGAAGTAAGTCCATTGAGACCTGGCGCCTTGTCCCCCGGGAGGCTTTTGATGACCTGATTGATTTCTTCTGTGGTGATAGGGGAATCTAAGTAGGCAGAGTGGGCTCGATAAAGCCAGAGCAATTGTATAGTGTTGAAGTACTCAGTTAGCTCAGTTGGGCCAGGGATCGGGGTGGCAGTATAAAGCTGGGCACAAAAGGAGGACATAACATTCATAGCTCAGGTGTGGAGGACATGAGGTTGAAATCTGAGTCAAGGAGTTTAGCAATCTAACTGGATGGCCAAGGTTTGTGTAGTAGACTGGCAAGGATTTTGCCCGTATGGACTACCTCCTCGTAGTGTGTAGCTTGCAAGTCACGATATACATAACGGGTCTTGCGGAAGGCTTCCTCCTTGAACTCTGTCAGTTTGTGTTAGATACAGGCCAGGATTGCAGTATCCTTGGAATGGAAAGGTTGTGTCTCAAGGGTTCGGATGTCCTGCTCAAGTCGGGCCAGAGTTTCCCGGAATGGCTTTCAGGACTCCAGATTGCTTTGTAATACAGGTGCCTCGTATTACAACTTTGGAAGCCTCCCAGAGTACCGAATGCGATTTCACAAGTCCTTATTATGTGAGAAGTAGTCTATGATTTATTTGTGAATCTCCTCTCAGAATACCTCACTCCGCAGTACTCCCACTGGCAGACACCAAGTGAAGGTGCAAACCTGAAGCGCTAGCAAGACCGGAGCGTGGTCCGAGAGGGTACGAGGCAGGTATTTTTTTATTTTTATATATTTTATTGGTTTTATATTTCAGATATACATTACAAGTCGTAACATCATCAACCACAGGATTACAGTATATCTGCTTAATAGAAAACATATGAGAACCCTACCCCCCTCACACCACACACGTCACGGGCCACTATTAAACCTTCAACATCATTCCTTACTGCGTTTAGCGAATACCTTTAGCGTGTGCTAATTAGCTAATGAATAGACCCCATATGTGGCTAGTATGGGCTTTTTGTTTTTGTTTTTTTGATCTCGTCCTAAGCCCCAGTAGGCAGGATTTGGGTTCTGTTGACAGAGTTAGCCCTGTTAATTCGGAGCTCTCCTGGACTACCTCCGACCATGCTTTTTGTATATTAGGGCACTCCCAGACCATGTGATAGAAGTGAGATAGCAGCGCTTTACATCTAGGGCAGGACGGGTCTGAGTCCGGGAACATGCGCTTTATCCTGGCAGGGGACAGATATGTTTGGTGTGTGTAGTTGAACTGGGTATATCTAAATCTGGGATTCCTTGACACTCCACCGGCGTGGTGTAGGGCGTTCCACCACTCAGCCTGTGTGATCTGGTCAGGGAGGACGGAGTTCCATCTCTCCCTTGCTTTCTCCGCATGCGGCTCGGGAGGTTTATTCAGGATTTTATATAGACTAGATATTACTTTTATTTGAGCGTCATATTGTAGAATATGGTGGATTGACGGAGAGGATTCTGGTTCCCTGTTGCCCTGCCCCCATGTTTTTTTGATTGCATGGCATATGGCATGATATGTCAGGAATTGGCCAGAATTTATCTTAGTGAGATCCTGTATTGCCTCGAACGACATGAGCCTTCCGTCTTCAAAACAGTCGCCCACTGTCTGCACCCCCGCCTCTGTCCACACTGCCGTTACTTGCGCGCACGCTCCCGACCACTCCGGGAGGTGGTCCAATGGGATGTGTGGAGAATAGGGGAGCACGAGACCCCCTCCCTGTACATATTTGACCCAACAGGCGTGCGCAGCTGGCATTAGTGGGCTAGCGTTTCTTGACTTGGGGTGTTTGGACGCCAACCATTGCAACAAGGGGACGTCTTTCAGCCAAGTCCACATCTACGTTGCCTCCGCCATTGCCGGTCTGTGGATCCAATTCTGAACCCACTGCAGCTGTGCGGCTGCATAATAGCGTTCAAAGTTGGGGGCCCCAAGGCCCCCCACTTCCACCGGGCGCTGCAGCATGTGAAGAGCCACTCGAGCTCTGCCCCCGCCCCAGATGAGTCGCCGCAGAACTGAGTTCAAATTTCCAAAGAAGCTTTCGGGAATAATGATCGGTAGAGCCGCGAAGTAGTATAATAGTCTGGGCAGAATCAGCATGTTTGCAATCGCCACCTTCCCTGGTGGGGAGAGCAGCAGTTTATTCCAAAACTGCAACAAGCCTTTTATAGCGGCCAGCGCCCTGCCCATGTTGCCGTCTCTGAGATCTACTGTGTCATGGTATATATTAATCCCTAGATATTTGAACGTTACAGGGCACCATTTTAAGTGCCCGAGTAGGGGAGCCCCTTGTCTCTCGGGCGGCCACTTTGCGAGTGGGAACGCACATGACTTTTCCCAGTTCACCACTAAACCCGACAGGTCTCCAAACTTGGCTAGCAGTGATATTACCGAGGGGACAGGATCCTGCCCCTTCCGAACATATATTAATGCATCATCTGCATGTAACGAGATTGTATGGTGGACCTCATTTCTAACTATCCCCCAACTGTGTGCCATGGAACGTACTCTTGCCGCAAGTGGCTCCATTGCAATTGCAAATAACAGTGGGGATAGTGGACAACCCTGTCTTGTGCCTCTTGTAATTAAAAAACTGTCGGAAATCACCCCACCCGTCTTCACCCTGGCTTGAGGGTCCCAGTATAGTGTCCGAACCCAGCGTATGTAGTTGGGGCCAATTCCCATGCGGCCCATTGTGGTCAGTAGGTAGTCCCACTCGAGCGTATCGAACGCCTTTTCAATATCCAGCGAGAGCACCATTTCTTCGTGTGCGTCTGGGGGGGTGACACCCATTATGCACAATAATCTACAGATATTTAAGAAGGTGTTGCGCTTTGGTATAAAGCCATTTTGGTCATCGTGTATTATAGTGTGCATGATAGGGGCTAGTCTATTTGCCAGGATTTTGCCTAATATCTTACAGTCTAAGTTTAGGAGCGATAGTGGTCTGTAGGATTTGACTTCTGTGGGGTCGCGCCCTTGTTTGGGGATCACCACTATCAAGGCTTCTCTCTGTGATGAGGGGAGGTTCTCGATTGCCCACGCTTCCTCAAACACCTTCAGCAGATGGGGTTTTAGGGAGGACGAATAAGCCGTGTAGTATTCCAGTGGGAGGCCATCCGCGCCAGGTGCTTTATTCCTGGGCATCTGCGCTAGGGCTGATTCTATTTCTCCCAGTGTTAAGGGGGCTTCTAACAATTCCCTGTCGGTTTGTGTTAGCTGTGGTAGAACAGAGCCCGACAGAAAGGATTCGAGTTGCGAGGGGGTGCACGAGGTGCGTTTGGTGTATAGCTGTGAGTAATATTCTCTGAACCTTTCATTTATCTCAGCTTGTGTGGTGGCCATATCGTGTGTGTCGGTTCGGATGGCCCCGATTGGGGGTTGCTGTCTATCCTCGCGTAGTAGCCATGCCAGCATTCTGCTTGACCTGTCCCCTTCTGTTTGTAGATGCATTAGGTGATAGTTATAATCGTGACAACGGAGTTTGCTGTCTGCCTCATTGTATTTTGTGCGCCTTGCTTTTAGGAATGTGTAGGGGATCTCATCACGTGCTACAGCTATTTCTGCCACTCTTAGCTCTTTTTCTAGTTTGCCAATTTCCATCTGTAGTGTACGTCTTACTCCCCACGTAGACAATATGCAAAAACCGCGGACCACTACCTTATGCGCATCCCACTCTATTGCGCGTGCCGTTGCCGTCATGGCATTTGCCTCCCAGAATTGGCTTAATGTGGATTTCAGCGTTTCAGCAAATGCTTGGTCCTGCAGGGCTGCTACTTGAAATTGCCAGGTGGGAATCGCCTGTCGTTTCTTGCCCCAGTTCAGTACTATTCTCAGTAGTGCATGATCTGACAGGGTTTTTGCTAGGTATTCTGACTCCCCAAGCAATGCTCCTAAATCCTGAGTGCCCCATATTATGTCTATTCTAGTGTGGGTTTTGTGCGGGACGGAGTAGAATGAGTATTCCCTGTGCTGCGGGTGTCTCAGGCGCCATAAGTCGTATAATCCCATAGTACCCTCCCATTCCTGCAAAGGACCTGGGGATTTCCTATGTATCGCGGAGTTCGCCAGAGCGTGGGATCTATCTAATAATGGATTCGGGGTGCTATTAAAGTCCCCTCCCCAAAGGGCGGGAGTCATTGGATTAGTCAATAGTGTTGGTGTGAGAGAGCCCAGGAATCCTACTATCCCGGTGTTTGGAGCATATACTCCAACCACCGCCAGCTGTCTGCCATCTAATTGGCCCTCCACTACCACGTATCTCCCTCCCTGGTCTATCTTGTGAGCCGATACGTGGTATGGGACCCCAGGTGCGATCCAGATCAGCACCCCCCTTGCAAATGCCGAATACGTGGTGCCTATAAGCTGACCCCCCCATCTCGCGCGTAACTCCCGCAAGTCCGGCTCTAGAATGTGCGTCTCTTGCAGTATGGCAATGTGTGCTCCCAATCGCCTAAGGCGTGCGAATACTCTGGATTGTTTGGTCCGTGTACCCAGTCCCCTCACATTCATGTTACCATAACATACTGGTTTATATTATTACCCCTGTGTGGTGTCATTTGGGTGTCTAGGGTGGCACGCTGTGCATAGGATGTGGTCTCTGTACCTAGCCCTCTTTATCAATGCCCCTTTAGCACTGTCATTTATTAGAGGGGTCTTGCGCAGCGTTTCCCTCTGTGTTTTAAGTGAATCCGGCGTGTGTGAATATACTAAACTACTGAACCCAACCACCTCAAAAGAATCCCCAACCCCACTAACCATTTGTGCACAACTTCTAAACCTCTTAATGTGATATACAACCCGAATCCGATTGGATTTCCGTGGAGGAGTATTCATATATGTCAGATGTGGCTCTTTTGCGGGGCTCACATCTTTCCGCAGACTAAGTCTGCTGTTGTCATTGGGCGCCCCCCGGTTTTGTGTGCGTTCTGCGCTCCGTCCCTCCGCCCCCCCAGGCCATCCCCTCCCGGTTGCTTATGCTTTCATACCAAAGTTACTCATTGCTGGTTGCACTTTTGCCTCAGCGCTCATCGTCTCCCCGGAGTGGGGGGCACGCCCGGGACTGTAGGGCCTCCAGTGCTGATGTCACCAGTCCATAAGAGCGGTTGGGTGCGTTCAGAGTTTGTCAGCTGATCTGGGGGTGATCCTCGACCCGCCCAGCTCGCCTGTTATTGTGGATACGAAGCTTGCTGTGTTCGAGTCTGTGCCCGTCTCAGGGGGTTTTCTGGCTGAGGTGAAGCTACTCTGCATTAGCAGGGGGGGTCTCTTTCAGTATTCTTGCTCTTCCTTCTGCCGCCTGACGGTCGTTTGGTTGGCCTCTAGTTCGCCTCCTGGTCCGTTTTCTTGAGGTGGATGTTTGCCATTCCTCGTCTCCTTCCGAGTCTTCTCTTGTTCGGGCAAGACCCTTGGCGTGCAGCCAAGTCCAGGCGTCTTCTGGTGTGGTGAATATGTGGATGTTTATATTGTGTTCTCGTAGCCGCAGTTTAATTTTTGCATAAGAGTTCCGTTGGTTCTGTACCTCCTGCGTGAAGTCTGGGTAGGCATTAATGGTCGAGTCCTCATACTTGTAAGGGCCTTTATTGCAGAACTGTTGTAATATTGCGTCTCGGTCCCTGAAGTTGAGGAATCTGGCGATCAAAGGTCTAGGTGGCTGGCCTGGGGCCGGTTGTCTGCCCGGCACTCTGTACGCCCGTTCTATCGAGAAGAGCTTGGGTGGGGCTCCGTTCTACACCTCTTCGATGAGCCATTGTTCCAAAGCAATTTCCGCGTCGGGTTGCCGCATAGTTTCTGGAAACCCTAAGAAGCAAATGTTATTGTGGCGCGCCCTGCTCTCTGACTCTTCCGATCTTCTCCAGAGCACTTTCAGCTCTGCGTCCATGCGCTGGATCTGTTTTCGATTGTCTTGGGCCATGGGGGATAATTCGGATAGCCCTTCCTCGTTTGATTTCACTCTTTCCGCTAGATTGCGGTGATCTACTCGCAGGAGGTTCAGGTCTTGTGAAACTGCGTCTATCCTATTTTCCAATGATGATTTAGTGTCCATTATTGCATGTAGCACTTTCTCAAACTGCGCAGAGTGCGCCATAAGAGTGTTCTCGAATGACTGTAGGGACGGGTTGGTCTGTTGGTCGTTGGGCGTTGTGCCAGTAGTGTTGCGGTCCAGATGTTTAGTGGATTTGGCCCTTCCAGCCATTGTGACTGTCCAGGAGTTTCCTTGTAGGATGTTGTTGTGTGCGGCTTAGCGACAACTCCTCAGGGGGAGGGAACGGCCTCTTGGCTGCTGTTCTCCAAGTGGCTTGCTCTTTTCTGCCCCCTTTGTGGCGGTGATTAGTAGAGCCCCAGCTGGGCTTATTCTTGACTTCCGAGTTTTTCCAGTGCAGTCTGGGGAGGGGAGGACGCGCACAATGTCAGCTGTGCCAGGCCCTTGCAGATTGAATAGCTGCTCCCGCCGCGTGGATGAGTCCGCTGTGCGTCTAGTTAAGGTTCAGCTCGCCACCAGGGTGATAGGAGCATCAGGCAACAGCTGTCCCGCGGGTCGCCCCGCCGTGCGAATCGACCGGAAGGGATCGGGTCTTTTTGAGGGCCTCTAGGCGAGTCCTGGTGGTGTCTCTTGCGGTCGCCGGTGGTCCACCGGAGAGCAAGAATCCCACTTTATGGGAGGTTAAGTCGTGGGGGGGGCACAGGCACCTATCTTCCACCGCCAATGCGGCCCTCTTCCAGGCCTCCAGGGTGCACCTCACTGTGAGGCTGGGGCCGACGCGGCACCACCCGTTTCCCCTGAGGTGGAACTCCACTCCAGGTCAGGCGGCCTCATGCAGCTTGCTGGAGCCCATCATCTGCAGGCAGGGAAGCCAGGGGGGAAAACAACGGTAGCTCCCCTCAATCTGGGTCTTAACAACCCCAGGAGCGCACTCTCCTCACCTCAACATCCCCCGGTGAGCGCCACCGTCTCCCTCTCGGGCCCTCCTTGGCCGGGATCCACAATAGGGACCTTCAGTTCCCTCATAGAGCCGTCTTCTCTGCCGACTCCTCGTTCCCCCTGGGCCAGAGAAAGCCCCCGCGGGACCCAGACTGAGCCCCGGTGATCCCACCTCCACTGGGGCAGGGAGGGGGGCGCAGATCCTTTGTTTTGCCGCCCGCGCGGCAGGCACCAGTCGGAGGGTGGGGGTAAAGGCCCTCACTCCGATTTCCCATCACGTACGGGTGTCCGGCCCCGCCGGCCAAAAGCTGATAGCGTCTGGTGCCACCCGAGCGCAGCGCACTCGGCTCGGACGCCGCAGCCGCCTCTCTCGGTCTGCGCAGACAGGTCGGGGGCCGCGGCCCAGCGACTTCCGGGCTCGTGATGAGCCCCCTGCTTCTCACCCTGTATTCCGGGTGGGCCGGAGCGCCCGCTAGATTCCGCAGTTCTCCCCGGGCGATCCGCCGCCCTTTAGCCAAATATAAAGGGTCGGGGGGGCGCCCTGAAGGATTCTTTCCGGCAGGCCCTGGACGGAGCAGTCGCTCAGGCGTCCATCCCGGCCGCCATTTCGGCTCCTCCGGGTACGTGGCAGGTATGACACCTTGGTCATCCAGGTCCAGACATCCTTGTGTATCAACCAGAAATCTATCCTGACCATGCATTGTGAAATGCTGAAAGGCATGTGCCTTCATGCATGTGGGGGTGTACAAGATGCTAGACATCTTTGAAACAGTTGTTGTGGGTATTGTGCTGAGCATCAAAGTATTGTGTGGATGAAACCCTTTAGAGATGGCGGATCAATCCAGCTGGTCATCAATTAAAGTGTTAAAGTCGCCGCCCCATAGGATAACAGAGGGGCCAGGTCCTATAATTCTTGACCAGATCCCATAGAAAAACTGAGGGTCATCAATATTGGGCCCGTACATGGCAACCAGAGTCATTGGCTGCCTGTGGAGGGAGCCCACCAGAATAACATACCGACCGACCGGATCAAAAAAGGAGTGTGTCATCTGCCATGGGAAATGCCTGTCTAGTAGAATTGACCTGCCCCTGGTATAATTATAGTAAATGGAGGAGTCGGTTTCACGACACCAATGGGCATGCAAACCTGGGGCCAGTGAGTTGTGCATTTGGGGCTCCTGTAGGAAGCAAATATCAATGTTGTATCTGTTGGTGTAGGAGTGACATAGACGTGCTTTTCTGTGGTCATTGAGACTGTGGATGTTCCAGGTAATGCAGTTTATCTGTAGGACTAGAGTAGTGTACTTGAAGAGTACGTGCTGTGTGACCTGTAGCAAGCAAGTGCAGTCAAAAGGAGGGAGGTCATGTGGCAGGAGTAAGATAAACAAAACAGTAAGCCATAAATTAAAAAGAACAACCCGCCCCTCCCCCAACCCACTCCAAGCCCCCAACTAGGTTGAGATAAGCGTCCCCTTCCCAGCAAACCCGATTAACAATATGGAAAAAACAGGAATCATTCCAGGGGACGGGGATACACCAGGCGACAATCCTGCCAGAAATGATGGGACAGCTGAGCAAGGAGTATCAAGGGCGACCAGTATAAATTAATTATCTTGAACATTAACACATGGTATTAAAAAAACACAAGCAACATATGGAGTAAGCATAAAGTTACCTGAACATTAAAGATAGAGTATGGCAATATAAGCACACCCCAATTCATGTAGATGCAATTGGTAAAGGAGAGTGGCACACTGCAGCTTCTGTTTAGTCTTTGTCATTTAGTGGGGTTTCCTCCGTAGTGTTTGGTGAATCTTTGCGGGATCGATGTCCCTTAACAGTGTGCTTGGTAAAATTTTATGCAGATTTTGCGTCTGTGAAAAAATGTGGCATGCCCTTAAGGGAGACCCTAAGTTTGACTGGGTATAATAGAGCATAGTGTATTTCTGCTTTTCAAAGGATGTTCTTGACAGGCAAGAAGTCACGTGGGCCACCTGAACCACCAGTGTGAAGTCTGGGTAAAATGAGATGTTGTTACTTTGGTATTGACCAGCCACAGGACCACATCGCAATCTTGAAAGTTCAATAGGTGGGTGACTGTGGGAAGAGTCAGCGTGCCTGGTGGTGGATGAGGACCAAGCGAGTGGTGAGTATGCTCCACAATGAATACCGCAGACAGGCCCTCCCCAAAGAGGTCCTGCAGCAAGGTGTCATCTAAGTCCTCCATTTTAGAAATCGCAGTTGTTTCCAGGATCCAGGTGATCCTTAGGTTGTTGCGTCTTGATCTCACCTGTAAATCTTTGTTTTTGGCTTATATGAGGTCTAGCACCTTGGACATACATAGCAGATGCTCCTTGGTGTCTACCTGATGGTTGTCTGCATCAGAAATGTGGTTTTGTAAGTGATCAAGTCCTATTTTGTGTTTGTCTACAAGTTGCTCAACATGATCTAATTGATTGGTGAGCAGGTCCAGCTTTGCATTTATAGTTTTCAGACTTGTCTTTACATCCATGAGTAGCTCTCTGAGGCCAGTCTCCCAGGAGCCATCGTCCTCTGGGTGATCTGCTGTGGGCTTGAAGCATTGGCCCTGCTCTGTCTGGCAAGTGAGGCGCCTAACCTTGTAGGAGAGTTTTGATTGCATGCCATCGTGCTTGCCCATGGCGAAGGCAGATGGCATACCCGGTGCTGGCGACAGGTGGGCAGAACCTCGGCAGGGAGCAGGGCACGTTATGCCCTGAGTTGCAGGCTAAGGTGACAGGTGGGACTGATACATGACTCCAGATGGTAAACGTCCATGAGCATCCGGCAGTACCCGGAACAGGGGTATGACAAGGCCCCGCCACACCCTGAGTAGGTTTATATGTGAGGTGGCATGAGCAGGCTCAGTAACAGGAGCTCTTGTCCATTATTTTTTATGTGAACAGATTGGGCTAGGAAACGTCACAGAATTGCATAGCCAGTACAATAGTCCCTTAGGTCCTCTAACCGCTAAAACTGCTCACGTGCAGTAGTCCAGAACATCCCCTTCTCATTAGGCTACACGGTGATGGATCAGTCAATCAATCAATCAATTCATTTGTAGAGCACACTCCCACCAATAAGGGTCTCAAAGTGCTGAGGGGGGGTGCTACTACTGTTTGAATAGCCAGGTTTTGAGTCACTTCCTGAAAGTCAGCAGGTCTTCGGTGTGTCATAGTAGAAAAGGAAGGGTGTTCCAGGTTTTGGCTGCGAGGTGGGAGAAGGATCTGTCACTGGTGGTCGCTCTTCGATGCAGGGGATGGTGGCCAGAGTGAGGTCGGCTGAGCGGAGTTGGTGGGACAGGTTGTAGTAGGTGAGTCGTCCGTTGAGGTAGGCTGGACCGGTGTTGTGGAGTGCCTTGTGTGCGTTGGTAAGGAGCTTGAAGGTTATCCTTTTGTTGACGGGGAGCCAGTGTAGGTCTCTCAGGTGGGGAGTGATGTGGCGGGGTGCATCGAGGATCAGACGTGCGGAGGTGTTTTGCATGCGTTGCAGTCGTTTGAGGAGTTTGGACGGGGCTCCTGCGTAGAGGGCGTTTCCGTAGTTAAGTTTGCTGCTGACGAGGGCCTGGGTGACTGTTCTTCTTGTATCTGTGGGGATCCATCTGTAGATCTTGTGGAGCAATAGGAGGGTGTTGAAGCAGGATGAGGAGACGGTGCTGACTTGCTTGGTCAGGACAGGGCCAATGGCATAGAGGTGGCAGCTTAGATTAAGTATGACCAAAGTGGTGTTCTGTGTAAGACTGAGTTCTAGGAGGATTGACAAGGGACGTGGATGTGTAAACCTCCAGGTCAGTTCATGAGCCACAGCAATGAGCGCACTTGAGAGGTTGAGCAAATTGATCTGCAGCAGCCAGAAGACTATGACAGCAGGAGCAATCCTCAAACACAGGCCGCATAGTGGGCGGGGCACCCAGAGTATCAAATACACTCTAAATGGTAGCAGCAAGCACACTCTCCTCTGCAGGGTCAGCAATGCAAGCTTGTGGGGCCCGTCTGCACCCAGGACGGCAGCTAACAAGGGAGCAGGCACTAACAGTCACACCAGCTCAGGAGAAGATAAAGCGGCATCAGGGCTGAGGCCCAACTCACCAGCCCAAGGTAGGAGTATCTCTCCACTCAGATTCCAGAAGCAATTGGCCCACGACCACTAAAGCAGCCGCAAGCTGCCTTGCGTGGGTTCAGGTGATGGCACAACAGTTAGTCGCCGGTGTCCTCCACAGGCAGTCCTGAGCACTCACAAGGCCACGCATCACAGTGTGGCCAGCAGATCCATGCCTTTAGCACAGGGGCCGCAGCAGTGTCAGGAAGTGGCCAAACAGACAGGGGCAGCGGGACTGAGGGTTGGGGGTGACAATGATGGGCATAGGAAGCGAAGCCACAATCAGAGGCAGCAGTTCCAAGCATGGCACAGGGCACTCCTTCCATGTGCACCATACTGGGTAGGCCGTGTGCACCATACTGGGTAGGCCGCACTCGGTGCACACGGGCCTCCACTCGTCTCATCTCGCCATGGGCTCTAGGGGCATGTCGGGAGACACTGGTGACTTCTGCAGGGTCCTACGTGTAGGATGACCTTGGGCAGGCAAAATCAGTCACTGAGGGCCTGCAAACCTGGATGTGCTCCAGTAAAGAATTCTTAAACCAACCATCTGCCTTTGCAGGAACAAATGTTTGTTGTAACCTCATAAGAATGCTTTACAGATACCAATGCTTGTTTACCAAGACCAATGCTTGATGGAACCAATGCTTGTTAAGGACACATGTTGCTCAGGCCTCCAGCATCCGTATGGCTCAGGCTAGCCTGAGTGAATTGCCTGCTGTTAAGGTCACCAGCTGCAGAAATGGAGTCTCTGCTTCTCCATTATCTTCATGTTCAAGCCTGTATCCTGGATGCAGCTTCTGGGGAGTTGACGAGATCGAGAGCATTAACTAATAAAAAGGCGGTAACACGCTGCATGTGCTCGAAAAGCATTTAGTTGTGAAAACCTGAAACTTGCTGACTTGATTATCGGGAGGTGGATTTTTGGAGCGCAATGTGCCTAAGAAGGCACATCATTGGTGTTTAAGGTCACTGTGATACTCGCTGCTAGTCTCGTAATAGTGCTTATCATGTTTGCTTGTTATATATTCCAGAAAGGAAATTCTTTCGAGCAATTATGTTTAAAACAATTTATTATGAATACATTTGTTATCGCTAAGTTAAATATGTTATTTGCATAATTGGTGCTGGTGATATGGAACATTCTGTGAATCACCTGAAAGTTTCATTGCTACGCTCAACTTACTCTGTGATGTAACAGTGATAAAACTGATCGCTTGAGCTATTGACATTAACCCTATGTTCCCAGAGTGTCACAAACAATGCACTGTGATATTTTGATACTACCCTATGTTCTCAGTGTGTTAAAAACATTGTACTGTGATCTTTTGATTTTAACCCTATGTTTCCAGAGCGGAACAAACATTGCACTGTGATGTTTTTGGTAATAACCCTATGTTTCCAGAGTGATGCAAACTTCTCACTGTAATCTTTGATATAAACCCTGTGTTTTCAGTGTGATCAAAAGACACCAAATGTGTGCTCCTTGGAATTCTAAGTACAGTGCATAAATTAGCCCATGAATGTCTGCAAATCTAATTACCTGAGAACTTGTTGTCATTACCTGTTACCTATTTAAATGTCTATGGAGTTGAGTGAGTCAGCATCTTAAGAAATCTCAGTAAGGTCATCAAACAAAATATCCACTGAACTTCAAGTATTTAGGGAGGCATTACTTAAGGTGATGTGGGATCAATCTGGGGTCACAGTGGGAGTAGTCCAAGTTATTATAGTAGGTTCAAGGTTCTTATTTAACTACAGGTGGTCCACATCTTTTCCTGAAAATTCCTAGAGAGGGGGAGAGCCATCTATAGCAGTAAAGAGGAACCTAACAGGTACACCTAGTTTGCACATAGTAGTCAGAGACTAGTCTATACATGGTTACGAGTTTTGTGCTGTTTGACTGATATGTAATTTATCATAGGCAATCACTGCTCTTCAAGGACCATCACCAGCCATTCGGATTCAGACCTGTGGCTCCAGTGTCTCTCTCTCTCTCTCTCTCTTTCATCCATACCCTTTACCACCAGTCGTTCCGATGACGATTATGTGCATTTAAGTGGGAGGCACGTAGCGTCTAGGAGGAACTGGGAATATGCATCTCTGTGTCTCTGTGGGACAAACAGGTTAGTGCTTGACAGTCACTGGGCATCTCTTTGTTTGACGAACGTTAGGCAGATTAGATGTTCAGCTAGCAGAGGCTTTTAGAGAGCGGACATCTTGCGGCCCGGTCAAGCCACGCCTCCTGAAGTTGTTTTTTTATTGATCTGAAGCATCCATTAGCTTCAAATATACTTGTTAAACCATTCTATTCACAGTAGTACATTTGCACATTACTGTAAAGAGTAACCTCATTATCAGTACTGGCAATGAGAAGTGGGATTTTGGGAGACAATTGAACTTAGTACTTTATGAATTAATTATATTTTCTCCTAAAGGATGCCTTGTGCTTCCTTCAGAAGAAGATTCCACCGCCTGCTCATTAGATAACATTTTGCTAAACAAAATTCTGTCGCCTCACTTGATTAGGTTCCATAGACCTGTTTTGAGAGAAAACATATGGAACTTGTCTTAAATGTTAGGTATTTTACAATTAAGCTCCCATTGACCCTTTTATAGTGAGAACTCTGTTCAGTTGAAATGATAATGGCATTTTGATTATTTGATGTTCTGTTTGGTATTTTGCTTTAAACACAAATTACATTTTGGGCTTCTCAATAAATTATGTTTTATTTTTAACAATTATGTTTTGGAAAACATACTACCAACTGCTTAATCCTGGTATTTTGATTGTGAATACATTGGCCAAGCCAATCATCGTGATTTTTGAAAAGTGAAAAGATATCTGTTTTAAAATAAGCCTATAGAGAGGTATTGTTGGTATTTAAATTTAGTGCATATATTGCTCAAATTGTCACATGGAACCTTGCAGAAAATGGAAAAGACAGTTGTTTGGATTTAGTTGCCCTATCATAAATTGTTAGGGTATGTCTAGAAAATGACTATCTTTTGCATGATGTTCCTACAGATTGTTTTTCCCTATCTATTTTGCTGGTTTTAGAGTTTGTGCACTTTACCCTAGGTAACCAGTAGTAAAGTGATTGTGCTCCTCTGTTGAACATTGTGAAAGTGCCATAAGTAGTGTAGGACACAAAATGTACCCAAGGCCTGGATGTTCAATGCTACTACTGGGCCGAAACATGTATTATGGCATCCACTACATTGGCATTGCAAACATGGCTTCAGACCTACCATTGTAGCCTGATTGTTACAGAGCAACTCATGACCTTCCAAAACAAATCGCTTTGATATTTAAACACCTTTCTTTTCAATTTTAGTAGGTCACTACTTAGTAGGCCTTTAAACCCACAAAGTCCGGAACCTAATATTTAAAAGTAAGACACGTAAACATTTCAAGTTAACATGTCCTTTTAGTGACAAGCACCCAAACGTTTTTTACCCTAGGAAGGCTGATTGGCCTGTAGTGAAACACTGAGAAGCAATACTAAATATAATTTCTGGTAGGGACCATTTAGAGAGAAGATTAAATCACCATTTCTTTTTTTTATTGAAAGCCCAACTTAAGACTTTAATAAACAATACTGTAAAGTGACTTATATAAAGTTACCTTTTCTCTGTCTGAAAAAGATGAAGGCTAATTTGCATGAGCCTTTTAACTGTCACTCAGCTGCTGAATGGCCATCAATGACATGTAGGAACTGCTCCCTGAGCAGAGGCAAAGGTCTGAATGTAGGGCCATGTTTTTGTTCCTTTGCTAAGATGACCAGTTGTGCTGTTCCCAATTACTCATTTACTTCAAAACGACACCTGGGCAGGTCCCTTCTTTTGTCCTCCCAGTCAGGCTCTCGCCAAACATAGTGCGGGGAGAGCTGCTTTTCAAACGGTTTTGGTATGGGCTGCTCATTACCCTAGCAACACTTCTGGATGGGCACACAAGCTCTGCACAAAAGAAAAGAGGCCTTGCCATTTTGGTTTTTTTGACTGAGGGTCACTTTGGGACTGTTTGCAGTAGGACAGACAGAAACAGCTGCCAAAGTAGGTATGATTGCCTGAGGGAACTTTTATCCCATTTGTTGGAGAGTTGCCAGGAGTCACCCACACCCAAACTCTAGTGCCAGGCGCCCCTGCCATGCACAGTTTTTTCTTCATTATTTTGAATTCTAATATGTCATTAAATGTAAAAAAAAAAGTAAATTAGCACTTGTATAGCACACTACTCACCCGTTAGGGTCTCAAGGCGCTGTACTCATACCGCTATGGAACCCCTCCTGGCTTTTTCCCTGTGAGGCGCCCACTCCTGAGCACCCCCAGGGTGAAGCCAGGCATCCAAGCACTGTTGGGGCTGTTGTGGAGATTAAGCAAGCTATTGCCCAGAGTTGCAGAGTGGGACCCATGAATTAGATTAGGCACCGAGGCGAGAATTATCTGGTCAAGGGGAATTGAGCCCAAGACCTGCCGAAGCGGGACTTGAACCCTGGTCTTGAGCCAGATCTCTGCTTCAGGGTCTGCCGCTCTAACCATTGAGCCACACTTCTCCTCATTAATAATTTTATTGACATTATAAAAGTTGTCATGAGGGCTGTAATATGTGGGGTAATTAGCAGTACATAATTACTTTAGGGCACGAGTTATATTTACTTGAAATTACTCTAACTATAACTGCTGATTTTCTATGATTTGTGTGTGTAAATTCAGAACCTAACTAGAACAACCCAGTAACCTTTGTTTTTTTGAGTGAATATTTATTTTTTTTAAATTAATTTTCCTAACTATAATGTCCCTGTAACCTTTGTTTTTTTCAGCGAATCTCTGGTTGTGAGAGTGGGTGTGTAAGTGTCTCTGGCAGTGGGTGTGCAAGTGTCTGTGTGGTTTTGTGAATGGGTGTGTTGGGGTCTAAGTGGGTCTGTGAGTTGGTACTTGAATGTCTGAGTGGGTCTGTGAGTTGGTGTGTGAGTCTCTTAGCGGGTCTTTGAGTGGATGCGTGAGTGTCTCAATGGGTCTCTGAGTGCGTGCACGAGTCTCTGAGTGGGTCTGTGAGTGAGTGTGTAATTCTGTGAGTGGTTGCATAAGCCTCTGAGTGGGCCTGTGAGTGGGTGCAACAATCTAAGTGGGTCTGTGAGTGGGTATATGAGTCTCTGAGTGCATCTGTGAGTGAGTGTATGAGATTCTGAGTGGGTCTGTAAGTTAGTGCATGAGTCTGAGTGGGTCTGTGAGTAGGTGTGTGAATCTCAGTGGGTCTGTGAGTGGGTGCCTGAATGTCCGAGAGAGTATGTGAAGGGGTACATGAGTGTCAGAGTGGGTCTGTGAGTGAGTACATGAGTCTCTGAGTGAGTTTGTGAGTGGGTGCATGAGTGTGTGAGTGAGTGTCTAGGTGCGTCTGTGAGTGGGTGTGTAAGAGTCTGTGTGGGTGTGTCAATAGCAGTGTGAGTGACTCGGCCACAAAGGAACCTCCCCTGCCCTTTTATCCAATAAGTCCACAGCTTTGCACAAAATACTTACGTGGAATTCTTTCTGCCTCCTTGGGGAAATCTCCAGTATGTATTCCATACTACAGCTGTGTAATGTAGCACAAGGAAATGTCACCAGTGACCTTGTGCATTTTGGCAACTTGATTGTTCCTGGTGCATCTTTCACTAGACTTCTGCAGTAACATGGATCCTCCTATAGAGAGGACAACAAGACTACAGAGACCTATATCTCCAACAAACTATGGTCCTTACTTTTATCTATATGAGGTAAATGCTTCTTTGTTCTGTGGAGATGTCCTCATATTCCTCTGCATTAAGAATGCACCACCAAAATCTGCGGCAATCGCAATGAGGGGCCCTTTGGTATGCTGTCCATCATCCTGTCACAATGCAGTAAGACCTTTGCATACCACTAAGGTAAAGATGTGATTTGTACATCTGCATACTTGTAGAAATTTAAAGGGAGAACTTTGGACCCTACAATCACCAGGAGAGGACAAGAAAGAACTATCTCTTCACAGCCACATACAGATTGTTCTCCAATACATCAAAGATACATACATCTCCACAAATAATTTCAGAATTTAATTTTATCTATCTCAGCCCTGGGGAACCCATCCCCTGTGGCCCAGCCTTAAAAATTGTTATCTTTTATTGAGGGAATGGGGCCATGTAGCCCCCTCCTCAGACCGATTTTCAGCCCTGGGATCCCATCCCCTGGGGACCAGCCATGTCACCTGGGTGCCCCCTAGGGTACCTAGTCGGAAGCACTGGGGATAACAGGAGGAGCCTGAAAGTCCCTGTGATCCTAGCCGACTCCCTGCCTCCTGCAGGATCCGGCATTGCTCTCACATACAGGGAGGTGCTAAACATGCAGCTGCCTATGTGTAATAGCAATCCTTTTGTCTGTTTCCCTGCCCACATTTCTATAGGCAGGGAAGCAGATGAAAACTCTGTTTCCAGCAAGCAAGAGCTGTTTGACAGCTCTCGCTTCCTGGGAGCAGAGTTGTGTTTGCTCAGAGCAAACAGCTATGTCCCAGGGCTGGGCACCCTGAGACTTAGCAGGAGGTGGCAACCCCCAGGGCCATATATGGCTCCTGGAGTGGGGTCACGCAGTCACCTCCTTTTGTTGTATACGGACCAGCCCCAGGGAGGTGGTGGTCCCACTCCCACTTTCAAAACTTATTTTGGACCCAGGGAGATGGTGGCCCGCAAGGTCCTCCCCATTACTTTCAACTTAACCCACGAAGGTGGTAGTCATCAGGAAATGGGTGGGTCTGTGAGGCTCCCCCATTGTTAATTTGGCCCCAGGGAGGTGGTGGTCCACGGGGCCCTGGATATGGCCCCCAATTACTGTGATTTAGCCCCGGTTAGGTGGTGGTCCCTAGGGCTCCAAGACCCTCAGTAAGAGGGCCCATGCACCCCTCCTTTTTTTTAAACAATGCCCCTGGGACCGGCGCCCCAGAGGCTTTTTCCAAAACAAGCACAGGACTCTCTGCTTGTTTTCCTTTTTTTACAATTTTCTCTGGAGTTGCACATCTGCTGTGACTGTCAGCAAGTTTTTTTTTTTTAAATGCTGTTTTGCCCTGGCAGGGTCCCTCGGGACCCCAGCATGAGAGCCAAGGGGTCAGGGTGTCCCTACCGAGGTCCCTTTTCTTTTTTTATATCTTTTAAATATTTTTTTTTCAAGGACATGGCTGAAGCTATATAAACACATTTGAATTTTCATTAATATTTAAAAAACTACTGATTGGATTTACAACAAAAAACAAAAAGGCTTGACCAAGAGCTACCTTTCTGCAAAATTTGATGTAATTTCATACAGCGGTTCAGGCTATAGTCCTGTTTAAAAACCCTATGGGAATTTACATGGGGAAAACACGTTTTAGGTAGGCTTGGGCGGGTTTGATGGTGTTCCATGCAAGCGACCAAAAATCTCTGCCACCCTACAAAGAGTTCTGCAGCACAGTGGAGTGTGTTAGGTTGTGCCGTTCACGCTGATTTCTGGCACCGGGTGTTTGTCCTGTGCTGAAGAATCAGCACGAACGGCACGACGCACAGCACACGAGGGTGCTGCTTCTTTTCTGCTGCTCGAGTAGATTTTCTACTTGGGCAGCAGCTTCCTCAGCGCAAATGGAAGGTTTCTCAATGTGAGCGGTAGCGACCATCTGCGACCACCCGCATTGAGAAATCGTGCTAGGAGGTGGCCTGGAGTAAGATTTTCCATGCTCACGCTTGCCAACTTAATGTTGGCAAGTGTGAGTGAGGTAAAAACTCTGCTCTGCAGAGTTTTTGGGAACTCCACTCTCTAAGGGGAATGCAGAGTGGGAAAAACCCTGCAAACTCTGCAAGCGGAGCGGAGTTCACCAGCTCCCTAGTTTTGGGATCCCACCTTTTTTCTTGGCCCCCACTTGACGAATCACCATGAAGCTTTCCAGACAGCAGCTGAATTGAGCATCTAATTTTTGGGGAAAAATTTATGACGCTTCATCAACCAGTGCCAAAGATATAGGTAAGTAAAAAAATGCTTTTTCTTTGGAAACTATGTCCCAACTATATCTATCTAGGTAATATAAATATATTACTATTCGGTCACCACAAGTTAGTTATAGTTAAGACCATGTTTTCATAGAAAATGTGTTTTTTTTACTTACCTATATCTTTGGCACTGTTTGACAAATCTTCAAGAATTATTTCAAAACAAGTGCCCCGGTGATTCTTGTTTTTCTCGAAAAGTTTCTGGGTGATCCATCAAGTGGAGGCCAAGAAAAAGGAGGTGGTCATAAAAGTTGTGTTTCCCATGCTAATTTCCATAGGACCTTAGAATAAGGCTACAAACCGAACCCCTGGATGAATTACACTGAGTTTGGCAGAAAGCTAGCTTTTGGTACGCAGATTACACTTTCACTTATTTGGAGTAAATCCGTCCAGGTAAGTTTTGGAGATATTAAAGTGAAAATACATTTGTATATCTCTGGCCACAACAACTTCTACACTAAAGGAATGCGGGGGCTGCCTGGCCGTGCGCAGTCCAGAGGCCACCACCTCCCCATAGCACAAACACTAAAGTAATGCCAGGGGCTGCCTAGCCCCCCGCAGCCTCAGGGGCTGCCACCTCCCTGGGGCACAAACAGTAAAGTAAAGCAGGGGGGCACATCCACCCTGCAGCTACGGGGACCACTCCCTCCCCAGGCAAACATTAAAAAAGAAAAGGGGGGTCCATTTTGCACCCCACATGCCTGGGGACCACCTTCTCCCTGGGGCTATTTAATTTGGAGGGAGGCCACACAGCCCTCCTCAAGGAGCTACTGATGGCCCTGGGGTCCGTCACTCCCCAGGCTGGCTCCTGCTTTGTCCCGGGGTACCCAACCCTGGGACCTAGCTGTTTGTTGGGGCTTGACTGCAACTTTACATCTGTCACCAAGTCACAACAAGCATTCTGCTCACAGTGAGGGAGAACTGTCAAACAGCTCTCCCTTGCAGCAAGTCTCTTCCATCTTCCTGGCCATGGAGATGCAGGCAGGAAGACAGAGGAAGCAATTGCTTTCACAGAGAGGGAGCTGCTTTAGCTGCCTAGTCACCAAGTCACAAATACACAGAATTATAATAACAAAGATGAAAAGGAAGTAGAAGCTGTAATTCAATAATGTGAAACAGATGTGGTATGACTATGCTCTTAGGAGCAAATAAAATGCAGGATATCAATGTAAACATCACAAGACATTACCTCGAAGGAAGAGAAAGTGCGAGGGAACAGGATTGAAATTGTTCGAAGAGAAGAATATTCTTAAATTAGCTCCTGAAGGCTCAAATTTAACAGGCCTGTCTGAAGATTGGCATGTCAAAAATAGTCAGAAGAGGTAACCTGCCTTCTAGTCTTTTCATTTTCCTTCCAGATATCCAAGATAAGATGATTTATTTTGTGGATGATGAACATAAGGCCCCTAGGCATGTATTAGTACATATTCAGAGAAGAGCGTAGCAGAAGGCATCTAAGAAACCCATTAAGCAGCATCCACAATAGGTATCAAGTTAGTTTGATAGATCATCAGAAAAGAATGTAGCAGAGCATGGTGAGTGTTTTTTTTTCCACCAGAGGAGTTACAAAGTTCCAGACAAAGAAGGATGGAGTCTGAAGACATCATATAGATTTGAGAGTGCTCAAATCTTGCATGAATCGTCAAGAGAATGATTAATTAATGTTTTCTTGTTAGGACAGCATCAGCCTCTGTTCACACAGCCACTAAATAGGGTATAGTTTGCAAAGTTTTGCATAAGTATAGTGTAGAAGCTGTGTTAATACTAGCAGTCACATTAAATAAGGCAAGCATAAATACAGTAATGCAAGGTAGACATCATTCAATCAGAATAAAGGACATACTGCAAAGTGGCCTTCTTAAGAGCAAGGGATTGTAGACATGTGGTCAATGACCATATAAAATTGAAATGACAACCTTTTTGTCACACTTACTAGTTTTACAATATATATTTTATTGATTCTGAATTAAACAGGAAACGCAATCCATAAAGAAGTATATTCGCTAGAAGAGGTGCAAAATCACATTTTATCAAAATGCGAGAAGAAAGATCTTTTGAGGTGTATTATGAGAATTCGAAATTGTAATTATTGTCCTACAAAAATATTGCATTGGGAATTTTGACTACTCCAATATTCGGAAGGAAAGCTGGGTTAAATTGTGTTTTAGATTAATAGAGGTAAGTAATCCTTGTCAGGGTAAACCACAAAATGTTACTGAATTAATCTGTGCTTAAACCTCTGGTCAATTGGCACTAAAATTAGCAGGCTTAACTTAGAGTAATTATGCAGCACACAAACAGTAATAAAGTGAAAACACAAGACAGATAGGGCTAGTGGTTTATATAAATCATGTACAGTTCTATCATCATCAAGAAATTAGGTGTTCATATGCCAAATGCGACCTTTAGGTTAGATGGGTAGTATTTGTATAATGATCGAGATGGCAACGTTGTCTGAAACTGTGATGGGCTCAATGTTTGTGGAAGTCATGTTGCGGATGAGGGAGGAGTTGAACAGAATGTAGTTGATTCTTCAGAAGTTGTTGTGTTGTGGAGAGAAAAAGTGAAGTCATTCCCTGTGGAGTTGTGTACTCTCCAGAAGTCAGATAGGTAGTGCTTTTTACACAGAGACAGTACCTTTCTTTATGAGCCTTAGGTACTTTGTACCTAAAGGCAGAGTGTCTATTGAATATGATGTCCTTTGAGAGGTTAAAGTTACCTCCCAGGATGCTTGGGGGGGGAGAAGTGAATGTTTCATGGATAAATTGGCCCAGTTGTGAGGGTCCGCCAAACTAATGGCATAAATGTTTACTTCATATATATTGTGCTGCTTTGAAGCCATGTGATGAACCATCTGCCATTTCTGTCTTGTTCAGACGATATAATTCAGAGACCAGAGTTCTTAGAGAGCAAGGTGATAAGTTTGTTTTTCTTAGAGGCTGCTGTGGAGCAGACTAGGACAGAGACACATCCTGATTGAATCGAGAGCACCTCCTTATAGCCATTCCTGGTTTCCTTGAGGAAAACCAGGTTGATCTTAAGAGAGTGGCAGTAGTCGGTGAACTTCCTTCCTTTCACTGGGTGATTGTGGCCTTTAGTGTTAAGGGAAACAACCTTGAGTAGTGGGGTTTGTTCATCAGTCATCTGGGAGAAAGGTGAAGTTTCCGTGTAGGGTATGAGGTGGGGCCACAGTACTTGGTGAAGAAAAGGGTATGACGACATGGTCACACGGCTCAGAGGGAGAGAAGGTGACAGAATGAAGAAGGAGTGGAAATGAGAAAAATATGATATATCACAACTGAAACATCCCCTACGTTAGTGACAAAGTCCCTAGCAGATGAAGTATGGAACACAGGGTGATGGGTATGGCACACAACAGGAGGAGAGCTCTGGGACACCGCATCCAATACACCAAGAGATAACTGGATACACAGCGATAATCATATGGATAAAACAGATGAATAAAACATACCCTATGTGAGTCAAACAATCTTCGCAATGCCAAGGCTTGAAGAACCTGGTATATCAATACAAAAGGTGAACATGGCATACATATGCTCAAGAGAGTCTACAGGTGTACAGACTTGCTAGGGGTCAAAATTTGGTGGTCAGTTAAGGGGTTATAGACCAATATGGTCCTTAAACATGATGTGTGACATTATCCGAAATGCCAGGAGTATCAGAAGAGATCAGTGACCCAGAATTAATTTTTGTTAGGCTGAGAGAGAATATCAGGGAAACATTACATGAGCACAGCCACTCAGTTTGGTGCCTTGCAGCAATATATATGAAGTACTTTTCAGTAAACGGAACAAGGTTAGTAACATGAATCTCCATCACAAGAAATAGTAAAAATGACAGGATTTGTAATATGGAGATTATAAGAACCAATTCAATGAGAAAGTCATCGGGGGATATGTGATTTTATAACAGACAGATATGTGCTTGCACATCCCAGAATCCCATAAAAAACAAATGAAGTAGCAAGATTAGTACAGTAGTACAAGGAGCAGTCAGATATGTTAACAGTAATACAATGGTTGAGATAAGCAAAGAAAAGTGGAAGACCCCTCTGTTGGGCATACATAATAGTTAACAGCACATAGAGGGTAGGATAAACAATGTCTGATTTAATTGTAAACCCCAAAGTAGGGTGACCCTGAGACATGTACCCAGACATTACTTTATTTAACCAAAAGCTTTGTACACAATTAACCCAATGAACTTTGACAGTCATCCATATGCGACTCAAAGGTGTTGTCCAAGGAAGTCAGCAAGACAGCAGGTTTCAAGAACATGTGGGTTTGACCCTTGTGAATGATTTTACATGCAGAAGGGCTGATGAAAGAATGTTAGATCACTCTTGAGAACAGCATTTTTCTGAGTGCCAGAAAGCCGTTCCTTCTAGAGACAGTGTCTCTTGTAAAGTCTTGGGAAATGAAAATCCTCGTGCCTTGCCAGGAAAGTTATTTAATTTTCCTCATATGCACCAGAATGAGTTCAGAGTGTTGATAGAGTAGAGGCTTGAAAATCAAAGTACGTGGAGCTACGGTGTTTTTTGGTTTAAAGGTGGGGACTCTATGTGCCCGTTGTAGCTCATAGATGGGGCCTTATCCTCTGATACCTCCGCATACCAACATTTCTGAGGTTATCTTTCCTGTTGTGGTCTTCCAGTTTGATGATTTCGTACCTAAAGAATAATAGCATGGAGTCATTTATATGTAAGTATCTGGAATGGGCTGTTATATGATCTTCTGATATGCTAATTCTGCTTTCAGCGGTCATCTCCTGCAAATTCAATTCCTTAAGATCTCTGCTTTTCACAAAGACTTCAAGTTGCAAAATGTCTGTATTAGTCTTCAAGTTCTGTGCAATGTAGTGGGCAACATTCAATTTTTTAAAGATCAGTTCCAGAGTGGTGGAATTTTCCTGCTTGTACTTGACAAGTCATTTTGGGACTGGAGATTCCTGTTTGGATCTTTTCAGGCTGCCCTTCCCCTCCTTCTCATTGAGATCCTTGTGGTGCATCATTATTCATTGGGGTGTTTTATCCTGGGGGGCAAGCAAGGTAACCCCCCTTCACTGTAAGGTGAGTAAACGGTGACCAGGAGTGAGAACAGGATTGGGACAATTGTGAAAAATGGGCTCTGATGGGTCAGGAAGGTATTTTAACAGGGAGGTGTATGATCCAGGAGGAGGTACTCTAGTGACAGTAGGAGCCTATTGTTGGACTATGTCTTAAGTAGCGGCCTGGTGGTACCAAGGTTCTCTGTTCCTCTCTAAGACTGGTCACTTCATTGCTCAGTGCTCCCTTGTTCAGAAGCTGTGACCATGAGGGAGTCAGAGGGTTTCACTGGGAGCTTGGAAAGGGACCAGTTGGGAAACAGCCTATTTCAGACTCTGAACTCAGTTTGTGGGGTGCTGCTATCTTGTATTCCCTGTGGATCCTCTCCCTATGAAGCAGTGCTGCTCTCAGAAATTCCAATAAATAAAACTAGTACCTGGCGATGAGAATGTGTGCAGTGCGCACAGGTGGAAGTGACGGTCAAGGCATAAGGACGAACACAGGTGGGGATGAGCTTAGAACTACAGAGCGCTTAAATTATGGGGCATTGCCATCTTATCTCCCCTGTGGCACCTCACTCGGAGTGATGAAAGTTGCGCTCAGAGCCTCCAGGTGGCGTGCTGCTAATCATTGTAGCTCGCAGTTGTCGTGCACCGTTTTGTAGCTCCACTGGTTACTGGTGCTCAGTCGGTCCCACATGGCTGCTAAATATGGGAGATAATGTAGTAAGCTCTCCAGAACCGTGGCCAGGCCCCTTGTCATTTTCATCTTTGATATAATTGCAAGAGGTTCCAGAATAATGGAATTTAACAGAAGCAGACAGGGCCATTCTTGCAAGTTTGTTAACTGAATTGATTATTATTACGAAATATTAGTATTGTCCTAATAGCACTTGAAGTAGAAACACTGCATAACGTTTACAATCCTTTGATGAAGCATTGACTAACATTGAATCTCTCCAAGATGGTTAACAGAGAAGCTCAACCTGGATAGTTAATTGCATTCCATCATCAAGGCTCAACATATCACAAGATGCAATTTGTTTCATGAGTGATTCATTACATCTGCACATTGTCAAATAATATTGGAATCATAGAAACCAATACTGAAGGCCTCTCATTTTTTTTATTTATACATTTTTTCATTACATGCCCTATTATCACCTGCCATATTTTTGATAGGATTCTTAATTCAGGATTAATATTTTGTATAGTATTAATGTTTGGTATGTCCTTTTCCAGTTTGGGTATCAACAAAGCAAGATTGATCAGTTCACTGCAATGCCTGGAAAGAGAAGGTTTGTGACAGAACGGCCAGAAACACAATCAGGAGAGGATCTCTGATAGTCCACTTCACCACAGATTTTACAAGCAATTGAAGTCTTGAGCTCTGCACTGGAGAGCAAGATATATACCAGAGCAATCAAGGTCAGCCTTTGGCAAGCAGCCCTTTAAAAAGCAAACAACTGGGCCAGAGGAATGGAACAAAGAGTGGATTGGCTGAAGGCAAGGATGTAGGACCTCAGAAAAACTGTAAGAACTCTAAGCCTGATCTAGAGTTTGGAGTATGGACTGTCAGAGGATATAATTCACCCGTCAGGCTGACAGAATTCCATTGCCATTTTTTATGTGTTGCTGAAGGACCACTATCCGTCATGATGGAGTAGGGTCCGTCAGCCAATTCTCTGTACTATATCATCAGTTTTCCAGCCCACTTTTGATGGCTACAGGTCTGTCAATGTTGGATCCATCCACAATATTTAGAGTTATCTGCCATCTGGGTGGGATGGGGGAACATTGAGATGGAATACAGCATGGTTGGAATTTTTCAGTTGGTGGACACATCTGTCATATTGATGGTCATGCCCTTCAACACACAAACACACAGTTGTTCTATATCAACTTATCATTCACACCTGCACCCCACACTGCAAAAACTACTACTCTAACCAGAAAGACCATTTAACAATTCTCACTAAAGACCACCAGCAGCATCCCACCCAATGCATTACTTTTACTTTTGTTTTTACCATAATGTCTAGTAGAAGAGCCCTTAGATTTTCAGAAAATGAGTTAAACGTTTTATTGGATGAGAAAGTGATGGATGAGCTGCAGGTGTTTGGAGCCCTCGTCCAGACAACAACCACTAATCAAAGTAGGCATATGTGGGACAGAATAGTGAATAATGTTAATGGGTTCTCCAGTACCACATCCCCAAGCACTGTAACAACCTATAGAGGAGAGTACATTCCAACTGGCATACAGTGCAACTGTTGGGGGTTCTCCAAGCCTAACCAATTCACGCACTCTGGCCTCTATAATCCAAACCTCTTCCCTAATGGCAACTTTTTAACACAACCTTCAAACATGATGTCTGTCACAACTAAATACATACCTTTAATATTCAATGAATTTAAGCTTTTTTTGTTTTTTTTTATCGGTGGTGGATGGTAGTCCACTGTAAGTAATTAAGTCACCAACCTTTTAGTTGCAGTCAAAGGTTTCAGTAATTGAAATGGGAGCTAAACCTCTTATTGCTGTGGTCCAGAACACACAGGGTCAAGATATACAAAATATGTAAATCATTCAGAAGTAACAAAACAGTAAAAATGTCAAAGACGCAACACAAAGCAAACCACATTAAAAGTATATCTAAACGTAATATTCAAAGTTACACCAAAATGGTAAACGTACAATATGTTGAAGTGGAGATATGAGTTTTTAAAGTTAAAGATAAATATGACACCAAAATGCTAAAAGCAAAAGTGGCAGTCTATGGAATCCATAGATTCGGATAGAGGTCCAATTTGAGATTGACCACTATGGAGCCCTGGTCAGATACACCAAGTGGATTGGTTCTGGTCAAAGTTTGGAAGTGAGAAATTCTCAAAAAATATGTAAGTCCCAATGCAGAAATCTACCTAGAAGAGATTTCAGTTTTTTTTTTCAAAATAACAAAGTCCCATTTTGTCAAACTGATTTTTCAGATTTGTCCCGCTCTCACCTCCCCGCTACTCATAAAAAAGACTTGGGTCTACATGTACAAAGTTCTGAATTAGCAATTTCCTAATTGCAATTTCATGCGAATCGCAATTAGGACATTGCTATTTCAAATGTATGAAACCCTTTTAAGTTTCATTTGCAATTCGTAGTGGGTCACAAATCAACCTACCTCGTGAATATTAATGGGGTAGGTCGCAATTTGCAACCCATTAGGAATTGCATCCATCAGATGGATGGTTGCCTGATGAGGTCATCAGACAACCACTGTGGTGCTTTTAAATAACGCAATCTCTTTTTAAACACAGACTGTTTTCCTTAAAAAGATGCATTTAAAAAGAAAAAAATGAAACTTGAACCTTTAATTTTTTAACAGTAAGCAGTGCTCCATGGGACCACAGTCTGCTCTTAAAAAATATTTATTCAAACATTCTCAAAGGGGAGATTAGTGGTAACCTTCAAATGTTTTGCAACCACATTTTAGTCACAAAACATTTGTACATACCATTCCAATGCAATATTAGGAAGGGGAGCTCTCAACACGCCACTTCCTAAACAAGCTACTGAATCACACTTTGGGCCTTGTAGATCCCGAAAAGCATTTTGCCAGTCACAAATGGGCTGTGTCTGTAAATCGGCCCATTTTCGACTGGAAAGAAAGTTTGTACATGTGGCTATTAGTCCCTTTCTATGTTCCGATTCAGAAGCATTTTCTGCACAAACCACAAAACTTCCCGAACTTCATCAGGGCAAATCTATTTCGTGTATCTGACCAGGTCTCCATTGCGGTCGACCTCAAATTGTATCTAGGTCCCCATCTAATTGGTGCTTTGACCAGTTTGGCACTATATACATATGAATCTTTGAAACTTCATACAGCTGGTTTTACTTACTCTTATTTTTGTTTATTCTAGATTACACTAGAAAAATATTAGTAACTTTCTTACTCGTTTTATATTCCATAAATATGTTACACATTGCCACTTGTTACACCTGTCTGCTTTGTGATCTACATCCAAGAGGGTATTCATGTAGTTAATTTAGTTTGAATGTTCACCATGACAAGTGTTCTTAATATTTTATTGAGGAGTGCAGTCAGCCAACACACATAAGAATTGAAAACTTCAGCCTTACTATTTTGTACTCACCAGACTACAGCAGATGACAAGATGCGATGTCCGAGTATGGAAGGATTAGGCAGAAATATTGGTATTGTTATGAAAAGCTCTTGCCTTTTAAAATTCAATGAATAATTTATTTTGTAATGTCACGAGCAAGAGCTATGATATATATAAACAAACATACCATGCCTATTTGTATACATCACTTGACAAGATAGAGCAATCATTTTTTCATTTACATACCTCAATTGTTTGCAACAGAACCTGTACAAATATGTCATTAGTAGTAAACATTGTAAAATAACATATCTACATTTTCTATTTGTATTTGGTCATTGTATTTCAGTGCAATTACCATGAGTTAAATATGTTTTTAGTGAGTTCACTGCTCAGGCCACTGCCTTCATCTTCATCACTGTCATCTTCCTGATGCACTGCAACAAAATCACCCTAGGATTTCAATTGGTTGTCATGATGTATGAAGGAAATGTTCCCCGCGAGGCAATGCTGTACAGCACACAACACAACTATTTCACTGACCTTCCAGGATAGTAGAGGATAGCCTCTTCATATTTGTCCAGGCACCAGAAACAGGCCTTCAGAAGCCCGAAAGCCAACTCCACACTCCCCTTTGTTCTCACATTGACTTTTGTGAAATAGACTTCCCCTGGCATGTTGGGTTTTGCAGGGAGGTTAGAAGCCATGTGTGACTAGGGTAAACTGAGTCCCCTGAAAAGTATCAATCAAAATACCTGCATAATTTTATATATGTCTGAATGTCAAAATCTGAACAAATAATATCAATAAAAAACTAATAATAATACTTACCAACAAGCCATGTCCTCATTGCCGCAAGGTCTGCAACTGTTGCAGAGCACTAGAGAGTCAGGTGTTGAGGCAGGACATTTTGCACACAAATTGATGATGTAGAGACATGGTGTGCGAACCACCTGCACATTGATGGAATGGAAATGCTTTCAATTGTGGTACACTACTCCAAGTCATAAGGTGGCACAAAAGGCAATGTGATTTCAATCTATAGCACCAACAATATGTGGTACTCCTCACAAAACATAGAAACTTTGCCTTGATATTGTTCAGTGAGCATTACCTATAGGAAATTGGATAAAGTCATTCATATGTCTAAACATAATATCCAAACATTGGCTGAGGACACAGAAAGCCTTGGCTGAGACATCCCATTGGAGTAGCTAACAGCATACTAGAACCACAGTTATATAACACTACAATTATCTCCCCCATAGGTGGGACGGCGGTTGGATTTCTGCTGTCCAGCAATAGTTCTGATCTAAATTGTTTAGCTGAGGCTTGAATTGTGGTACAGGTAAGGTAGTACTTCTTAATGATGTGCCTTTCCTGCATTGTTTCCAGATCAGGAATGCTTCATAGACTCTTCCTTAATGTCTGTAAGGTTATAGATTAGTCAGTCCGAAAAAAATCTAACATTGATTTCATTTTCTTCAGTAGATCAAACTTTTTTTCATGTTCAATCATATCTTGTTTTTCTTTAAAAAAGAGAAAGAGGAAACAGAGAGGGCCAGTCAAAATGTGTTTTGCCTCCTGTGGTTTGCAGGCTTTGGGCTTCTTCAAAGCTAAGTGCAGTGTGTACCCGGACTTATGGCAATGTAGGGTAGTAAGAGTATTAATAGTGGCTGAATGAAAAAAAAGTTGCCAAGGAATGTGTGTATCCAAATTCTTTGATTTATTCAATGAAAATAAATATTATGGCTGTGTCTGGCAAAAGGAAATTGAGAAACCAGTCACTCTGGTGTATGGAGGGTATCACTTCTATTTGTCAGATAATGGGCCACCCCCTTCGTTATAATGGTCTTTCTTGGCATTCCCCACTGAACTTTCAACATGAGTACAGACAATAAATTACAAATATTTTCACATATCAGATTTTTTATTTATAATTTTAATTTTTGGAACCAGTTTTGCAAGGTACTTATTTAAACCATTCAATACATTTAAACCAACATATAGTTTTCATTAGAATTCAAATAGGATGGTGCCTGTATTGCAATGTTACACTTTAACAAATACATTTTCTAGATAAGAATATTAGGGACAATTAATTGGTTATATTTCTTTGTATTTATTTTGTTTGTTTATTTTTCAATATTTATTGTAGTTTGCACTCAACAATACCTCTGACCACAGGATGGTTTATCTCTGCATTTTTTATAGGAGACATTCTAATTAATTTTGATAGAAAGAACATCAATGATGGTGGATGCTTCAGCCAAATTTGGAATATTTGTCAGCCATATTGTCAAGCATAACCAAGCATGCAATGTAGGCCTATATTGGCAGATGTAACATGGTGGATGACTGACCTATCCTTCATGAATGGCAGACTAATAAGTGTAGTCTGTACCTACATATCCCATATTGGTTAAAACAGGCCCCATGAAAGTCAGCCTCATTTTGCGCCCACCTCCCAGTATTATTTGCTCTTTGACCTTTTTGGCACTATATATACATGTATTGTTTTGTATATTGTACTAATTGATTGTGTTTTTATTTCAATTCCATTTTTTCAATATTTTTACTATATTAAAAAAAAAAATGTGTGCTTCATTTTTTGTGTTGGCGAAGGCATTCAACCTCCAACTCACTGAACATCTGGAGAGGAACAACCTGCTAGACCACTTCCAATCAGGCTTCAGAGCCAACAGTTGACTTCCGCGCCCTGCTCCAGAAAGGAGAAGCATCCGTCCTGATCCTGCTCAACCTCTCCGCTGCATTTGACACTGTCTCCGACCACACACTGATCAACCGACACAGATGATGCACTCAGATGGATGGCATCCTTTCTCATGGGACGCACCCGTAGAGTCTTCCTCCCCTCCCTTCACCTCACAGGTCAGGCACAGCATCTACAGCATCCCCCAAGGCTCCTCCCTAAGCTCAACACTCTTCAACGTCTACATGACACCACTCACAGACATTGTGAGATCGCACAACATCAACATTATCTCCTACGCTGATGACACACAGCTCGTCCTCTCGCTCTCAACAGACTGCACCAAGACAAAGATCAACATCCACAACTGTATGAAGAACATATCCGCCTAGATAAAGGACAGCTGCCTGAAGTTCAACATGGACAAAATGGAGGTTCTAATCTTCAGCAGACACTCAAACCTCTGGAACGACTCCTGGTGGCCAGTAGAGCTCGAACCCACCCCTACACCAAAAGATCACACCTGCAGCCTCAGCATTATTCGCAACAGTGAACTCTCCATGAAACACAAGGTCAATGTCATTTCCTTAGCCTGCTTCCACACGCTCTGCATGTTCCACAAGATCTTTAAGTGGCTTCCCATCAGCATGAGTTAGACAGTCACACAGGCCCTTATCACCAGACATCTGGACTATGGGAATGCACTCTACGCAGGCACCACCACTAAAGCCATGCAAAGATGCAAGACGAGCCAAAACACCTATGCCAGACTGTTCCGTAACCTGCCCAAGAGAACCCACATCACCCAAGCACCTGCAGGATCTTCATTGGCTCCTGATCCAGAAAAGATTCACCTTCAAGCTTCTGACCCATGCTTTCAAAGCGCTCCATTACCAAGGACCGTCTACCTGAACCACTGCCTTCCCCTCAACCAACTGACCAGGAACCTCTGCTCAGCACGCATTGCCCTTGCAAAGATTCCACGCATACAACGCTGCTGTGCACGAAGACACTCCTTCTCCTACCTTGCTGCAAAGTCTGGAATGCACTCCCCCTCCACCTCTGCACTGCACTGCACCCTCACTGACCCACTTCAGAAAGGGACTGAAAAACTGAGTTTTTGAATAAACATCTGGATACCCACTTGGGTGAAAATCGATCTATCCAAATGACACCTGATTGATTGATTGATTTGACTTTATTACTATTTTGGTGCTGCAAAAATCTTGTAAAAGTTGCCATAAATTGATCCTGTCTGCTCAGTGTCAAACCTACCAGGGTGTTCAGCTCGCAATAATTTTATGACAGATTCAACATTACCAACTTCGTTGTTATTCTTTGGGGGATGGGAGTTCACCCACCACAAAATCTAATTCAGTTTTGAACAATGCCACAGCAATAGAAGCTGCTGTCCACGAGGGTGTTTATCTTTCATGACCTGGCTGCATTTTCATAACCACAAACTAGGGAGTAATGACCAAGTGAAATGTGTCAATCAACAGTAAGGCCACATAACCATGTTTAAAGGGCCACTTAACTCTAGGTTAGTAGGGGCAAAGTGTACAGACCCAAACAAATATAAAAAAAGATGGGCCTCATTAATACAGTGTTTGCTGGGTTTTTCACTCACAAATGTCACATATTTTGTCATAGATTGACAGTTTGGATTGTATATCTTTGATACTTCTACATCATTTTATTGCACCTAGTATTCTATAATTGAAGTGTGCATATGTGTGCCTTCTGCTTCTCCTGCAACTAGGGAAGGAGATGATGGGCAGGCATCTGGGGAGCAGCAGAAGAGCCACTGGGAGCGCCAGGGGAGAGCTACTGATAATGAAGGACCCAGAGGAACTTTGGGTGAAAGAGCTAGCCAGGAGCTACACATGTTGGAAAGGCAAAGGTTCATCTTGGAGGCATATTGCAAACTTGAACTGTGATAGGACACTGAATATTTGTCCCTTTCTCCCTGACATTTCTTTTTTATAATTTACCCATATTTCCCAGATAAAGAAGATTTAACCTACCCTCTTTTTATTTGAAACGTTCAATTGTTTAAAAACATTGCCTTTTTTATATCAAAATATTTTGTGTCCACTAAATGTACAGAAACATGCACTTTGATTACTAAAACACCCACTTCTGTAGGGTCACACAAGATTGTTTTGCTTCTTTAGAGTGCTATTGTAGGGTTTTCATGACCCCTGTGCACATTTGCCTTTCTAAACAGGATTAAAGTGTTTATGTTACTCGTGAGAAAATGTAATTGTTTCGCTCTCAACCCCTTTTTCTTGAGAATTTGCCTTGGTGTGTTCTAGTCTATGCATACTGGGGCTGTGCTGGTCTGTAGGCAGTGTATGTGGCATGACCCCTACAAATTGTAGAAATGTGTAAAGTCTGATTGTTATTTTTCAATTTCTTACAAGGACTTAGTATATTAGATAAAAACTACATCCATGGCTTTCAAAGTTAAATGTCACTTGTGGACAGCAGCACTTATTAAGGCATTTACTAGGGTGACAAGGAACACATGGTTTCAGGTCAATCAGTGTACCCTAACTGCTGCAATTCAAAGATACAGCCCAACCTGACACAATTAGCCATTTGACAGGGGGAAAACAGTAATTAAAATATTAGTGAGTCAAACCCTTTGTAGGCATTGTAGACTATAAAGCAGGGTGCATGGTATTTAAAAGTGGAGCATGAAGAAATGTAATATTACCATATCCTTACAATGAAAAGCCCCCAAAAGCTATTCTTACTGTGGAAGGCACTGGCTGTCCTGTTAGAAAAATACAGTAACAAATAATTAATTAAATCAATAATTAAATCAATGATGTCATCAATGATTTTATCTATGATGTAATCGCAAATGTTATGGGTGATGTAATGTGTGAGGTCATAAGCAGTGCATGGCGAGGGCGCAAGTTATACTTAGCTCTGTAAATTATAATTGGTAACTTGCAATATTTTTTATGTTATAATGATATTTTTAACTGGAACTTTCACCTATCACCTCACTCTTTTAACCTTTGTTTTACAGTGAATTTCTAAGTTTTTTTTTAAAATGGAAAGTAAAATATTATTACAAGACCTAGCTATAATGCTACTTTAACTTTCTTTTTTTTTCAGTGAATTTCTAGGGGTTTTCTATGTAAAGTACCAAATTACTACCAACCCTTATTATAACATTACTTTAACCTTTGTTTTTTTAATAGAATATCTAGGATTTTATTTTTATTATAAAGTAAAATATTACTATCTTATCTAGCTTTACACGGTAGGTCCTTGGGTAAGTAAGGAGGTTTGAGAATCTTGAAGTAGTGAGCTCTCCCTGAAGAGGTGCACAGAGAGCGAAACCTCTGCATAGTAATGACTCGCTTACCTAATCGGAGTTGGTTGTCTAGAGAGAATGCGCTCTCTGTGAAGAGCAGCACAGAGAGAACGGACGGTGTGTAGTAGGGGCTTTCCCACATAAGGGGACTTGGATACATGGACAGAATGGACTCTACGTACTTTCTGTGCACTGAGCGCAGACTGTGAGTGGTAGGGACTTTACCACTTAACAGGGCTTGGGGTTCTTTAGGAAATGGACACTACACACAGTCTGTGCACTAACCGTTCACTGTGCTTAGTAGAAGCTCACCCACCTAATCCTTCTTACATGTCTGGAGGGAGTGGGCTCTACGCACAGACAGCACACTGAATGCTGACTGTGCATAGTAAGGGCTTGCAAAATGGTTTCCGCCCATTTATTACACCCAGATTTCTTTAGCTCTTTAGATCACCTGGTTTCAGACTTTTGACTGTGGGAGAGTCTCACTACATGTGATTCATGCAGAATGACCACATTGCAAATGGATTGCGCATGGTTAGCCAGCATCTGCCTTTTAAGATAAGGTCACTGCAACACAGCTAGGGTAAGACGCACTTATCTGGTTACACAAGAATACATGTACACACGCATGTACACATGTGTGTGGCTGCAAGTATGAGACTACTGTATTTCGCAGCCCGGCAACTGCTCACAGGTATTCTGGCACAGAGGGGACATTACGGGATTGGATGTTGACCTGGGATAGACTTTATAATATTAGTGGGCACTTATAGGTGAAATCAGTAGGATTTACTGTTTTGTCTGCAGTGACACTTTACTATATACATAGAGAGATTTGCCTTACAGTACAGTTTGGCATCCCTTAGGCCTAGAAAGTCCCATGAGGGATGAAACTGGGGTGGAAACAGTGTGCCCACGTCATATTCACAGGTCTCAAGACCATGCATGTACATCTTCCGAGTGATCCAGAATTTCTGTGGCTCAGCTCAGGATTAGAGCCCAGCCCTTTTGTCACCCTGCTGGGCCAAGTTAATTAATTTCTCCTTCAGCAGAGGGAACAAAGGCCACACACAAAAGGAGTACATAACTGTGCTTCCCTCAGCTCCAAAGGAGAAAACTATGGGGATGAAAATATGCATATATTTATGATGTGTTACACTGTATCAGTGCTAGGGACAACCCAGGCCCACTGAACAAAGGAGGAAGCCAAGACAGCTGGAGCCAACACTGGAGGGGTTGTTCTTTGAAGTTTTGGTGGAAAAGGCCCTGGTAGTGATGTCAATGAGGGGTGGAGCAGATGTGACCTGTGCCTACTGGATGATGTGATTTTGACCTGCCCCAACATGCTGTATAGGTGGGTTAAGACATGGGTAGAGGGGTGATGTGGCCCACCTAGGACTGATCAGGGGTTACTGGCTTCTAGAACCTCCCATCTCCTTTTAAAATAAAACTCTTGCACAAGGGCAAGAAAGTGTTGTTTTGGCTGTTGTTTGTGCGTTTTGCTGCTAAACCCTGGGACTGCAACAGCAATAGACAACTAGAAAGAGAAACCTTCTGATGGCCAAAAAACCAAGGACTTTGCCACAGTTGATCTTAGACAAGTGGGTCTCTCCAAGGGCTAATGGGGCTGTTCACTTTAGATACCCGAGGACCAGTTTGGGGAAAACCCTGGAATCTGCACCCAGAGACAAAGACCAGGGGGAAAGCTTTTGCAGGGAACCAATAGAAACACCTCCCTTGGAGAAGAGGTGTTCTGCTGAACCTGCTCCTGGTGCCTAGAGCCACCGCGAGTAAAATGAGCCTAAGAACTTTGAAATCTACCCCATGGACCCACGTTCTGGCCTTTTTTAAGGTAATTGACCTTGGGCCTTTCACGAGTGACAGAGTTTGTGGGGCTCTACCATGTTTACTCCCTAGGTGGGCCAGGGCCTGGGGTTAAGGCAAGGCCTTATTACTAATTCTGGCGGCCTGGGGATTCCAATCTTCAAGGATTTAGGGGGAGCATGGGTAGGCCCACCCCCTATCCCCTATGTTTGGGGGGACACAATATGGTCACCAAAGGAAGCACATCCTTCCCTCTGGAAAGGGCAGAAGAGAAGAGTGCTAGCTCCTGGGGCAGCAAGGAGGATGGTGTTCTTGTGAGGAGCTAACTGGGGCAACCAGGGGTGGGCTTTTCTCAATGGATTGAGGCATGTAGACCGGGCATCCTCAAAAATAAAAAAAGATAAGCTACACTTCTCTTCCCAGCACAGCGGGAAAACCACAAAAAAATATTTAGGGGCATATTTATACTCTGTTTGCGCCGGAATTGCGTCGTTTTTTTTTACGCAAATCCGACGCAAAGCTAACTCCATATTTATACTTTGGCGTTAGACCCATCTAGCACCAAAGATCTTGGAGTTTGCGTCATTTTTTAGCGTGGACACCTACCTTGCGTTAATGATATGCAAGGTAGGCGTTCCCGTCTAAAAAATGTCTCCAAGGCATGTGCGCCTTATTTAAACTCCCGTGCAAAAATGACGCACGGGAGTGGGCGGGTCAGAAAAAATGACGTCCAGCTGTTTTTGCGTAATTTTTTAACGCCTGGTCAGGGCAGGCGTTAAGGGACCTGTGGGCTCGGAAGGAGCCCAGAGGTGCCCTCCCATGCCCCCAGGGACACCCCCTGCCACCCTTGCCCACCCCAGGAGGACGCCCAAGGATGGAGGGACCCATCCCAGGGAACTTAAGGTAAGTTCAGGTAAGTATTTTTTTTAAAATTTGTTTGTGGCATAGGGGGGCCTGATTTGTCACCCCCTACATGCCACTATGCCCAATGACCATGCCCAGGGGACATAAGTCCCCTGGGCATGGCCATTGGGCAAGGGGGCATGACTCCTGTCTGTGCTAAGACAGGAGTCATTTCAATGGGGGTTGGGAGTCAAAAAAAATGGCGCAAATCGGGTTGAGGCTAATATTTTGCCTCAGACCTGACTTGCCCCATTTTTTGACGCCCAAGCTCCATTTTCCCATGCGCTGCCTGGTGTGGGTCATTTTTTTTGACGCACACCAGTCAGCTGCGCCAGCTAACGTCATTCCATAAATAAGGCGCCCGCATGGCGCTTTGGAATGGCGTTAGCCGGCGTTAAAATTTTTGACGCACAACTGCGTTGGCGCAGTTGTGCGTCAAAAAGTATAAATATGGCCCTTACTGTTACTGGCTGGAGAGCTTCAGAGGGGGACTCATTTACATACTTCTTTTGCTTCTGTGGTTGTCCTAGGAGAGCAGGGGCATCAGCAATAGTCTTGGAAATGTTTTGGGGGCCAGAATGTGTGCAGCTGCCCCCTTAAGTTTTGAAAAGTGACACAGCGCTTCATATACTTTCTAAAGCACTCCCAAAAGCAGGAGCATTTACTCCACAGCTCTAAAGCTGGGGGTGCTGCACTATGTAGAGGCTGGTTCTATGACTGCATTTTATGTGGCTTGATGGTTTATAAAGAAGACACATGGAGTGTAGCGCCATCAAAGATCTGGTTCTAAGGCTGCATTTTATGTGACTGTGTTTATGGTTGCATTTGATATGGCCTGGTACTGTATAAAAAGCACACTGAAATGTTATATTCATTTTAAAATACTTTATTGATATAATAATAATCACAGTGATTACTGATCGTGGTTGATATGCTTTATTGATATTAATAATAGCATTTATGTATGGTTATGATTGACTATTGCACTTACCCAATGGGACTGTTTTAACTAAAGTGATACCCCCCTTCCCCCAGATTATAATGTGTGCTCTGGTATAGGTGGAGGATACTGTGATTTTATGGGTGATGGCCCTTGAAAGTCAAATGTAATTTAATAATTTAATCCAAGGTATTTTTTTATCCACTTTATGTAAATATTTATAATTCAATGTGTAAAATTAACTAGTGTGTGTATAATAAATGTACTTTTATGTTTCTAAAGATCTAAAGACTATTCAATATTTTCAAAGAGTATTTTGCTTTGCCATAAAATGTTTTTCTGCATTTTTAGTAACTCTTGAACCGTTTGAGCCAGAAATTTGTTTTGGGTACAATATGCAGATTATGCGGCAGGTGATGATGGATTATGTGACAAATGCATCTCCATAATTATGTGAAAAATGCCACAGCTGCACAATTGTATAATATCAAAGTCCCTGCCTAAAGGGGATTGGATCCCTGCAGAAAGTTGACTCTATGTACAGTCTGCAGCTTTAACATGATATAGGGTTACTACAAGGTTAGTAGGAGTGTGTATATGACAACAAGAACACTCTGTCACAAAGGTGATGGATATCCCGTCCACCCTGTTACAATCTCCCTAGGATATAATGGGACTGTAATGAGGCTAAAGGGACATCTGTCACATTTAGGACGTAGTATTGCACTCTGCCAAGCTCTAAATCAGGCCCTTAGTCTACCTGTATAATCAGTAACTGCTGGTTTGTTTTGGCTAGCTCACAGTTGCACATCCAAAACCCTAAGCTGGCAAGGGTAAGTACATGTTATGGGTAACCTCGAACATGATACTCTGATTACCAAGGAATCCATGGAAACAGATTTACCTTTTTGTTTGGTTACTCTTGCTTGCCTAAGGTAAACACAAGAAAGATACAAAAAAGCATTTAAAAACATTTATTGAAATGATCATTGTTTATGTAATAAAACACTCTTCTTATCACACTGTGACAGAGGTGCAGACCTGCTGCTGAGTATTATTTGGCACAAATGGGTTGTCTCCTAAAGAGCACATAAAAAAAAACTGTGCAATGCGTTCTGACTGTATGTCCCCTAACTAAATGTGCAGACTACAGAGCGACAATGCCTTCCAGGAACAAATGCATATACATCACATTCTTATGTTAGTGAAAAAATATGTAAAAGGGCACCATTTGGAAAAGATATCAAGCTCAAACTTGAATCTAAAATGGAGACCTAATGTGGGTCATAGAATTACCTTCCCCTTAGTCAGAAGGAGACAACTCTAAAAAAAAGTAATGTCACAAAAAAAAACTATGGTGGTCATTATGAACATGGCGGTAAACACCGCTCCGCTGGCGGTAACTACTGCCAACAGGCTGGCGGTCTGGACCGCCATATAATGATGCACAGTAGAATCAGTCAGCGGGCCAGCCACTCACCACCAGTATGGGAGAGCCGCCATCAACGGCCTTTTCTGGGCCATTTTCAGCATTGTTCCACTGCGGGTATTATGATGTCAAGTACCGCCATATGTGCTGCGGCGGTCATCACCGCCAGGTAAAGCATGGCACTCCCCATTTTAAGTATGGGGGGACAGGGAGGTAACACTATATGCACCTCCAATTTCCACATTTATCACATCCATGACTCAAACCTCATCCCACGCCACTAACCGCTTGCCCCCACACACTTACACAGCAAATTAAACATATTTCATTTTTACCGACACAGTTCTACAACACCCACCCAGACACCCCATTTGATCACCCTGGCACCCCAGACGCACATAGGGACACCAACACTCACCCATGGACCCCCCTTGTCTTACGTTCTTTGGGGTCCACAATGACGGCTGCTGGGATCCTATGTTGTGTATGGGCAGTCCCACACTGCTGATGTTTTTCCACTGTTGTCCATACTGCCCAGCTGAATTCTGCATCATTATATGGCAGTATGCATTCCGCCACCACTGGCAGTCTTTTGCCGCCATGTTCATTATGACCGCCTATATAAAAACTAAAATACAAAGTAAAATACCTCTGTAATCCAAGCGGATACTGAAAGCCATTAAAATGCCAAATGACATTCACATAAATGGATAAAAAAGGAAGAAAACAACATTATACATAAAAAGGGACAGTTTATATGAGGCTAGGGGGTACGAGAAGTGAGGAGCTATATCCCTGAAGCATGTACCATGTCCATTCAGTCACGGGGATCCAAGAAGCAACCTGCATCTGCAGGTGACCAATCCACGCAGTCCTGAAGAGCATGTTATAAGGAACCAACATAGTCAGCACCAGCCCAGTAAGAAGACATCATTGCTTGCATTGCAGCCTGAGCAGGGGAGCCAGACACCATAGAATTTGGAGCAGTAGCATCCATCCAAAGTGACTCTGGCGACTCATAGTAAGTCTCTTTCAGCACTGGTATCAAATTAGGACAACATGGATGTGCACTCTCAATGGTTACACTAGCAGATTCATTGCCTGTTGTCAATGCTAATTGTGCAACAAGGCAAAAGTCTATTCCATGCTTGAAAAAGAACCACAGACAGCGAAACACAGGCTGTACATCCCAAAACCACGTGGGACAGAAGGACAAAGTCCAGTTCTTTCACAGTTCCTGCAATAATGACACTCAAAAGTACTGGACCATGTGTTGACGACATAGTCGGACGTGTGGCAGTTCCACCACTGTTTGGCCATTTTGTGAAACATCCATTGGGAAGCAGCAAAAAGAGAATCAATATAGCGATCACCAGGAATAGCACAAGGGAAATAGCTTCCAAAACTCTTGATAATAGTGAATGTATAAAAGATGGACTAACTCCAAATCCATTCAGGAACACCAAAACAAATCTACACCCAAGGCCCATATTTAGCTGAAAATGATGGAGCACAACACTGCACCAACATGGGCAGCGTCACGCTCCGTTATCTTCACAATGCAGGTATGCACCATATTTAATTGAATACGGTGCACCCCTGTGTTGCCCCCTGCGCTGGTGCTAAATTGAGCTGCCTAGCACCAATGCAGGCATCCTTGCACCATTGTGCAAGAATGTCTGCATTGAGGGGTTTGATTGTTTATGTGCAGGAAGGTGCCCATTCCCGCACATAAACAACCACTAATGGTCATTTGGCACTTCTCTGTGTGCTGCAGAATTCAGCACAACTAGAAATGCCAAAGCGTAATTTTGAAATTATTGTTTATGTGCAGGAAGGGGGACCTTCCCACACATAAACAATCATGTCTGGCATTTTGCTCTTTCTCTGCATGCTGCACAATGCAGCACACATAGAAAAAACAAAAAACGAGTAGGAATAAAAGTATTCCTCCTCGTTGCGCCTTGCTAACGCCACCCCTAGGATGGGGTTAGATTTTGGCACTGCCTCAGGTTTACGAAAACTCATAAATATGAGGCAGCATCAAAATGCAATAGGTATTGCTGTGGAATGCTCACAGCGACACCCATTGCACGCCCTTTTCACACAAAGAGCTGCATGTGAAAGGGCCATATTTACAAGGTGGCACTCAGCCACAAAAAGTGGCTTAATGCCACCTTGTAAATACGGTGCAGTGCTGAGCGCCACCAAAGCATCACAAAAAGTGGCGTTCCTGTGGTGATAGAGGTTCATAGCCTCGAGCCTTTAAAAAAGTATACCTCTACCGCAGTAGTAGAAGCATTAAAAATGCAGTGCACCAGTTCACTGAAATGCAGCGGCAAATCAGTGCAAATGAAAGATTATACTTCTGAGGAAGAACGAGCAATGAGTAAATCAAATGTTTCTCTGGTAGATGACAGCCCTGTGTCTTTTTGAAACAAAAATGATGTCTGTCTGCCTACCTTATCAAAGTTAATTTTGGAAATAGTGACTGATGGCCACAAGGTAATTTCCCCAGCTGTATTCAGGAGGATAGAAGTTATTTGACAGCATGTCATAAGCTTAGAAACAGTTACAATGTAAGGGACTCCTGGCTCCATTCCACAGCAATGTTGGTCAGTCAGAATTTGGGGCCAGATGTAGGAAAATCCTGCATGGCGACTCGCAAATTGCGAGTCTGAGCCACAAGGGCCCCGCAAGGGCCCACCTCATTAGTATTAATGAGGTGGGTCGCAATTTGCGACCCCCTTGTGAGTCGCAGCACTCACAGGGATGGTGGCCTGCTGGAGACAGCAGACCACCATGTCTGTGACTGCTTTTCAATAAAGCAGTTTTTTTTTGTAATGCAGCCCGTTTTCCTTAAAGGAAAACGAGATGCATTATAAAATGAAAAAATGAAAGGTGTCAGGTCCATAGGACCACTGCCTGCTCTGAAAAAAATGTTTTCAAGGCCATTCACAAAGGGGCAGGGGTCCCATGGGGACCCCTTCCCTTTTGCGAATGGGTTACCACCAGTGTGACACTGGTGGTAACTGTGATTGCTTTGCGACCGCGTTTGCGGTCACAAAGCAATCCTGCATCGCGCTGGGACTCGCAAATAGGAAGGGGTACACCTCTTCCTATTTGCGACTCGCAGACCCGTTTTGCGAGTCGGTAACCAGGTTACCGTCTCGCAAAATGGGAATGGGCAATCGCGATGTGGGTTTTGCATGTCGCAAACAGCGATTTTTGCTGTTTGCGACGCGTAAAACCCTTTCTACCTCTGGCCCCAAGTAACTCCCATTATAAAGTAACAAAACAATTGGCTTAACCTAGGACACGGCTAGGACTTGGATGCATTGCATGCTCCATGCAGTGTTATCTCTTTACAAACTAGTGAATGGCCCAAAGAAATTCTACATTTTTTTTCCACTAAGAAGCACTTCTCTGTTTTCAATCACACACTCAAAATCAAGAGGAAGAAACCAGGACTCATGCAAAAAATGTCCACCCATCTGTTCGTATTTGCCTACTTGAAAATGTTTCAGACATGATGTGAAATGAAACAGAGATATTGGTAATGAAAATGACCCATTAATTAACTATATATCTGAGCGTGTTTCTGTTACTGTGAGGGGCAGTTTCTCTAAATGCTCTATATTAAGCATAGTGTAAGTTGTTTCTTACTTTGCCGTGACTTTTTGGATATGTGACAAGTTATAGGGCAAAAACAGTTCTCTTGCATTCAAATATTTCAATGTCAATCGGTTAGATTTTTTAAACCTGCAATGTCCGACTGAACTGCAAAATTGATCTCAATTGATTTTGACAATGTAACAATGCAGACATGTCATTTTGTATAATAATATCAAATGTGATAGCACAACATTATCAAATGAATATATATGAGTAGACAATGTAGTCATGCCATTATCAGCAACAGCCAATGCTTTTTCTAAATTATCCCTATGAATTTGACGCAACCTCTCAACTGCTTCTTGTTGTGAAATCTTCCAAATTTTATTATAAATAGCATACGAGAAACGTTTAGAACCAGAAGATTTAGGACCTACTTGAAATTCTTGTAAATCCATATTGTCTAAAAGAAGTCCCAAGTATTGTTTAACAGCGGACAAGGTAGATTGTTATAACCATTGTTTGTGTGTGGTGATGAAACATAAAAGTGGTCTGGCCTGCTAGCTTTAAAACCAATGCAAGAGTTAAAAAAGCATGAATTGCAGCAAATAGATTCCTTGGGTTACAGTAACCACACAACTGAACTGGAAAGTGAAAGGTTATGTGCACCATTTTGCACCATATCAATAAGCTGGCCTTCTGTGAGAATATTATACTATAGCCAATTGTTAAATTGTTAAACCATGCAACAGAGAGAATGGTTGGTGTATTTACATTTTTTGTGTTAGTTCATCTCAGACGTAGTCTGCGGTACTGTTTTTTTTTTAAATATCATTGTACAGGGATCAGACAATCCCTGAAGCATAAGTGCCCTCGACCTACCAGTGCTATGTTTCCCAAACTGATTTCAAATCAACATTGTTTTTCCAAAATTCATAATCCTCCAATGTCAATGGGGAAATGAAAAAATCAGGATAAATCAATTTGGTTTGAGTTAGAACATTTTTCTTTGCTGGGGCAAGTGTGAGCCTATAATAAAATGAAAAGGGTTCGGTTGGGACATGCCCAGAGAAATAAGGAAACAGTTATTGTGGGTGACTCCCTACAGGTGGTGTTAGGTAATGTTCCCACTGTGTATAATTAAAACAGTTTGTGGAGTACCAGCTCTATGTAAATAATGGGATGCATAATGATGATAGCAAAACATTTATTCATAATTTTCAGAATTCAAATATAAATGCTCATTTTTTTAACACTGTATAGGATTCTAGTTTAGATAACATATTTGAAACAGTTGCAATGTCTCATTTATCAGAAAATGAACATGGGATGACAAAGTCGTCTGTAGCAATCTTAAAAACATAAGGAATTTGCAAAGCTTCTGTAGGACCCAAAAATGTCATATGGGACCTTATCCCAAACAATATTATCCCAGACAGGAAAGTCATGTATGTTCACAAGGGATAAGACTCTTTGGACCTTATATGAAGATGTGTGAGGCTTAAGCACTTCAACAACCAGCTCTGGGAAAGAACAATCTTGGAGAGAGTGTCCATTCATCATCAGGAAAAATACTGCAACAAATCCAATCCTGATGAACAGAAAAAAACAGTGCAAGAAAAATCCAATTGTAGGACCATGGAGAAATCAAGAACATCTTTTTCAACCAAAACCATATAGGGTGTATGCCATGCAAGGAAGTATATAAAGAGACATCATCAATGTCAGCAAAATAACTAGAGGCAGTTTGTGTAAAAACAGGGAGCTGAAGAGGCAAAGGAGAGCCAGTTGGCTCCTCCGAAGGTGGTTGATAATTTACAATTTCTTTATTAAGAGCAGCTGTCAAAAGCTGTAAACCCACATCAGACACATATCTAGTATTGGCACTAGTAACAGGCATCAGAGATAGTTCAGTATTGAAAGTTCACCACCAGGGATAAGCAAGATAAGGGCCGCATAATGCATGTAGAGAGATCTCTTGCAGGACAGGGAGAGGAGATAAGGAACTACCAGACACCCTTGTGGCCTACTGTGGAGAACTGGCCACATGATGTAACTTGATCAAATCAATGAAAATGTGTTGTTTCTGTTTACAACCAGCAATCAATGGCAACATCATAGTTCAAGTACCTTTAACAGCAAAAACAGGCACAAGAGCTCTGTAAGGTGGACCAAACTCCTTTTTTTCTGTAATCTTCTCCTGAACTAGGGGCCTTATTTATGACCCTGGTTGTGTCACTCTTCCACCATGTAACATGGTGCAAGAGCGATACAACTCCTAAGGCAGATAATGAAGCCACACAAGGCCAACTTGAGGTGGCCTTGTGTGGCTTCATATATCTGGAGTAACACAACGCAGCAAGAATCACAATGCTGCATTACTCTGCCATGGGAAGGTGTTCCATGAGCATTGTGTGGGTGTTCCAGCTCAACGCCCATGGATTTTCACACATTCCCAGATTTACAAGAAGTTGTAAACCTGGGAATGCGCCAAAATGCTACGCATTCCCAGGGGAGGTGTAACAAGGATATCTTAATTTTTCCTTGTTATTTCCTCTTTCTATATGTGCTGCATTTTGAAGCACACATAGAAAGAGGAATATGGGGGTTATTCTAACTTTGGAGGATGTGTTAATCCGTCCCAAAAGTGATGGAAATGTGACGGATTTACCACCAGCCGTATTACGAGTCCATTATATCCTATGGAACTCGTAATACGGCTGGTGGTATATCCGTCACTTTACTGTCACTTTTGGGACGGATTAACACTCCTCCAAAGTTAGAATAACCCCCTATGTCTCTCTGTATTGTTTATGTGCAGGAGGGTGTTCCTTCCTACATAATACAATCTTGCATGCAACACAGGCACTCTTGCACCATGGTGCAAGGGAGTCAGTGCTGGTACTAGGCTGCCAAGAGGTCGCCAACACAAGGGAAACGGCAGGAATGTGTGGTACTCTTATAAATACTGTGCATTCCTGCCATTCCCCTGTGGTGCAGGGCAGCACAGCAAGGTGATTTGCTGAGCTGCACTCCGTCACTTTTTCCTAAGTATGGGTCTAGATCCCTAACTTTAGGAATCCAGTCGGAAGTCATTGGTTGCTCCTTTACTTTTCAGTGGCAGCACTTTTAGAGTTCACATTTGAACTCTAAACTCTGAATTCTAGCAATTTCTGTAAGACAGTGAAACATTCATTGATGTCAAAGAGCACATCTGTTGCCATTGTGCCAGGGTTATGAAGGTCTGGAATATTTATTTGGACTCTAAAGAGGGCCTCCTATGGGGTCCAACCACACAGTGATCTTTTAGGCAGATTGTTTAATGCTTTCTGGACTCCATAAAGGTGATGGATCTGACCATGACCTGAACCTAATATTCTAGCTATTGGGAACTGCTTTGAATCATGGTTCTTCTGTTCTACAATCAAATTTTCCTTTGGATGATGGGGATAGAATAATGCACATCCATACTCTGGGTTCCCATGGTATCCTGGTAAGCCTTAGAGCCGGTCCCTGGCCCAAGTGGAAAGCTGCTACTGCAAATCTACCAATGAAGACCTGCACGTTTTGATAACAGTTTGAGAGTCAGCCGATCACTTTGGCTACACCTATAGAAATTGAAAACATGAATCAACAGACAACATAATAAACTTAGAGGAACCGTCCGTATCAAGTCGTCCACAATGATATCAAAAGGCACATTGTAGTGGCTTGTTTAAAGTTAGAAATGGTGTCTGTGGTGGGCAGGCAACGCAATGGTGGAACTTTCTATTTGTTGACAAATGCCACAACAAAGGGCATATTTTTAGACTGTTTATAAAGACCCTGCTACCAGTAGCATTTCTGTAACAAGGAGACTGGGGCCACCACAGTGGCATGAGCAGACACTAATCCTTCATATGCAGTTATTATTAATTGTATCTTGCTGTCTTGGTTGTGAATCACTCGATCACACACCACGGGAATGCAAGCAAAAGTAATGTTTTGGGCACTCAACGGATAAGAGTATTTTGATGGGAAATTGTTTGGTAGAGACATTCGACTAACCAAAGTAATCAAAGCAATGACTGCAGCCTTAACGTCGTCATCTATTCTGGTATGGGAACGAGTAATCATAGCTACTTGTACAGTCTGAACAGCCATCTTAGCAGCTTTATCAGCCAATTAATTACCTATGTGAACACCGATATGTTGATGACCCAATGTATGTATTACATAAGTCCGTGGCAAAGCATTTTTAAGAGTTGACCCCTTTCCCCACACCAATTTATGCTTGATAGTGTCACTGTTTGAGTCTCTGAATCCGTTCAAGTGCCAATAAAGTAATTTATTATAATGGGACTTCACACAGCGATAAGAATCACATTCTATAAGTGTTGGAAATTCAGGATCCTTATTCTGCAGTGCCTGAACCAAAGCTTTCAATTCAGCCAGCTGAGCGGTACAGTCACCCAAAGTTTCTGTGTATGAGTTTTTGTACCTGAAATACTCCATCTTTCATGACACCCTTCACTGCAGTGCTTCTACTGAGTACTCATGCTTCGTATCAACCAGAGGCTAGGCTGAACCATCAGTATATACTGTATTATAAAACCACACTAATTTATTGACAAAATATAATTTGACATGGAGTATACTTGTTCATACTGGAGAAATTCCTGTGTTCTTAGTGTAGGGTTAAAGACATAGGCCCTCATTACAACCCTGGCAGTCGGTGTTAAGGTGGCGGTAACACCGCTAACAGGCCGGCGGTAAAAATATGGGATCACGACCACGGTTGAAACCACCAACATAGACAGCCACTTTAACACTCCGACTGCCATGGCGGTAGCAACAAACACCGCGGCGGTCACCGCCAAAAAGTACCGCCCACCGTATTACAAGGCACTAATCCACCAGCTTTTCCGGGGCGGTACCAACGCCATCAAAAGCATGGTGGAAACTGAACAACGAAGGGGAACCACTCACCTCTCGACACTCCACAAAGAACCAGGATGCCATGGAGCCCGAATTGCAGATCCTCCCTATGTTGGTGTATCTACTAATACACCACGAAGTAGAAAGAAGGTGGTGACGACGGTGAGTACTGCACCTAGCACACAGGGGAGGGGAGGAGGGAAAAGAGAGTGACACACATGTGCGGCACGCAACACCCCCACCCCTCACCCTCACCCACAACACCAAAACACAAACACATCCAGCAACAATACAGATACACCTCGTCACCCCCTGGAAGAGCGCAATGACAAAAGGAAATGAGTCTAACCAGTGTTATATTGGAACATTCAGATAAATCAAGAGAAAATCAAATAATCAGTATATACAAATATTTACGTTATGTACACAAGGCCGTACACTGTCCCTTGTAAATGTCCGTGGACCAGTGGTCCCAAAAAGCATGGGCGAAGCCCAGACATGACACCTGCCTCAAAACGGAGAGAACACTGCAGGGGTATCAGGTCGAAAAAACACAGGCACCTCAGGGGGGAGGGTGGGCTCTCAGCTGGAAGATGGTACAACGCCACTGCTCCTTGAGGGGGGCTCCATGCCTACTGCTTGGTCCTGGGGATTGCAAAGCCACATTCTCTCAAGTCCCTCAAGTGGGTGGGTTGCCCACTGCTTAGTCCTGGGGACTGCAAAGCCACAGTCTCTCAAGTCTCTCAAGTGGGTGGGTTGCCCGCTGCTTGGTCCTGGGGAGTGCAAAGCCATAGTCTCTCAAGTCTCTCAAGTGGGTGGTTTGCCCACTGCTTGGTCCTGTGGAGTGCAAAGCCACAGTCTCTCAAGTCTCTCAAGTGGGTGGTTTGCCCACTGCTTGGTCCTGGGGAGTGCAAAGCCAAAGTCTCCGAAGTGGGTGACATGTTCCACTGGTTCTGGAGAGGGCTTTGTGCCCAGAGTGCTTTATCCTGCCAAGGATAGGGTGAGTGGATGTATCTCTCCACTGGTTCTGGAGGGGGCTTTGTGCTCAGAGTGCTTCATCCTGCCAAGGATAGGGTGAGTGGATGTATCTCTCCAGGGGGCCTTGTGCCCAGAGTGCTTCATCCTGCCAAGGATTGGGTGAGTGGATGTATCTCTCCGCTGGTTCCGGAGGGGCCTTTGTGCCCAGAGTGCTTCATCTTGCCAAGGACTGGGTGAGTGGATGCCTTCTTCCACTGGTTCTGGAGGGGGCTTTGTGCCTAGAGTACTTCATCCTGCCAAGGATTGGGTGAGTGGATGCCTTCTTCCTCTGGTTCTGGAGAGGGCTTTGTGCCCAGAGTGCCTCATCCTACCAAGGATAGGGTGAGTGGATGTATCTCTCCACTGGTTCTGGGCGGGGCTTTGTACCCAGTGATGCTGCACCTGGGGTGTGGCAATTAACATCCTCTCTATGGGTGTCTGAGCCATGCGATGTACCTGGAACAGGTAGCATGATACTCCATGGAGGCAGAGCCACACTCCATCCTGCGGCGACTTAAGCTGCCAACTGCTGGTCGTGCCAGTGCTGGAGGTGGTGCCCCAAGTGGCGTGTCCATGGTCCAGGACGTCACCTGCAGCCTCGGGCGGCTGCCCACTGGTGAGGCTCTTGATGTCCGACAGAGCGGTACCGGCTGGGCGTGTATTGGTGCAGATGGTGGTGCAAGTGGTGGCGGCTGCGGCGGAGATGCTGCCAGTGCTGGCCATGGTGCGGGTGTCTTTTGTGGTGGAGGGAGACACCATACCGCCTCCGGCAGCCTCGGATGGCTGATCCTTGGGGAGGGTGCTGCAGACGGACGTTGTGGCAGCGGTGGTGCAGGTGGAGGTGCAGGTGGCGGTCGTTGCAGCGGTGGTGACTGTGGGACAGGTCGCTGGCATCCCTGACGAAATGGTGGTCACCAGGATGCATCATGCCCTGAGGTGACTTGCTCTTTGCCTTGTGGCCCTTCCCCACCTTGGCAGTCGCTGCTGGGACCTTGGCACTGTCCTCTCTGTGTTTGGGCAAGGCCTTTCTGGGTGGGTGGTGCGACTTTCCCCTGCTGGAAGACGGCCCCTTTTTGATCTTGGCAGGTGGCGGAATAGGGTGGTCCTTCACATCTGTAGGTGGCACACTGGCAGCTCTGACAGGTGCCCCCTTCGATCCACCATGACTTGCACGGGTCACAGTAGACGCAGATGTGGTGGCTGAGGTGCTGGGCTGGGATCTAGAAATCCTGGCCCTAGGGGACGGATGGGGGGTGGTGTAGGGAAGCGGTTCAAGTTAGCTAGGAAAAGTTTTTTAGACAAACTGGGACGGGAACATGGAGGGGGTGTGGGAGTGGAGGAAGAGGTAGTGGTTGTAGGAGGTATACGTCTGCTGAGTTTGGGTGATGGTGCATGGGCTGGAGGCTGTTGTGAGGTGGATGGCTGTTGAGTGGGTGTGTGCCTGCGTTTGTGTACTTTGGAAGGAGTGCTCACAGACACACTTGGAGAGGACACAGGGGACGTGTGAATGGTAGTGGGGGAGGTGATTGCTTGTGAGCGGTATGTTGTGAGGGGCGTGCTGATGATGGAGGCAGTGGCTGATGATGTAGTGCATACAGATGTGAATGGACACGAGACTGGGAGGGAGGTGGTGGATGTAGAGGAGGGGGACACAGTGGAGGAAGGGGATGTTGGTATGTGTGCATGGGTATGGTGCTTGTGTGAGTGCCTGTGTGATGTGTGGTGCTTATGTTTTCCTGAGCCACTTTTATCTGTTGATGTGTGTGCATGCTGGTCTGATGGTGTGCTTGGGATGGGCTGAGGTAGAGGGAATTGGGGCTTCGTAGTGGAAGTTGGAGGGGGGAGGCTGGACACAGGGACAATGGCTGCCATCAGTGCTGTGGCCTAAGCCTGAAATGCTCTCTTTTGGGCCGCCACGCCAGAATGAATGCCCTAGAGGTATGCATTTGTTTGCTGCAAATGCCTCTCGACACGCTGGATGGCATTCAGAATGGTTGACTGCTCAACAGTGAGGGATCTCAGGAGGTAAATAGCCTCCTCACTGAGGGAAGCAGGGCTGACTGGGGCAGGGCCTGAGGTGCCTGGGGCGAAGGAGATGCCCACCCTCCTGGGTGAGCGGGCACGGGAAACACGCTGAGGGGCTGCTGGGAGGGTGGTGCTGGTAGGGGGGGTGGCCACTGTACCTGTTGTTGGGGTGGGCAGGGAGCTTTCATCAAAGGAGGAGTCACTGTCGCTAGTATCCCCTCCTGTCCCCGTCGTGGAGCTCCCCTCGCCCTCCGTTCCACTGGTGCCTTCACCCTCTGTGGACTCACTCTCCTGGGCCATGTGGGATGCAGCTCCCTCCGTCACCGGTGCCTCTGCTCCTCCGCCAGATGATGCTAATGCACACAAGGACAGGATGACAAAACTAGAAGGGGGAGACAGAGGACACACATGGTCAATGCCAGCAAGACCACTACCGTTGGCGGACACAACACACACAGAGCTGCCCTGTGCACTAGGCCTTGCCCAACCAGTCACTGGTAGTCACCACCCCATGGGGTACAATGCCTAATGCCAACATATGCACACCTGACACCCACAGGACCCTGCACACTAGTAGCTGCCCAATTGTACCATTGGGGTACGGGTGCTTCTGAGCCTGCAAACAAGGGAGCTACCCTAGCATGACCGCCCTGGCCTAGGGGCACCCCCACCCAGATCCCTCCTTAACCACGCAGAGTCAGCTTTATGACACTGTACTCACCCCCTTGTGGCTGCTGTGATGCCCTCAAGCGCCCATCCAACTCTGGATAGGCCACCGCCAGGATGCGGAACATCAGGGGGGTCGTGGTGCGACGGGCACCCCTTCCAAGTTGGGAGGCCAGCCCCAGCTGGGCCTCCGCCATCTGCTTGCTCCAGCGGCGCTGGTCCTCCCATTTCTTGCAGTAGTGGGTGCTCCGTCTGTGAAAGACCCCCAAGTTCCGCACTTCCTTGGCAATGGCACGCCAAATACCCTTCTTCTGGTGGGCGCTGACCTAGAGGGAAAGTACAGGAGAAAAGGAAATTACTCACCTGTCCGCTCCGTCAAACTCATTGCCCACCAGTTACCACCCATGCCCTGACGCACATACACTGACCATCCTCACATGCAGCCCTCAGCCCCCCCCCAACAGGTGGCTTTCATCCACACCACTCCAAACAGACATTGCCCACGCATCACGCTCACAGTGTACTCACCTGTTTGTCTGGAGGACCGTAGAGTAGCATGTACTGGGGAGGACCCATCCACCAATTTGTCCAACTCCTCCACAGTGAAGGGTGGGGCCGTTATCCCAGACACAAGAGCCATTGTTGCTTCCACACTCAGGTCACAGCAGCACTTGCAGTGTAGGTCCTCTCCTGTTGATGGTCAGGTATCAAGTGAGTGAACAGACAGAAAATGGTGGTCACATCTGCGGCGGTGTGTACCGTCACTGCCAGCGTACATGGCCATTGGCTCCTGGAACCCATAGGGCCCAATGATAACCAATGCTGAGATGTGTGGCGGTCTTCGACCGCCTACCGCAACACTGCACAATGCCAGCGCAGTTACCTCATTTCCCCTTGTCCCTCCTCACAAGTCAGGCAGCTGCCATTTCAGGGGTGCACATGGCATGGCACCTAACTGCGTCACAGCACATATTGGCACATATACGGACTAACTATTTCACACACTGATTTACTAACATTACTGCAGACACAGTTGTGCTACCTATGTGGTAAATGACCCTCTGCTCACCGTTCTCCTCAATAGGCTACAACCGCTGGGGCAGATGATGAGATGGCGGCATCCTCCGGTGTACAGACCCCTGGTGGACCTGTCGACAATGGAAGACAGAAACATCAAAACCACAGACAGACTTGATCGAGCCACAATCCAAGAACTGTGTGCCCAATTGGAGCCAGATCTGATGTCATCTATCCGCCAGCCCACAGGTATCCCCCCTCTAGTTCAGGTCCTGTCAGTGATCCATTTCCTGGCTGGTGGCTCCTTTCAAACTACAGTGGCGATGGCATCTGGGATGTCTCAGCCAGTCTTTTCTAACGTATTGACCAGAGTTTTGTCTGCCCTGCTGAAACACTTGCGCAGCTACTTCGTGTTCTGCCAGGTGGAGGATTTGCCCACAGTGAAAGCTGACTTCTATGCCCTGGGACATATTCCCAACATCTTTGGTGCCATTGATGGCACACATGTGGCATTTGCCCCCCCCGACGGAAATGAACAAGCGTACAGAGATAGAAAAAGCTACCATTCGATAAATGTGCAAATGGTGTGTTTGGCGGACCAGTACATCTCCCATGTGAATGCCAAGTATCCTGGCTCTGTGCATGACGCCTATATCTTGCGAAATAGCAGTATCCCTTATGTGATGGGCCAACTCCAGAGGCACTGGGTGTGGCTAATAGGTGAGCCCAAGGTCCCCACACAGTATGAGTAGGTGTCTGGGTGTGGGGTAGTCCCTAAGGGTTAGTGTGTGTCTAACAGATATTCCTCGAAATTTGCAGGTGACTCTGGTTACCCCAACGTCTCATGGCTACTGACCCCAGTGAGGAATGCTAGGACAAGGGCAGAGGACCGCTACAATGAGGCACATGGCTCAACTAAGCGTATTATTGAGAGGACGTTCGGCCTCCTAAAGGCCATATTCCGGTGCCTCCATCTAACAGGTGGCTCCCTATACTACTCACCGAAGAAGGTGTGCCAGATCATCGTGGCATGCTGTATGTTGCACAACTTGGCATTGAGACGCCAGATGCCTTTTCTGCAGCAGGATGAGCCTGGTGATGGTCTTGTGGCAGCGGTGGAGCCTGTGGACAGGGAAGAAGAGGAGGCAGAGGAAGAAGATATTGACACAGAATGAACATCATCATGCAGTACTTCCAGTGACACACAGGTAAGAGACTGTAACTCCTCCTCACATTTCAGAATACTGTAGGACATTTTACATATCAGCCTCTTCACCTCTGTCTATGGACACTGACTGTTCCCTTTGGATTTACTTTTTGCTGATCTTGATACCACATTCTGCCTTCTACTATATGTACTGCTGCCTAACAACTGTCATACATTGGTATGAGTAAATTAACATTTATGTTGCTATTTGTTGCTAATGTTGTAATAAGACATTTGTGAAAGATCAGACTGACTCCAGATTGGTTAGTAAATAAAGGGTGTTTATTTAGGGGCTAATGAGCATAGGGGTATGTGCAAGGGGTTGGGGTGATGGTGGAGGAAGGTCCATAGTAGAATCCAGTCTCTTGGTATCACAGGTGCATTGTCCAATGGGGCATAGGAAGGGGAATAATGGCAGTTCAAGTTGGACAGGATGACATAGTGGGACAGAAGGGTGACAATCAGGAGAGTCTTATTTCCTGGTGGGGGTCTTGGCAATGTTCTTTGTCTTTTGCCTGGATTGCAGGGACCATTTCCAGGGTGGTTCTCCTTCTGCAGGGGTTGGGGTGCTGGTGGCCTGTTGTTCCTGTGGCAATGCCTCCTGTCCACTAGTGCCAGCGGAGGTGGAAGGCTGGTCCTCGGTTTGGCTAGTGTCAGGGGCCCTTTGTTGTGCCACTGCCTCCCTCATGGTCTTGCCCATAAGAGCCCGTACCCCTGCTATGGTGACCAGGATGGTATAGATTTTGGTGAGGTCATCCCTGATCCCCATGTAGTGTCCCTCCTGCAGCCGCTGGGTATCCTGAAACTTGGCCAGTACCATGCCCGTGGCCTCCGGGGAATCGTGGCATGCTCCCATGATGTTGGAGAATGCCTTGTGGAAAGTGGGTTCCCTGGGCCTGTCCTCCCCCTATCGCACAGCAGTCCTCCCAGCTTCCCTGTTGTCCTGTGCCTCTGTCCCCTGAACTGTGTGCCCACTGCCACTGACCCCAGGTCCTTGATCGTCCTGAGTTAGTGGGTTTGCTTGGGGTCCCTGTAGTGGTGGACACACTGCTGATTGACGTGTCCTGGGGACAGTGGCATGGGCCTGCTGGGTGGGTGCTGGGCTGGTGTTTCCTGAGTGAGGAGGTTCTGTGGTGGTTTGGGACTGTGGCAGGGGAACCAACTGTCCAGAGGTCCCAGATGGGCCAGGCTGTTCATCCTGATCCAGGCGTGCAAAGCTGCTGTCATCACTGTGGGCCTCTTCTGTGGGGGGCTGGATATGGCTGGCACCTCCTGTCCGGTGACGTTGGGTAGGGGTCCTGTTGGGATGTAAATGCATTGTTATTGTATCTGTGTGTGCCATCTTGTGCAATGGGTGTGTTCCCCTGTATTAATGTGCTTGCACTGTCGCCCTGGCCTTGTGTGTTGGTGATTATGTGGGTTGGGTGAGTCTCTCTACTGGGCATGCTGTGGTGATGGGTGTCCATGCAGGTCTGTGATGGGTGTCCATGCATTGGTGTTGCATGCAGGGCTTGGTATTGGGGTGGGTGGGTTGTGATAGTGGGGTATATGTGAGGTGTTGGAGTGATGGGGGTGAAGGTAGGGGTAGGAGTTTGTGATGGCATGCAGGTAGGGTGGGTGATATAGTAATAAATATTTGACTTACCAGAGTCCAGTCCTCCTGCTACTCCTGCGAGGCCCTCAGGATGCATGATCACCAAGACTTGCTCCTCCCATGTTGTTAGTTGTGGGGGAGGAGGTGGGGGTCCACCACCAGTCCTCTGTACAGCAATCTGGTGTCTTGAAACCACGGAACGTACCTTCCCCCGTAGGTCATTCCACCTCTTCCTGATGTCATCTCTGGTTCTGGGATGCTGTCCCACTACGTTGACCCTGTCAACGATTCTCCGCCATAGCTCCATCTTCCTTGCAATGGATGTCTGCTGCACCTGTGATCCGAATAGCTGTGGCTCTACCCGGATGATTTCCTCCACCATGACCCTGAGCTCCTCCTCAGAAAACCTGGGGTGTCTTTGAGGTGCCATGATGTGGTGTGAGTGATGTGTGAGGTGATGTGTGGGGTGCTGTGTTTTGATGTATTATGTGATGTGTGTGAATGGTGTATGTGTGATGGTGCTCTGTGCCTCTGGATGATGGTGTGGTCTTTGCTTTTCTCTCTCTCTGCTTGTTCACATTTTTTTGTTGAAAGGGTTGTGGGTAATGTGGGTGTGTGTCTTATAGTGTTGTGAGTGTGTGGGTGTGGTGTGTGTATGTGTATCACGTGTGTGTATTTTGAATTGTCCAATGTGGTGTAGTTTTGTTAGTGTGTGTGTATTTTTAGCGCAGCGGTGTGTACCGCCAATGGTTTACCGCGGTTGAAAGACTGCAGCGTTGATTCGTGGGTCGTGATACTGTGGGCGTATTCCTGTTGGCGTGATGGTGTGGGTTTTGCTATCGCCAGTTTATCACTGACCTTTGGTGTGGCGGACTTGTGTGGGTGTCTGTATAGTGGTGGATTTCTCTGTGTGGGTCATTATACCCGTGGTGGAATACCGCCATGGTCATGGAATGCTGGCGGCCATCGGCACAGCGGTAAGTGGGATTTTCCACCAGGGTTGTAATGAGGGCCATAATCTACATCAGTAGCTTTCAAGGAAGTGGCCCACTGCATCCATCATGGATATAAGCCTTTGGCATTAGAAATACTTGCCTTTGTAACAGACTGTAAGGCTGGAATGGGAGAAATCACAATTATGCATTTCCCCTGAGCCAAAGGATGTTCCTATAGTTCAGCTGTTTGAAATGCAGTCAGATTATTTACTGTTGATGCAAAACACATTTCTGCATTAGAGTATAAATGCAATTTATAAAAAATGATAATTCATATCCTAAGAACAGGACACTAAGAAAAGCAATTCTTTATTTTCAAAAATGTAATTTATAGCCATGGTCTGCAAATCCTAGGAATTTGCAATCCACTCTGGCCAAATGTGCTTATAAATAATCATCTCTGAGGTAAATGTAATCAACATATGACAATGCTTCTGAGTAAATTTCTTCTAAAATTGACATTATGCATGCAGCAACAGTCCTGGGTTGTTCTTATACCCCTGAGGGAGCCCTCAAAAACTTTCCTGTGACACTAGGATGGTAAGCACTGTCAAATTTCTGCTTTCAGTCACTATATTTTTACAGAAAGATCCAAGTGAATGTCCAATGTTGCTTTATATTTTTTATGAACAATATTTTTCATTAAAGTTGTGTGAATTTTCTACAGCAAAGGTGTGTGTATGACTGTTTATGTATCTATAGTTAAAGACTATGCAAGTAGGAGTGATCTGGTTTAGAAATTGGAAACAAAGGATTGTTCATAGGAGAGGTACAAGGTTCAATGATACCTTGATATTCTAATTGTGATACAATTTCCCTAACAAGATGTTTAGCCTCATGTTTAATATGGTATTGTGGTTGGGTATAAGGCTGGACATTCTAGGTATAACATGATAAGATACATCTTTATCCCAGCCTGCTTGATAGTGACACAATGCTGGGGCTTGCTCAAGAACCCATTCTTTGACATCATTTCTTTAACTTCCTCTGGAAGAAGATCAGAAAGGGATGATAATATTACATCCTCCCCTCGCAGGACATTCCTAACAAACTGAGGCGGCTAATCCACCTCAGCTAAGAGAATGTCATAGGCTATAAACAAGTTGTGCCAGAATATTACTTTAAGAGTACGCAGTATATCACTGTCAATTTGGATGTCCAAATCATAAAGCATGTCTGGAAGACTAGGCTCCTAGTCTGGAGTTTCAACTTGTATGAAATTATTAATCAGTCTCACCACCAGAAACTCTTGAAGAGTATGGTTAACTATTGCAAACTCTGCTGTGCTGTTAAGCAGTTTTTTCATCTACATCTTGCTCAGAAGAAGCATCCTCAGTATTTGTGGCATATTTAGCAGAAATTCCTGACACTTTCTTATTTTTTAATTGGATTTTTTGTTGTGTAAGTTTCTCTTCCTTTTTTATGATGGGATCAGCGTTGTAAGTCCTTTTTCAGTTTAACATACTCTTCCTGATCGTCTCATCCGACTCTCTCTGACTTTCATTCTGAGAAGCCCTGAAAGGAACAACAAGGATGTGTACCAGAATACTGGTACTGATCAGGCTGTTGAATTGTATCACTTTTATTTAAATTGTCACTTTTCTCAGTGGACTCCGTTGCGGAGATCCACTGTGTGTTTTCTGTTTATCAGTTTTGAATTTTCCTTCCATTAGGTGGGTATTTTATCCATAACAGCATTAATAGTTTCTAGACTAATAGCAGGCACAACTAACTATGGCTGCCTGGGATGAACAGCCCTTGCTAAGGCAGTAGTTATTGTAAACATATAAAACTGCATTAGATGTCAATACAGTCCAACTAAATGTGTATACAGGGCTTGTAAGTCTCAATTATTTAATGGCCGTAAATTTGGATATGCAGCTGGCTAGAGATGGCCAAGTTGTGTCATCGTTACTGAGGGTACCCAGTCTTACATATTGCAGTGCATGTGGGAACCAATTTTGATGTTCCTGACATGTTAATGGTATTTCTAAATATTTATAAGCTCTGCATTGAGCTGGTACTGTTGCTTCAGTTTATGTATGAAATGCTTGTGTATTGGCATCGACTGCAGGACACTTAACCGAGGAATAAAAAGTTTTGCATTTATAAGCTTTGTGTGCCACAGCCATGAAGGTAAAATCTCCCCAGCCATTTTAGGGCCCATGTGCAAACAAATGTGCAATTACTGCCTGTCTACAACTAACTGGAATAACACTTTGGTGCACCATGTTTAATGAATGGTATTCAAAGACAGACAAATTATAGTGGAGGTAATCCTTTGAAATGTTCAAGCTTGAACAAACTACAGACAAAAATAGATGCTTCCTTTTAAGCTGAGGAGAATGAATTCCTTTCACCACGGACGTCTCAGTGTGGAGGTGAAAGGGAGCCTTTGGTCACCCACAAGAAAACTCATGAGGCCCATTAAATATGTACCTGACCTAAAACTTTGGTGGCACCATGTTACACCATTCCTACGAGGTTAACAGGATTGTGTATATGACAAGAACTTCAGAATATAGAGACAGTCTACAAATATAATCAGCAATTGTTGTTTTGTTTCACCTAGCTCACAGTACCACATCAAAACCCCTAAAATGACCTGGGTAAGTAGATGTTATAGGTAACCTCAAACATGGCACTCTGTTTCCCAAGGAATCCATGAAAACAGATCTACTCATTTGGTCACTCTTGCATGCCTAAGGTAAAGACAAGGATACAAAAGAGCATTTTCAAAGCATTTATTTAAACTATCGTATTCTTGCATGAAAAGCATGAGATGCGATAATAGAAAGATGAGCTTGTTACTGTAATCAGGATTGTGGGAATCGTAAACAACATAAAAAGTCCACCATGGCAATTTTTACTAATGTTACCAAACTCTTATCTGCATCTAATGCTATACTAAAGAGAGCATAGCGGGAGTACACTCCTGCCAGATCATCCCCATAGCTTCGTCTTAGGTCTCAGGAACCCAGTCTTAGTGTCCAGATTATCTTTCTTAGCAAGATAGAGGTCGGATTCATCAGGGCTGCATCTCAGACTCAGATCACAGCTGATCAGCTGGTGTAAAGTTCTCCGCTCAAAGAGTATAGCACAGACGCTGTTTATATAATAAAACACTCTTTTTATAACACTGTGACATAGGTGCACAACTGCTGCTGTTGTTCATTTCACACAAACCGGTTGTCTCCTAATGAGCACAACAATTGAAAACAATGCATTACATTCTGATTATATTTCCCTACAGGGTACAGGCTACAGGAACAAATACGTATACACCATATTCTCTTGTTAGTGCAAAAATATGGAAAAGGGCACCATTTAGAAAAATATCATGCTAAAACATGAACCTAAAATGAAGACCTTACCCGTGCCTTGCAACAACCCAGGCTGTGAGTACTAAGAACGTCAACACCTAAAGTGGCTGAGGGCTATAGAGGAAGTAACCTCTACACACAGTTTGTGCACTCTGTGCTGACTGTGTGTATTTGGTGCTTGTCCAATCTAATAGTGCTTAAATGTTTGCAAGGTCTGGCCTGTACGCACAGTCTGCACACTGAGTATAGACTGTTATAGTATGGGCTTGCCCACTTAATAGGTCTTAAGTCTTGGGAGAGAGTGGGACCTATGCATAGTCTGTGCACTGAACACAGACTAGGCGTAGTAGTAGCTTGCCTACATACAGGGGCTTCATATAGTAATGGGCGTACACTCTCTATAAAGAGTTATGACCATCTTGAAGACTGTGCTTTATATTTTTTATTTTCGGGGGACCCCTCCAAGTTTTGAGGGACTCCTGTGGGACCACGGCAACCCAAAATAAGAATCCTCCACATGGCCAAGGGCGTCAGGGTTGCCCTACCCTACATTCTTTTATGTGTTTTGGAGTCCCTGTGTTCTGGACTCAGCTGCAACATTTCTGAAACTGTTGTTGCCAACCAATCACACCACAGGAATTAATTGGTCAATGGGAGAAGAGGCTTCCTCAGCCAATCGGCATATATTTGTAAAACTTTCTGGGTAAAGATCTAGCTTTCTGCCAAATCTGAGTAATTCTCTTCAGCTGTTTTCACAGTACAACTGTCTATCATTTCGTATGAAAACTACATGAGGAAAAAGTGTTTTTCTCAACCCCCAGTTGACAGATCACTCAAAACCTTTCCAAGAAGGAGTTGAAGTGGATGAGCCTTTTTTGGAAAGTTTTGTGAAGATTTGTCAAACAGGGCCAAAGTTATTAGCAAAAGAAAAGACTCTCTTCCTGTGGAATCTCTGACCTAACTATAATTACGTAGTGGCATCAATCCAAATGTATTGACAAGAAAATAACTTTTTAGGTTAAGCACGCAATTTTTTTAATGATTAACCGGTTTGTGGCAGTACATATGGTACTCGGCTTCCTGCTACTTCAGCTTTCAGGGTGAAGGGACTGTTAGAGCCCTCCCCTTTTCTGGCAGCGGCAGCCATCTGGCAGGTAGAGGACTAGGTTAGCAGACTAGCTGCTATATTGGCGTGCCCATTCTGACCACCATTCAGCATTTAAGCCGACGGGGATGTGGCTGTGCAGCGGAGATGCAGTAAGTGGGGGTTGAGACCATGATCTATTAGTGTTCAGCGATTCGAACCTTTGTTTTTGCAAAGTCCCCACTATCTCTCACTTTGTCTATATTAATTGGAGGCTGGGGGCAGCGCACAGACTGTTTTCAGGGCATTGGTTTTATTTTTAGCTTATATGCATTCTTATTCGGTGTTCTAAGCATGCTTTTAGTTTTTCAGCCATTTTAAACTTTTTAACGATTACCCGGTTTGTGGCAGTACGTATGGTGCTCGGCTGCCTGCTGCTTCCGCTTTCAGGGTGCAGTGCCTCTTAGAGCCCTCCCCTTTCCTGGCTGCTGCAGCCAACTTGGAGGTAGGGAATTAGGTTAGCACACTAGCTGCTAAATCGGCGTGCCCATTCTGACCACCATTTGGCATTTAAGTCGACAGGGATGCGGCCGCGCCTAAGGCCCGCCTGACCGGGCTGTGGGCTGGACATTATGTTACTGGGAGAGGAGCCTCCCTTCCTCTGCAGTATTCTAGACAGGACCTTTTAGATATCACTTTTATGCAGGCTCATGAGGGATGTGATCAAGCTGGCCCTGATCAGCTTAAGGGCTGGAGGTGTGGGGTGTGTACCTGGGAGCCTGAATTAGTTTATTGCAGAGGCGGTTACTCTATTAGGCAGCATGATCTGCTTCCTCGAGTGAAGCTGAAGGGTAAGGTGAACAACCACCTCCTATGTGGTTTAACTAATGTGCGCTCACTGAGCAAGCACTGTGTGGAAATTAGGGACATGATTGAAGCCTTCAACTTAGATTACAGAAACGTGGGACAGAGAAGATTCTAACCTGGATTTTCTGCCAGATTGTCCTCCTGGCTATTTGTTTTCTAGACTTAATAGGACTGGTAAGAGGGGAGGTGGTCTGGTGGTAATCTTCAGGTGCAATTTGCACTGCGCACTTGGATCTATCAATGTTAGCCCAGATATTTGCGAAGGGGGCTACTTCAAGTTGTGACTCCAATACTCAATACTTTTTGGGGGCCTTTGAATTTATCGTCCCCCAGGCCCTAAGAACACTTTTTCTCTCTCTGGCCTGCTATAATTGAACCTATTGCCATGGCCCCATGGTTTAGGGAGATTTTGATCTACATCTTGAAGATAAACATGACAAGGCCACAGGGAATTTTTTGGACCTGATGTCACGCCTTGACTGGGATTTTACAGGCATGTCTGCCACACATCCCGCAGGACATGCGTTGGACGGTATATTTATCTGCCACATTAATTACACCAGATTGGAAAACATGGCCTTAGATTGGACAGATCATCACTTGCTGACCTTTAAGGTAGCAAGTACAATAGTCTCTACCTATGTTCCCTTAGCCCAAAGGCTATCCAGGCAATGGCATAGGGTGGAGAAGCAGAGCCTGGTTAGGGCCCTTAAGTTAGGCTGGGATCAGGCCAGAGAATGGGGCACTTCCAAGTGGGAGGGCTTTGACTTGGGGCTCAGGGCGGCCATTGATTCTCTCGTTCCTCTGGTCAAATTAAGTTCTAAGCCGGGGAGGACTCTAGCTTCTCCTTGGTACTCCGAGGAACTCAAAAACTTACAGAGACTTTACAGATGACAGGAACGCAGATGGAAGTTTCACCAGAATGATGCAGAGAGAGCCAAGCTTAGGTTCGTTCTAGAGGACTACAAATTAGCCATCAAAAAAGCTGAATCTAATTATTCAGATGACCTTCCCTCCCTCATCCCGGTGTTGGAGAATTCTGTCACCTTCTGCCAAAGGGTCGCAAATTAAAAAAAAAATGTAATAACCCAGCTCCACACCAACTCCATGCAGCCCCCACCGGAGCTGAGCGGTTGAGCTCAGGGGCGAGCTCTAGCCAAGATATTGGATCCAAGCTCACCTGTTTTCAACCTTTACAGGCAAATAGAATTAAAGAACTGTTGTGTGGAGTTAAATCAGGGTCCCCTAATGAGCCTTGCCCTCCTAAGTTATTAAAGTTAGTATCTGACCTGGTCTCTGCTGTGCTTGAACCGGTTTACCATGATATCCTGAAGCAAGGGTGCTTTCCTCCCCCCTGGAAGGAGTCCATTGTGATTCAGCTTACAAAGAAACCGGGCGGCGCACCAGATGATTTGAAAAATCTACAACCCATTTCTTTACTTCCCTCCATGGCCAAAATTTTGGAGAAACATCTAAACATCTTTAGGCCAGTGGAGGAGTAGACCCCTCCCAACACGAGTTCTGTAAAGCACATAGGGCCAGATGCAGCAAGGCTTTTAGGCGTCACAAGCAGCGAAAATCCCTGTTTGCGAGGCGCAAAACCCACATCGCAATGCACATTCCCATTTTGCGAGTCGGTAACCTGGTTGCCAAGTCGCAAAATGGGACTGCGAGTCGCAAATAGGAAGGGGGTTCCCCTTCCTATTTGCGAGTTGCAGCGCAATGTAAGATTGTTTTGTGACCGCGAACACGGTCGCAAAGCAATCGCAGTTACCACCAGTGTCACACTGGTGGTAACCCATTCGCAAAAGGGAAGGGGTCCCCATGGGACCCCTTCCCCTTTGTGAATGGCCTTGAAACATTTTTCAATGGACCACTGCCTGCTCTGAAAAAATGAAACTGACACGTTTCATTTTTTCGTTTGTAATGCATCTCGTTTTCCTTTAAGGAAAATGGGCTGCATTACAAACAAAAAAAACTGCTTTATTTAAAAGCAGTTACAGACATGGTGGTTTGCTGTCTCCAGCAGGCCACCATCCCTGTGAGTGCTGCGACTTGCAAATTGCGACGCACCTCATTAATGTTAATGAGGTGGGCCTTGCGACTCGTAGATGGTGTCAGGGACACCATCCTGCGTCCTGCATTGCGACTCGCAATTTGCGACTCGCTCAGACTCGCAATTTGCGAGTCGTAATGCAGGAATTTTCTACATCTGGCCCATAGTACGGAATCTGCTCTTGTCTCGACAGCTGACATTATTCGGAGACGAGTGGATCGGGGGAGGGTGCCATTTTTGTTTTGCTGGATCTTTCAGCGGCGTTTGATACCATCTTCCCTCAATTTTTGGAGTTAGAGAAAAGGCCCTAGATATTTTAAAATCCTTTTTGCTGGATAAATCCATCACGGTAAGCTGTGGTGATTACAACGCTACCCTGTTTCAACTTCCCTGTGGGGTCCCACAAGGGTCTTCGCTCAGCCCTACTCTGTTTAATCTCTTTGTTCCCCCAGTGACCAGACTGGTCCGCTGGTTCAGTTTTCAAGTGGTCTCCTATGCTGATGACACTCAGCTGATCATCCCTGTCAAACGGAATTTGGAGGAGGTGGCAGACAAATTTCATAATTGCATGAGAGAGATTAACAAATGGATGAGCTATAGCTGGCTTAAAATGAATGGTAAAAAGATGGAAATTCTTTTTTTGGGTTTAGACTCTAATTTATGGAGCTCCCCCTGGTGGCTGCAGCCTTGCAATGAGTGATCAGTCCCGAGCTCAATGACCAGAAACCTTGGAATTCTATTTGATAAAACTCTTTCTTTTGAGCAACAAGTGAACAATATCGTCAAATGTTGTTACTGGTCTCTAAAAAATGCTCAAGAAAATCTTTCCTTTTCTTCAGGAGGAACTCTGTGACTTTAGCCTTAGTTATCTCTAAACTTGACTTTTGTAACGCTATGATGTTAAATATCAGCAAGGGCTCCCTTTTGTAGATTACAGCTGATTCAGAATGCTGTGGCTCACCTTGTTTTGGATCTCCCACGCTCAGCATTGGCCAGTAGCAGCCTGAGGCAGCTTCACTGGTTACCGGTGGAAAAGCGCATTATTTTTAAGACACTCTACCTCACACACAAAGGTTTCCTCTTAGAAGGCTGTAAATATCTTGGTTCTTCCTTACAGCAATATTCGCCTTCTCGTCCTCTTAGGTCTTCTGCTCTTAATTCAATTTTGGTGCCCCGATGTCGTTGATGGTGGGATAAAGCCTTGTCGGTGGTGGCGGCGAAACTCTGGCATTCTCTCTTGTCCATTAAGCAGGAGGAGACGTACCTCCGTTTCCGGAAGCGGCTAAAAACTTTGGCTCTTCTCTAATTCTGGAGGATGTTTACCTGGTTGTCACAGTGATCCTATCGGTTCACACTAGGGCTCACCTAACTCAACTCCCTCCTTAGCGCTTCAATGCTACAGCTGGAAAGCAATCTATAAATACTATACAATACAATACAATATACAATTTTCTTGACAATAAATTTGGATTAAGCACTTGCAGATCTAAGAGTGTACAACTCTCTGTATGGACATTTATTGTTTAAATATATATAAAGAATGGCATGAACAATTTATTTGGCATTTTAAACATGGACATGTTATTGTGAACATATAGGGGGTCATTACGACCCTGGCGGAAGGCGGAGAAGCGGCGGTAAGACCGCCAACAGGCTGGCAGTCTTTTTTTTGGTATTATGACCATGGCGGTTACTGCCATGGTCATCTGCCGGTTCTCCGTTCCGCCTAACAGGGCGGAGACGACCGCCGGGCTGGAGACCTGGGTCTCCAGCCCGGCGGCCGTCACTATACCGCCGGCGGTATTTTGACCCGGCTGACCGCCATGGATTTCATGCGGTTTGAAACCGCCATGAAATCCATGGCAGTCAGCACTATCAGTGCCAGGGAATTCCTTCCCTGGCACTGATAGGGGTCTGCCCCACCCCGACTCCCACCCCTACCCCCCCACCACCCCTGCCACCCCCCAAAGGTGGCAGGGCCCCCCTCCCCACCCCGACCCCCAACATCACATAACTCACACACACACGACACGCACACAGGCACCACCAACAAACATACGCACACACACCAACATACATGCCAACATCCACACACACAGTCAGACACGCATATCCACATACAAACATACACGCACACATCCATACAGACATACCCACAGACATACACGCACTCATTCCCTAACATGCAACCCCCCTACAAGCATGCATGCACTCACACACCCCCTCTACATACACATACGCACACACCCATGCACCCACACAACACACAACACCCCCCCACCCCCTCCCCTAATGGACGATCGACTTACCTGTTCCGTCGATCCTCCGGGAGGGGACGGGAGCCATGGGGGCTGCTCTGCCAACACCGCACCGCCAACGGAACACCGCCCACAGGACGTGATTCGGTGGGCGGTGTTCTGTTGGCTTGGCAGTGGAGGTGGAGCAACCTCCACTTCCCTGCCGCCCGCCAGTATGGCTGTTGGCGGCTCTCCATCGGAAATAGGATGGGGAGCAGCCAACAGTCATAATACGCTGAGCGGCAAACCGCCACTACTGGCGGTCTTCCGCACGGCGGTCCCTCGGCGGTCTTGTAAAAAGACCGCCGAGGTCGTAATGACCACCTGAGTCTTTAAGTTCACAATCTTACTTAAATTTTGGCGGATTGTGAAAATGACATATATATATATATTTGACACGGGTGTCTAATATGAAACAGTGCTAGATAAGATTAATGGCTGTCTTGCAATTTGCTGTTTATTTTTTAAATGTTTCCTTTATTAGCATTGACATTAAACATGGTGCTTCTTTCTGAAAAAGAAGAATTAGATTAGATTTGGTGAGAGATTATTTTGCTTTTCATCTGTCAGTGGTAGTTAGAAACTCACACCTTGGAGGAAGAGGGACATCTTGTTCAAGTTACTCCGATGGTCATTTTGGCCGGGATTTGCCTGTTTATATCGTTTCCCTGCCACCTGAGGTGTGGAGATTCAACTGCTTTGATTATGTCAAGAGAAATCTAACTCAAACTACTTGGGCGCAGTTATGGCTTGCGTTATTCCAATTGTCATCTTTGCAACATCACTCTGCTAATGGGGAAGACAAAAGTGACATATATTTGATGACGTTTCATCTTTCAAGCCACCATACTTTAAATCCGATGGATGGAACTCCTGTCAGCAGACCAGTACACAGGCAGGCTTTACGCATCTGCCAAACTCTAACTCGGGCCCCTCTTTCTGAATTGACTCTGAATTGGAGACTAGGCCTGAAAATGCAGAAGAGAGGTCCTGAAGAAATAAGCCCTCCCTGCTTCCTGGGCCTCCTGGAGCAGTCTGAGGGTCCATTCATAGTACAGTGGATTGGGAGTTAGATAACCAATTGCTTCAAGCCTTTGTTTTTTGTGGAGAGTGTCAATAGGGTTCAGGACTCTTGATCACTGTTAAGTGCTCCTCTGAGAGCTATAATAGCAGCACTGTTTAATTTTAGAGACAGGTGTCATACTCCAACACACGAGAACTAATAGGGGCCCTTGATTTCCAGAAAATATTGTGTGCCTATTCCAAGGTTACATGCAGAAAGTACAGGGACAGAGGAAGTCCTTTGAACAAGTGAAGCAAAAGTAAGGAGTGATAGAGATGAAATGCATGTTACTGTACTCAGCGACTGACAGCTGGAGATGTCAGACAAAGCCCCATAGTCTGCAGCAATGAAGACCTGCCAAGCCCACCTGAGACAATGACCATACTGAAAGTTATCCCAAAGACCAAGTGCATGGAGAAGAAGCAAGGGGGAAGAACATCAACATTGTCCTCAGACTGAGGGAGACAAATTGAATGTGTGGGCAGAGAATGCTCACTGCATACATATATACTAGTGGAATAGGAGGTGGGGCAAGCATGTGAAACAACAACTCTAACCTACCCCCTACAGGGAGTTGATTTGAGGACTATTCAAATGGATAGCGCAGTTGGGGAGATAAAGCCTCCTGTATATTATATATGAGACTGGCCATCTAGAAGTTCAATTTGAGTAATATCCAGCACCATAGTGCATTTGACCTTAGTTCTTAAGGTTTTAATCGTGAGAAAAACAAAGGGGAATTGAAGTCACAGCCTGCCTAAGGGGTAGGCAACAGAATATTGTATATGGGAAACCACCTATGTTTTAATTTCAGAGCATTTAATCAGGAAGGGGAGAGATTATGTTACTGTGTCTCAACTTCCATTGTGTCAGAGAAGAGGAATGGAGCTAGGAGTGGTATGCAAAATTTACAAGAGCACAGAGGAGGTTGCTTCAATTATGAGTTAACCACAGGAGCTACACACAACAGAACCACAATGTACATATCACATAACTAAGTGGTGTAGAAAAAAGAGGGGGCATCTTCAAAAAACTCACAGGGAACATACAAGGCTTAAGGGCTTTGCTAAAAAGAACACAGTGATCTCCTAACTTAGAAGACAATGGGTGAAACACTACAGGAGAAACACTTGCTAGACACAAAGGAATCCAAGTTAAAATTGGGGTGGCCAGCTCTACTTGCCCACCTACCACCCTGAGCCAAGGGTGTTTTAGTGTGACTAAACTAGAGGTTCCACTCCAGATATACTATAGCAAGGCAGAAAAGTAGTGGAGGTTCATCCTAGTTTGCAAGCTGCTTGATGGCAGGGAGATATGCATTATGTGCACTAACATAGATGACAGGGTCTTCTTCTGGACAAAACTAGAACTGGGGAAACTTTTCCTCTACATTCCATTGATCTAGGCAGGTGAATTGAGTTCACTTTTATAAGGCAGTACACTTTACCAGTGATACTGAATACATTACCAGAAATGATGACAGTGTAGGCTTGTTAGATATAGAGGACCTTCCATCCCTGTGCAAGGGAATATTACTGTTAGGTAGGTTTGCCCATTACTTTTAGAAGACTAGACCACAAACTGGCATCAGAAGAGCTTCATCATAGCTTTCAGGTAGCAACATCTCGTCCAATTCCTTTCATATGTCCTTCGCCCTCATCAATTACTTATGTTGAAGGACAGGTGCCCTCATATATTAAATGATGCGAACTGTCTGGGACACATAAAGATTGCAAAATTCACTTATTTTTAGTGCAAATTGGGCTCAACAGGCCCAAGTCCTACTGAAGAGAAAGCCATGAAGGTGGGCCTAAAAGGTGAGTGCACTAGAAGTGAAGGCATATCCTCGAGAGAGCTTTTCTCCCTTATGATCACAGACGTATGTCTGAGAAGCTTCCTCATGATTTTGTCTGATTCATCCTTCAGTGACAATTTCAGATAATTTTTTTGTGATTTGACAGCTCTTCTGGCCCCTTCTGTCTCTCGTATAAGGAACACTAATCAGGAGCCTCCTGCCTCCTCTATGAAGTCAGAATCTGGGTTTTTTGAATACCTAATGCTGAACTGTACCAATGGGCTCTAGGATGCCATTTAAAATGTGTACATGACACATTGGGTCGTTTTCACATGGATGGGCCTAAGTATTCATACATGTGCCTTTATTTTTTTCAAATATTTTTAATAGGGGAAATATGCAAGTTACATGTATAAAGTACCTACAAGTAGTTGAATGAATCAAACAGGATTTATAGAGCATGGTTAAACACCCACAGGAGTATCCAGGACATTGGAAAGTTTATGATAACAAACAGTAAATATCGGGGGTCGGGGAGGTTGTGCAACCGGAACGATAACCAGTGACAGAGGCAACCAGTGCCTTTACTACGGCCTGTGTGACTGCTATAGAGGGTCTAGAGCGGTCCTCTCCTAGAAGGAGCGTCATGGGATTGATGCCGTTACAGCAGAGACAGTTCTCAGGGGGAAGGTAGAAAGCACTGGAATTAGCTGAGAAAGGACTTTCATGAAGGGGGAGTTCCAAGCCTTGTGGTACCATTGTCTATCTTGTCACAGTATGGTGAACAGAGGGAGTCCACATGGGGGTGTCAGAAGTGTGTTCAACCTTGGTCACAGAGAATAGTTCTGCCATTCTCATGTGCTCATGCCAATGACTTAATGGTAGGGAAACTGTCAGGACATGCACAGTTTTTCAAGCCAGATTCAGGCCTGTGAGAAATCTAACCAGGGAGCAAAGCTTGTGCCTAGGAATCTGGGCAGTGAGCAAAATGGAGGTTCATGAGTCCTGGAGAAAGTCTCTCCATGTGTCCTAGGATTTGTCAAAGTGGTGATGCAGTCTAGCTATCATCTGTTCATAAGCAGCTACATTGTACATTTCCTGAGGCCATGCGTTGGGTGTTAAGCATGTGGTTGATCACCAACGTCTCAAGATACAGATCGTGGCTGTCAGCAGTGCTTTGGCTAGTCATCTGGATTGTTGGTTGGTGATGGATGGGCATTAGGCAAAGTAATGGAGAAGGGCAGTATGCGTTTTAGGGCATCCCTAACAGGTACTGTTCATCGGAACGTGGTTGTGACAGAAGACCAATAAGCCATCAGAGTGGGGCATTCCCATAGCAGATAGACAATGTCTCATTATATTGATCCACATCTCCAGCATGTTGCAGCAGAGAGTATGGAAGATCTACAGAGTCTCAGGTGTGACCACTGCCACCTCATCTGCACCTTGAAATAGCTGAACTTAAGTCATATCCCCAACATATTTCTCTAGAAGGTGTTCCCTGGCTTCACCTGAGTATGTGTACTGTAGCTTGTCCACCATTCCTTCAATGAGTGTGACAATGGGGTAGAGTATTGATAGTCTATCAATATTTGGTACAGAATAGAAATTATACTTTTGTGGGTGCCCCATGTCCAGATAGAGTCCATTAGCAACAAGGATTGCAGATCCATGAATGGACACCCAAAGCCTTTCTCAGGCAGTGAGATAAGCATTAGTAACCCAATATTGGTGTGTATGCAGGCCTTATTGGTCCCCAGTGATTTATATTCAAGTCCTTGATGAGGTCTTAGATTTGGCAGATACCCTTGGACTCAAGCGCTCTCAAGTTGGGTTCCTTGTTCTCTGTCAGCAGTGAAGTGCTGCCCCATAGGGGAGCTTGTGCATATAGGGTTTGGCTCAACTGTAGCAGTTTGTGAGCTGTACATCAGGCATAGACAGTGTTGGCCAGGGTGACTTTTTGAGTTGATCAGATTGTTGAGTTCTCCAGTATGGAGCGTATTAATGCCGTTGTTGCACTCCAAGATGGCCATCTCTAATTGCACCAACTGGATGCATCCAGTGTATTGTGTATGGCGTAGCTGAGGGGAACAAGGTGTGTTGATAAGCAGGAGCAGCGGATGTTGGCCAGTCTCATGTCTCCCTTCTCCATTGCTGCATGCAGTATCCCAAGTTTCAGCTGTGGTTTCTGCCCCTTGCACAGTTTTTAGGGTCTTCTCAAGTACCACCATCAGTCATTCAGGGATGCGAAGAGGGTTAATGGTGAACATGTAGTTCTGTCTGGGTATCGCATTTCTTTTGATTATCTGTGCATTTCTCCATAAAGAGACATTGAGGTGTGTCCAGCGGTAAATGTCTGATTTGATTTTCCCATGCAACAGGTAGAGGTTTTGTTCTACCATTCTCAGGAGACCAGCGGAAACTTCAGTCCCCAGGCATCTCAGGGATGTGGTGGACCATTTAAACAGGCCTTCTATGGTAGCTGGTGAAGTGTGATCTGTGAGTGGTACAGGTTCATAGTTACTCCAGGTCACCTTTTATCCCAACAAGGTCGAGAAGTGAGAGATCAGGTCTATGAGAGCACTCAAAGAGGAGCTTGGACATGTGAGGGTCACTAAAAAGTCACCTGCATAAAGCAAGATTTTGTGTTTCTGGCATGGAGATGGAATGCCAGGTCTGTCCAGAGAAATTTGGATTACTGCGACCAAAATTTCAAGGACAAGGATAAATAGGAGGAGGAGTTCAGAGCATCCCTGTCAAGTGCCTCTGTGGATGTCAAAAGAAGTGGAGGTGTGTCTGTTACATGTGGTGGAGTGAGGACTTTAGTTAAATATTTGGTTTATGGTGTTAATCTTATTAACTCATCAAATCAGCAGTATCTGCATCCTCATCAGGAATCTTTTAGTAAGTAAATCTATATTGTTCAGCAAATAAATCAATCAATTGGTAGTCAATACAAATTGTTTCTAGCAAAGCAAGTGCAAAAAGTACATTCCATGAAAATCGATATTTTAAGTTATAGAGACTGAAAGAAAAGCATCAAGCAGAACCCATAAAGAGCTCTTATTCAAGAGGTGAAAGTATGAAGCTTTTTAGAATTAAATCTCAAATCATAGAGTCTCAGAGCAGCACAGACTCAGGCTAAGGCAATAAAAGGGACTTTCAGAATGAATCTGAGAAGCGTCTCTAAAGGGCTCTGCCTCAAGAGTGTCCAAGCAGAATATATCTCTCTACTCTAGGAACACACATTTATATAACATTTTCATACCAATATTGGAAACACGTTGTTACAATCTTTGGTCAGCTCATCCAATCAGTGCACGGTGTCATCATGGGAACAGGTAAGCTTCTGCTGTAGGCAAGGGTCGCTCCCGGGAGGGGTTTTGGGGGGGGCAAATTTATTTTAGGCCATTTCTGCCCCACCTGGGGGCAGATCGGCCTATTGTAATTAGGCCGATCAGCCCCCAGGGGGGGCAGAAACCTCTAGGCGCCAGGGCAATTTTTTTTTTTGTTTATTTGTTTTTTTAGAGATGGGGAGTGACCCATTAGGCAAGGGTCGCTCCCCTGGGGGGCAAATTGTATTTAGACCATTTGGGGCAGATCGGCCGATTTTAGGTCAATCTGCCCCCAAGGGGGCAGAAACCACTAGGCACCAGGGATTCTTTTTTTTGCGCCAATGTCACGCAAGGGGAGCGACCCCGTAGGCAAGGGTCGCTCCCAGGGGCGGGGTTGGGGGACGGGGCAAATTTATTTTAGGCCATTTCTGCCCCACCTGGGGCCATCTGAGCTAGAGGCCAAAATCCACAGGTAGGCACTTTGCAAAAAACACCTCTGTTTTCTGTGAAAAAATGTGATGTGTCCACGTTGTGTTTTGGGCCATTTCCTTTCGTGGGCGCTAGGCCTACCAACACAAGCGAGGTACCATTTTTATCGGGAGACTTGGGGGAATGCTGGGTGGAAGGAAATTTGTGGCTCCTCTGAGATTCCAGAACTTTCTGTCACCGAAATGTGAGGAAAAAGTGTTTGTTTGGCCAAATTTTGAGGTTTGCAAAGGATTCTGGGTAACAGAACCTGGTCAGAGCCCAACAAGTCACCCCATCTTGGATTACCCTAGGTTTCTAGTTTTCAAAAATGCGCTGGTTTGCTAGGTTTCCCCAGGTGCTGGCTGAGCTGGAGGCCAAAACCCACAGGTAGGCACTGTTTTCCGTGAAAAAATGTGATGTGTCTACGTTGTGTTTTGGGACATTTCCTTTCGTGGGCGCTAGGCCTACCCACACAAGTGAGGTGCCATTTTTATCGGGAGACTTGGGGGAACGCTGGGTGGAAGGAAATTTGTGGCTCCTCTCAGATTCCAGAACTTTCTGTCACCGAAATGAGTGGAAAACGTGTTTTTTAGCCAAATTTTGAGGTTTGCAAAGGATACTGGGTAACAGAACCTGGTCAGAGCCCCACAAGTCACCCCATCTTGGATTCCTCTAGGTCTCTAGTTTTAAAAAATGCACAGGTTTGGTAGGTTTCCCTATGTGCCGGCTGAGCTAGAGGCCAATATCTACAAGTAGGCACTTTGCAAAAAACACCTCTGTTTTCTGTCAAAAATTGTGATGTGTCCACGTTGTGTTTTTTTTTGCCATTTCCTATTGCGGGCGCTAGGCCTACCCACACAAGTGAGGTATCATTTTTATCGGGAGACTTGGGGGAACACTGGGTGGAAGGAAATTTGAGGCTCCTCTCAGATTCCAGAGCTTTCTGTCACTGAAATGTGAGGAATTCTTTTTTTTTAGCCAAATTTTGAGGTTTGCAAAGGATCCTGGGTAACAGAACCTGGTCAGAGCCCCACAAGTCACCCAATCTTGGATTTCCCTAGGTCTCTAGTTTTCAAAAATGCACAGGTTTGGTAGGTTTCCCTAGGTGCCGGCTGAACTAGAGGCCAAAATCTACAGGTACGCACTTTGCAAAAAACACCTGTTTTCTGTCAAAAAATGTGATGTGTCCACGTTGTGATTTAAGGCCTTTCCTGTCACGGGCGCTAGGCCTACCCACACAAGTGAGGTATCATTTTTATCGGGAGACTTGGGGGAACGCTGGGTGGAAGGAAATTTGTGGCTCCTCTCAGATTCCAGAACTTTCTGTCACCGAAATGAGTGGAAAACGTGTTTTTTAGCCAAATTTTGAGGTTTGCAAAGGATACTGGGTAACAGAACCTGGTCAGAGCCCCACAAGTCACCCCATCTTGGATTCCCCTAGGTCTCTAGTTTTAAAAAATGCACAGGTTTGGTAGGTTTCCCTATGTGCCGGCTGAGCTAGAGGCCAAAATCTACAAGTAGGCACTTTGCAAAAAACACCTCTGTTTTCTGTCAAAAATTGTGATGTGTCCACGTTGTGTTTTTTTTTGCCATTTCCTATTGCGGGCGCTAGGCCTACCCACACAAGTGAGGTATCATTTTTATCGGGAGACTTGGGGGAACACTGGGTGGAAGGAAATTTGAGGCTCCTCTCAGATTCCAGAGCTTTCTGTCACTGAAATGTGAGGAATTCTTTTTTTTTAGCCAAATTTTGAGGTTTGCAAAGGATCCTGGGTAACAGAACCTGGTCAGAGCCCCACAAGTCACCCCATCTTGGATTCCCCTGGGTCTCTAGTTTTCAAAAATGCACAGGTTTGGTAGGTTTCACCAGGTGCCGGCTGAGCTAGAGGGCAAAATCTACAGGTAGGTACTTTGCAAAAAACACCTCTGTTTAATATAAAAAAATGTGATGTGTCCACGTTGTGTTTTGGGGCATTTCCTGTCACGGGCGCTAGGCCTACCGACACAAGTGAGGTATCATTTTTATCGTGAGACTTGGGGGAACAGAGAATAGCAAAACAAGTGTTATTGCCCCTTGCCTTTCTCTACATTTTCCCCTTCCAAATATAAGAGAGTGTGTAAAAAAGACGTCTATTTGAGAAATGCCCTGTAATTCACATGCTACTATGGTCACCCCGGATTTCAGAGATGTGCAAATAACCACTGCTCCTCAACACCTTATCTTGTGCCCATTTTGGAAATACAAAGGTTTTCTTGATAGCTATTTTTCACTCTTTATATTTCAGCAAATGAATTGCTGTATACCCGGTATAGAATGAAAACCCACTGTAGAGTGCAGCTCATTTATTGGCTCTGGGTACCTAGGGTTCTTGATGAACCAACAAGCCCTATATATCCCCGCAACCAGAAGAGTCCAGCAGACGTAACGGTATATTGCTTTAAAAAATCTGACATTGCAGGAAAAAGTTACAGATTAAAACGTAGAGCAAAATTGCTGTTTTTTACCTCAATTTCAATATTTTTCTTTTTTAGTTCTTATTTTCTGTAGGAAACTCTTGTAGGATATACACAAATTACCCCTTGCTGAATTTAGAATTTTGTCTACGTTTCAGAAATGTTTAGGTTTCTGGGTTCCAGCATTGGTTTCTCGCCCATTTCTGTCACTGACTGGAAGGAGGCTGAAAGCACAAAAAATCGTAAAAATTGGGTATGTCCCAGTAAAATGCTAATTTGTGTTGAAAAATTGTGTTTTATGATTCAAGTCTGCCTGTTCCTGAAGGCTGGGAAGCTGGTGATTTTAGCACTGCAAACCCTTTGTTGATGCCATTTTCAGGGAAAAAACCACAAGCCTTCTTCTGCAGCCACTTTTTCCCATTTAAAAAAAAAAAAAAACACATTTTCACTGTATTTTGGCTAATTTCTTAGCCTCCTTCAGTGGAACCCACAAAGTCTGGGTACCTCCAGAATCCATAGGATGTTGGAAAAAAACGTTGCAAATTTGGCTTGGCTAGCTTATGTGGACAAAAAGTTATGAGGGCCTAAGGGCGAACTGCCCCAAATAGCCAAAAAAAGGCTTGGCACAGGAGGGGGAAAAGGCCTGGCAGCGAAGGGGTTAAGATGCTGAAAAAAAGAACATAATGCCTCCATTCTTGCCAATTAGGAGAGGAGGTTTGAGTCCAACTTCTACAAATTTCCCTTCTTGCAAGTAACACCAGGTAAAACACCAAGTGGGTCATTCTGACCCCGGCGGGCGGCGGGAGCCGCCCGCCTGGAGGGAACCGCCAGAATACCGCTGCGCGGTCAAAAGACCGCTGCGGGTATTCTGGGTTTCCCACTGGGCTGGCGGGCGACCGCCAAAAGGCCGCCCGCCAGCCCAGTGGGAAACACCCCTCCATGAGGATGCCGTCTCCAAATGGAGCCGGCGGAGTGGAGGATGTGCTACGGGTGCAGTGGCACCCGTCGCGTATTTCAGTGTCTGCAAAGCAGACACTGAAATGCAAAGTGGGGCCCTCTTACGGGGGCCCCTGCAGTGCCCATGCCATTGGCATGGGCACTGCAGGGGCCCCCAGGGGCCCCACGACACCCCTCACCGCCATCCTGTTCCTGGCGGTTCCGGATGGCGGTGAGGGTGTCGGAATCCCCCATGGCCGCATCAAGCTGCGCCGCCATGGGGGATTCCCAGGGCAGCGGAAAACCGGCGGGACACCGCCGGTTTTCCTGTTCTGACCGCGGCCAAACCGCCGCGGTCAGAATGCCCTGTGGGGCACCGCCAGCTTGTTGAATGACCCCCCAAATCTTTCTGATATACATTAAGAGGGATAGAGACAGTATCCAGAGGAAGTATCTCAAATATAATTAAGTAGACACTCATCTCCACTGAGGAACCCAAAGAGTCAGAGATAGTCTTACCCACAGCCGACCATAATTCCTTAAGTTTCATACAGGTAGCAAACATGTGAACATCTTCCACTTCTGGGCAGCCGCATCGTTTACACTCAGAAGTTGGAGTGCTTCTTATCTTTGCCAATTTTGAGGGAGTCCAATATGTTCTATGAAGAGTAAAAAGATGGTTCCTTCTTGGGGTAGTTGGTTTAACCACTGAATATAAAGTAGCAAAGGATACTTGCCATAACTGCTCCAGCTCCTCCTCTGGCAAGTATCCACTCCAACTCCTATGTAGAGGTTGCATCACTTTCTCAGCTCTTGTTAAAAGGTACTGATACCAACGAGAAAACTCTTTTTTTGTGTCCCGGATTTAGGGTAGGTCCTGTTCCATTTGAGCTGATTCCAGGTCCAGACCCCCCTGACTCTAGAGCCACCCATTCATCTAAAAGATCTGAAATCTGGGTATAGTCCCACCTGTCTTGTTCTTCCAGAACTCCCATGACAGTCTCTGTCCCTCATGAACCAGCTGACCCCATCTAGTAACACTACTTTGTTTCAATCGCAAGGCTAGGCTGTCCAATAAGCACTCCGGAGTCCCAGGTGAGTCTCAAATAGGAGCTTACCTACTATCATAGCCGATACGTAGGAAAGATCCAATCTTGTACCAACTAGAAGCTACTGCTTGTAGGTACTTCAACCTCACTTTTTCTTAAAACTTCAGGCCCCAAATATATAAGAAAATCCATCCAGAGGATAGCCTATTAGCATTGCCCTAAACATACTAACCATGAATGAATCATTTGGAGTCAATAGCAACATCCTGCTGTTTTTTTAATTGGTATGGCCAACAATAAAGCTGTAAATCAGGAAGGGCCAATCTGCCACCTCCCAACCTCCTCCTCATATTTTTCTATGGTAAGCAAATACCTTTCCTATCCCAGATAAAAGAGGTGATCTTCGCCTGCAGGTTTAAAATATCTTTTTTATCAAAATGTAATGAAATATTATCAAATAGGAAAGTAATTTTGGGTAGAATAGACATCTTAACCAAGTTTACTCGCCCATATATAGTTAGCGGCAGGTTTCTAAATTTTTTCAAGATTGTCGCGATCTCAGTGGTCACCTTTTCTAAGTTCCTACTAGATAACTTACCCAAGTTATGCGTTATCCTTACACCCAGATATCTCAATTCTACAACCTTTCTGGGGTCTTCACAATTTTGATACCATGCCATAATCTCAATTTTTTCCTCATTCATCTCATAACCGGCTAGTTTTGAAAAAATCATCACTTCTTTTATAAGATTCGGAATAACAGATGAAACATCAGAGGTATATACCATCAAGTCATTGGCATATAAAGCTATTTTCCTGTAAAAGTCCCCAACCACAAATGGTCTTGTATGATCATTTAACCTCAATCTTTCTCAGAGATGCTCAATATATAAATCAAATAGTATCAGGGAGAGTGAGCAGTCTTGTCTAGTTTCTCTTTCTATCTCAACTTTCGAAGATAATATACCATTAACAAGAATTCTTGTGGAGGGTGCACTATAAATCTTTGTCACACATCAAATAAGGGTTTACCCACTCCGAAATGAGCCAAAATCATCATAAGGTATTTCAAATTCACATGATCAAATGCTTCAGCGGCACCTACCGTTATAACCACCAGCGGAATATCTACTGTTGTGGCCAGGTCAATAGAACCAATTAGGGCATGATTAGGACCTTTCATATCCTGCCCGGCAGGAATCCCTGCTGAACTTGATGTATCAACTGCCCGGCAACTTTATTCAATTGATCTGCCTTAATACTAGTAAATACCTTATAATCACAATTAAGTAATGATATTGGACAATAGGAATGACAGTGTAAAGGGTTCTTACAAGGCTTCAATATTAAGTAGACGACTGCCTTGTTCCAAGAATTCGGAATAGGAGAGCCCTTCAGCAAAATAGCATTAAACAGTTGCACCTAAACTGAAATAATAATCTCCTCCAGTAATGCATCCAGCTCACTCGGGATCCCATCTAGGCCGGCAGATTTCCCTTTCTTTGCTTTCCTGATAGTGCCTAAAATCTCACTACCAGATAATTCTTGATAAAGAAACTGATCTTTCTCACTTGCTAGTCTTGGCAAGTACTTCTGTCCGAGCCACACTTCAATTGCCCCCTGATCCGGGTTTAAATCTTCTTTATACAATTCCTGAAAAAAGGATTTAAATGCTGCTATCATCCTGGAGGTGTCTTCAATCACCAGACCTGTAGTATTGTTCATAATTTTCTTAATTTTATTCTGGTGCGCTTCCAGTCTGGCTTTCCAGGCCAGCAGCTTACCACAGTTTTCACCGTGTGTAATATCGAGCATCCTGCAGGCTTTCCACTGCTGTGCTACCTTTCCCTCCATCATAATTTGATATTTTAACTGCAATTCTTGTAGGTATTCTAACACTGCCCCCTTTCGTACCTCACTTAATGTGTTTGGTTTTAACATCTCTTCTACCCTCCCAATCTCCCCCTCTAAATCAACCTGTTGCAATTTTACATGCCTTACCCTGTGAACCGTTAAGCTAGTTATCCCCCCTTTACCAAGCCTTATATGCTGCATGGTCCAATAAATGGATGGGCATGTATTCTAATTTGATAACACTCTCCATCTGTTTATTCTCAACAAGGAAGTAATCCAACCTAGAATAGTGACCATTCAAAGAAGTGCTCCCTACTATTACCTCTCAGTTTTCGCAAAACATCACATAAATCAAAATTATCCATCACATCTAGGAGGTAAGCTCTAATGTTTGGGGAGTTAATTTGTATTCTTTCAGAGGGCCTGTCCAAAACATTATCCAGCAGTACTTTAAAATCCCCTTCTAAGATAATCAGGGCTTTAAAAGCAAGCAACTTGTCAAAGAGCAGAGATATTGCAGAAATATCATCCACATTTGGTCCATAAATAGCTTACCAACTTATATACAGCGTCAAAAACCTTTATTTCTGCTATTATCCAATGCCCTCCTGTATCAGAATTATCTCTTACTAAACTGGCCACTGAGTTTGTTTTCAGAACCAGAGCCACTCCTTTAGAACAATATTGCTGATCCGTTGCTAGTATAGTTCCCACCCACCCTTGACTAGAAAAGAGATCACTGCATTCCTGTCTCAATAAGTGAGTTTCATACAGCATCAGTACCTGAGCTTTACTACCCTTTAACTATTGTAAGACCGCATATCGCCTTTTGACAACCTGAAGACCATTTACATTCCAGAAAAGGATCGACTAAGACTGCTGTATTTCCCTCACCCAGAGCCACCTATTCCAAACTGATTACAACTGCGCCCTAACCCAACTGGACTGGTTAATGTTTCCTTCTATCTCCTAGTTACCTTACTGGTTATTCTAAAAGACCACCTGGCTATGATTGAGGACCTTACATTTTTTTTTTTTTTTTTCTCACTGCCCCCACCACAAGTGCCCCTCCCCTGGGAACCCTCCCATCTATAACTAGGCATATCCTGATGCCCATTCCACCCGCTCCCGTGGGAAAGCCCACACTGCTTCATTAAACTATCTACTGCCGGGGTCCCCCTCCTTCGTTATGCATGCACACCCTGAATTTCTCCCTCTAAATTGTCCATCCAGCTGTCTTGCGGAAAGCATTTCTCAGCAGATTAACCACGAATGTTTTAATATCCGACCCTTCCAGGCCCTCTTTCACCCCTAGGATCCTAATGTTGTTCCATCTAGAATTATTTTCAAGTCTTTCAAGTTTAAGTTTAAGACGTGAAACCTCTTGGACATTTTCCTGCACAACCACTTGAAGTGCCTGAAACCCCTCCTCTAAATCCTGTGTACTTTTGGGCTAAATTCTCAACTTTAGCTTCTAGGCTAAAGCAGGTGGCCTGAATCCCAGTCTGATTAGACTTCCAAATTGTTAAACGTTCTTTGATTTCTTGGGACAGTTGGGCCAGGGTCAACTGCACCACCTCCCAAACCCCTGAGTTCATACGCCGGCATACCCAATTTCTCTAATTCTCCGGCCTCTTGGGTTCCTGGCTGCTCCTTGCTTCATCCTCCAGACATCTCCCTCTCAATAACCTCAAGAACAACTGTCCCTCAATCTACGGAGTTTTTATGAGTAGTCGAATCTGCTAAAGTAGAAGGGGGGGTCAATAATAGATGTTTCAATCGAAACCGCTCCTTCAGTATCCATCCCTCTTACTTTGTGACTGTGTTCAGTTGGGGATAAATGTTCCCTCTTATCCACCATGAGGCCGTTGCTTGTATCAGACCAAATTGTGAAGTAGGACTTTGAAGAGGGTGTGATTCTCTTAGGGTTCCTATCTGGCACTGTCGTTTCCTCAAATATAATTTTTCGCTCTCATTTTAGAAGGATTTTTAGAGTAGGGGGACTTAATTAAAGGGTTCTTGAAGCAGGATTTATTTGTTCTTGCTGAAACACTTGTCTTCATCTGTTCAGCATCAGTGTTAGAGTTGTTACTGGCCTCCAGCACATTATGAGGTCTAATTGACCTTAAAGAATATCTTGACGCTCTGTTCCTGCTTCATAAGTTTAATACATTGAGTCCCACAGTCTCTCCCTGCCCATTGAGCCAACTCACAACCTAAATTTGTTCAGCATTCTCCATTAACCACCTACCCCATTCATCTGGCTCATCACACTGCCCTCAGCATTTTCCTTCTTTACAGCATTAAATTCTGCAGAAAATTGGCACTTCGTTATTGTGCTGACTCTACCCCTCTTGATCCCGACAAGGTCTCCACCTAGCAGCACACTGCCAAAGAGCGCGTGCACCGCTGAGATCCAGGCCAAGGTCTCCGGGGCCATCATAGACGACAGAGCAGCAAGAACAAAAGGTAAGAAGAGGGAAAAAACCCTCACTGGCACGCCGCTTGCCAGGAAAAGCTAGCGCGTGCATTACTTCGGCAGCGACGCAGTGTGTTGGACTTTCCCGAGCGGGCGTTCCGACCGCGCGTTAGCTAGCCACCATGTTCCCCCAAATATTAAACTTTTAGAAAGAAACATTACATGAAACATTTGGTGAGTTTCAGGTGGGTTCTCACCATTTACTTACTAGAAGATAACTACAACTCATGATTAGGCCCCTACATTAAACCACAAGGTCATCAATCAAAACTAACTGTACTATTGTTAATGTATAAACATTCTGAAGAAATTGACTAAACATTTTAATACATTGTTTTATTCTATAAAACTATGGCCCATATTTATACTTTTTAATGCTGCATTTGGGTCATTTTTTGATGCAAAAGCAGAGCTAACTTACAAAATACAATTATTTTGGAAGTTTGTGCCGCTTTTGCGTCAAAAAGCGGTGCAAATGCGGCGCAAAAAAAGTATAAATATGGGCCTATGTCTATGGGAAGGTCAAAATTCAAAATTTCCTATTAAATCACTCTCTTCTCACATTTGCCTCATTAAAGGTTTAAAATCTCACATTCCTGATGGCGGTCAGGGTTTGTAAAGAGAAAAAAGAAAAATGCATTCTGCTGCCTTTCAAACTTAACGTTGGTGAATATGATAGCCTAGTGTTTTCATTTGCTTTACAAATATGGCTTTTCACCTCAGGCTTACATTTATTTCTACATGTTAATTGCATTAACTTTCCAAATTTAAAACACACTAGTGATAACGCGTCCCGCCCTAGGTAATTTACTTAGTCTGGGACTCATTTTAGGCCAATGAATCTTTTGACCCTGATTGGAGACACCTTAAGACGCGATAACTAATCAGGATATCAATCGATAGGTCAGTAGTCCCATCAATATTCACAACAGCAAATTAATCAAATTAGTTAATGACATTAATAGGACTCAAAACTCACCATGACCTTCAGCCATGAATAACCACACAAAATGTAGTAATAGTTATGATATTTATTCCCTATTAGTTACACTCGACCAGCAAGTTTATTAGTCTCAAAACCAGACAACACATCAATAATGTCACAATATGGCAACTTGAGTCAAATTTAAGCAAAGCAAAGATGATAAAAATTAGAACAAAACACGGCGTTTACATGGATCTATTTAGGAGAGTATCATTAGCGCATCTATTCAACACAGCAAAGATTCAGTCATTTTGTCTGTTTGCACCCAATATTTGTGAACTCCTTGGCTAACCTCGAATTAGCATCAGCATGTTGGGCTTCATGCAAAACAATTTAGTAACACAAAGTTGGAAAACATCTAACTACGGTCTCTGTCAAAAGCGTTTGGTACCTAGAAAGGAAAGGCAAGCAGACAATTACAGTTTTAATTATCATATAGTTACCCTCTGCAATGGGTCAGCATACAGAGTCAGTCTTCATCCTCAGGACAGTAGTCGATCTGCCATCAGCCAGGATAGAACAACAAAGTCTCAGCTAACGGGGCAGAAAGTTCTTCCCTCTTAAGTAGGAGAAGAAATAGATATCGGGCAAGACGAGGTGAGGATGGTTTTGAAGAATCAAAGCAGCAAAGGTAAAGACAGAATGCCAGAGTAACAGCAGGGGTGTCTCTCTAATGGCTGATGTCTCCTTGTGACACAACGTTAAATTGAATTTGCCAGACAAGTCTTTAATTTCCCATTGGTCAGTATTTGGTGCACTACTATCTCTGTCCAATGGTTGAGTGGTCATCTTACTAGAAATTTCACCTGAGACAGTTCTCATACGGTTCATTGTCTCCCGTGATTTACGTCTTTATCAGGTGAGATGGCAGGTAGGAAAAGTTACACACACGGATTCAGTCAGTAGCTCCATTGTCTTTACCAGTTCAGGCGACCTTGTACCTGTTGCGAATTACACTGTTGCATTAAACAATAATGTTTCCTTGAGCAAGTCGGGTCTCATGAGAAAGAATTTACTACGGCTACACACATCTCTAACTTCTGGAAAAGTACAGCTTTATGTCCTTCAGGAAGACAGCACATTGCACATTAGAAAAACACATTTAATATGAGACCAGGCAGCTAGGCCCAGACTCTCGCTAACTAAGGCCTAATGATTTATTCAGCAAAACCTTAACATATAACTCTTAATGCTAAAACAGAATCATACATTAGTACATTAATAATTCAATTTTGTCCATTTCATCAATCATCGTATACATTGGTGGCCACTCCCCGTGGGCACATTTCATATGCGTACATTAGAAACATATTAATGCGTTTTCTATGCAGCTTCATTACACCGCATTTTTCAAGCAGTTCATGTTAAATTTTGATTATGAAAGCTACACTCCAACAATCCCTCCTCTGATGACTCTTGTCATCACATAATTCCTTCCTTTAACAACCTTTTTCACTTCTTGATCTCCTTCATCTCAATTTCTTCCTTTTGTTTTACCTTTTCATATTTTGCTCTGAACATTTTCTCCCTTTTCTTTTCTTTCCTCCTCGCTTTATGTTTTGCCAAATTTGCTTTAATTCTGTTGCCAATTTTGCATGATAACCATAGTCCAAATAAACGACCAAGAATAATCATTATTCCCTGTCTTAATTTTCCTAATATCCCATGCCAAATACTACTAAACCAACTTCCAACATTAGCAAGTCCTTTTCTAACCTTTTCCCAAACTCCTAGTTCCTTCAGTTCCTTCAAATCTGCACTATCTCTTGTTAGGTTAGGTATGTAGGCACAGCAGTGACGCTCATTAAGCGTCTTACAGACTCCGCCACTCTTTGCTAAAAGAATGTCTAAAGCAAGCCTGTTCTGAAGAGTCATACCCCTTCCCGCAGCAAGTTCAGTATCCGTCAGGAGTATAGCCCCTGTGAAGTTTGTCAACATGTTATCCACAATAGTAGACAACTTTCAAATCTTTATGGAGTTTAAGACAACTCCTACTGAAGGAATTATCACTCCAAATATGTCTCCTACTACACCAGCAGCAGTTTCTCTCTTTTGGTTAGCACAAAGTAATTCTGTCACCTTCGGAAATTTCTTTAAGTCCTCTAGCTGGTAAATCTTTGGGAAAACTATTCCCAAGTAACATGTCCCATACCACCCCTGTGGAAGACGTTAATAAGCATTAAGTCCACAAATATAATAAACCCCTGGGATCGCTTGATCCATTCCATTTAGCATGAACGTCCATTTGTTCTGAAACAAAAACACATGCTTACACTCACTCGTTCCCACAAACACATTGTTATAATATGACTTTGGCCGTGTTATGTAAAGCTTACCTACATGTTTCGCATCTAAAGCTAGCTTCCCTTGTTCCCCAATCCCATTGTAATTTCCATTACTGAGAAATGATCATTGCAGCAAGCCCTTTTCTAATTTCCCTTTTAAAACCCTCCTTCTATCTTCAGTGTGATCTAGAAAGTTTTTCTCTACGGGTGTAAGCAAGCAGGTCAAATTATTGCTGTGTGCATATGATGCACTAATCGCTACTCTAGGTTCAAAGAACCCTTTAATCAATTTTATGGCATAATATTTAGCTACACTATTCAGATCTTCTATGATAGGCACATAAAAGAACACAAGGTCGTAGTTAGAGTAAAAATATTGCACTTCTTCTTGGTTATAGAAACGTGTTAGTAGCAGACTACAACTAATCCCATAGGTTAGTGGCAAGCTGTGATAAGTAACTCCCTCTTGGACTGAAAGAGGAATTTGTGTACACACATAACAAGCCTTTGCATCCATAGTGTTAACATACTCACTCAGCAAGCGATAGGAAACGTTAGTAGACAGCTCTCCTTTGGTATTAGTTTCATCATGCAGATACTTTGTATCTTTCTCAAACTTCTCCCAAGGTGTTAGTGTAGTGGTCTCAGAAACTGTAGCATTGTTAGCTTCGTTCTCATCCACCAAACGCATTTCCACAAATAAAGCTATAATGAATATCACGCACACAACACCCAAATATTTACAAAGCCTACTTCCCTCAGTATCAGCTCCCGTACTAGGCATGATCTGTAAAGAATCAGAAGTGAAGTACTACAAATGCAAACGACAAACAACAGAGGATGGCTAAAAGCTCCTTTTTTTTTTCTTTACAGCAAGGCTAAGCAAAGTCTCCCTTTAGCAAGTATTTACAGCTTTCTCATTCACTCCCAGGGTCCTCTGTCAATCCAGTTAGCAGCTTGTCACAACCAGTTTTCAAAAGTCAATCCAGGTTACTAGCGACACATGCAGTAATTTATCAGTCTCTTTTCACAGTTTTTTTTTTCTCAACTTTATTCCAACTTAACACAGTCTCATTTCCTTGTGGCCAATTCAGGTACCATAGTATTGACCTGGGACTACTCAATCAAAGCAGAATGCTAAGAACTCTTGTTGCCACTCAGCTGACGTTGCATAAGCCCATTCAGGACCTACGTATCTTCTGTTTGCTATTCTCTTTCTTTTCAATTTGCAGTCACCTTGCAATTCTCCTTCGCTCAGGTCCTCTTTTCTTGTTGTATCTATCTCCTCCTCAATTGTTTCATCAATGACCACTTTCCCTTTTGCTACTCGTGACTCCGGCTACTTATCTCCGTTAAGTGTCCCTTTATCGTTCTGCCTTTGTGGTTGCTGTTCAATGCCCTCCTCTTGTGCTATGGTGTCTTCTCTTGCTGGACCTGCAAGTGGCTTAGGAGGAGTCCAGATACTCAGACCTCCTTCTGTCTCAACTCCTTCGCCTTCTGGATCTGTCAAGGGTTCGACTTCAAACCCATATCCGTCTGCTTCCGGGAGAACCTCTCTCTGGGTCGGTTCTCCTGGTGCCTCAGTTGAGATAGGCCCACAGTCACCCCTCTGGATTTCATTTACTGTTTGAGTGACCAGGCTGTCCTCAACGGGCTCTCCTACAGTCTCAGTTCCCCATTGATTACTCTCCGGCCCTGAGACTTCCTTTTCTGTAGCTATTATTTTCAATAACTCAATTTCCTCATCAGTTGGACACGTCACCTTCTTTGTGTGACTGGCATGGATCCAATTTGGAATTCCCGCACACTTCACAGCAGTGGTAGTTGTTAGTATCACTTGATTCGGCCCCTTCCAACGTGGCTCCTAGCACGACTTCCTCACATGTTTCTTGACAACAACCCAGTCACCAGCTTTCAGGTTGTGACCTGGATCATTTATCGGTGGCAGTGTGGTTACTTCCACCTGGTGAGAGAAAGAGCGGACCACGTCAGCCAGGCCTTTGCAGTAGTCCAACACCATATCATCTGTGATATTCACAAGAGCATTTGCAGGTACTGCGGGCAATCGCATAGCTCGGCCCATGAGAATTTCATGAGGAGACAGTCCTGTTTTCTTGTTGGGTGTGTTTCTCATTGACATCAACACTAAGGGCAATGCATTCGCCATTTCAAATTTGTAGCTGCACACATTTTTGCCATTCTAGACTTCAGGGTACCATTCATTTGTTCCACTATTCCTGATGCTTCAGGGCGATAACTGCAATGCAACTTCTGTTGAATGTTCAGTGCGGCACACAAGAGCTTAACCACCCCAATGTTGAAGGGACTTCATCTATCTGATTCTAAAGAGATCGGAAACCCGAAACGCGGTATCAATTCCCTAAGCAGCAACTTCGCTACTGTGAGACTGTCATTCCTACATGTAGGGTAAGCTTCAATCCAGTGACTAAAGATACACACAATCACCGACACGTATCTCAGACCTCCACACACAGGCATCTCAATAAAATCCAATTGCATCCTGCTAAATGGACCTCCAGCTCTCCCAATGTGGCTCAAATTCACCACTATCCCTTTCCCCGCATGCATCTCCTGACAGATGATGCACCGGTGACAGATCGCTTCTGCTGCTTGTCTGAATTTTGGATTGAACCAATCAATTTTGAACAATCTGATCATGGCATCTTTCCCAATATGTGCCTGACCATGGTAAAACTTTGCAAACTGAGACAAAAGACTGTTTGTCAAAACCATTTTCCCCTCATCTGAAACCCACAAATCATCTGGTCTTTGTACACACTGCATTTTTAGCCAAGAGCGTTTCTCTTCTCTGCTGGCACGTCCCTGCAACAATTTTAATTCTTCCATTGTGTCAACCACCCTCAGTGCGTAACCTGTGCACGTCTCATTTTCTGTTTCAGGTACCAATTCCCACTGATCCTTAAACGATATACAGTTCAATGTGCAAAACCTTGCAACTTGATCTGCATATCCATTTCCCATTGACACAAAGTCTTATGATTTCACATGAGCACTGCATTTCACCAAGGCAATTTCAAGAGGTAACTGAATCGCATGCAACAATTCCTTAATTCTTTCGACATTTTTCACTGGAGAACCAGAAGAGGTCATGAAACCTCTCTGGGACCATAGCTGGCCAAAATCATGGACAATCCCAAATCCGTATCTGCTATCGGTATAGATAGTCACTTTCAATTTGTCAGCGGCATGGCATGCCCTAGTAAGAGCAATCAATTCAGCCACTTGGGCAGAGTATACTCTTTCAAGCCACAATGCTTCTAGAATACCAGTGATTGTACATACAGCATATCTGGCTCTCAGTACTCCTACTGAGTCTCTCAGACATGAGTCATCAGCAAAGATGATGTAGTCATTTTCTTCCAATTGAGTATCCTTAATGTCAGGTCTCGGTTTGGTGCAAAGTTCAGTTACCTCAAGACAATCATGTTCTACCTCTACGGCTTCAACATCATCAACATCTGTATTTTCATTGGGAAGCAGAGTTGCCGGGTTTAATACAGTACAACGTTTTAGTGACACATTTAGTGACCCAATATAATAGTCTCATACTTGGTCAATCTAGCATTTGTCATGTGCTGGGTCTTAGTTCGGGTCAATAGTATTTCAACTGAATGTGGGACCATTACGGTTAAGGGATGTCCCATCACTATGCCTTCGCACTGAGTGATGCTTTGACCAACTGCTGCAACTGCACGCAGACAACTCGGTAAGGCTGCTTCGACTGGGTCCAATGTAGCTGAAAAATATGCTACTGGTCGGTTTGCACCCCCATGGACCTGGGTCAAGACAGACAAAAAACAAGCATCACGTTCATGACAAAACATGACAAAAGGCTTTGTGTAATCAGGCATACCTAAAGCTGGAGCCCTGCACATGCACTCCTTCAATTCAATGAATGCCCTTATCTCTTTCTCGGACATAGTTAGGGTATCTGGGCCATCCTTAACCTCTTTAGCTGTCAGTCTCACCAAGGGCTTGGAGATAATGGAGATATTCAGGATCCACTGACGACAGTAGCTTACCATTCCCAGAAACATTCTGACATCTCTCCTGGATGTCGGGGGGGTTCATCTGTAATATGGCAGTCACTCTTTCCTTAGATATCTTCCTCGACCCTTTCTCAATCAAATGGCCTAGATATTTCACCACTTTCTGACAGTACTGCAGCTTCTTTGGGGACAACTTGTGTCCATTCTTTCCCAAGTGATTCAATAGGGCAATAGTATCGTACTTGCAATCATCTCTTGTTTTGGAGGCAATCAATAAATCATCAATACTGTACTAGAGACGATTGGAAAGGCAGTTCCAATGACTCCAAATCTTTCTTCAGAATTTGATTGAAGATAGATGATGACTCAGAAAACCCCTGAGGGATTTGACACCAACTGTAGACCTTGTCCAGGAATTTGAAACTGAAGAGAAATTGGCTGTCCTCATGAAGAGGCACAGAAAAGAATGCTTGGGACATGTCAATGACTGAGAACCATTCTGCGTAGCATGAAACTTGAAACATGATCACAGCTGGATTTGGCACTATTGGGCAACACTTCACCACTATGTCATTGATCTTTCTCAAGTCTTGAACAATTCGGACTTTCCCACAGGGCTTTCTTAGGCCCATTATAGGTGAGTTACATGGGTTGCTCATTACTTCCTTCAAGACCCCCTGTTTCACGAAGTCTGCAATTATCTGCGTCACCTGTATAAGGACATCCTGTGCCATGTAGTACTGCAGTACCTGGGGAAACACAGCATTTGGCTTCACATTGACATTTACTGGTTCTACTCCTTTTATCAATCCTACTTCCTTTCCTGTCAAGTCCCACACCTTCTCTGTGACTGTCCCCTGCAGATCGGTGGGCAAATCAGTCATTGTGAACATCGGGAAGAAGCTTATCAAGGGGTACTCTTCATCTGTAGTCTCTGTTTCTGGCTCTAAGATCTGACCATCATCCCCCTCGTCATCACTGTTTGTCTGCACCTCTATTCCCTCATTCGAACAGGTAATAGAACACCTCGTCTTGCACAGCAAGTCTCTTCCCAGTAGGGACACGGGACTTGAATCACGGACTACAAGCCTGTGCAGTCCCTGAAAAGTACCAATTTCGACTTGAACCGGATCTGTGATCAGGTTGGTCAGAAGCTGGTTTGCCACTCCCACTACTTTTATTGTACGTCCTGAAAGGGGCAACTTTGGAACCTCTGCACTCCTGACTGTAGAGCGTGTAGCTCCTGTGTCAACCAAAAATGAGACCTTGTGACCCATCAAATTCCCTTGCACATACGGTCCCCTCTGATCTACTTCTAGGAACGCTGCAAACCTGCACTCCTCGCTATCTGAACTGTCATCCAACCATTCAACATTTATTCCATTCTCACCACGCAATGGGAGCTGTTGTACTGTGTTATTTTGACCCATTCCTTGACTTATGACCTGTTGAGGAAGCATCATCTGTTGCTGTCCCATTGGCGCTAAGGGCAACTGCATTTTCTGTCTAGGTACCACTGGAATCTGCGGTTGCATCTGGTGCATCTGCACTGGTTGCATTTGTGGCATCTGCACTTGTTGCATGGGTTGGAGACCCTTCATCTGAACCATGTTATTCTGGAAATTTGGATTTGGACCCTTCATTCTTCATCCTTTAACATTTTGGAATGCACTGACATCATTGCTTTGTTGAACCACACCTTCCTGCACCATCATCGGGCACTCCTGCTTCCAACGTCCCACGCCCCGCACGCATGGCATGGTAACACCTTCTTCATCCCTTGCACGTCATTTTGTACCACAACGGTATTCAAATCTGGACCACGGTTCACAAAACCTCCTCGACCTCTGCTTCTCGTTTGCGTCGGAAACATTCTGTTTCCCTGTGGCTGTTGTACCATCTGTTGTACTCCGTTTCCCTGCATCCCTGCTTGCGCTGCCTTAATTTGTATCACCATGACTTTCTCCTTCAACTTTCTCTGCTTAAACTCAATCTCATCACTACAGTATTTTGCATACTGTAACACCTCATCAATCGGCTTCGCTTGCCAGCAAATTAAATGATTCGTAATCATCTGGCTAATTTCTGGTCTCAGCCCTTCAACGAACCTGAACACAAGGTGATTCATGTCTTTCGGCTCTATGACTTCCGTGCCACTGTAATGCTTGAATGCTTTCAACAACCTCTCATATTAAGCATGTATCGACTCTTTGCCTTCTTGTGACGTCCGATCAATCTTTTGCCAATTAATATTCTGCGGCGACACTTTCTGCTTCAAAAACTCAATTACCTTATAGTAATACTTCATTACCTCCTGAGAGGGTGCTCTGGTAGCCCTATCCCTTGCCGGTTCTGCAGTCGGCCAGTCAACACTTCTCTTGCACTCGAGCCACAAATTGGCAGGAACTATAATCTCAAACAATGTATTCAAGTTATCCCAAAGACACTTCGCAAGTTTCACAAATCTATCTGTCTGCTGGTACCACTCATTCGGCTTCGCTCTCAGCCTTGGGAAATCATTGGTGAATGACAAAATGTCACCTCTAGACCACGGTACATGGACAAGAACCCCTCCAGCTGTTTCTCTCACGGGTAGCATATTTATGGTACAGGTATCTGGCACTGGTTTTGCCTGCTGCTGCTGCTCCAAGCAGACACTTTTCCTTTTGTCTCTCTTCTTTGCCCATCTGCCTTCCTACTTCTCTAAGGCTCCCCAAACCTGCGCGCTCTGTAAAATTTCTTTAAGGTGTGCTTTCATCCCAGTAGACCTCATGTTATCAAAATCTTTGGGTTCGAAGTCCAATCTGTAACTCCTCTTTAGATGCTGAGTATTGTCTAAATCTATGCCATATTTGTCTGCTAGATTCGCCAACCTTTGGTGCACCTTGCTTACTTCTTTGGTTATTTTTGGACACAGATACCTAAATTCAGCTTCGGTGTCTGACTCTAGCCTATTCACTCCCATACTCCCTTCAACTAATTCAGCTGCTTCCACGCCCAACCTCACAAAATTCAGGTATTCCTCGCTCTCTGACCGCTCTGCTGTCGCAGGGGTAGTCTGCGGTGAACTCAGCTTGTCTAACCATTCATTCAATTGTTGCGCAGTCAAACCTTGCAACAAGATATTTCCAACCTGCATCATTGGTGGTTGTGACATGTTCGTACTGGGTATCTGTGGGGTTAGTAGTCCCAACCCAGCCTGTCTCATTGTCTCTAAAGGAACCCCAATCGGACTGAAATCCAACAAGGACCTAGATCTCCCTGCTATCTGTTCTCCCGGTGTCATCCAGTGGGAACTTACTGCGAACCCTCTTCTTAGCACCTCTTGAGTGATTACCCCTTGGTCACATACACTAGGCTTTGCCCGCGCATACAAAGGTACAGGTGGACCAACTGTAATCGGCAAAGATATAGCAGTTGGTGCCTGCCTGTCTCCCAGACCCTGGGGAGCATTAGCTCCCCCCCATCTGATTCATTACGGGTGCTGTGACTGACTGCGGTCCTGTGACCGAAGCGTAATTCGGAACCATCGGTTGCTGCGGCTGGGGCAGCAGAAGTGGAGTTGGTTCCATCTGTACCAACTTTGATTTTGCATATGCCTGATCGGGCGGCACCATCAAATTCTTTGTGGTCTGTAATACTGGAACATCAGGGTAGAGCCTCCAAACCGGTGGTGGCTGCAACTGTGTCTGCATCGTTGACGCAGTAGATACGCTGCCACTATTCTGCACTGGAGCTGGTGTCGCAACTGCATTTACCTGAGCTGTATGCGCTGTTCCCTGATTCTGCGTTGAATTTACGGGACCTGCACTAGTACTTGATCTGTTGTCATTCATGGCATATGGCGGTGGACGATCATGTAACAACTGATTAAGGAACTCATCGTCATCTGAGTCATCTGCATCTGCCCAAGACCTGTTATTCTCTTTCCCTCTACTCAAACCATTGTCTGTTTTACAAGTGGCCTTTCTTCATTGTGTGTCGGCTTCTTTAGTTATTGCGGGTAACATTCTGACTCCATCTATTATTTCTCTTCTCCACATCCTGGTCTCGCTATCCCACCTAGCCTCCGCTAGCGTCTTTTCTGCTTTTCTCATTCTCCTCTCAAACTTTTGCTGCCTTTGTCGTATGGCCATTAATTCCCAAATTGCTAATGCCTCAAACTGTGCTGGCCTGGGAGGCGGCTTCTGCTCAGTTAGTGCCTTCCGCAAATTCTCTAGAACCCCTATGTTGAACGTCCCATTCTCTGGAAACGCCAAACACCCATCTTTCTCTGTAAATTTGCACCATTGTATTAGCCAAAGACATGGTGCGACTCCCTTCTCCTCCATTACGGCATAGGCCGGCGTATGCTCTGGTGGTGTAGGCTCCTCCACACTTGCGGCAATGTACACATCTCCCCTCAAAGCGCTCTTTAGGGCCCTGAAGAACTTCATTTTTTGCATCTCTTATTTCGTTTATAACTGATTTAGGAAGTGACTTTAATTCCCAGAACACCCTTTACCTGCCTTCTCAACCAATTGCCTCTCACAGACGGCTGCCAATCCGTGCGCGACCCTTCTCACTAACTGACCTATCCCAGCACGGCTCCAATGACGTCACACTCAAACACTGCGGCTGACAAAGTCCTGCGGCTTGTCTTCCTCACTCTTTATTCACGCAAAACGAATGCAATATATTGCGAGCACTTTAACAACAAAACTCAAATTTGCCGGTTTACTACAGGAAGGGTAACACAATTGCTTCAAAGCTTTACAGAGATTTCACTTGAAGCCTCGGCCGCTACTCTCTCCTTCTCAGCTCCTGCACCCGCAAGCAGAATTCGACCCGCAAATTCTACTCTCGACTTGTCAATGGTTCGTCCTAGTGCACTTTAGAACTTACCAAATCTCCATCGAAGGTTTTCACTCACACACTGTGACTCAAACTCGACTTGTCAATCACACCCGATTGACCTATTAAACCGCGCAAATTACAACATAAACCAAGCGTCTCATACTCTTATCAGTATACTCTGGACTCTTAAACCACGCAGGGTCCGTACATCACCAACATCCATGTGGACAATTTTTTGAGCACAAAGCGCCACACTCACATGAAGTTCGCCGACTTCCCTACTCTCATACTGCGGAGTACGCCCACTCCTACTAAAACATCACCTGGCCTAAAATTCTCACAGACTTCACAATTCACCTGCAATATGCATAAGCTGTGCAAGCGCAAATTCTACTTCACTCATACCATCACTAGAACGCGGAGAACATACCCAACTCACTTCGGCAAGCTCCGGGGTCCCGGGAAAGTCATTTGGGGCTGAGGGGAACATCATTTAAAAAAACAATTCTAAACAATGGACCCTCGTCTTAGGGCCCCAAAGGGCCGTAACCCTCCTCTGCTACCAGAACTGATAAGCGTCCCACCCTAGGTAATTTACATAGTCTGGGACTCGTTTTAGACCAACGAACCTTTTGACCCTGATTGGAGACACCTTAGGACAAGATAACTAATCAGCATATCAATCGATAGGTCAGTAGTCCCATCAATATTCACAACAGCAAATTAATCAAATTAGTTAATGACATTAATAGGAATCAAAACTCACCATAACCTTCAGCCATGAATAACCACACAAAATTTAGTGATAGTTATGATATTTATTCCCTATTAGTTACACTTTACCAGCAAGTTTATTAGTCTCAAAACCAGAAAACACATCAATAATGTCAAAATATGGCAACTTGAGTATGATTTAAGCAAAGCAAAGATGATAAACATTAGAACAAAACACGATGTCAACATAGATCTATTTAGCAGAGTATCATTAGCGCATCTATTCAACACAGCAAAGATTCAGTCATTTTGTCCGTTTGCACCCAATATTTGTGAACTCCTTGACTAACCTCGAATTAGCATCAGCATGTTGGTCTTCATGCAAAACAATTTAGTAACACAAAGTTGGAAAACATCTAACTATGGTCTCTGTCAAAACGGGTAGGTACCTAGAAAGGAAAGGCAAGCAGACAATTACAATTTCATTATCATATAGTTACCCTCCGCAATGGTTCAGCATACAGAGTCAGTCTTCGTCCTCAGGACAGTAGTCGATCCGCCATCAGCCAGGATAGAACAGCATAGTCTCAGCTAACGGGGCAGAAAGTTCTTCCCTCTTAAGGAGGATAAGAAATAGATATCGGGCAAGACAAGGGGAAGATGGTTTTGAAGAATCAAAGCAGCAAAGGTGAAGACGGAATGCCAGAGTAACAGCAGGGGTGTCCCTCTAATGGCTGATGTCTCCTTGTGACACGACGTTAAATTGAATTTGCCAGACAAGTCTTTAATTTCCCATTGGTCAGTATTTGGTGCACCACTATCTATGTCCAATGGTTGAGTGGTCATCTTACTAGAAATACAGTTCTCATACAGTTCATTGGCTCCCGTGATTTACGTCTTCATCGGGTGAGATGGCAGCTAGGAAAAGTTACACACAAGGATTCAGTCAGTAGCTCCATTGTCTTCACCAGTTCAGGTGACCTTGTACCTGTTGCGAATTACACTGTTGCTTTAAACAAGAATGTCTCCTTGAGCAAGTCGGGTCTCATGAGAAAGAATTTACTACGGCTACACACATCTCTAGCTTCTGGAAAAGTACAGCTTTATGTCCTTCAGGAAGACATCACATTGCATGTTAGAAAACCACATTTAATATGAGACCAGGCAGCTAGGCCCAGACTCTTGCTAACTAAGGCCTAATGATTTATTCAGCAAAACCTTAACATATAACTCTTAATGCTAAAACAGAATCATACATTAGTACATTAATAATTAAATTTAGTCAGTTTCATCAATCATTGTATACATTGGTGGCCACTCCCCGTGGGCACATTTCAAATGCGCCCATTAGAAACATATTAATGCGTTTTCAATGCAGCTTCATTACACCTTATTTTGCAAGCAGTTCATGTTAAATTTTTATTATAAAAGCTACACTCCAACACTAGCACACATAACCCTGGCCTTTGGACGGGGATCTTTGTTGTTTTACAATTGGAGTTAAAAACCAAGCCTCCCAGAATCTACAGTTGGCTATCAGTGGTCCTTCCTTTGCTAGTAATGCTATTGTCAGCTTAAAGGTACTTCAGCAATTAACCTGGGTGTCTTCAGCACCTGTAATAACACAGGCATCAGATCTACCCCACTAGGACTCACTGATAATGAAGTGCTCCAGGTTTGCAGTGCAATGGTGTGCAAAAGATGGCCGGGGTCAAGGATGCTGCTTGAAGAGTGGACTTGAACCCATTTGATTATGGGAGGTAATATGAAGGGGGCTCTAGTCCCTGGACGGCATCAAGTCAATTAAATCTCTACGTTAAAGGCCGATTTCTTCAGAACAGATTGTTTATGTACACATATTCTTAACAACTTTTAGCATTCTTCCTGCTGTCTTTTTATACCAATGATCAGATTCTACACTACAGCCCTTTTTTTTCTCATAAAAATCAAAGAAGGAGCTCTAAAATACTGTCAATCGTTCAGTTTTGTTATCGCACGAAGAAATGATAGAATGTTATAGCTAACTATGAGGGTCATTCTGACCCTGGCGGCCGGTGGCCGCCAGGGCCACCGACCACGGGAGCACCGCCGACAGGCTGGCGGTGCTCCAATGAGCATTCTGACCGCGGCGGTTCAGCCGCGGTCAGAAGCGGAAAGTCAGCGGTCTCCCGCTGACTTTCCGCTGCTCATTGGAATCCTCCATGGCTGCGGAGCGCGCTCCGCAGCCATGAGGATTCTGACCCCCCCTACCGCCATCCAGTTCATGGCGGGAAAGCCGCCATGAACAGGATGGCGGTAGGGGGGGTCGAGGGGCCCCCGTAAGAGGGCCCCAAAATGTATTTCACTGTCTGCCTTGCAGACAGTGAAATACGCGACGGGTGCAGTAGCACCCGTCGCACCTTCCCACTCCGCCGGCTCGATTACGAGCCGGCATCCTCGTGGGAAGGTCGTTTTCCCCTGGGCTGGCGGGCGGTTTAACTGGAACCGCCCGCCAGCCCAGGGGAAAACTCGTAATACCCGCCGCGGTCTTTTGACCGCGGCGCGGTAATTTGGAGGGCACGATCCTGGCGGGCGGCCTCCGCCGCCCGCCAGGGTCATAATGAGGCCCTATGTCTGGTAGCATTATTGTTAATGGAACTGCTGGCAACATTTGACCTTATTGGCTACAATGTAGTAATTTAGGATTTAAGCACTCATTTGTAATACGGCATCCTTGATAAGGACATCACACGATGAACAGTGTAAAGCTATTGCAGTCATTATAACCCAATTACAATGGTAACTCGTGTTCTTGACCGTGATATAATTCGAGGCAACATTGCTGAGAATTTGATTTTTAAACTTTATATGATACATGTTAAAGCCTTGAAAAATCAGACTACCTAACTGCCCTACATAGATTAGAAATACAACTACCCCAAAAGCGTTTTCTACCTGACAAAGCAGCTCCAATTTTAAAAAGTCTAAACATGGCAAATAATTTTGCTTATCCCATATTTGTACTTTTGAAATTCATCAGTTGCAGAACCTAACAAGTGGGACTGAGTCTCCTCATCAATGAGGGTCATCACCAGACTTCATGTCTTTAGGGACAAGGTTTCAGCTACTGGACTACTGCATGACAACTTTGTGCATTCTGAGGACCTGAGTTATACTTTTTGGTGCAAAACTGCACTAACGCAGTTTTGCATCAAAAACGTTTAGCACCAGCTTTCACCATTTCTGTGCACCAACCGGGCACCATATTTATGGAATGGTACAAGCCGGTGCTAAGGATAGGCTAGCGTAAAAAAAAGTGATGTTAGTCGGTGGGGCTGGTGGTATGGAAGAAGGGGGATTTGCACCAAAAAATGACATTTAGGAAGGTTAGAGTAAAACAAAATGACTCTAACCTGCCTAGAGTCATTTTCTGATGCAAAACCATCCATACCACATGACTCCTGCCTTAGAAAAGACAGGAGTCATGCCCGCCACCCCAGTGGCCAGCACAGGGTACCAGGGTCCCTTGGGGTTGGCCATTGCATGCAGTGCCATGTAGGGGAGCCCATTTCAGGGCCCCCAATGGCACTTTAAAAAATAAAATAAAATACTTACCTGTACTTACTTATACTTTCCTGCGATGGGGTCCCTGGGGACTGGGGAGGGCACCTGTGGGCTTATTCCATGGTGTTGCACCATGGAAATATGCCCACAGGTCCCCTAACACCTGCCATGACCCAGGCATTAAAAAATGGTGCAAAGCAAGCTTTTTTGACCCCTCCTTCCTCCCGTGCATGATTTTAGCACGGAAGGATAAATATGGTGCTAAGGCCATAGAGTCATTTTTTGCACAGGCACGCCTACTTTGCATCTCATTGATGCAAAGTAGGTTTCCAAAAAATGACTTTAACTCCATAAATTTGGTGCTAGACAGGTCTAGGGCCAAAGTATCAATATGGAGTTAGTTTTGCACCAAATATGCGTCAAAATAAAAGACGCAAATTCGACACAAAACAAGTATAAATATGCCCCTGAGTATTTTATTCTTGCTTTGCATCAAGTAATCTAATTAAACCAACACACCTGACAGCAATCATTTGAGGGTTAAAAGACATGGGGCCTTAGTTAAAGTTTGGCAGATAAGCTACTCCATTACAAACGTAGCTGATGTCCTGCCTGCTTTATTACAAGTTCATTTTAGTCGATGGCACTTGTAATATTGTAATAAGGCGGATGGGATATCCCGTCCTCCAAACTCTAAATAAGGCCCCAGTGCTAGAAACAATCCTGGTATTAAAAAGGAGGGAATTGATCACCTTAGATGCAGAAGAAATGCTCAAACGTACCTGTCACCGGGTACGTCAGTGAAGAAATGCTCAAACGTACCTGTCACCGGGTACGTCAGTGATGACACGTGAGCAATGAATACGTGTTCAGGTGACTTTTATTACTTATAGTTGATGTGAGTTTGTGGACAGGTTACATAGCCTCTATTGTTCAAGTTTCTTCTGATAACGGCAGGTCTTCAGTTCTCTTTCGTTCTCTCTCTTTCTTACAGGGCTCCAGGAGGCACATGCGAAGAAAGACAAGACAAGGTATTGTTAGGTTGCTTTTCTTGTCTCTATGTGTCTTCCCCTTTCTCTGCCTTACTTTTTCCCTTTTTTCTATCTCTACCTTCTGATGGCTTTTCAGGATTTTCGATTTTTCTTTATTCTGTTATCTCTTTTCTCCGTTCCTTTTCCTGTTTTGGGTATACCTGTCTGTCTGTATCTCTCACCCTTCGAACCTTCCTAGTATGTTTCTTTATTCGTTTGCTTTTGTGTCCTGTGCTTATCCTTCTTCTCTATTCCTTTGGGTCCTTTTGTCCTTTCCTTCTCTCTCCCCTCCTTTATTTCTTCCTGATTCTCGTTTGCTCCTCTTCTTGCCTGTCGGGTTCTCTTCTGCCCTCTTATTGACCTTTCCTCTGGTCATATCTCACTGGGTTATTGTTTTGTTCTTCCTCCCCTCCCCTCTCGTCCTTTGCCGTCTCTTCTCCTCTTGTCCTTCCCACTTTTCCCCTCTTATCCTTCCCACTTTTCCCCTCTTGTCCTTCCCGTTTTTCCCCTTCCACCACCTGTATTATTCCCCTGTGTCTCACTGGAGACGCACCTGGCTTGGCCACGCTTCTACAGAAGCGTGGCTGGAAATGTCATGGAACGCCTCCTGTGCCACTGTTGTGTCTGGGGCCTCCTCGCGGGCACTGTCCACTTGTTCCCGGCGTCCGTGGGAATCCTCCGTCACCGCCGGTTGCAGTAGCAGCCCTTCTTCCTCCATTTCCATCTCTCCCATTTCATCCGCGCTTTCTCCTCCTTCCACTGGGTCCTCTTCCTTGACGTCGCCTTCTCCGGGCCTGCAAACTGGGTTTTTCTGCCATCTTCTCCCAAGAAGTTCATAGGGATTGGATAGCATATGATCACTTTCCGGGTTGGAGATGGCAGTGTCGCCTCCTCGGATGGGCCTGACGGCATCGGCCCGTCACAGTACCATATTATCACTAAAAAACAACCATTAACAAAGCCAATATTTTTGGAAAACATTTAATTAGGACGTGCACAGATCTACACAACACTACACACATGTACCTGTAGGGCCAATATGTTTGCGAACACACTAATATGAATGCAGGCCTCAATTCGGCAATAAATATATGGCAGTCTTGCATAATGACAGAAAGCCATACAGCACCCATGCTCATGCTCCATCTAGCGAGGATTTATCGATGTACCAAGCTCTACCAGTATTCAAGAGCCCATGAGCAGACACAAACACAAATATGTGCCTGAGAAGAGCAGCGGGTGATGTGTAGCAAGGAGCACATGCAAATGTGCAACAGGAGGCACATGGTAATCTTTAGAAGGTGGCCCAGAATGATGTGCACCATGGGAACACAGGATGATGTAAAACAGGTACATATATGAGTATATTAACCTGAGGAAAGCTGGACAACATGCATCAGGGGAGCACAAGATGACATTAGTTGGGAAGCACAGGCCGATATGCCTCAGTGAAGCATAGGTTGATGTGGCTCAAGGCACTGGGTTTGGAGGAGTATGTGAGATGCAGTTAAGCGATGCTGGGAGGCACACAGGACAGAATAAAGGGTAACAAATGACAAGAGGGACATGGCAAGTAGTGTGGGTGAAGGTCAATGCACATTAAGTGGCACATTCACTGTGTGATATCAAAAAGAAAGCGTTCTACCAATGTGCCGCACTCTTGAAGACTTTTGTTGCATTTAGACACTTTCGTGCACCACCAGGTTAATCATATAGGAACAGACAACTGGTGTGCATAGTCTTGACAATTTAACTTATTTTACTTGCTTTTATACCAACTACACGTTACCAACTAGCATTTTGAAATAGTGGAGATGAGAAAAGTAATCTATTACTGTTTAGTTACCCTTGTACTAATCCTAGTCTACTCTTAAATTCCAATAGGAAACCAGGCGCAGTCCTGGTATTCTGTAGTTTTTTTAGCAGTCATTGCGACTTGGGCTCCATATGTTTGCTTGCAGACATGAAGGTTTCTCTGCAGTAAAATAACTCTAAAGGGACATTCAAGGAGGTAAGAAAGAACACTCTACGGAAAAGCGTAGAAATTTTTGGAAAGGTACCGGTATGCGTTGCTGTTCTCTTTTATGCATCCAGACCTTTAATATTAAAGCAAATATCTGTTTCAAAAATGGTGTTTGTGAACTCTAAGGTAGTTTTCAATAGTGTTACTAAAAAAAGAGGACCTCCCTACATTTCTTGCCTGAGTAACACCAATTAATTGTATATAAATGTAAGGCTTTTGAAGATTAGTTTTTTTAAGACACTAGGGGGCTGATTTAAAAGCACCTAGCGCCTCCTTGCACCACATTAGCGTCATTCTTTTTTATGCTAATGTGGCCCAATGAGGCCAAAATTGCTGCGCCAAATTGACAAAGTGGGGCAATGCATTGATTGCCCCACTTTGTAATCCTTTGCGCTACATTATGCCTGCGCCAGGCATAACGTATTCAAAGGGGGCAATCCCTTGCTAGGGGGCCGAAAAAATGGTGCAAAGAAATCCAAGAGATTTCTTTGTGTCATTTTTTTAGGCACTTTTAACGCCTGCTCAGAGCAGGCATTAAAAGGAGGCATGCCATTATTTTAAATGGGCCTCAGTGGGCTTTGCAGGATTGACATCAAATTTTTTTATGCTAATCCTGCAAAACTCTGAATTTGTGTCAAAAATCTTTACGCTAGTTCCCCTAACTAGGCCATGGTGCGCCGTATCTTAGATACAGCGCACACATGGTAGCATTACGGAGGAGCTAAGGGGTGCAAGGAAAGTGGCGCTGCGTTTGTGTACCTTGGGTGGTGGGGTCACAGACACACTGGGAGAGGACACAGGGGATGTGTTAATGGTAGTAGGGGTGGTGACTGCACGTGAGCGGGGTGTGGTGGTGGGTGTGCTGGTGAGGGACGTAGTGGCTGAAGATGCAGTGCATGCAGGTGTGAGTGGAGATGAGACTGGGAGGGAGGAGGGAGACGAGGAGGAGGGGGACACAGTGGAGGCAGTGGATGTTGGTATGTCTGCATGTGTCTGATGCTTGCGTGAGTGCCTGTGGGATGTGTGGTGCTTATGTTTGCCTGATCTTCCTTTGTGTGTTGAGGTATGTGCATGCTGGTCTGATGGTGTGCTTGGGATAGGCTGAGGTACAGGGGCGTGGGTCTGGGTGGAGGAAGTTGGAAGGGGGCGGCTAGAGACAGGGACAATGGCTGCTATCAGTGCTGAGACCAGAGTCTGAAAAGCTCGCCGAAGGGCTGCCTGACCAGAATGAATGCCCTCCAGGAATGCATTGGTTTGTTGCAACTGCCTCTCTACACCCTGGATGGCATTCAAAATGGTAGACTGCCCAACAGTGAGGGACCTGAGGAGGTCAATGGCCTTCTCACTGAGGGCAGCAGGGGTGACAGGGGCAGAGCCTGAGGTGGCTGGGGCGAAGGTGATGCCCACCCTCCTGGGTGAGCGGGCACGGGGCAAAGGCTGAGGGGCTGCTGGGAGGGCGGTGCTGGAGGGGGGGTGGCGGCTGTACCTCTAGATGCGGGGGGCACAGATGGGCCCGCCACCGCAAGGGAGCTCCCATCAGAGGATGAGTCCGTATCGCTGGTGTCAGCTCCTGTCCCTGCCGCGGAGCTCCCCTCGCCCTCCGTCCCACTGGTGAATTCGGAGTCCTTAGTCTCGCCCTCCTGGGCCATGTGGGATGCAGCTCCCTCCTGCTCCGGTGGCACTGCCCGTCCGCCTAATGATGCTAATGCACACAAGAACAGGGAGACCACAAAAGAGGGGGGAGACAGAAGAAAGACATGTTGGGTGCATGCAATACCGCTACCGTTGGCGGACACGACAGACACAGAAGCCCCCTGCACTAGGCCGCGCACTTGGGGTCCACTATTCAATCCCTGGGACATGGCTTACAAGGCTATGGCCGATTTCTGCAGACATGGATGTCACAGGAGCCTGACTAGGTGTAGTTGGCACTGTACCCAGGTGGGGTGGGGTGACACAGGGTCTGCCTGAAAAAGGGGACTTCACTAGCAAACTCGCTGTGGCCTAAGGGAACCCACAACCCACCTCCCCCACCCAGACACCTACAATGCACGCTGAATCAGCTGAATGAGAGTGTACTCACCGCCTTGTTGCTGCTGTGCTGCCCTCAAGCGCCCCTTCAGCTCCGGGTACGCCACCGCCAAGATCCTGAACATCAGGGGGGTTATGGTGCGACGGGCACCCCTCCCACGTTGGGAGGCCATCCCCAGCTGGGCCTCCGCCGTCTTCTGGCTCCAGCGGCGAATGTCCTCCCATCTTTTCCTGCAGTAGGTGCTCCATCTGTGGTAGACCCCCATGGTCCGGACGTCATTGGCGATGGCACGCCAAATATCCTTCTTCTGGTGGGTGCTGACCTACAGGAATTGTACTGGGGAAAAAGAAAAGTTATTACCAACTGCACCGTCACAGGTATTGGCCCGCATCCCTACCCTAGCCATGTGGCACATGCACTCACCGTCGTTTCATGCACGCCTCATTCTCCCCCCCATCTTTCATCCACCCCACTCCACACAGGCATTGCCCATACAGCATGCTCCCAGTGTACTTACCTGCTTGTCTGGAGGACCGTAGAGTAGCGTGTACTGGGGGAGGACCCCATCCACGAGTTTCTCCAACTCCTCTGTGCTGAAGGCAGGGGCCCTTTCCCCAGACGCACGAGCCATTGTCTCTTCCAGACTGAGGTCACAGCAGCACTTGCATTGTAGGTCCTCTCCTGTCGAAGATCAGGTATCGAGTGATTGAACAAATAGAAAATGGGGGTCACGTCCGCGGCGGTGCGTAACGCCACTGCCGGCGTACATCGTCATTGGCTCCTGGGACCCATAGGCTCCAATGTTAACCAATGCAGAATTGCACGGCGGTCTTCGACCGCCTACCGCGACGGTGTACAACGCCAGAGCAGTTACCTCATATCCCATTGTCCCACTTTACAGGTCAGGCAGCCGCCATTTCAGTGGCCCACATGGCTTCATTTTTTTACTGCGTCACACATACCTAGGCCTTGGCTCAACACTCATACAGGCAAATTTCGGGTTATATATAGTTTTCTGAGTAAGCTGTGTGTACGTACCTCAGAGTTGGTTGACTCTGTGCTGGCTGTTCTCCTCCATAGGCACCGTCCGCTGGGGCATGTGAGGAGATGGTGGCATCCTCCGGCGTACAGACCGCTGGTGGACCTGTCGACAATGGAGGAAAGACATGTGATCATCACCTACAGTCTTGATCGTGCCACAATCCTGGAACTGTGTGCCCAGTTGGAGCCAGACCTGATGTCAGCCATCCGCCATCCCACAGGAATCCCCCCTCAAGTGCAGGTGCTGTCAGTACTCCATTTCCATGCAAGTTGGTCATTTCAAACAACAGTGGCCATAGCATGAGGGATGTCTCAGCCTATGTTTTCCAACGTGTTGTCCAGAGTGTTGTCTGACCTGCTGAAACACATGTGGAGCTACATCGTTTTCCCTCAGGTGGAGGATTTGCCTACAGTGAAAGGTGACCTCTATGCCCTGGGACATATCCCCAACATCATAGGTGCCATTGATGGGACACATGTGGCCTTTGTCCCTCCGCGCAGGAGTGAACAGGTGTACAGAAACCGGAAGAGTTATCATTCGATGAATGTGCAGATGGTGTGTTTGGCAGACCAGTACATCTCCCATGTTAATGCCAAATTCCCTGCTCAGTGCATGACGCTTACATCCTGCGGAATAGCAGCATCCCTTATGTGATGGGGCAACTCCAGAGGCACTGTGTGTGGCTATTAGGTGAGCACCTGGAACCAAATGAGTGTGAATAGTTGTCTAGGGATATCCCTAAGAGTTAGTGTGTGTCTAACAGTTTTCGCTTGCCATTTGCGGGTGACTCTGGTTACCCCAACCTGTCATGGCTAGTGGCCCCAGTGAGGAATCCCAGGACAAGGGCAGAGGAACGCTACAATGAGACCCATGGGCAAACTAGGAGGATTATAGAGCGGACCTTCGGCCTCCTGAAGGCCAGGTTCCGGTGCCTAGATATGACAGGTGGTTCCCTATTCTTCTCACCAAAGAAGGTGTGCCAGATCATTGTGGCCTGCTGTATGCTTCACAACTTGGCTTTGCGACGACAGGTGCCTTTTCTGCAGGAGGATGGTCCAGATGGCGGTGTTGTGGCAGCTGTGGAATGTGGACAGTGAAGACGAGGAAGCAGAAGAAGAGGACATCGACAACAGGAACTGGGTGATCCTGCAATACTTCCAGTGAGACCCAGGTAAGAAGACAAACCTGCCTGCCACATGTACTTTAACACTACTACCTCTCTACTGTCTGTCCTTTTCACCCAGTGTATGGTCACTGAGTTGTCACTTTCCCTTACCATTTCACAGATGTGGGTCCCACTGTGTGACATCTGCTTTGTTTCCTTATGGACTAGAGCTGTGTGACATAGGTATGTTGACATTACATTTGAAAGAGCATTTTGTCACTGTAATTGCTAATACACTAATTCGAAATCACAGACAGACTCCAGATAGTTTTGTGCTTTAAGGGTGTTTATTTTAGTGCTCAATATTGGAGGGGGTTGTAAAATGGTGAGGGGTGATGGTGGAGGAATGTCCATGGCAGAGTCCAGTCTATTAGTCTCACAGGTGCATTGTCCAAAGGGTCATAGGAAGTGGAGCTGGGGCAGTTTGAGGATGGACAGGGTGACAAGGTGGGACAAAAGAATGACAATCAGGGTGGTCTCATTTCTTGGCGGGGGTGTTGGCATCGTTCTCTGTCTTTGTCCTGGATCTCAGGGACCGTTTGCAGGGTGGTTCTCCATCTGCAGGGTTGGGGTGCTGGTGTGGTGGTCGTGTGGCGGTGCCTCCTGTCCACTAGCGCCGGCGGAGGTGGTGGGCAGTTCATCATCCAGGCTAGTGTCAGGGGCTCCTTGTTGTACCACACTGTCCCTCCTGGTGTTGAGGACTTCCTTCAGTGGAATTGATGGATTTGAGTTCCCTCCTGAACCCCAAATACTGTTCCTCCTGCAGCCGCTGGGTCTCCTGAAACTTGGCCAGTACCTTTGCCATCGTCTCCTGGGAATGATGGTAGGCTCCCATGATGTTGGAGAGGGCCTCGTGGAGAGTGGGTTCCCTGGGCCTGTCCTCTCCCTGTCGCACAGCAGCCCTCCCAGTTCCCCTGTTTCTCTGGGCCTCTGTCCCCTGAACGGTGTGCCCACTGCCACTGCCCCCAGGTCCCTGTTGTTGTTGGGGTGGTGGGTTAGCCTGGGTTCCCTGTAGTGGTGGACACACTGCTGATTGACGTGTCCTGGGGACAGAGGTATGGGCCCGCTGGGTGGGTGCTGTGCTGGTGTTTCCAGAGGGGGCAGGCTCTGTGGTGGCCTGTGCCAGTGTGAGGGGAACCAACTGTCCCGAGGTCCCAGATGGGCCGGGCTGGTCGTCTAGATCCTGTTGGACAGAGCTGCTGTCATCACTGTGGGCCTCTTCTGTTGGTGGAGTGGACATGTCTGGACCCTCCTGTCTGGTAACGTTGGGTAGGGGTCCTGCAGGGGTGTAAAAGCATGATTATTGCATCTGTGTGTGCCATGGTGTGCAATGGGTGGGTGACCGTGTACCCCAGTGCTTGCATTCCTGTGTGGGACCATGTGTGATGATGGTTTATGGGTATGTGCAGTGGCCATGCTTTGGTGATGGGTGTCCATGCTTTGGTGCTGCATGTAGGGCTTGGTGTTGGGATGGGTGGTTTGTGATATTGGGAACATTTGTGAGGAGTTGGAGTGATGGGGGTGAGGGCGAGGGTGGGGGTATGTGATAGCATGCAGGTAGCATGGGGGATGTAATAGTTAAGATTTGACTTACCAGAGTCCATTCCTCCAGCTACTCCTGTGAGGCTCTCAGGATGCAGAATAGCCAAGACTTGCTCCTCCCATGTTGTTAGTTGTGGGGGAGGAGGTGGGGGTCCGCCGCCAGTCCTCTGAACCGCAAGGTGGTGTCTTGAGACCACGGAACGCACCTTCTCCCGTAGGTCATTCCACCTCTTCCTGATGTCATCCCTATTTCTTGGGTGTTGTCCCACTGCGTTGACCCTGTCCACTATTCTTCGCCATAGCTCCATCTTCCTAGCTATGCAGGTGTGCTGCACCTGTGATCCGAATAGCTGTGGCTCTACCCGGATGATTTCCTCCACCATGACCCTGAGCTCCTCCTCAGAGAACCTGGGGTGTCTTTGCCATGCCATGGGGTGGTGGGGGTGAGGCGTGGGTTGGTGTGTGTTGTGATGTGTGGGCGTGAAACCTCCACCGTCACGCCAACAGAAATACGCCCACACTATCACGACACACGAATCCACGCGGCGGTCTTTCAACCGCGGTATTCTATTGGCGGTACACACCGCCGCTCTCAAAATACACACACACTTACAAAATACAACCACATTGGACAAATCAAAATACACACACCTGATACACATACAAACACCACTCCCACACACCCAAGACAATATAAAACACACACTCACATCACCCTCAAACCCCCACTCCTCCAGAATCGGGACCACGCACAGAGAAATAGAGATCCGAGCACCCAGACGCGCATTTTACTTTCACCCAGCAATATTACCACGCACTTCACACAACACACCAATACACATCACCACACTTAGCACCACACAATCCACCCCACACATCACCCACACCACCCCATGGCACCGCAAAGACACCCCAGGTTTTCTGAGGATGAACTCAGGGTCATGGAGGAGGAAATCGCACGGGTAGAGCCACAGCTCTTCGGAACACAGGTGCAGCACACTTCCATTGCCAGGAAGATGGAGCTATGGAGCAGAATAGTCGACAGGGTAAATGCAGTGGGACAGCACCCAAGAAATAGGGACGACATCAGGAAGCGGTGGAACGACCTACGGGGGAAGGTGCGTTCAATGGTATCCAGGCACAACATCGCGGTGCAGCTGACTGGTGGCGGACCCCCACCTCCTCCCTCAGAATTTACAACATGGGAGGAGCAGGTCTTGGCGATCCTGCATCCTGAGGGCCTTGGCGGAATATCTGGAGGAATGGACTCTGGTAAGTCTCATCTTCACTACTTCATCCCCCCCACCCCACCAGCATGCCAACTCATACCCCCACCCTCACCCCATCACACCTACTCCTTGCAAATGTCTCACCATCACAACCCACCCATCCCAACCCCAAGCCCTGCATGCGACCACAAAGCATGGACACCCATCACCAAAGCATGCCCACTGCACATCCCCATCCTCCCCCCAAACCACCGTCACAAAAGCCCCCACACAGGAATGCCAGCACTGGGGTACACGGGCACCCACCCATTGCACGCTATGGCACACACAGATGCAATAACCATCCATTTATACCCCTGCAGGACCCGAACGCCACTTCACCGCGCAGGAGGGTCCACAAATGTCCACTCCATCCCCAGAAGAGGCCCACAGTGATGACAGCACCTCTGTCGACCTTGATCTAGATGACCAGCCCGGCCCATCGGGGACCTCGGAACAGTCGGTTCCCCTCAGGCAGCCACAGGCCACAGCAGACCTTCCCTCCTCTGGGAACACCAGCACAGCACCCACCCAGCGGGCCCATACCTCTGTCCCCAGGACACGTCAATCAGCGGTGTGTCCACCACTACAGGGCACCCAGGTTAACCCACCACCCCAACAACAACAGGAACCTGGGGGCAGTGGTAGTGGGCACACGGTCCAGGGGACAGAGGCCCAGGGAAACAGGGGAGCTGGGAGGGCTGCTGTGCGACAGGGAGGGGACAGGCCCAGGGAACCCACTCTCCACGAGGCCCTCTCCTCCATCATGGGAGCCTACCATCATTCCCAAGAGACGATGGCGACGGTCCTGGCCAGGTTTCAGGAGATCCAGCTCCTGCAGGAGGAACAGTATTTGGGGTTCAGGGAGGAACTACGAACCATCAGTTTCGCCCTGGGCACCATTGTAGGGGCTCTGAATCAGGTAGTCACCACATTGCGGGACACTGTGGCACCACAAAGGGCCACTGACACTAGCATGGACCAAGAACTGCCTACCACCTCTGCCGGCGCTAGTGGACAGGAGGCCCCGCCACAGGACCAACAGGCCACCAGCACCCCACCCCCTGCAGAAGGAGAACCACCCCGCAAGCGGGCCCTGAGATCCAGGAAGAAGACAGAGTAAGATGCCAAGACCCCCGCCAGCAACAGATACCTCCCTGATTGTCATCCCATTGACCCACATTGTCACCTTGTCCATCCTTAAACTGCCCCTGCTCCACTTGCCACAGCCATTTGGACAATGCACCTGTGATAATACTAGTCTGGACTCTGCCATGGACAATCCTCCACCATCACCCCTCACCGATTTGCAACCACCCACCAATATAGAGCACAGAAATAAACACAGTCATTGCACAAAACATTCAGGAGTCTGGCTGTGATTTAGTACAAATGTATTAGAGATTACTGTGCCAAAATGCATATTTACATTGTGATGCCAACATACCACTGTCACACAGCTGTAGTCCATGGGGAAACAAAGCAGATGTCACGCAGTGGGGCCCACATCTCTGAAATCGGAAGGGAAAGTTACAACTCAGTTACCATACACTGGGGGAAAAGGACAGACAGTAGAGACGTAGTAGTGGTTAAGTATATGTAATATGCCGGTGTGGATTCTTACCTGTGTGTCACTGAAAATACTGCTGTATTACTGTGTTCCTGTTGTCTGTGTCGTCCTCTTTGGCTTCCTCGTCTTCACTCTCCACAGGCTCCACAGCTGCTACAATACCACCATCTGGACCATCCTGCTGCAGAAAAGGCACCTGTCGTCGCAAAGCCAGGTTGTGAAGCATACAGCAGGCCACGATGATCTGGCACACCTTCTTTGGTGAGTAGTAGAGAGAACCACCTGTCATATGGAGGCACCGAAACCTGGCCTTCAGGAGGCCGAAGGTCCGCTCGATCACCCTCCTAGTACGCCCATGTGCCTCATTGTAGCGTTCCTCTTCCCTTGTCCTGGGATTCCTCACTGGGGTCAGTAGCCATGACAGGTTGGGGTAACCAGAGTCACCAATTAGCCACACACGGTGCCTCTGGAGTTGACCCATCACGTAAGGGATGCTGCTATTCCGCATGATGTACGCGTCATGCACTGAGCCAGGGAACTTGGCATTCACATGGGAGATGTACTGGTCTGCCAAACACACCATCTGTACATTCATGGAATGATAACTCTTCCTGTTTCTGTACACCTGTTCACTCCTACTGGGGGCTACCAAAGCCACATGTGTCCCATCAATGGCACCTATGATGTTGGGGATATGTCCAAGGGCATAGAAGTCACCTTTCACTGTAGGCAATTCTCCCACCTCAGGGAAAACGATGTAGCTGCGCATGTGTTTCAGCAGGGCAGACAACACTCTGGACAACACCTTGGAAAACATAGGCTGAGACATCCCTGATGATATGGCCACTGTTGTTTGAAATGACCCACTTGCAAAGAAATGGAGAACTGACAGCACCTGCACTAGAGGGAGGATCCCTGTGGGTTGGCGGATTGGTGACATCAGGTCTGGCTCAGGCTGGGCACACAGTTCATGGATAGTGGCTCGGTCAAGCCTGTATGTCAGTATGACATGTCTTTCCTCCATTGTCGACAGGTCCACCAGCGGTCTGTACACGGGAAGATTCCTCCATCTCCTCGCATGTCCCAGCGGACGGTGCCTATGAAGGACAACAGCGAGCACAGAGTCAATCAACCCAAAGGTATGTAACCACAGCTTGCACATAACACGATTCCCAATGCATTGAATGGCTTGTATGAGTGTTGATGCAAGGCCTAGGTATGTGTGACGCAGTAGAAAGAAAGCCATGTGGGCCCCTGAAATGGCGGCTGCCTGACCTGTGAAGTGCGACAATGGGATGTGAGGTAAATGCACTGACGTGGCACACCGTGGCAGTAGGCAGTCGAAGACCGCTGCGCTAAGCACCAATGGTTAACATTGAACCCTATGGGTCTCAGGAGCCAATGGAGATGTGCGCCGGCGGTCGCGGTACACAGCGCTGCGGTACGCACGGCCGCGGGCGTGACCGCCCTTTTCTATCAGCTTAATCACTCGATACCTGATCTTCGACAGGAGAGGACCTACACTGCAAGTGCTGCTGTGACCTTGGTCTGGAAGAGACAATGGCTCATGCGACTGGGGAAAGGGCCCCTGCCTTCACTGCTCATGATTGGAGAAACTTGTGGATGTGGTCCTCCCCCAGTATGCGCTACTCTACGGTCCTCCAGACCAACAGGTAAGAACACTGGGACCATGCTTTGTGGGCAATGCCTGTGTTGAGTGGGGTGGATGAATGATGGTGGGGAGGGGAGCGATTGAGGCATGCATCAAACAACGGTGAGAGCATGTGCCACATGGCAAGGGTAGGGATGGGGGGCCACTCAAATTGAGCATGCAGATGGTGATGACTATTTTTCCCCCCCTGTACATTTCACATAGGTCAGCGCCCACCAGAAGATCGATATTTGGCGTGCCATCGCCAAGGACGTCCGGACCCTGGGGGGCCACCAGAGATGGGGAACCCACTGCCGGAAGAGATGGGAGGACATCCGACGCTGGAGCAGGAAGACGGCGGAGGCTCAGCTGGGGATGGCCTCCTAACGTGGGAGGGGTGCTAGTCGGACTTTGACCCCCCTGATGTCCCGGATCCTGGCGGTGGCCTACCCCGATTTGGATGGGCACGTGAGGACATCACAGCAGACACAAGGGGGTGAGTACAGTCTCATTCTGTTGACTTTGCGCGCAGTGGAGGTGTCTGGGTGGGGGAGGAGGGCTGTGGGTATCCCTAGGCCAGGGCGATTTCTGTAGGCTAGGCCCCTCCGTAAGGCATGGCCCTGTGCCCCCGCCCCCACCTCTGTAGGATGCCAAGTACAGCTAATCAAGGCCCTGTGTCATCTATGTGTGCAGATGTCGTCCATAGGCTTGCAGGCCATGTTCCACGGATTGAGTAGTCGACCCCAAGTGCGCGGCATAGTGCAGGGGGCTTCTGTGTCTGTCCTGTCCGCCAACGGTGTCGCCAATGCATGCACTCAACATGTCTTTATTTTCTCCCCCCCCCCTTTTTTGTGGTCTTCCTGTTCATATGTGCATTAGCATCATCAGGTGGAGGAGAAGTGGCATCGGAGCACGAGGGAGCTGCATCCCACATGGCCATGGAGGGCCATGCAACGGACTCCGAATTCACCAGTGGGACGGAGGGCGAGGGGAGCTCCACAGCAGGGACTCGGGCAGACATCAGCGACACGGACTCGTCCTCTGAAGGGAGCTCCCTTGTGGTGGCGGCAACATCTGTGCCCCCCGCAACAACAGGTACAGTCGCCACCCACCGCACCAGAACCGCCCTCCCAGCAGCCCCGTGCCGGCTCACCCAGGAAGGTGGGCATCTCCTTCGCCCCAGGCACCTCAGGCCCTGCCCCAGTCACCCCTGCTGCCCTCAGTGAGGAGGTCATTGACCTCCTGAGGACGCTCACTGTTGGGCAGTCTACCATTTTGAATGCCATCCAGGGTGTAGAAAGAGAGGTGCACCAGAGTAATGCATACCTGGAGGGCATTTATTCTGGTCAGGCTGCCCTACAGCGATCATTCAACACTCTGGCCTCAGCACTGATGGCAGCCATTGTCCCTGTCTCTAGCCTCCCCCCTCCAACTTCCTCCACCCAGACCCTATCACCTGTACCTCTGCCTATCCCTGACACACCATCAGACCAGCCTGCACACACCTCAACACCCAAGGGAAGCTCAGGCAGACATAAGCACCACAGATCAAACAGGCATTCACCCAAGCAACATCCACATACAGACATACCAACACCCACTGCCTCCACTGTGTCCCCCTCCTCCTCGTCTCCCTCCTCCCTCCCTGTCACGTCTCCACTCACACCTGCATGCACAACATCTTCAGCCACTACGTCCATCACCAGCACACACACCAGAACCCCCCGCACACGTGCAGTCACCACCCCCACTACCATTTACACCTCCCCTGTGTCCTCTCCCAGTGTGTCTGTGACCCCCTCTTCCAAGATACACAAACGCAGGCAGCCACCCGCCCAACAGCCATCCACCTCACGACAGCCTCCAGCCAAAGCACCTGCACCCAAAGACACCAGACTTCATACTCCTACAACCACAACCTCTTCCTCCACTCCATACCCACTACACCTACCCGTCCCACTGCTCCTAAGAAGTTTTTCCTGTCCAAACTCAACCTCTTTCCACCAACTCCCCCACCCCGTCCATGTCATAGGACTATAGTCAGCACCTCAGCCACGACAAAACCGGGCCCTGTCATGACAGTCTGCCATGGACTGTGGAGTCCCCCACCCTCCAGGGCAGCAAGTTCAGTTCGGAGCCAAGGCACGGGCAGCCCACCCCCGGAGAAACATCCAAAAATAGGCAGTGGCCGGCGCGAGAGGGTGAAAACAGCAAGGACTAAAACCCCTACCATGGCTCCGGCAGGAAGTGTGGAGACAGCTGGCACCCCGCCCAAGGTGGGGAAGGGACACAGGCGATCAGGGAAGGCTGGGAAGGGCAGCACGCCCGACAACACCGCCATCAGCCCAGCTGGCCAGGAGGGCCCCGCCAGCCCCATCCCAGGTGGGCAGGAGGGCCCCGCCAGCCCCATCCCAGGTGGGCAGGAAGCCACCAACAGGCCCGGCACTGCAGCCCAGGAGGGACCCGCCAGCCACAGGACAGATGGGCAGGAAGGCTCTGCCAGCCACAGGACAGGTGGCAAATGACCTCCACGCCATGGCCAGATCCGCTGCACTGGGCACCGCCGTCTCAAGCACTGCTGAACTGGGCCCTTCATCTCAAGCACCACTGAACTGGTCACCGCCGTCTCAAGCACCACTGAATTGGGCACGCCGTCTCAAGCACCGCTGCACTGGGCCCTTCATCTCAAGCACCGCTGAACTGGGCACCGCCGTCTCAAGCACCGCTGAACTGGGCCCTTCGTCTCAAGCACCGCTGAACTGGGCCCTTCATCTCAAGCACCGCTGAACTGGGCACCGCCGTCTGAGGCACCGCTGAACTGGGCACCGCCGTCCCAAGCACCGCTGAACTGGGCCCTTCATCTCAAGCACCGCTGAATTGGGCACCGCCGTCTCAAGCACCGCTGAACTGGGCACCGCCGTCTCAAGCACCGCTTCACTGGGCCCTTCATCTCAAGCACCGCTGAACTAGGCCCTTCCTCTCAAGCACCGCTGAGCTGTGCACCGCTGTCTCAAGCACCGCTGAACTGGGCACCGCCGTCTCAAGCACCGCTGCCCCATGAGCGGCAGGGGCTGGCCCGCATCTGTGTTGGGCAGGGCTGCACTAAGCACTCTGGGCACAAAGCCCCCTCCAGAACCAGTGGAGACTGTTATCCACTTGTGAGACTGTGGCTTTGCACTCCCCAGGATGGTCCAGTGGGCAAACCACCCACTGCAGAGACTTGTGAGACTGTGGCTTTGCACTCTCCAGGATTGGAGGCCCCTCGTGGATCTGGCATCGTTCACTCATCTGGCTGAGGTGCCCCCCCTTCCCTTCCCCCTGAGGTGCCTGTAGTTTTGCTATCTGATGCCCCTGCAGTGTTCTCTCCGTTGGAGTCAGGTATCTTGTGTGGGCTTTGCCCATGTGATTTGGGCCCAGTGGTCCACGGACAATGCATGCTACAATGCTCGGACTTGTACATTTATGTATATCAGATTTTTGGATGTGTAGATATATTTTTAAGCCAGTTATACAATATATTCAAATGTTTAGAATCATTTCCTTTTGTCTTTGCATTCTTCCGGGGCGCTTGGGGGGTGTCACTCTGATGTGTTGCTATGCATTGATGTGTGTGTTGTAGTGGGTGAGGGTGAGGGTGGGTGTGTCGCGTATGTGTGTACCCGTAATATGTTCTTCTCCCCCCTCCCCTGTGTCATAGTTGCAGTACTCACCGTTGTCTTCTGCGCCGGCGTTCGTGCTCCTGGTAGAGGAGTAGGAACACTATCGCTGGGAGTATATGGAGTTCGGGTTCCATGCTGTCCTGATTCCTCGTGGGGTATATGGAGGTGGGCGTTTTACCTTCGAAATGGCTTTTTCCGCTGTGTTTTTATCGGCGGGGCTACCGCCCCAGAAAAGGTGGCGGATTGGTAGGTTGTGATACAGTGGGCGGTACATTGTCTCCCGTCTGTCTGTTGGCGGTGACCACTGCGCTGTTTGTTTGTGCCGCCGTGGCGGGCGGTGTGGTAATGTGGCGGTCTCTGTTGGCGGTTTCCGCCAGGGTCGGGATTCCATTTTTTACCCTGCCAGCCTGTTTGCGGTTTGGCCGCAGGTTTAACACCGACCGCCAGGGTTGGAATGACCACCTTAGTAAGTCCAGTCCCAGATTAACAAGATTGTTATCCAAATTATATGACTTCAATTTTGAGATGAAACATGTGTCAAGAAAAGAAAACTGCAGGGCAGATTTCCTTTTCAGGTGTCCATATCTAGGGGTGTAGAAGAAAATAGGTGCTTGCATGATGAATTAGTACTCAGAGTGATTGATGTTGTGAAGGTATTGGAGGGTGTTACTTTGCAACAGTGCTGGAGGGAGTCTGTGAGTAAGGACAAATGTCAGAAAAGTCTGGCAAGGTACATCTCGAATGGGTGGCCCAGGGAAGGGTTATTGGCTGAGGATTTATGACCTTACTTCAAAGTCAAGGAAAAGTTGAGTGTAGAAGGAGGCTTGATAATGAAGGGAGAGAATTTAATTCCGCTTGTGGAGTTAAGAGAGAAGTTGATAAATTTAGCTCACAATGGTCATGTGAGCATAACAGGCACAAGAAAATGTATCAGGCTGTATTATTGGTGGCCAAGGATCGACACAGAAATAGAGGTGATGGTGAACAGCTGTATGGAGTGTAATCAAGATGAATGCATACTCGCAATGTACCACTGTGCCCAGTGCAGTTTCCAGAGAGACCTTGGGAGACCTTGGGAAAAAGTGGGAATGGACTTTATAGCACCAATAGAACCTATCAGTGGTTTATGGGAGTGTAAAGTTGTGATAAAAGAACCTAATGCTGAAAGTGTGGTCATGTTTCTTAAAGAGTTGTTTGGTAATGAAGGGGTACCAGTATTTTTGGTCACAGATACGGAATACAATTTGTGTCGCATGTTCTGAGACAATGTTTGGAAAGATTGAATGTTAAACATCTTACTACTGCCTTGTACAGCCCGCAAGGTACTGGTTTGGTGGAAAGAGTAAATAGGATGCTTAAGAAGGTCATTCAGATAGCCAATACTTCTCGGAGTTAGTTCAGAATATGGTAGCAGAAACAGTATGGTGTTATCATAACACACTACATTATACCACAAGGGTGTCTCCCTTTGTCTTGTCAAGTGGAATATATTTGTGTAATGAGCTGTCTCCAACATGGGCAGTTCATGAAACTAAAGTGAATAATGGAATTCCCTAATACAAGCCAAGATGAGACAAGAGTTTATAATTCTCAAGTTGTAAGCAAGATGAGGTATGATTTGCTTAAAAATGTGTGATGTGCAATTCAGTGTAGGAAACAGAATTAAAGTGAGGAAGCCTCAAAGGAAAGGATACAAAGGGTCCAGATTTCACCCTGAAACTAAGGTAGGATGCATATCCTGACATACAGTTAAAGTAGAAAATGGTAAGTGGTGGAATAAGAGAGATGTTGTTAAAATTCCAGACCGCAATACCTTTTCCCAGAAAATTCAGAGAGGGACAAACAGGCAAGGGGATGTTGGTGAAAGTGGTAGATTTGTGGATAACATGAATATAACTCAGGGGGATGTTAATCGCAGTCTAAATGAGTTACAGAATTTTAATCCTGAAGAGAGTGGAGAAATGTGAGCCAAGGAAATGATGATGTGGTATGAACTGGTTAGGGGAAATGTGGTGGTGATGGCTGAGGATAAGCAAGTTGAAAATAGTAATGACACTGAGTATGTACAAGCAGATGTCAGAAATTACTTGGATGACTCTGCTGGGGTAGTGCCTAATTTTATTGCCAGTGATTTAAAGAGGAGGCTTAGGAAGAATATTAACATACCTTAGTAGTTTTATTTTTGGTTTTTTGAAGGAGAAGATGTGTTATGTTATTGCTGTGTAGAATGTAAGGTTAGACATGGCTGTGTAGAATGCAAATTTAGAATGTTTGCTTATGTCTCCACTGGTGTGTTGGTAGTGTTCTAAGCTTTGACATTTTATGCTGGTTGAATTGGTTTGGAGTGGTGTGGACACCGGTGCTGACGTGTTTTATTATATTAAAGCACCTGTTGACAATCCTTTGTGGTAGAACCTGTTACATTACGGATCAAAACAGCAGGGGCCGAACCCTGATCCACTGAGGAACTGGGACATCCACTTTTTGTCAGTGTGTCGGCTGGAGCGCACCAGTCACTTTCTCATTCAGCCCTGCATCTTCCTGTATTACTGGCAGTAATCCTGACCTGGCACAGATTTAACAGCAACAGAAGGAGTGATTAATTATTTGTGAGAATCATACAGAATAAATCTTTTAAAAGCAAAAGTGGAAAGGTGTAGGGGTGAAAAGTATTAAGTAAAATTGTTTTAGTCCTCTTTGCATACCTAAGAAGTCATCAAAAAGTCTAAGGTCAGTGGGCTCTGCAGATGAGCAAAATGTGAGTGTTTGTTTGTGTGTTCCAATAGCTTAATCTATTTATATCTTCACCCTAAAATCAGAAAAAGTCACTTCAGTGATCAAAAACAATGGTTTAAAAAACAAAAGGCAACAAATTTTGCTATTAGGCAAGCAGAATGTGCAAAAGATGCAAGAACGTGCAGACAGTCTTGTCTGCTCCTGCCCTACAATTGCGTACTCGATGAGAGGGACAAATGGGATGAAAGAGGAAAAAAGGTAAATGTTCTTTCAAGAGAAAATTGCTCCTCTTTTCCTGAATTGCATCACGGAAAATATGGGCCTGATTTAATTTCAGTTTTTGGTAATTCACATGCAGTCATAGTTGTATGACTGGAAAGGAAAGCTGTACACAATACAGAATCCAAAGTACACTACTAGGTGACATTTTCACTACCTGTCATGTCCCCAATGCTTAACTGTGTAGTGTTCAACTATGCACTGTTAAAATGCACGGAAATACATGTTGTTTTCCTTTTTCTCTTTTTCAACACCAGAAAAATTATTTTCTCCATGATGAAACCCCTCCCTTTACAACACTTTCGAGTTTGTATGCAATCCATTATTTTTATCTCCCTGAAACAGGAGTTAAAATTCTCAGTAACAGAAGTGACATCACTTCCAGGGCAGGATAACTGTCACTTTTTTAGTTTGATCTAGCGTATCCCTTTATTTTACGTGGTTACTCAGCCAAAGACTGGAGTAAATCTCTGACTGTTTCCTTGGTGGGAATGGATCAGATAGAAGTTTTTCATGGATGAATAATTGTAGGTATTTTAAAATATAGAAGGATATCTACACCTTGTTCTGCACAATTCTCATCTCTTGTGTGGGATTTATTACAGTGTATTTCTACACACTAGTGGTGTCATGGTATATACGTTATGTGTATTTGTAAAGCGTCCTATCACCCACAAAGATATCCTTGTGCTGAGCAAGTGTGCATATCAAGCCCTGCCTATGTTAGGTTGGTTAATTGAAAAGCTAGATCTTCAGCTTCATGCGGAATTCAAGGGGAGAGGAAAAGGCTCTGATGTGGAGTGGGAGATTGTTGGACCTGGCACTTACTGCAGAGTCAGCCCCATACTTTTTGCCTCCTTCCTCCTATTTGTTTGACCTGTTTTTGTTAGTTTTAGTACTCTGGGCACTTTATCACTGCTGGCCAGTGCTGAGGTGCATATGCTCGCTGTGTAAATTGTGATCCTGACTGGTCACCCCTGATTGGCATATTTGATTCACTAGTAAGTAACTAGTATAGTGCACCCTGTGTGCCCAGGGGCTATACATCAAAAGCTACTAGTGATTGTACAACCCACATGAGCAGCCCTGTAAACATATCTCAGACCCGCCATTGCAGTATGTGTGTACAGCTTTAAGCTGCTATGTCGACCTGACAAGTGCACCCACTTGCCAGGCAGAATCCTTCCCTTTGAGTACATGTAAGGCACACCTAAGGTAGGCCCAAAGTAGCCCCTTGGGCAGGGTGCAGTGAAATACTACCAAATTTGATTTTCACAATTGCAAGGCCTATCCCTCCCATAGGTTAACATGGACATTGCCTTGAAATATCTTTTAAGTGTAATTTCCCATTGGGAGCAGATAGAGCTATGGAGACTGGAGTATCTAAACTCCCTATTTAAAATACATCTTTTAGTGAAGGTGGTTTTTAAATTTGCGTGTTTGAAAATGTCACTTTTAGAAAGTCGGCATCTTCTTGCTTGCTTCTTGCTTAACCATTTTGTGCCTCAGCCTGTCTGGGTCAGGATGACCGTTGGCTGGTTGTGAATTCACTCAAGACAGTCACACAACAGGAGCTGAGGTGTGCCCTGTATATCCTGATGGGTCTTCCTGACTTCGAGTGATGGGAGGAACTAAGACTTACCCCCGAATAAGGCAATGCCTGTCCTTACACAATGCAGTCTCCATTCCCCTAGAGTGTGTCTGGAACCAGGGCAGGAAAGGCAGGGTCTTGTGTACTGCAAAGACTTTCATTTGAAGTTTGCCTACTTCAAAGGCACAAATGAGAATAAGTATTGGACCCAGAACCCCAGACTTTTAGAACACCCCTGAAGAGCTGTGAGGAGTGCTGCCCTTTTGCTGTGAGTGCTTTGCTGGGTTGGTCTGCAGTTGCTGCATCTGCTTTGTCGAGGACAAAGACTGGACTTTGCTGTGCATCCTACTTGTAAAGTTTCTCCAAGGGCTTGGACTGAGCTTGCCTCCTGTTAAAAAGTCTCACAGACAGCAAAGGCTTCATCTACCAACCTCTGGGAACCTGACTCACCACTCCTGTTCCTGGGCCCTTGGGAGTGAAAGCTGGCATAAAAACAAGAAGAACTAGGCCCATAGACTCCAGAAAACTCCAGAACCATCACTGCTACCCAACTCCATGCCTCTGCCTGCACCTGAAGCCATGGTCCCCACTGATATGCAATGACCGTGACCGATGCCGCAGGCCTGTCCCTGCTAGCCTGATGCTGCTGCAGCGCCTCTGAATTCCTGCAACAATGTGAGTCCTGAGTGCCGTGTCACCGACGTCTGTGACACCCGACTCCACCACGGCGCCTGCAGCCCCTTGGTGTGACCGCGACCCTGTGAAGTGGCCTTATCACGTCTTAACCCCTTGGACTCATTGACCCCGCTGGATCATCAGGAACAAATGCCTCTCCGCCAATGCCATCTCACCTCCGCTACCACCTGAAGGAACCAATGTCTCACTTCCGTAAGTAGACGATGTTCATGGTAGCAGCAGTTTCAACAGTCGCAACAGGAGGCCATGAGGTCAGCGTTTGTACTTTGTCTGCAATGTTGCCATAGTGATGAGGTATAATTGAGAGTCGAAGTTGCCATAAATATAGGTGATTTTGTTACAGAAGAATTCCAATAGTTTGTTGCAGAGGTCGTGTGAGAGGGTGATATTGCTGGAGGCAGCTGGAGGTGCTGTAAAATCTTTGATGATGTTAAAAATACTAATAATGTTGATGTGATTTGCAAGACCTTAGCACTTGGTGTACCATATCTGCTGGTGTTAGCGCTCTAGGGTGGATTTGAAGATGTCTTTATCTGCAGTGTCCTGACTTGTTCTCCACTTGCACACCAGTTACTTGAAGTGGTGTTTCATCAGTCTGAGTTCCTCTGTGTACCAGCTGGCCTGTGTTCAAGCTGCTGCAGTGAAGTTGTGCCTTGAGGGGGCATAGTGTCAGCACATATGGTGATCCAGTTGTTGTTGTGAGTCTTGATGCTTTTGGAAAGTTGCTGGTGTGCTCTGCATGGTGCCTATTCTGTGGTGAAGAATTACACCACAGTAAAACCATTTATGTCTGTGGATTTCTTTTTTGGATAACTGTAAGGCATATTTGGAGTCATTTACTGCCGTAAATATAGTTGTATTGCCCTAAACGGCCATTTAATTCAGGCCCCAGGAGTTAAACAAAACTTGTGTATCGAATTCATCTTTTGGGGCAGGCTTTTATCTGAGAGATGCAGGGGTCTGAATCATGAACCAATCACTGTTTGTTGTAGGAAATAATTATTTTTGGTGTGATTTCCCCCCAATTTTTGGTGCATCTGTTTCACTGAACTAAGAACTCTGTGAGCTTTACCCAGCTGAACAGTAGTAGGGTATCTGTTCTTCCCCTTCAAGCTTGGTAAATTAGTGCACTCTTGTCTGATATACTTAACTCGTTTATTAGTCCCTGGTATATGATGTAGAGAATGCACCCATGGCCTTGAAATTAAATGCTCCCATGGACTTTAGGACCTATGGTGTCATTCCCAGAGTTGGCCAATAAAACATGGCTTCTGACCTACCATGTGCAGCCTGGTATTAGCAGCCTGAATTGTGCAATCAACCCTCTAAAATAACATTTACTTGCATATGTGTAATTCTACCTTTAAATGGTATTGTCACCCTTAAATAAACCTTGTGACTCATGAGGTACAGTGCCTGATATTTAAAAGTGAATATGTGTGAAATAAAAAATGTCATGTTCCTCCAGTGAGTAGTTCGCAAAAGCTATTTTCCCTGTTAAAGTACAGATCATAACATTTAATCTGTGACTTTTGCCAGGAAACAGCTAAAATCTGTATTCAAAGTCTATTTTTCATCATTTTTAAAAATCAAGTTGCTTAGTGAAACCAGACTTTTAAATGCAGAAAGTCACTTTTACAAAGTTATGCTTTTCCTGGCTGGGCCCCCGTAGGCTAACCTCCATTATCCTGGGACATCTAGCTTGCCAGTACATCCCTAACAGAGCTGAACTGAACCTTTCACAAGCCCCGAAGTCCTAAATGACACCCTGAAGCATGGAAGTCTTAAGTGAAGAGCTGAGAAACAAGAGGTTTACCAATACCAAGTTTTGGGACATGGGAAAATTCTGGCTTCCAGCTACCAGGGGGCTGGGACCAACCACTAGAACTGATCTGGCAAAGGCGTGACTCCGCTGGGCTGAAGAAGCATGTTTGTCCCACTTGGTGCCTTTCCACAGTAGTAATTCTGTTTCAGCAGGCTCTCAGCAAAAGGTATTCAACCTCAAGGGGCTCTTGTAGGAAATAGCCTCCTGCCAAGGCCAGGACTTCCAAATATGAGACTAAGGTCCTGATTTAGATCTTGGCAGATGGAATACTCTGCTACACATGGGACAGATATTGTGTCCGCCATATTATGATCCCCATAGCATATAATGGGATCGTAATATGTCAGACAGGATATCCACCACGTTTGTGATGGAGTATTCTCCTTCACCAAGATCTAAATCAGGCCCTAAGTTCCAACAAGAAAATCTTGACCAGCAAAAGGCATGAAAGTATCCAGAGGACCTTTGGACCTCGGCTAAAACAAAATTCAAATTTCTCCCATTCTGAGCTTTTCCAGACTAAAGCAACAGCTTCAGTTGGCTATCTGACTTTGCCTCAACTTCACTGGATGTCTTGTCCTCCTGGAAGGTAGAATCCTTGACTGGGCCATCCAACTTGGTATATCCGACCTAAGGATCTATCATGGTCAGAATCAAAGTGCACTTCGGCCTTGGTCTACCCTGACCGTAAACTATTACTGGGCCTTTGTGATTTTTGATGTTATTTTCATTTAAAACTTTAAAAACTGATATATCCAGCTCTCCTTGTTGGATTTTTGATATTTTGGTGTCATTTTGATGATATTTTACTACATTTGTCTAACTTGTAGTGGGACTTATATTGTTTGTTGTTTTTGATGGTATTACCGTTTTGATGCTGCACAAATACTTTACACATTGCACGAAGTTAAGCTTGTCTGCTCTGTGCCATAGCTACCAGGGCACTGAACATGTTAATTAATGACTTTTAGGGTTCACCCTGACACTTAAGTGTTATTATTCCCAGCAGTGGGCAATGCCTCACTCCAAATAATCATCCACTCTCTAACATCTGTCCTCTCTGACATCCAAAGTAGTGTTTGTTTACTGTGGGTGAATGGGTTCTTGTATGATACTCTTTGGCCTCTCCTTTAGTCCTTTTTTTCTTCTTTTCTCCTCTTATATTGGTATTCCAGGCAGAGGTTTACATAGTGAGATTCTTTATCAAGTCTTATTATTTGTCAAAATTTATTTGGATGGAACGTTAGCTTTATGGCCAACAGTATTTGTTTTCTTTACCTGTATAAAGTCAGGCATACATCAGATAATAAGATGGACAAAAATATATTTGAATAAAGTGGCCAGGTGAACAAAATTATTTTGTGATCGCAAACTTAGGGATATACAAAATCTTTGAGTTTACAACATCCTCATCTCTACTTTTTATGTAGAAACCCCATTTTAGGAGTAATAAAAGTTTTGGTGACTCCTCCGATGGGTTTTGTGACCAATGCAGAACTGGAATTTGAAAGAGACATGAAAAGGGTATTTCTTCCAAACTGTGATTTGGGATGGTGTTGCCAATAGTTCATCCTGACAATTCTGGTCACTAAACCATTGACCAGTTATTGACTCCTCAAAGGAGGTGGTGACTTATTTGCAATGGAAAGGGGGGGTCCCCTTAGGGTCCCCTCCCCACTGGAAATAGTGTTGGTAGCCTCAGTGGGAACATGGGCTGATGTTTTGAAACTTAGAAAATCTGTGTTTTTTTAAAGAATCACTGGTTCCTTTGAGCAAATATGTGTATGGTCATCTGCTTATCCCTACAGGCCATTCCATATTTCTATCCAATTGTAGTGCATGGCAAATTGTGACCTGCCTAATAATGTTCATAAGCATGATCATTCTGTGACATCCTGCAATTGATGATTTTGAAAACCAACATAATAGTAGATAAATCTGTTCATGAAATCAGAGTCAGTTCGCAAAAAGAGCGGGTTGGTGGCTGTGTAACACACTGGTGCGCACTTCCAAAATCAATGTTTAAATTGTGAATATGAAACAACTGTCACTCATGTTGTAACTTGAAACATATAGATTTCAGGAGTGCCAAGGTAGTTCCACACCCAGCCACAGGGTGTGTAGGCCGTGAGCCGAATGGTCCACAGTGGATAAATAGAGCAGAAGGAACCACGGCACATCCAAATATTCAGAATAATGTCCTTTATTCTTCTATTTAGTTTATCCGTTGTAACATCAGCCAAAGTGTTCAATGAGAAGACAGCCGACACGTGTTTTGTCGTAACAACAACATTTTCAAGGCTGTGGAACAATGTTCAAATACAATAGTAAACTAGCTAGTAGTTCCAATTGTCTAGTGTAAAGTCTAAAATGACACCCGAAATGTGATATGCCATATTATTTGGCTCTGTGAATTGACGAAGAATTCTTCATGCATTTAACCATATTTACCACAGAATGTGGTGAATAAGAAATAAGCTGATTAGTGCTCCCCAAAGTGTTAGATATATTCAGTGAAAGACCATAATGATAGAGATAGGTGAATGTTAGAAAGTATACTTTACATCCACAGGAGCGTAACTATATATTTACGTGATCCCAATGAGAGTAGTGCATAGGAGATCAAGATTAGCCTTAAAGGACATACCTTGCTGATATAGTATGTGGTACACAAAATGTACCATTTATGTCCATAATATAGCATTCAAAGCGAAGAATCATATAGTGTATGAAGGTACTCCATGTTGAGTTCACCGGTGCGTTGTAGAATTATATCAATGATTGCACCTGGACCATATTAAGTCTATGCGTAGGAAAAAAAGGAGAGAGAAAAGACGTCATCAATGGCATTAGCCCAGTGTTTGAAGTAAATAAGAGAGTAAATAACAGGCATATTTTGTATACGCAGCGTCTTAATTTATGAAATCAGAAAATTGTTTGGGAGATATCAGTTGGAGAGTACCAACAACGTAAGGAACTGTGGCCGAACCACTTGCTTCCATATGTGAAAGTCCCGAATACATTTTGTTCGGTGCCAGCTAGGTTACGCCCTAAGTAACCGGAAATCGTTATTCCTAAAATATGTACCTAAGCGTACTAACTTGCATTGTGAAAAGAATACAACATGAGCCTAAGCCATGTATGTCTAAGGTCTGTGGTAAAGCGCTCTCGCGCTATATAGAAGCCGAACATATACCCATGACCGTAAAAGACATACATATTCCATATTTTATATGCAGGATGTTCACTATCGATATGTGAGATTCCGAAATGTGTTATATTTGAAACAAGAGACTAGCGTATTATTATGCAATGTCACTGTAAAACATATATGCCAGGATCGTATATATACAGCATGTGTTGTATTAATAAATAAGCGGCTCCGCGCTCTCGCGCTGTGGAAACAACTGCAACGTGTCCAGCCCATAAGCTAGTGATTATACAATATGTCTTTTTCAAGACGCTGCCTATTTGTATGTAAAAAAAACACGCCGCAATCCGTTATTTTATGCCTGGTTTGCCCATTAGTGTAAGAAGATACAAGTATAAGGACAAATGAACCTGACTCGAGGTTCGTCCGAAATATAAATTGGGCAGGACAGAACTTCGAGAAAATATATGCGGAAATAAAACCTTACCCGTAACGTGGTTCAAGCATGCGTATGGCTCACAGCATGTGTGTTCTACGCTAGTGCTGTTTCAACTGGCGTTTTATACTTAGCCAGCGTGGTGGAGATAGAAAAGGGACAAAATGACGTGCTCCATTTATACAGTGGCTGCCATCTTGTAATGGATAAACGTAAAAAGGAATAGAACCCAGATAGTTCAAAGGTCAAATCCTCAGTAAGGTTTGTCAGGTATAGAAGTAGAATGATAGAAGACACCCAGAAAATGACACCGTTTGTGACCTATAGTGTACTATGATTTTAAAGGTGTAGTGATAATCTAATGTTTACCAGCATGGTTGTATAGACCAATAAGAATGGAGTTCTATGGCAGAACTCTGGAATACCCATTATTGATATCAATCAATACATAGTATACATATGTGTCCCCTTGGTTGATCAAACCAAGTTCTTACAGGCATAAAACATATCCTCCATATGCAGTCAGCCATAGCCATCAGTGTCAGTACATAATACATATATGCATAAACATTATTGACATCTTATACAGACTCCCTATTTTTGATTCATCAGGAAGATAAACTGTACATATCCTACAAGCAATGTCAAGATGATAACAAGCAATTAGCAATAACTGTGTGCACATGTACATAAAATAAAATAAAAGCCTGCGCAGTGTAATTATAGGAAGACATGTAGATCTTTTTCTTTATTGAGACCCTCCTCTACTGCTCGTAACTGCATTATCCACCTACTTTCTAGTTGTCTAAGTAGTAATATCCTGTTGCCACCTCTTGGACATCCGCCCAGGGTGGCAATGCCATGTGTCTTGATATTGTGTATATCCCGTTGAGTATGTGTAGAGTTAAAATGTACGGCAAATGGGTATTCTTTATTGTTATTTTTGATTGCTCGAATATGTTCTTGTAATCTCTCTTTGTAGGGTCTGATTGTACTCCCTATATATATGTGTTTGCAGATGCAAATGAGACAATACACCACAAATCTGGTATTGCAATTTATAAAGTGTTTGATGTGATGTGTGACACCGGTGTAGTAACAAAAGGATTTGATGTTATCCATGGTGTACTCACAAATGTTGCAGCGACCACACTTGTAGAAACCATGTGTTGGTTGTGGGATCCAGTTACTCTTGGTGAGACTGGGTAGAAAGCTGTGGCATAACTTCTCTCTCAGGGTGTGACACCTGCTGTAGATAACATCCCTCGAGACGCTTTTTTAAGGTGTCATCAGACAATAAGATGGGCCAGTTTTTCTTTAGGACTTTGAAGACATCTAAACTGATAGTGCTATATGGTGTGATTAAGCTAAGTCCCTTTTTCTCCTTAGTGGTCTTCTTAGGTGTGGTATTGGTTAGTAGCAATGTTCTATTAATTGTGCGGATTCTTTTGTGTGTTTTGTCCCACAATTGTCCTGAGTATCCTCTGTTGAGAAATCGTTGTTTCAGTATGCCGAGTTGGTTAGTGAATTCTTGCTCCTCACAGCAGTTACGTCTCACCCTTATGGCTTCCCCGTAAGGGATCGCTCTTATTTGTGAGGAGGGATGGGAAGTGGTGGCATGCAAGATGGAGTTAGTCTCTGTGGGTTTTCTATACAGTTTTGTGTGGATTTTATCCTTCTTGGTATAGATGGTCAGGTCTAGGAAATCTATATCTGTACTTGAACAGCTAGTGAATTGGATGTTACAGTCATTAGTGTTAAGGTGACTGATAAAGAGATCCAGTGTTGTATGATCCCCAGACCAGAACAGAAGAACATCATCGATGTATCGTCCCCAATACATTATATGTTGCGTAAGTTCTGATGCACAGTTGCGCCAGATATGTTGTTGTTCATAGTAACCCATGTATAGGTTAGCGAATGAGGGTGAAAACTTAGCCCCCATCGCAACTCCATGCGTCTGTTGGTACCATGTGCCTTCATGTAGGAAGACATTGTTGTTCATGACTAGATGCATGAGATCGAGTAACATATCCGAGTGTCGGAGACATGTGGCATCCCTCTTGTCTAAAAAATGTCTTATGGCAGTCAGGCCACTCTTTCTGGGTATGTATGTGTAGAGTGATGCAACGTCCAGAGTGGCTAGAATTTGTCCCTCTGTCCATTGTTAGTCTGATATCAGAAAAAGAAGGTGTTTCGTGTCCCTGATATATGATGGAAGATTTTGTACAATTGGTTGTAAGTACAGGTCAATGTATTCCGAGAGTCTCTCGTCTGGGAATTAATCCCTGAAATGATGGGTCTTCCATGAAGGAAGGTAGCTGTTTTGTGTATCTTTGGGAGTGTGTAAATACATGGGAAACTAGGTGTTGGGTTGAACAGATATTTGAACTCTAGGTCTGTCAGTAGACACATATCCCTCCATGCGGTAAGTTTGGTCTCTATGTCCCTAATGATCCTGGCTATGGGATTGCCGGCTAGGTTGCAATATGCCACATTGTCCTGCAGTTGTCTATTGATCTCTGTGATGTAATCCTCCCGATTCATGACTATAATGTTGCCCCCTTTATCCGCTTCCTTTATTACAATGTCTTTGTCCTGTGATAGGGGTTCTAAGTGCAGCGCGCTCATTAGCAGTGATGTTCTGTGGAATAGTTCTAAATCTATTCTTGTGTTGTGATTCCAACTGATACAAATCTTTAGTTACCCGTTTGTAAAACAGATCTATGATGTTGTCTGTCAGTAAAGTGGGAACAAAACGTGATGTGGGTTTTAATCCACTATGACATGTATCCGTGGTCCCATACCCAAGATCTAGTAAGATCTCATCATATGTGGGTGCATCATTGGTGTCTCCTGTGTCTTCTAAGGACGATAGTGTGTGTATGTCTTTTATGTCCTTGATGAGAAAAGGACAAGATATTGAATCGTCGACAGCTAAATTAGTCATACTTTGTTTGTCACTAAAGTACTTGAAGAGTTTACATTTTTGTACAAACTTAAATAGGTTAATGTGTAACTCTGTGTAGTCAGGAGATGTCGGTACGAAACTCAGTCCTTTATTAAGAATACTCAATTGGTGTGTGTCCAAGATTTTATTAGATAGATTTGTCACACAGAGATTGCTTAAATCAGATGTCACCTCCTGGACATTATGGTCTAGTTTTTGATGTTGTGTGTGGTCGATCTCGTAATGACTCCTGCCTTTGTTTTGTTTGATTCCAAAGCTTTGCCTTTTGCCTCTTCTAGTTCTCTTTGGTACATAGCTGGCCCTGTTCTGGTAACTTTTTGTCCCCTGCGGAACCTCTCCAGTTCTAATAAAAAAGGCGACTTAGTGTTACTTGTGTTTGTGCTACCTCGTAGGGAACCATTGGTGTCCTCACTGTTTACGCAGGAGGAGCTAGACAAATCCGTATCGCTAGTTCTAATATTGGAAAGTGTGGGAGACTGCGCTCTGGTGCTTAAGCTGGCCTGTCTTTCTAAGTTGGTGTTATCAAACTTGCGTGAATAAGTAAAGACTCTCCCTGTCGCATAATCTATCGCGTCTCTTTTGAGTTTGCAAATTTTTTTCTCTCTCACATACTCTTGGTGTCCCTGAAGGACTTCTTTTAGAATGCCGTAGTTTTTAGTAATTGCTTCCGACAAATTAGTGTCTTGAATCTCTTTCTCTAATTCACTCATTTCTACAAGTAGCCTATCCCTTTTCTCATCTGCATCTCTGATGAGGATGTCCATAATACCATAGGAAGATGTAATAAGCAGTTGTTCCCACTCTTATAAGAGTGTCGGATTCAAGTCGCCAAAGGAAGGAAAGAGCACTACTCTAAAACCTCTTGGTATTTGCTTGTTTTGCAAATATTTTTGTAAGATGGTGGAGTCCCACCATCTAGATAGCTCTTGTTTTTTTAGTCTTTCCAGTCTGATAAACTTTGTTTTAAGCTCTTCTTTTTTCGCATTGACGTTGGTGCTGGTAATGGTAGAAACACTCGCACCTGTATTTGTGCTAAAGAGTTCCTCTAATAATGTTTCCCTATTATCATCAAATCTAGACATATTGGAACAGAAAAGAAGATAAGATTTTCTTACAACACTATGTATAAGATTAGATTCCAATAAATATTCAAACAAAGGAGTGCGTCTCCGTACACAAATTGTAACTTAAAGAGCAGATCGTGGTTGTGTAGCACACTGGTGCGCACTTCCAAGATTAATGTTTATATTGTGAATATGAAACAACAGTCACTCATGTTGGAACTTGAAACATATAGATTTCAGGAGTGCCAAGGTAGTTTCACACCCAGCCACAGGGTGTGTAGGCCGTGAGCCGAATGGTCCACAGTGGATAAATAGAGCAGAAGGAACCACGGCACATGCAAATATTCAGAATAGAGTCCTTTATTTTTCTATTTAGTTTATCCGTTGTAACATCAGCCAAAGTTTTCAATGAGAAGACAGCCGACACGTGTTTCGTCGTAACAACGACTTTTTCAAGGCTGTGGAACAATGTTCAAATACAATACTAAACTAGCTAGTAGTTCCAATTGTCTAGTGTAAAGTCTAAAATGACACCTGAAATGTGATATACCAGATTATTTGGCTGTGTGAATTGCCGAAGAATTCTTCATGCATTTAACCATATTTACCACAGTATGTGGTGAATAAGAAATAAGCTGATTAGTGCTCCCCAAAGTGTTAGATATATTCAGTGAAAGACCATAATGATAGAGATAGGTGAATGTTAGAAAGTATACTTTACATCCACAGGTGCGTAACTATATATTTACGTGATCCCAATGAGAGTAGCGCATAGGAGATCAAGATTAGCCTTAAAGGACATACCTTGCTGATATAGTATGTGGTACTCAAAATGTACCATTTATATCCATAATATAGCATTCAAAGCGAAGAATCATATAGTGTATGAAGGTACTCCATGTTGCACCGGTGAACTCAACATGGAGTACCTTCATACACTATATGATTCTTCGCTTTGAATGCTATATTATGGACATAAATGGTTTTGAGGCTAATCTTGATCTCCTATGCACTACTCTCATTGGGATCACGTAAATATATAGTTACACACCTGTGGATGTAAAGTATACTTTCTAACATTCACCTATCTCTATCATTATGGTCTTTCACTGAATATATCTAACACTTTGGGGAGCACTAATCAGCTTATTTCTTATTCACCACATACTGTGGTAAATATGGTTAAATGCGTGAAGAATTCTTCGGCAATTCACACAGCCAAATATTCTGGCATGTCACATTTCAGGTGTCATTTTAGACTTTACACTAGACAATTGGAACTACTAGCTAGTTTAGTATTGTATTTGAACATTGTTCCACAGCCTTGAAAAAGTCGTTGTTACGACGAAACACGTGTCGGCTGTCTTCTCATTGAAAACTTTGGCTGATGTTACAACGGATAAACTAAATAGAAGAAGGAAGGACTCTATTCTGAATATTTGCATGTGCCGTGGTTCCTTCTGCTCTATTTATCCACTGTGGACCATTCGGCTCACGGCCTACACACCCTGTGGCTGGGTGTGGAACTACCTTGGCTCTCCTGAAATCTATATGTTTCAAGTTCCAACATGAGTGACTGTTGTTTCATATTCACAATATAAACATTAATCTTGGAAGTGCGCACCAGTGTGTTACACAGCCACGATCCGCTCTTTAAGTTACAATTTGTGTACGGAGACGCACTCCTTTGTTTGAATATTTATTGGAATCTAATCTTATACATAGTGTTGTAAGAAAATCTTATCTTCTTTTCTGTTCCATTATGTCTAGATTTGATGATAATAGGGAAACATTATTAGAGGAACTCTTTAGCACAAATACAGGTGCGAGTGTTTCTACCATTACCAGCACCAACGTCAATGCGAAAAAAGAAGGGCTTAAAACAAAGTTTATCAAACTGGAAAGACTAAAAAAACAAGAGCTATCTAGATGGTGGGACTCCACCATCTTACAAAAATATTTGCAAAACAAACAAATACCAAGAGGTTTGAGAGTAATGCTCTTTCCTTCCTTTGGTGACTTGAATCCGAGACTCTTACAAGAGTGGGAACAACTGCTTATTACATCTTCCTATGGTATTATGGACATCCTCATCAGAGGTGCAGATGAGAAAAGGGATAGGCTACTTGTAGAAATGAGTGAATTAGAGAAAGAGATTCAAGACACTAATTTGTCGGAAGCAATTACTAAAAACTACGGCATTCTAAAAGAAGTCCTTCAGGGACACCAAGAGTATGTGAGAGAGAAAAAAATGTGCAAACTCAAAAGAGACGCGATAGATTATGCGACAGGGAGAGTCTTTACTTATTCACGCAAGTTTGATAACACCAACTTAGAAAGACAGGCCAGCTTAAGCAACAGAATGCAGTCTCCCACACTTTCCAATATTAGAACTAGCGAAACGGATTTGTCTAGCTGCTCCAGCTTAAACAGTGAGGACACCAATGGTTCCCTACGAGGTAACACAAACACAAGTAACACTAAGTCGCCTTTTTTATTAGAACTGGAGAGGTTCCGCAGGGGACAAAAAGTTACCAGAACAGGGCCAGCTATGTACCAAAGAGAACTGGAAGAGGCAAAAGGCAAAGCTTTGGAATCAAACAAAACAAAGGCAGGAGTCATTACGAGATCGACCACACGCAACATCAAAAACTAGACCATAATGTCCAGGAGGTGACATCTGTTTTAAGCAATCTCTGTGTGACAAATCTATCTAATAAAATCTTGGACACACACCAATTGAGTATTCTTAATAAAGGACTGAGTTTCGTACCAACATCTACACCTGACTACACGGAGTTACACATTAACCTATTTAAGTTTGTATGAAAATGTAAACTCTTCAAGTACTTTAGTGACAAACAAAGTATGACTAATTTAGCTGTCGACGATTCGATATCTTGTCCATTTCTCATCAAGGACATAAAAGACATGCACACACTATTGTCCTTAGAAGACAGAGGGGACACCAATGATGCACCCACATATGATGAGATCTTACTAGATCTTGGGTGGGGGACCACGGATACATGTCATAGTGGATTAACACCCACATCACGTTTTGTTCCCACTTTACCGACAGACAACATCATAGATCTGTTTTACAAACGGGTAACTAAAGATTTGTATCAGTTGGAATCACGACACAAGAATAGATTTAGAACTATTCCACAGAACATCACTGCTAATGAGCGCGCTGCACTTAGAACCCTATCACAGGACAAAGACATTGTAATAAAGGAAGCGGATAAAGGGAACAACATTGTAGTCATGAATCGGGAGGATTACGTCACAGAGATCAATAGACAACTGCAGGACAATGTGGCATACTGCAAACTAGCCGGCAATCCCATAGCTAGGATCAGAGACCAAATTTACCACATGGAGGGATATGGGTCTCCTGACAGACCTAGAGTTCAAATATCTGTCCAACCCAACACCTAGTTTCCCATGTATTTACACACTCCCAAAGATACACAAAACAGCTACCTTCCTTCCTGGAAGACCCATCATTTCAGGGATTAATTCCCCGACCGAGAGACTCTCGGAATACATTGACCTGTACTTACAACCAATTGTACAAAATCTTCCATCATATATCAGGGACACGAAACACCTTCTTTGTCTGATATCAGACTACCAATGGACAGAGGGACACATTCTAGCCACTCTGGACGTTGCATCACTCTACACATGCATACCCAGAAAGAGTGGCCTGACGGCCATAAGACATTTTTTAGACAAGAGGGATGCCACATGTCTCCGACACTCGGATATGTTACTCGATCTCATACATCTAGTCATGAACAACAATGTCTTCCTACATGAAGGCACATGGTACCAACAGACGCAAGGAGTTGAGATGGGGGCTAAGTTTTCACCCTCATTCGCTAACCTATACATGGGTTACTATGAACAACAACATATCTGGCGCAACTGTGCATCAGAACTTACGCAACATATCATGTATTGGGGACGATACATCGATGATGTTCTTCTGTTCTGGTCTGGGGATCATACAACACTCGATCTCTTTATCAGTCACCTTAACACTATTGACTTTAACATCCAATTCACTAGCTGTTAAAGTACAGACAATATAGATTTCCTAGACCTGACCATCTATACCAAGAAGGATAAAATCCACACAAAACTGTATAGAAAACCCACAGTGACTAACTCCATCTTGCATGCCACCAGTGCCCATCCCTCCTCACAAATAAGAGCGATCCCTTACGGGGAAGCCATAAGGGTGAGATGTAACTGCTGTGAGGAGCAAGAATTCACTAACCAACTCGGCATACTGAAACAACGATTTCTCAACAGAGGATACTCAGGACAATTGTGGGACAAAACACACAAAAGAATCCGCACAATTAATAGAACATCGCTACTAACCAATACCACACCTAAGAAGACCACTAAGGAGAAAAAGGGACTTAGCTTAATCACACCATATAGCACTATCAGTTCAGATGTCTTCAAAGTCCTAAAGAAAAACTGGCCCATCTTATTGTCTGATTACACCTTAAAAAAGGGTCTCGAGGATATCCCAAATGTTATCTACAGCAGGTGTCGCACCCTGAGAGAGAAGTTATGCCACAGCTTTCTACCCAGTCTCACCAAGAGTAACTGGATCCCACAACCACCACTTGGTTTCTACAAGTGTGGTCGCTGCAACATTTGTGAGTACACCATGGATAACATCAAATCCTTTTGTTACAACTCCGGTGTCACACATCACATCAAACACTTTATAAATTGCAATACCAGATTTGTGGTGTATTGTCTCATTTGCATCTGCAAACACATATATATAGGGAGTACAATCAGACCCTACAAAGAGAGATTACAAGAACATATTCGAGCAATCAAAAATACCAATAAAGAATACCCATTTGCCGTACATTTTAACTCTACACATACTCAACGGGATATACACAATATCAAGACACATGGCATTACCACCCTGGACGGATGTCCAAGAGGTGGCAACAGGATATTACTACTTAGACAACTAGAAAGTAGGTGGATAATTAAGTTACGAGCAGTAGAGGAGGGTCTCAATAAAGAAAAAGATCTACATGTCTTCCTATAATTACACTGCGCAGGCTTTTATTTTATTTTATGTACATGTGCACACAGTTATTGCTAATTGCTTGCTATCATCTTGACATTGCTTGTAGGATATGTACAGTTTATCTTCCTGATGGATCAAAAATAGGGAGTCTGTATAATATGTCAATAATGTTTATGTATATATGTATTATGTACTGACACTGATGGCTATGACTGGCTGCATATGGAGGATATGTTTTATGCCTGTAAGAACTTGGTTTGATCAACCAAGGGGACACATATGTATACTATGTATTGATTGATATCAATAATGGGTATTCCAGTGTTCTGCCATAGAACTCCATTCTTATTGGTCTATACAACCATGCTGGTAAACATTAGATTATCACTACACCTTTAAAATCATAGTACACTATAGGTCACAAACGGTGTCATTTTCTGGGTGTCTTCTATCATTCTACTTCTATACCTGACAAACCTTACTGAGGATTTGACCTTTGAACTATCTGGGTTCTATTCCTTTTTACGTTTATCCATTACAAGATGGCAGCCACTGTATAAATGGAGCACGTCATTTCGTCCCTTTTCTATCTCCACCACGCTGGCTAAGTATAAAACGCCAGTTGAAACAGCACTAGCGTAGAACACACATGCTGTGAGCCATACGCGTGCTTGAACCACGTTATGGGTAAGGTTTTATTTCCGCATATTTTTTCTCGAAGTTCTGTCCTGCCCAATTTAGAGTTCGGACGAACCTCGAGGCAGGTTCATTTGTCCTTATACTTGTATCTTCTTACACTAATGGGCAAACCAGGCATAAAATAACGGATTGCGGTGTGTTTTTTGTATATACAAATAGGCAGCGTCTTGAAAAAGACGTATTGTATAATCACTAGTTTATGGGCTGGACACGTTGCGGTTGTTTCCACAGCGCGAGAGCGCGGAGCTGCTTATTTATTAATACAACGCATGCTGGAGATATACGATCCTGGCATATATGTTTTACAGTGAAATTGCGTAACAATACGCTAGTCTCTTGTTTCAAATATAACACATTTCGGCATCTCACATATTGATAGTCAACATCCTGCATATAAAATATGGAATATGTATGTCTTTTACGGTTATGGGTATATGTGCGGCTTCTATATAGCGCGAGAGCGCTTTACCACAGACCTTAGACATACATGGCTTAGGCTCATGTTGTATTCTTTTCACAATGCAAGTTAGTACGCTCAGTTAGTAGGCACATATTTTAGGAATAACGATTTCCGGTTACTTAGGGCGTAACCTAGCTGGCACCGAACAAAATGTATTCGGGACTTTCACATATGGAAGCAAGTGGTTCGGCCACGGTTCCTTACGTTGTTGGTACTCTCCAACTGATATCTCCCAAACAATTTTCTGATTTCATAAATTAAGACGCTGCGTATACAAAATATGCCTGTTATTTACTCTCTTATTTACTTCAAACACTGGGCTAATGCCATTGATGACGTCTTTTCTCGCTCCTTTTTTCCTACGCATAGACTTACCATGGTCCAGGTGCAATCATTGATATAATTCTACACCGCACAGGTGAACTCAACATGGAGTACCTTCATACACTACATGATTCTTTGCTTTGAATGCTATATTATGGACATAAATGGTACATTTTGAGTACTACATACTATATCAGCAAGGTATATCCTTTAAGGCTAATCTTGATCTCCTGTGCACTACTCTCATTGGGATCACGTAAAGATATAGTTACGCACCTGTGGATGTAAAGTATACTTTCTAACATTCACCTACCTCTATCATTATGGTCTTTCACTGAATATATCTAACACTTTGGCGAGCACTAATCAGCTTATTTCTTATTCACCACATACTGTGGTAAATATGGTTAAATGCATGAAGAATTCTTCGTCAATTCACACAGCCAAATAATCTGGCATATCACATTTCGGGTGTCATTTTAGACTTTACACTAGACAATTGGAACTACTAGCTAGTTTACTATTGTATTTGAACATTGTTCCACAGCCTTGAAAAAGTCATTGTTACGACGAAACACGTGTCGGCTGTCTTCTCATTGAACACTTTGGCTGATGTTACAACGGATAAACTAAATAGAAGAATAAAGGACACTATTCTGAATATTTGGATGTGCCGTGGTTCCTTCTGCTCAGTTCGCAAAAAGTCAGTGCACAATTTGCGATCACGTTCCGTAACTGAACTCTTTGTACATCTAGCCCACACCCCTTATGTAATAAAAAGTGAACGGTTGGTGGTCTTCATTTATCAATTGACTGTTGAGAGTTTTGTAGGATCTGTATATATTCAAACCCTAAATGCTTAGTTTGGAAGTAGGTACTTGGAGGAGGCCGGCTCTCCATACATTGTACGAAAATGACGGGCAGTATGCATTAGTCCAAGCAACCCCACCTTGGTATCCAGAGGTAAGAACCAGACAACCTAATGCTCTGTTTTTGTGATAGTTTGGGAAAAACTTAAGAATGCATATAAAAGCAAGTAATGCTATCACAAATGTCACCTATTTTTAGTTCAAGGTTGTTGGAATGGCCTATGGGCCAGCCGGAGAATGTATGGTGGTTCCCAGTTGAAGTGGGAGCAGTGGCTGTAGGTCTTGGAGCTGGTGCCCGAAGGAGAAGGGGACCACTTGGAAACAAACTGCAAAGTTGGACTTAAAAGTAAGTCTGCTGGGTCCCCTTGGAGGGGGGAAGTCGCAAGGGTTTAGGGACCCCTTGAACAGAGATGGTTGATTGATGGAAGGGCCGGGGAGGCCGGGTGCAGCGCAGATATGTCAGCCAGGAGTTGTGCATCTTGGAGTCCTTGGAGTAAGGAGCAGATTACTTTTAGGCTGTACTGAAGATCAGCAGGGCCACTCAGGGGGCTGGTACTTGGGTGTCCTGAAGTACCTCAACTGGAGCTTGCTTCTGGGCTTTTGGGAGTCCGGAGTGGACTGTGCTTCTGGGTATTGATGTTGGGGGTCTGGTACCCCAGGTAGTGGCATGCCAAAGTTGGTACGGTGGCAGGTCTTGTCCTTAAAAGCTATTATTTGGAATTTGGCTGGGCTGCTGGTCTGAGTCGCTGGTCACCAGCTTGTCACTTTACCTGAAATTGTGGGTTCCTTGCCTGCAGGATGCAGGAGAGTGATCCTTTCACACTGAGGGAGATTCTTGGGACTTTTCAGAAGGCTGGATGTGGTCTGGGGTTTTGTGGAGAACTTCAGGTTTCCAGGTGACACCTCAGTGGCGATTGTTGAGTCCTTGGAGCAGCGGGAAGGGTTTGGCACCTTTGTCTTTCTGCAGCAGTGCTACACTTTTCCTGCCTTGCGTCGTCTTCTTTTTCCTGGTCTTCTTTGTGTGAGTCAAATCTGAGGTCTTGGTCTCGGGATGCCCACTAAATATTACATTGAGGGGGCATTATGGAAAGTACCTGATAGTGGGAAATGGGCCACTTACCTTAGGATGGCTTTGCCCACCAAGTGACCACTTCCTGTTAGAAGGGGTTAAATCCCTAGCCCCGATTGGCTATTTCCCTACCATCCAAGTTGGAGGAAAATGAAATGGAGTGGTCACCTAGCCTATCACACCTGAGGGGTGGTGCAGGCTGGGGATGCCCACTCTTGTCCTTGCTAGGTTTCCCACCAGTTTTCCTGCCTCAAGTGGGGGTAAAATTGTTGGGCAACAATCTGCTGCTAGCAGCAGAGATGGGGGTCAGATTTGAAGCTGACTACTGGTGCAGATGT